>NC_090274.1:99129024-99754024 GCF_040414725.1 Anabrus simplex | reverse complement strand
AAATATCATCAGGTAAGAGAAAAAAAGATCTCGTAACAGGAGAGAGATACATTGAAAGCGGAAGAGAAATATATGCTATGCTCATTGACCTGGAAAATGCTTTTGACAGAGTACAGTGGAAAAAGTTAATGGACATTCTAAGCAGGAACGGAATTGACTGGAAGGAGAGAAGGCTGATCAAGAATCTGTATCTACAGCAGAAGACAAGAGTGCAGATAGGGAATGAGACGACAGAGGAAACTACAATTAGAAGGGGAGAAAGACAAGGCTGCTGTCTCTCCCCCATACTTTTTAACATGTATTTGGAAGAGATTATCCAGAAATGGATGAATGGAAAAAGAGGAGTGAAAGTTGGTGGTAGGAGAATAGAATGTATCAGATTTGCTGATGACATGGTCATAAAGGCAGAGAGTGAACGAACTATGATGGCGATGCTAACAGATCTAAATGCTGTCTGTGAAGAATTTGGAATGGCAAATAATAAGAAAAAGACAAAATGTATGGTGATAAGAACAAGAAAGGTGAAGACAACTATAAAGTTAGGGCAGGAAATAATAGAACAGGTGGATGCTTTCAAATACTTGGGAAGTGTAATAACAGAGGACATGAGGTGGAAACTTGTACTGCGATTGCGAAGGAAGCATTTAATAAGAAGAGCAGACTTTTTGTGGGGGCATGGATAGAGAATGTATGGAGCTGAGACTTGGACATTGATAAAAGAAGACTGAAAGCATCTGAGATGTGGATTTGGAGGAGAATGGAAAGTATACAATGGATAGAAAAAGTAAAGAATGAAGAAGTCTTGAGAAGAGTTGGGAGGAGAGAAATATATTAAATGTAATCAAGAAGAGAAAGCACAATTTGATTGGTCATTGGATGAGGAGAGATTGCTTGCTTATAGATGCTATAGAAGGAACGGTAAATGGAAAAAGACAAAGAGGAGGGAGAAGATATCAGATGCTGGACAGTATAAATATAGAATACAAGTATGAGGAAAAAAGGGGCAGCAAGAGACAGGATTGCGTGGAGAGTTGCTATGTGAAGGCCTGCCGTTTGGCAGAACACTGATGATGATGATGATGATGATGATGATGATGATGCTTGTTGTTTAAAGGGGACTAACATCTAGGTCAACAGCCCCTAATGGAACAAAATGAGACGAATTGTAATGACAATTTAAAAGTTCAAAATCCAAAGACCAGAATGAAAAGAAACATGATGATGAAGAATGAATGGATGGACATGAATTTAAAACAATCAATGGATCCAGTTCAGGAACTATCATAAGCAATAGTATCACTGACCAAGTGAGTGCTTCTAAAGCACAATCCTGAATTGAGGATGCGTGTTGTCTAAAGGAGTCCAAAATTCAGGTCAACGGCCCCTCATTAAGGTACTTATCGCTAGTAAAGTAGAACCATGGTATTTGTCATGTTGCGGTACTAATAAGATATAGTGTAAACTCACAGTGTTCAACACATTATGGTAATACTCACAAGTATTCTACTTTGTACAAGTAACGCAGACTTGTGGTGTTTCTCACCTAGGTGTACTCATCACGGGCGCCGGTATTCCCATGGTGTTCCTCTCACGGTGCCGCTGATATAGTGGTACTAATCACAGGCAACGCCCAAACACGTGGTGTTTCTCACAATGGTACTAATCACGAGTACTGGAAAACCTATACACTCACCTTATGTTGCTACTAATCATAAACCTATTGTGTACCCAACATAGTGGTGCTACTCGCAAGTAAAGGCGGCCCATGGTGTTCCCCACGTGATGGTACTAATCACAAGTAGTTTCAAGGTTCTAATACAATCATCCCTTCGTTGCCCCTTTTAGTCACCTCTTACAACCGACAGGAGATACCGTGGGTGTATTCTTCACCTGCGTCCCTCATCCATGGGGGTGTATAACAAACCTATTTGGGAAGAAATTCTTTTATACTGTATCTACATCATACAGAAACCATGCTGTCATAGCAATATCAATATGCAATGAAATACATAAAATAAGCATAATTTACTAGATTAAATAATAGTTAATTTACATTTTAAGGGATATGTAGTAATAATAACAACAACAAAGGTATGGAATACAAAATAAATATAGAGTAATGTACACATCAAGATGGTCACTGAATTACAAAGCAGAGGGTATGAATGAGTACTAGTGTTTAAAAAGCAAAGCCATCTCCGTCCTCCCGATGGTGTCACCACCTTGACCGTGTATTTTGGAGGCTTGCGTGTTGAAATGATCCTTAGAGCTTCGCCGGCGGGAGCATATGCTCCTGGTAGGGCCACACAAGCCGGACAGGTCTAAAGTGATGATCCAGGCTAAGAGTGATACCCTGGTCCTCCAGGTTGGGGGCTAACAACTTCACCGCCACAGAACTACATATTGTTCAGAAACCAAATAGAGATAACCAGACGGTCCTAAACTTTCGATGACTAAAGCGTGCTAAATGGTAACGATATGTATATACTGGAACATGGAATGTGAGAAGTATATGACAAGTTGTCCAAATATGATATTAAGTTGTCCTAGGGGATTACAATGCCAAAAGAGGCAATGAGAAAGAAAACCACCCAGTGGCAGGATATCACAGTAAACACCAAGAATCCGATGAGAACGGATGGAATTTGATTGATTTTGCCTTTAGCAAGGAGCTGGTGATTAAGAGCACATGTTTTTCCCATAAGGAGATCCAAAAAGAGACATGGATATCGCCGGATGGTCTGACAAAGTACCATATAGACAATGTGCTGATAGATGTGTGACATGTCTCCAATATTACGGATGTGAGAAGCATACGTGGTGCAGATAGTGAGTCAGATCACATACTAGTGAAGATAAAGTTCCAAGAAAGACTGAGCTGAGCAGAGCAAGGTCTATAATGTAGAGCTGTTAAGGTAAGAGAAGAAGGAGGAAGAGTATAGAGACCGGGCTCTGTACAGAAACTGAAAACACGTAACAACATCATTCATAAGTTTTGTGGAACTACCTGGGGTTCTTCGGCAAGCGTTTTACGGTCTTGAGCTTTAGGCTTGGTATATTCAAGTGCTGAGTACTGTGCTCCAGTATGGATGAACCGTCATCACACAAGACTCATTGATACTGAATTGAATTCCACTATGCGTATAATAACTGGCACAATTCGATCAACACCAACTCATTGGCTCCCGCTTCTATCTGGAATAATGCCATCTGATTTACGCAGATCCACCGCTCTCATCAAGGAATTCAATAAAATCTTAAGGAACCCCGATCTACCTGTACATGAAGATGTACGAACTATCAAACAAAACAGATTACGTTCACGCCATCCAACTTTACGCAACGCCTTAGACATGGTTGCTAGAGGCTACAACCCAAGTACAGAGTGGAAAAGACGATGGGAAGCAGCAAAGGAGACGCACCTGCGCAGTATGTTCTCGAATGTCAAACTTTTTGAACAATGAATATTCTCCAACGCAGTTGTTTGAGCTGTTCTTCGATGATGAAATACTTGATTATGTCACTCAGAGCACAGTTCAGTACTCTGTTGAAAAGTTAATGCGTTATTTTCGTTATTATTCTTTGCAATATGGTTCCTTTCCGGTTGCAATGTTATGGTCAGGACAGGGATGTACTGGGAAATCGCTGACGATGGACAGCAATGTCACGCAATGGGTTTGAGGAAATTCTCAGATATTTACATTTTTGTTACAACGCTAAACTAGTCTGCAATGACCGTTTCGGAAAAATTCGTCCTGCTTAGACTATGCTGAACGAAAGCTGGCTACGGCGTTATCCTGGTGTTACGCATCTTTCTGTGGACGAGTCAACGGTCACCTACTTTGGAAGACACAGCGCAAAGCAACACATTCATGGCAAAACAATATAAGTTTGGGGTATAAAGTATGGGCTCTATCGGCTCGTCTTGGGTATCTAGTTCAAGGAGAACATTACCAAGGGGCGGCTACTGGAAACACAATACCAGAATTAGGAGTATGGACCTACAAGAAGGCACTTAACTCAGCTTGTTGTTGATAATTATTTTAGATCCTTTGATTGTTGTAAAAGCCAGGCCACGAAGGTAGAGGTACGGAGTGGAGAATGTTCCATTTCCTGAGATTCATCTCTGTAAGAAGAGAAACCAGCTAACAGAACGTAGCTCAGGTATCACGCTACAGTGTTGATACAGTAGCCTCAACTATCTAGCGCCTCTAGTGCCTGCCAGAAGATGGAGAAATGCTGAAAACGAATACATAGCAGTAATTCAGTCAGCATGTATAACTTTGTATAATATGCACATGGGGGGCGTCAATCAGTTGGATCAAAATGTATCTTGTTACCGCATCAGCATCCAAAACAAGAAATGGTACTGGCCTCTAATTGCGTTCCTTCTGAACATCTCCATGAACAATGCATGGCAACTTTTCCGGTTCACTTGAAAGGGCAAAGAGGAAAATCTAGACCTTCTCGGCTTCAAACGGTAAATCGTTAGGGCGTGTATTCTATCTTTTTCCGCTTCGCATCCTAACGCAGGAAGACCGAGTACGAAAATATCTTCATGCGTGTTGCCAGAAGAGCGTTTCGATGGTGTATCTTACTATTTCGAAACAGGAGAGAAACAGGTGCGGTGCGCTCAATATCGTAAAGCTGCCAGGAAGCGGTGCAAGAAATGTAACGTTGGCTGCCACGTCCTTTGCTTCGAGACATTCCAATCACGTTAAACCAGACTGGATGACGAAAAGCAGAGTGTAACCTCAAAACGCAGAGTAAACTCTTTTGAAGTTATACTCGTAGTTTTCCTTTTTTGTTATTTGCAGTGATCATACATACTCAAAATTTGGTATTGTGTGCATAACAAGTAATACAAACATAAGAATGTTGTCCTTTTCTTTTGAAACCGTGTGCATTCTAATTTCAGGCAAAACCGTTCCTCATTTATGTTTTGAGTTATATATTTTGTAATTGTTTGTGCTTATTCAACACTTGTGTGACTATTTACTAAATGATTAATTATTACATTCATATGAGCGTATAATGCGAAGATGAGCATGTCTTTTATCCTACCCATCCATGCTCACTGTCGACAAATCTCAGCTAAAATATGTTACTGAAACCTAAAATCATCATGACCCTTTCATTTAAGTTACAAACAACTGGACTTTAGAAATATATCGAAATATTCCACAGAAAAATAATTTGGGCATATATGGGTTAAAAATAACTTCATAAGCAATGGCTGTTTTGTTTAACTTGAATGTTGCAATGGGCCTTAAAATTTTGGAAGTATGCTACGTCTTCGCAGTAAGCTGCTAAATAGTACAGCAACGTTGTCGGCACCATAACCAAGTCTGTTGTATAACCGGTAGTAGTGTGTTTAATTTTGTAAATAATTACACAATAAATATTTCATTAAATTCCAAATGTTCTACTCATCGCATTCCCTCTTCCTCCTCACACCCATCGGAAATATTCACACTGATACCATCTGTAAAGCCTTGAATTTACTAGAGAGAGACCTTGATAACGAACAAGTCTGAACATGCATAACCATGTCGACGTCATCGCTGCGTGTTAAAACGGAATGACCTTAGTATAGCACATGCTCAGTCCCATCGGAGACAACGCTGGCACAGGTAGACAACTAAGTAGAAATCGGTTTTAGGAGAAGGAAGGGGAGGGTCGTGTATGAGGTAAGGCCAGCGTCATTCAGCCTAGCAGGGTAAGTTAGGTGGTGATATTCAATTTCTAATGACTAGATTGTGTGCCCAAAAGAAGCCTTCCGATCTTCTCCGCAGTAAGGCCATGTAACGCTGTTGTTGGTTATTTGTCCGTCGGATGGAGACGTAAAAGCCTTGAGCTGACCTCTCGATGCTGTTCTACAGGAGGAGGCTATGTGCGACCACTGGGTTTTACCCTCTCTCCACTTATCATAACATTCATTTTATCATCTCTGACGTCAAGAAGGGCATCCGGTAATCGACATTAACAGATTATTCTCATTCACAAAAACCGACACCGTAGAGAAACGAGACAAGGAACAGACACATGTCGTGCACCCTTAGCCCTCAGTCCGCATTTCAAATCACTCACGTTGTGACGTTACAGCTCTGTGAGGAGAAGGCCTGCGCGTTCGGTTTTGTGCATCGCCCGGGCTCATTACGTCACAGATCTGTCACTTCTCCGAGGGTGGACTAGGTCAGATGAGAAGGAGGTGGAAGTACATCTGACCGAAAAAACTGGGCCCAAGATAGCGA
This sequence comes from Anabrus simplex, assembly GCF_040414725.1. Lineage (NCBI taxonomy): Eukaryota > Metazoa > Arthropoda > Insecta > Orthoptera > Tettigoniidae > Anabrus > Anabrus simplex. Next base: position 99,747,770 of record NC_090274.1, on the reverse strand, counting down.
CTGTGTAGTTAGGCCCCTCCAAAATGGCGTCTGTAAGGAGGGAGGGGCATCTGACTGTAAAACTAGGTCAATGGTGGCGATTGTGTAGTTCGGCCCCTCCAAATTTCCGTCTGTGAGGAGAGAAGGGCATCTGACCGTAAAATTGAGCCCAAGACGGCGAATGTGTAATTATGCCTCTCCAAAATGGCTACAGGAAAAGCCATCTGTCCCTAAAACTGTGCCCTGTGTAGTTATGCCCTCCAAAATGGCGACGAGAAGGGCTTCTGAACGTGAAACTGAACCAAGATGTTGACGGTGTAGTTAGGCCCTCGGAGCTGATATCACACCTATTTTCAAATCTGGCAACAAATATGATATCTCATCATACCGCCGAATATCTATCGTTCCAATACTATCCTCTGTCCTCGAAAGAATAATCCACCGCCGACTCCTCTTTTTCACACAGCCGTACATATCTGATGAACAACACGGATTCACTCCCGGAAAATCATGCCTCACTAACCTCACTGTTCTCAATCACCACATCATTTCAGCAATGGAAAATAAATCTCATTTAGATGCAATCTATATAGATCTGGCCAAGGCATTCGACTCAGTGGATCATGCACTTCTTCTTCATAAGCTCGCTACCAGATTTAATATCCATGGCCCCGTCTTGTCATTGATAACAAGTTTCCTCTCCGGCAGAAAACAAAGAGTGGTACTCCCTGAATCTGCCTCATCATGGTTATCTGTGTTATCAGGAGTATCTCAGGGCAGTATTCTGGGACCCCTACTCTTTGTTCTCTATATCGATGACATAATTTTTTGCACACGAAATAGTCAGTGTTCCCTCCTCTTGTACGCCGACGACCTGAAAATCCTAAGAGAAGTGTCTACGCCTGATGACTGTGACGAATTACAGACTGTTCTCAACTCGTGTGGTGACTGGTTTAAGAAATGGAATCTTTCTCCCAATTTTAAGAAGTGCAATACAATCTTCTTTTCATTGCTAAAACAAGGAATGAACACTGCATATACCATCCACGGAAATACATTGCAATCGGCTTCTCAGGTAAGAGACCTAGGTGTTATAATAGACTGTAAACTAACCTTCTCTGCTCACATTCACTCCATAAAATCCCGTGCGATGCGTACTCTAGGCATTCTTTACAGGTTTACTGAAATTAATGATATTAACGCCTTAAAATTATACTTTGTCTCGTATGTTCTCCCCATTATTGACTTTTGTTCCCCTATTTGGTCCTCATCTGCTATTACAAACATATCTCACCTAAATAGTATTTTTAACTTTTTCACTTTCATTGTTAAGACTCGCAATCCTGTTTTTAAGAACAAAACTAGATCCGACATTATGAACTACCTGGGTATACTTGACCTGAGGAGCCGTTTACAGTTCTCTGATCTATGCTACCTTCACAAAATAATCAATGGCTACACCAAATGTAATTCTCTTCCAGCGTACTTCCCTATACACGTTCCTCCCCGCCCTACACGCAACCGGCGCACCCATCATGTGTCCCATCCGCGCCTAACCTTACAACAACGCTCTATCTTTCACCGTCTCCCTACTCTTGGTAATTCACTACCCGATATCGACATATTCACACCTTTCGCATCCTTCACACAAAAAATTAAAAGATTCCTTTGAAGTCCTCTCCAGGTTTTCACTTTCTTCCGTCCCTCCAACCCTTGACCTTTCTTCTTCCTAATTTCTGAAACCGACACTTGCCAGTTACCGTTGTCATTGTTGTTACATTGTTACTGTTAAAATTGTTAATTATTGTTGTTACTTAATATTGTTGTTTATACCTTTGTTATATTTTATACTTATTAAACTTATTATTATTATTAGTGTAAAATGGCCCTCCATAGGCTGTATCTAATAATTAAATAAATAAATAAAAAATAAAAAATAAAAGATGGCGTGGCGAGAATCCCCATTGCCCTGCAACTCAAGATAATGTCGGGAAAGGCTCTAGCCTTAAAAGTGAGATTAAGCCCCACCAAGATGGCGACTGTTGCCATCGGGAGGGGCATCTTCCCTTAGAACTAGGCCCAGTGAGGTTAGGCCAGTCAAAGATGGCGACTGTGAGGTTAGGCTTGCTCTCTTATCCAAAATTCGCGTCGAGAAGGGCATTTGGCCGTAAAAGTAAGGTTAGGACCTTCCACGATGGTGACTGTGAAGTTAGGCATGCTCTCTTAATCAAAATACGTGAATCGACATTGCATTATAACTATACTAGGGATGAATGACCTCTGGTCAGAACCCGCATAGGTACACTACCAGGGGTCAATGAACTCGTGGGAAAATGCTGATTCAGCATCCATTGTTTCTGAATCCGTGTTGCACCACTACTCTGGAATTACGCCACGCCATTAGCCACTAACAGCTGGAACTGCGGTTGTTCGATAAACACATCATTCAAATGCCAAAGAATATATTGACGACCTTGAGCGAGGGATTCCTCCCATGGGCGTTTCTGAATGTTGCGCAAAAGAAGTTTTCTCCCACTTCTCGCTCTCGTGCTTGGGGAAATTTCCGATTCAACAGTTCAATAAAATAATAATAATAGCAATGTAAGACGTAGCGCAGGGCTAAGAATTTACATAATCCAGTACGCCTCTTGATATACGGAATAATAACTAATTTTAAAATGTGGAAATAAATAAGTCCGCCTCTGTGATGTTAGTGGTTTGTGTGATTAGCTGCTACACCTGAAGGTCCGTGTTTTATTCCCGGCTTTACACGAAATTTCAAAAGTAGTTGGAGGAGAGGAAAAAGGTTTTCCGTATTTTCACACCGCACAAGGCCCGTGTTGAGCATAGCAGGTGAGGGCCCCTGGGCGAAGTACTGGTCCTCCTCACCAGTTTTATCCCCAAGCAAATGTCTCACGGTCCAGGACATTGCCCTTGAGGTGGTAGAGGTGGAGTCAGTGGAAAACCAAACGTGGAGGTGCGTAAACGGATAAGAAAGAAAGAAAGAAACGAAGAAGGAATATTAAATCACATCATTGTTCAAATTGCCATAATGTACTAAAAACTAGCGTGGCATAGTCGTTGCGTTGTGTGACACTGACAAACCGTAACTCCTTTCTCTTCTTGTTCCTATTTTCCTCACACGTGTGGCGTCGCGGCTGCGATCTGTGTCGTACATGAGGATTCAACCCTGTTTTACGGCCGGATGCCCTTCTGACGCCAACCCTATGTGGAGCGATGTCATCACTATTGCGTGTTTCACTGGTGGTTGGTAGTGTGGTGTGTTGTTTGAATATGAAGAGGAGAGCGTTGGGACAAATACAAACGCTCAGTCACCATAGCCCTAACTTCGCCTACCCTCAACCCTCTCTGTCTGAGCGGGTCAATCGTAATCTTAAATCTGCTCTAATTGCATTTCATCATGAATATCATTCCAGGTGGGATACTTCTCTTCATTGGTTAGCTTTGCTCTAAATTCGGCAGTTCATGAATCACACAAGTTCACTCCAGCTTCCATCATGTTTAAGTTTATTCCTTACTCGCCGCTCTCTAATCTTTTGCTCACTTAACGACATATTACCAGAGACAATAGATCCCGATAATATTATAGATCTATGGAAGAAGGCTAAAACCAATCTTAAAGTTTCCCATGAAGAGGTTAGAGAAATATATGATCGTGGACGGAGGCCCACCAATTTAAAAGTTGGAGATCAAGTCATGGTTAAAAATTTTGTTCCTGCGGGCAAGCTTGCCCCAAGATTCCATGGTTCATGCATCATTTTAAATTTTCTAACACTGGTTACACTATAGGGCTGTAACCCAGCCACGGAGAGTATATTTAGGGTTCACCTCTCTCAGGATAAACCAGTGTAAATTCATGGTTGTTTTACACTCGCTCCATTGGCAGGAGTCGAAGGTTATGTTTCTTTTAGAAGCGTCGTACTGCTTAAAATTTATGTAATGTTAATTGGGAGGCCTTCTGCCCCGCCTCAACATGTAAATTTGTATTGTACAATCTTCCCCTCTGATTATTCCTGGTTTCCATACCCTGGTGGCAATTACCTAGCCTCATCTCCTTCATCCATGCATTGCTGTCACACACTCACAATATACGTCGCCCGCCGCTCTGCCTTCTATAAATAAAGTGTACTCTCAAGGCTCCAGCAAAACATTCTCTGTCGCCCAGATATTATTGTTTCAGGACCCCCTCAGCCGTTGTCGGCTGTGTCCCAACATCTTGCGAGCGATACCGGAGTGGGTAAGGGCCCACTCCAGTCTAGTGAGACCTCCTTCTGAACGGCGCGCCGGAGTCCATCTTTCCGGCAAGTGCTGACGTGCGGAAACTCCACCGCCAACTCATCTGGGGACTGCACATCTACATTTGATCTGTGGTGACCATTACCACGACTACCCCTCTCATGGTAGGGGGAGAGGTGTATCTGAGGGTACTGGGGGTGGGGACCACTCCTGGGTATCGGCAGGGGCGGCCGGTCTTGCCATCAGACTGAATTGGTATATCAATTTCTACGACCACAAGAAGACTTCAAATCTTGTTTTCCAAACCAATCCTCTGAAAATGGGTTTTCAGCAAGGTATTTCTAAAAAATTTCAATATGAAAATTTTCTTCTTCCAAATTTCTTCCAAGTCACCCCAAGGAAGGACCTTTAGGGTGGGAGGTCAGTACTGGGAGGCACATCTCACTCCGCTCATTTAAAAGACGCGCCTTAAAGAACGATATCCGTCTAACAAAACGTGAAACAGCTATGGCATGAAGCTGGGACATTGACCAGAAGATGTCACCATTGAATTAATGAGTATTGTGTTATTGTGAAGTTGCCTAAACTGTCTGTATTTAATTGTTTGTTTTGGTTTACGTCAAGAAGTTTGAACTTTTCTCCATAGATTTCCTTACAGAAACTGAGGTTATCCACTATGGTGTAAGACGGAGGAATTAGTGATTTAAAGAAATTTTGTGTTCTTACGTTGTCTCAACTAAATTTATTTGGTTATTTCAAGGTTTGCAAACCTTCTTTCTCATTCCGCCAGCTTTAAATCTGGCCAATCACAAATTTTCTGTAATTATTTTTGAGCCTATCACAGGCTTCCTGTAGGTTTTTGGTTGAACCAATAAAAATGAGAGGGTGTGTCCGGATTTAGTCGAGTACCCTCTCGAACCGTCTCCTCGGGTATTTAAGCTGCGGACTTTCCAGCTACCTTGTCTTATTGATCGCCGTCTTACTGAGTGTGAGTGTGTTAAGACAGGAGGCGGGGAGCCTCGTTCTTCGGCAGGCAGTACATCAGCCCAGGTATGGCCACCAGTATTATTTTTCCGTAGCTACCTCCGCAGACTTACACGAGGAGAAGTTTCTGCATTCTAACTATGTAACATCCTGTTTTCTAAAATGTTAAACTTCTTTCGGCTTATGTACAATTTCATAAAGACTTAAATTGTTAATCGGGGATAGAGAGTGCGTGACCCTCTCGATTTCTATTTCAATTTATCTAGAGGTGACTACGATTTTGTAACTCTTTCTCTTTCCTGTAAAGCATTACTGTAAATTATCCTTAATTGTAGTCACCTCAGTAGCTTGGGATTAGCCTCTGCATCATCGGGCCGAGAGCCCAATTAGGGTTTTATACTTCATTTTCTAGGAGCGCAAGTGTACGCCTCCATTCAGTTTGTGTTCGGGCCCGTAATTTAACCTGTTCTTCTTTCCACGAAGGCCCAGGAGCTTGGGTAATAGATACCCCTTGTGTAAAAATTGTAAATTCTAGGATGGGCCTAAAGAGGCCGGAAATTGTATGATTTTTGCAATTTTGCCTTGAGTAGGCTGTGAGAAATTGGGAGCCAGTCTCCTTTGTGGATTCGGAGAGTTTGTAAAATCTTTCAGGTTTTGTGGGATACTATTAGTGCCTCTGGAAGGAAACGGTTGGAGCAAAATGCTCTGGAAATTGGTCTTTAATTAAACGCTACACCGGCGTCATTGTAACCTTGGGAATTTGGGGCTTAAAGCCTGAAACTGTTAAATTCCCTAGTCTTGGGTTTTCCAATACTTGTATCAAGATTGTTATTGTACTTCACCTTCTCTTCTTCGCCTAGTGAAGAAGCTTGGTAAGTTCTGAAATTTGAAAATAAATAAAACCTATTTTAAAGTTTTCAGTTAATCTTTGCTATAGTAGATAGACACATTCCCACCAGCAACCTCTTTCACCTCTCTGCGATCCACAAAATCGCGGCAATAATTATGAAATCGGGATAAGGAATGTCACTTAGTGAGGTCGATTCCGGACAATCGAACCAGCTATTGAAAATATATACATACAAAGACTGTAAGTATTAAGTTCAAAGATAAGGGTTATATTTCTCTATATTCAAGTAAAGATAGAATATTAGAGTTCTCTCAGACGATTAGAGAATTAAAAAGTATATGAAGGTGACTACTTAAAGCCAGATGAGTGTGAAATCTGAAGATTATCAGAAATAACAGGAGGAGAAACCACAAAAAAACAGACGAAGCGATAAGAAGTAACCAAGAAGCGATAGCGAAAGCCACAGGAGAAAAAAGAAGAATGTTGGAAATTTTGAAAGAAATGATGAGGAAACAAAAGGAAATGATGGAGGAAATGAGCAAGGAACAGGAAATATTAGCAAGATACAGGAAGAAAAATCAGAAATATTAAAAGAAATGACAGAGAAACAGGAAGAAATACAGCAAAACACATGTGTAACCGGTTTTCAGCGGCTAAACGATACTCAGTCAACGGGGAGGAAAATAAAATCAAATTACACGGTGTGCCCGTTCGCATCTCGAAGACCAACAACAAAATGGCGGCGTAGGAAGGTATGGCCCATGCAATCTACTAAGGCAATGAACCTCATATCAATGCAGCGTATAGGAGGCTATGTACGTCACGGAAAGGATAAATTTCGAAGACACTGCAGAACAGTAGAGGCTCATTTTGAATTGTTTTAAAAAATATAGCAGCGGGAGGATTGTTTAAGAAGATACTCAAAAAATTACTTTCGCGGAGGCAAGACGCAAAAACGAGCGGTGCTACACATTTGAAGAATATTCTTAGCTACTGAAGAAGAATATTAGCTATTTATATCGGCGATAGCATACGATTAAATTATTCATCGGTGTATGCTAGTAGAAGAGGCGAGAAAAATATAAATAAATAATTTTGGGTGATATACGACGGACTTGGTTTAGTGAGCAGCAACTCAACGACCGAAAGAATCGGAATTCACCATTTTATAATATTGAATAACTTCATACGAGAAGATAGTAACTACCGTAGCAGTAAACCTAATAACTATTTACGGAGAAATCTTATCAGAGCAAAGAAAAACTTCGACGATTACCTTAAATAATAGAAATATGGAAAATATCATAACTAATTACTGCGCATATGGAATTCTTTTCGTTGTCTACAGATACAAGATGATGACTGTCTGCTAATTTAACAAGATGGACTGAACTGGAGATATGTACCGTCAAGCCAGATGACCAGCTGTGGATGATTGGACCGGCCAACCTGTGGACATGATGACGTGGATGAGCACCGGCCAGCCAAAAGACCGGACGATAAGGAGTGGTCCGACGAGCTATGTGACCAGCTGATGACCATGAACATCCAATCCAACCAGAGATCCAGATCCGATCTGAGGGTCTAGCTGCAACCGAAGGATGGAGCAACCACCAGACCAAACGTAGCAACTGACGAGCTAAGTCCATACATTTCTTTAGTAGAGTAGTTTCTTGTAATCTGCACCCTCAATCTAATTTGGCATGTGCTGAATATTTGGTGATTTTTGAAGTAATTAAGAACGCGTGTGTAATATAAGTGAAGTGTGAAATACTTAAGGCTTTAAGATAAGATGGAAGTGTAGAATTAGAATGCTAATATGACATATACAGGTTACCGCACTAGCATATCTACAGTGGAACTAGTTTGGATAAGAGAAAGAAGTGTTACTTGTGAAGACCTAGTAGCAATGAGTCTAACTTACTAGTGAAATTTCGATTAATCTCGCTTACCTGAGTATAGATTACGTCACGAAGTACCTGCGCGATACGATGATTATTGTCAAGTTAAGTATTCCTTTCATCAGAAAAAGAGGGCATTGAACTCGTACTACTGTTGTTAAGATAAAGGTTATTAACTGCGTATTTTTACAAGGCAATTCTAGTATATTTAGCATATAGTTTGGGAGTAATGGCTATACGCATACGGCTATATGAAAGCCGGTATTATGTTAAAGTGTCTTTGGAATAGTGTTGAAATGTGATTATTTTTTTGGAGTATTTGATGAATGGTTAAAGTAAAGAGGTTTGTTTATGTTCTACGGGAAGTGTAAGAATTGCTATTCGACGAGATAATGTTATATTTGTAATACAAGGTGAGTTTCTGTGCCATATTTGAAAGTATATGACAAGGAGAGAATATCGCGCAGATGACTATTTAAAAGGTAAGATAAACATGTATTATGTAGAATTGTGTATCGTGACAGTTATATTTATGTCTGACTTTGGTGAATAACAGGTACTGCGTATGAGAGAGTGTTCTAATATACGATTCAATAGACTCATGACTGAGTATACATCTAATATTTCGTGGTGCGGTGACGTTACAGGAAAATACGAAGTAATTTCATTCTATACTATCCATACAAGTTCAGTAGCACGTATATATATGAAATGTAGAGACAGTGCAGATTGCAAGAGTACATTGAGCCAATAATAGAGGAGTGTGTAGATCAGAAACTACTTGAATAATTAGTTAGATGTTTATTTCTATTCATGCAATAATGATTTTAACTCAAGTATTTTAAATATCAGTCACGAGCGAGACATCGGGAAGTGCAGACGTGTGAGTAAGACGAGGTGCGCAATATGGGAATAACGCTACAGCAATACAGGATGAGAATTGGAAGATGGCATGGTGCAAGAGGGAATTGGAAGGAAGGTGGACCTGAGAGAGGGAGAGAAATTAGTGGTTATAAAGGACGGTTGGAGATGATGTTGTGTGCGGCGGTGATTGCGACAATGCTGGTGGTAGGAGGTATAGAAATGAACCCGGGGCCAAACCAGGGACCGTTCGGATGGGAGGAACTTGAAGAGATCAAGAGAGTGGTGAAGGAAGCGAGTAAAGGAGATGAAATAAAGGAAATGATGCAGGAACACCAGGCAAACCAAAAGCAGGAGATGAAGGACTTAAAAAATTTTATAAAAGAAGAAATTGGTGGGCTAAATGGTAAGGTAGTGGAGATAGAAGATGAGTTGGGGAGCTTGAAAAAGAAGGTGGTGGTACTGGAAGAGGAATTGACAGCAATGAAGAGAGAAGTGAGGTTAGCGAGGAGCGAATCAGCAAGAAAAAATGTGTTTGTGTATGGTGTACCTGAGGAAGGAACAGAATCAAAAGTGGAATTAGTATTGGAAAGTGGTGGACATAGTTTCGAACAAAATGAAGATAAACTTTTCTGAAGTTGATATAGATGATATATATAGAGTAGGAAGAAACAAGGGTCATAGGCCGGTGAAGTTAAGGCTAATTTCAACCCTGATGGCAGATATACTTCTTAGGAATGCTGGAAATCTAAAAGGATCGAACATTTATTTGAAAGCTGAGACAGAGAAAGAAGACAGGATGCGGTTGGATGTCTATAAGCGGCATATTTGGCGGGCTAGAGCTCAGGGATTGCGAACCAAGATTGTGGGGAGGTGTCTGGTAACTTCAGGCAGAAATTCGTCGCGATCGTGGACTCAGGAGGAACTGCTGAGGATGGAGAAATGTGAGGAGGAAATGAGTTGCAGAAATCGAGAGCAGGGCGACATCAGTATGGAGAAGGAAGAGAGAAGACGGGACTGCGGTGTCAGCGGTCAGGTGGCGGAGACAGCAGAGTCCTTGGTGAGTCAGAACAACCCAGGAAGGAGTGAATCAACAAGTACGACACTAGTCCGAAGTGAAGTGGATACAGGTAGTGAAGAGGTGACGGGAAGGGAAAGCAGTCAGGGTAGTGACTCAACCTCCCCGAATAAGAGAAATGCAGAAAGAAACCTGGAGAGAAAACAGGCGTTGCATAAGGCGAGATCGTTAAGTTTAAAGGATCTATGGGGTGGGAAAAAAGGCTCTGGCACGGAAAAGGGGAGGATTGGGGGGGAGAAGAAAGGGAAGGAAGGGGAGAGTGACGTGGTGGAGCCAAAAGGAAGAATTACGAGAAGTAAGGGGGGAAGTGGTGAAACGCAGAAGGATAGAGAGGGAGGGGGAGGAAATAAATAACTAGAGATGGCGATAGGGGTGTTGAATATTGAGGGGTTGATGGGGAAGTTAGGAAATAGGGAAATTGTGGATCTAGTGAAAGATTTTGAGATAATTGCGCTAGTAGAGACGTGGTTAGGGAAAGGGGTTGAAATTACATGGGACGGTTATAGAGTAGTTAACGTGTTAAGAAAAAAAATAGGGAAGAGAGGCCGAAACCCAGGGGGCATAGTAGTTTTAATAAGAAATGAGGTAGCGGAATGGGTGGAGACGTTACAGACTGGGGTAGAAGGGATAGTGTGGCTGAGAGTAAAAATGGGGAAGGGGGCAACGGAAGCAATTTGTCTGGCACTGCTGTATAACCATCCGAGCGATTCAGTTTATGCTAATAAATATTTTTTTGACGAATTGATTGAAGAAATAAATACAATTAAAGGGATATATGTAGAAGATGGGATGATCTTATTGGGGGATTGGAATGCGAGAGTGAGCAATAAGGTACCGGTGTACGGGAAAGAAGTAAAAGTAGAAGGGAACTGCAAAGGAAGAGTAAGGATAATGTTGTAAATAGTTATGGAGAAAGGTTATTACAGCTGTGTGCTATAGAACATTTATTTATTTTAAATGGATGGATGAAGGGGGATAGTGTGGGAGAGTTGACGTATATTACAACAAATGGAGGAAGTGTAGTGGATATAGGAATAAGCTCAGAGATAGCGTTAAGGATAATAATAAGTTTTGAGGTGTTAGAATGTGGGTTAACGGAACATATGCTTATCAAAATAAAATTGAGAACCTTGGTTGCGGATGAGAAGGGAAAGATGGAGGAAAGTAGGGAGAGATATAGGAATGGTGGATGGAAGTATCTATGGGATGACAATGCTAAAGAGAAATTGGGACGACATTTGAAAGAGGAGGGAGATATATTAAGGGGAGGAATTGAAAGGGCGGTAGAAGAGAACGACATGGATAGCGTGGTAAAATTAATAGAACTCCCTGTATGGAGGGTGGGAAAGAAAGTAAGGAGGAGGGTAGAGGAAAAAAAGAATAAAATGAATGGATGGTTCGATGAAGAATGCAGGAGAAAACGTGAGGTTGTAATGAGAGCCCTAGCGGAGTTTAGGAAGGAAGGTGAGCAAGAAAAGAGGAAGGAATATTGTAAATTGAGAAGGGAATATAAGGAGATATTGAATGAGAAGAAAAGAGGATGGAAGGAGGCGGAAGCTAATAAAATAAATAGATATTGTAGAGAGAAGAAATTTGAGAGGATATGGGAGGTAATAAACAAGATCAGAAGAACGAAACCGGTGGGGAAGGGGGATAAAATAGGAGAAAACGAATGGCTTAGGCATTTTAAAAGGCTTTTAGAAGGGGAGGGGAAATTGGGTAGAGAATTAGACAAGTCATATATAGGAAGTGAATTGGAGGTAGGCATTACAATTTTGGATGGGGTGATAACAAGCCAGGAGGTAATTAGAGTATTAAAAAATGCTAGACCCAAGGCTGCAGGAGGTGTGAACGATATTCCCAATAGCGTATGGAAGGAGGTTGGGGCAAATGAATCGATGTTGAGGGGGATCGTGAAGTTCTTTAATAGGTTGCTGGAAAAGGGGAAATTTCCTAGAGAATGGAGGAAGGGGGTATTATGCCCTATTTATAAAAATAAAGGAGCTAGGAGCGATCCTAACAACTATAGAGGAATTACACTCCTAGACTCGTTGTCGAAGGTGTACACAGGGGTTTTGGCGAATAGGATAACAAGATGGGCGGAACAGTACGGTAGGATATCTGAGTTCTAAAATGGATTTAGGAAAGGAAGGTACACAGTCGATAATGTTTGGATTCTGGACACTTTGATTACAAAGTATGTGAGGATTGCAGGGCGTAAATTATACGTAGCAGCGATTGATTTAGAAAAAGCCTTCGATACGGTCAGTAGGGAGGCGCTATTTTTGAGACTAAGGGAGGTTGGAATGTCAAAAAAAATGAGGGTGGCAATACAGACAATTTATGAGGAAGTGTTTGTGATTATTAAATTGCAGGATGGAAGGTTGAGTAAGTGTTTTGAATCTAAGAGTGGGGTGAGACAGGGGTGTAAACTATCCCCGATATTATTTATATTATTTATAAATAATATTTTAGAGGGTCATGGTGGAGAGGCTTGGCAGTGCCCTTGGATAGGAAAAATGGAGGTTCCGGGGTTGTTATTTGCGGATGACCTATTGATTTTGGCGTTGACGGAAAGGGGATTGCAAAAAGGGTTGGACAATGTAGTTGAGTATACTAAGAAGTGGTCTCTCAAAGTAAATGCAAGGAAGACTCAGATAATGGTATGTAGGAAAAGGGGTGGAAGAAAGAATAAGGAAGTTTGGAGGCTAGACCAGGAAAATATTAGACCAGGAGTAAAAATGGAATATCTAGGTGTAATAATTAGTAAGAATGGTTCTTGGAAAAATCAGTGTAGGAACGCAAAATTCAAAGGTAGAGGAGCACTTACAGTAGTGGGGGTTTTAGAGAAGAAATTCCCAAATGTTAAATACAAAATTCAGAAAACGGTGTTTAAATCACTGGTAATGGGCAAAATGCTATTTGGGGTCGAAGTATGGGGAATGGAGGAGGGCAGGGGTGAACTAAACCAGGTGGTGGCGAAATTTAGCAAGATTATGATGGACCTACCGAACTGTACAGCCAATGCAGGTGCCAGATTAGTCTGTAAAGAATCGATAGAGGTTGAAATAGCTAAGAGGGTGTTTAAGTATTGGATTAGATTGGAGGAAGGGAAGGGCGGGGCATTAGTACAAGAAACGTTTAATTTTCAGAAAGGTATGACGAATGAAGGTTACTGGGTGAATAAGTGCAAAAAATGGTTACAACAGGTTGGTTTGGGGGAATATGGAGAGGCCTGGGGGGTGGTAGGAATAAATGGGTATGGGAAAGGATAAAGGGAAGACTACTAGATATTGAAAGACAGAGCTTAATAGGGGAATGTAGAGAGAGAGTCTCTTTATCAGTATTAAATAAATTGGCGGAAGTAATAAACCCGAAAACGGAGTTTGAGGGTAGAAGGGATAAGAGAGGTCTGTATTGGTGGGTTTTGGGGGTGCCGAGGAACAGGGGATGGGTAGGCAGTGAGAATAGTGATAGATGTGTGTTATGTGGAGGGATGTGGGAGGATCTGCATATTTTTAATCAATGCCGAGCTTTGGAGGAGATAAAGATTAAACTACTGAGTAAGAAGGAGCTGGATTTGATAGGGGAAAGTTATAAGATGACATCTTGGTTATGTAGAGAGTGGGAGAAAGGAACGAATATAGCGTAATTCTTAAATGTGGCCAGAGCTATATTTATAAAGAAATTGAGAGAGTAACAGGGGATGTGCAGATAATGTGGTTCTTGCCGAGGGAGGAAGGGGGAGGGCATTCTGCTCAGAGGAATGGATATCCGCCCTGAGCAGATGCGGGAAGGGGATGATATCAGAAAAGGGGGCTGTAGTGTTAGGGGAAAGGGGGTGAGCACCTTGCCCTGTGGAAAGGTGATCCGCCTGGGGCAGGGTGTTGGGAAGTAGATAGGGAAGTAGTAGGATGGGAGGATGTGATAGATTAATGACTTGAGGAATATGAGAGCAGAGGTGTATAAGAGAAGAGTTGGTAACAAGGGAAAGACTGAGAAAATTAGGTAAGAGTTGAGAATAGGGGAGGTTGAGTTGGCTTGAGGGTAGTGTAAATTTAAGAAGCTGTTCTATAGTTTAAGTTTACCGTGGATGGTTGTAATGAAGCTTAGGTAAAAAAAAAAGTTAAAAAAAAAGTTGTGAGATGGCTGAGCGAACTAATGAACTTGGAATGGAGTACTATTTGTTTGTGTGTATATGAGGTGTAAAAAAATGTATTTGTGTGAGGAGGGAGGATAAAGATGGTGTGTGTAATAGTAATTTAGATAGATTAAGGGGGACTGTTGTTAAGGAGAAAATGTTGGAAGTATAAAAATTAAGTTTAACAGTTTGAGGCAAGTGTGGTGTTGTAGATTGTGAAGACTGAGTGAACTGATGGACTTGGAATGGAAACTGTCTGTTTGTGTGTAAGTGAAAAAAAAATTGTTGATGTTTAAGTCTTAAGTTCAAGAAGGTGAGATGTAGTTTTTTTTTTTGCTTTATTTAAGTCTTATTTTTTTGCTTTTGTTTTTTTCTTTTGTTGTTTTTTTATTCATTTTTTGTTCTTATTCTTTTTTGTTAGTTTTTTCTTTTTTTATTCCGGTTTTTTATTTTTTTGTATTTTATTTTTTGTTTTTTTGTTTTTTTGTTGTTGTTGTTTTTTTAGTTTTTGTTTTTTTGTTTTTTTCTTTTTTTGTTTTTATTGTTTAGTTTTTATTTTTCATTTCTTTTTTTTAATTTTTTTGTTTTCTCTTCTTTTTTTTATTATTATTAACAACTTTTTATTGATACAAATACATGCTTACAAGTTTTACAGTTGGTAGGTTTACATGTCTCCTGGTCTACAGTAAGTTCGTTCCACTTCCACTACCACTAGTCAGTTCGTGAACATTCTTACATTGCTATGACATTAATTGATGACCATTAACGACCTGGTCTTGGGTAAAAACAATGAATAGTTCTTGTGCCTAATCCTTCGGCACAATTGGTAAACGTACAGAATACAACACCAATAATGACATAGATGACATGACAAATTTAACAAACAGTGTCTTAGTAGAAATATAGAGAATAAAAAAGTAAAAGGTCTCTTTGTGCTTTGATAACTTGGCACTATTGAAGTTTGTTAGAAAGCATTATTATGTAAGCGTGTAACGGTTCAAATCCCGTTACAAGATGATATCTGTATTTTTATTATTGTATGATTTTATCTGTATTTTATTATTATTATTATTATTATTATTATTATTATTATTATTATTATTATTATTATTATTATGTCAGTATTATTATTATGTTATCTGTGATGTTGTACTATTATTGTAATTATCCGTTTTATTCAATTTTGCAATTGCCTGTTGCTTGCAAGATTGCACTTAGATGTATACATATATACGTATGTGTAGTATAACACTCAATACCTGTACAGTGAGAATTGTTGTATATATCAGAGATCGGATGTGACGTTGGTGCATTGTGCAATATTAGTGGCGATTCTGCCAAGTCATCGCCACTCCGTGGCTATGTCATCGTATTGATTTAGATATGCGCGCACGGACTTATCGCCGCGGGGCTATTTCACCACTGTGCGTAATATCTGTCGCGTAGGTGGGAGTATGTCATTGTTATTTCTGGAGATTACGTAGCTGTGTCAACCAAAGTCTATATAAGGTGGGTGCACATTGTAGCGTCAGTCATTACTTATACGGATGCAGTACAGTGAAGTAGTCTACTAGATCAAGAGGCCTTAAGTGGTCAGCCAACCAGTGTGAACGAGAGATGGTGAAGACTCAGTGAGCCATTATTGGTCATTGAGAGAGTGAGACCAAATGGTTGGTCCGTCACTTAGTGGAAGACGCGGACGCAAGGCTTACCAAGAAGTCAGAGAGGGCAACCCTGGACCTACCAAGAGGTCATACCATATTGACTTACAAAGAAGTCAGATGATATGGAGAAGAAGCAGTCTCAAGGATGTATCACCACGTTAGGCGTGACACATCTACAGTAAACACCAGAGCAATGGATTACGTCGTAATTACACTCAAAGTGTTAAAGGTACAGTCAAGTGAATCAGTGAGGGAAATATTTCGTATAAATTGTTAAATGTCCGGTCAAGAAGAATTCAAATTCATGCCTAGTTTCTGTCAGTTGCAATGTCATAATTTCATATTTTCATCTGTTTTATCGCAACAAGACTCACTATTTTTTGATATATTATTTAAAGAATATATATTGTTCTATCAAACGAATTCAGAGTTTCATTTCATTGACAGTAAAATATCTTAACCTCAAAATTAATGGGGAAACCGAACGCCAATCTCCTTTTCCCAGAACTTATATGGTATGTTGTCAAAAGTAAGCTTATTACCCCACACCCTAGAGATGGTCAAGAGTCTCATTCTATTATTGCTGTACTGAGTGACACCTGGCGCCCTTCAAATAACGTATGTGTAAGTAAGCAGGTAACAAGTAAGTGTGAGTACAGGGTTCGACGAGTGTGTATTTTATTTAATGAATGTTAATTTTCAGATTCCCATTTTAAATGCAGATTTATGTCTCAAAAGTTAGTCAGTCAGTTAGGAAACTCACAATGTGTCGACGCAACGTGGGACTCGAATAAATTCAGAATTTGTTCTGAATGACAGCATATCATAGGTTCATTTGGGAGGAGTGTGCGCATTTAAGCCAACGGAAATTTATTACCGGTAAATGTCAAGAGTGTAATTTTGTGATATATATTTGTATTTTGGGGATATGTCAAGGGATTTGAAGAGGGAAATTAATTTGAGATCGCGTACTATCACTAGTGAACCAAAAATGGACAAGGAAGACAATAACAAGTCATGTGACGACGAGGTCATTGCTTCTGCGGACATCCAAGGTGAAATTCAGAGTAGGGAGCAGGTGAATACGATGGAAGCTTCTGAGATAATTCAGGAAAGTACAGAAATTGAGAAGCACACTGAAACTCAAAAGGAAATCGCGGGGGGAATGAACCAAGATTTTCTAAATTTGCTGATGGCCAAATTTACCGAGATCAGTAATGATAATAAAAAAGAGATGAAATAATTTTTTAGTAGTAGTGAAAATAGTCAGAAACGTATGGAGGAAAAGATTGATACTAATAGTGAAAATAATATGAAAGAGATGAAAGAATTAATTGATAGTAATAATGAAAATTGTAATAAACAGATTAACTCTCTAAGTAATAAAATGGAACAAATAATTAGTAGTAACGAAAATAGTAAGGAAGAGATGAAAGAATTAATTAATACTAATAATGAAAATTGTAAGAAACTGATTGAAAATAGTAAGGAAGAGATGAAAGAGATGAAAGAATTCTTTAGTAGTAGTAGTGAAAATAATAAGAAAGAGATGAAAGAATTAATTAGTATTAATAATGAAAATTGTGATAAACAGATTAACTCTCTAAGTAGTAAAATGGAAGAATTAATTGGTAGTAATAAAGAGAATTTTGATGGGATTAATGAGAAAATAGATGGGTTAAGTGAGTCACTAAATTCTAAAATAGATACTAAGATAGTAGAGGTAACTAGTCAAATATCTAAGTTAGAAAATAAGGTAAATAAAGAGTGTGTTGACCTTAGAGGTGAAATGGAGTCGAGTCGGAGCGAGCTTCATACTCAAATTGAGCATGTCAAAGGAACATGTACGAACAAGATCGTACTGTTAAGTAATAAAATTTCGAGTAATCAGGAAGAAATTCATGAGGTAGTCGAGAAAAGATTGGACAAAATTTACAATGCAGTTAGGGAAGATACGAGGGAACAGATTAGTAGAATTGAACAAATTGAAAGCAAACTTGTGGAAGTCACTGAATTACGGAACGAACAGGAAACGCTATCACAGCAGGTGAGAAAGAGAGAGGAAGAATTGCAGGAAGACGTGAGAATAGTGGAAGAGAATGCTGAGAGAGCAGCGGAAGAAGAAGAAGAAGACGTTGAGAACTGCCAGGGAGGGATACGGCAAGAAGGTAGAGGTGAGACGGCGGGTGAGGTGATAGTAGTGAGTGGTTTGTTCAGTAGGGATCGTGATTTAACCAGGCTTTCTGGAGAACAGTTCAGTACTACAGAATTTGTAAAAGTAGTTGAGAAAAGATTTTCTAGTAAGTTGAGGAATAATGTTATTGAACGGGAATACGTGCTGGAAATTTTGTCTAATGTTTTTATCGGTGAAAGTAAAATATGGTTTCGAGTGTACTGGGATAATATGTCTAATTTAGGAGAGTTTAAAGTGTTCATTGATAGGTTTTGGAAGGAATGTGTGGAAGGGCGCGCGCGCGAGAGAGAACGCATGATGGCTGGGGAAAGTAATATTGTAGAGAGAAGGGGAAAAATGTTAGCCGTGTATCAGAGAAGGGGTAATCATGATCCGCAGAGGATTAATAGTTGTGTTGATGGCGATAGTGGTCAGAAGAGTAACGAGAGAGAATCGGGAGATGGGAGGCGTATGTATTTGAGTTGTGAGAGAGAGGATCAGAAAAGTAATCAAAGAGAATCGGAAGATGGGAGGCGTATGTATTTGAGTTATGAAAGAGAAGGTCAGAGGAGTAATCGGAGAGAATCGGAAGGTGGGAGGCGTACGGATTTGAGTTATCAGAGAGACTATGATAGTCTTAATATGAATGTTATCCAGGTGTCGTTATCGAGCCAGAGTATTTCAGATTCACAGGGAATCGGGTAAGTTCTGTGGACAGGCTGAAGGTAGTAGATGAACAGGTATTTAGTATAAGTAGTTATGTAGTGAAAGTAGATCTAAGAGTATAGTGTGATTGTGACCTAAGTAGTGTTAAGCGAGATATTTAAGTAATGACGTAGTCGTAGATCATGCAGTAATTAATGGTAGCAGTAAGTTAGACGTAAGAAGTGTTCGGTTAAGTGATGTAAGTACTTGTAATGCCGAGAATGTGATGTAAGTAGTGAGGTAGTAACTCCAATGATGGAAATTGTGATATGAAGAAGGTAAGTGAAGGTACTATCAGATCTTATAACAGCCGTTGGGTGAGTCAAAGTGAGTAAATAAAATGATAGCGTTACCAATCATAATTGAAGATAATTGTAAGTTTCAGCCACGCCTTGTTGTACCAGATCTTGTGTATCCAGTGATTTTAGGGGCTGACTTGGTTGCAAATCATGGAAGTAGAGTAGACTTTGATTTAGGTAGTGTGTGTTTGTTCTATGAGGAAACTAGCAAAGAAGTACGTGTTAATTATGATGGTCTGAGGTAAGTGTGTCGGTGACGTGTGTTCTTTGAAATATATGAGAGGTAAGTGAAGTTGTTCCTAGTGAGAGGAAATGTGTTGAAGTGTGTCAGGTGTCTATAACGACCAGTATCCGAGGGATAGTCGGTATGAGGCAGTGACGTGAGGTAATTTGAGTGAATTACAGGAGGAGTAATTGTGGGCGATGTTAGGTAAGCATCGAGAGGTATTTAGTGGTAAGTGAGGAAGAACACGTATATGAACATAAATTTATAGTACATGACCATTCATCATTTGTGGGAGGTAAGTACCCCATTCAACTTAAAATGTGCTAGTGAAGTCTAAGAACAAATAAACATTATGCTGGATTACGGTATAATTGAACCATCTTGTAGCCATGGTATTGATCCTTTAATTATTGTTGCCAAGGAGGATGTGATTTATTGAGATATGTAAGTTAATGAGGGCAAAATTGATTCGTTTGAGTGACAGAGTGCTACTCAGAGTTCCATTTCATCATCTGCAGAGGCGGGAAATATGTTGAAGTTATATTTTTGTATCAGGGGTATTTCACTATTGTGAACCGTATCGGGAAGTGTGCATATTCCTTAAAAGATCAGGAAGGGGATATTGTCGGTATTTGTAGTATTATATATGTAAAGAAATATTTCACGTGAGATTTGTTGAAATAAGAGTAAGATGATTAAATTTTGTGAGAAACTGGCAAAATAAAATTAACATACATGAATTAGCGTGTGAACCAAGTGTCGTATTGGTGTATTGGAAGAATAAGTGCTACATTGTCATGTACTGTGTGACAAAACTGAGAACAGGACATTGGACAGTTATCTGCGATAACCATATGCGAGAAAAGTTCTCATATAAGTGATATTTCACAAAATATTTTGATATGTTAAAAAAAAAAAAGGAGAAGAATGTTGTATATTGATTGAAAATTATTTGTGTGTGTTAAATCAAGTGCTATACTCTTGTGATTTGTATGAGAGAAAGAGAGAGAATGGGACACTGGACAGTTATCTACGATGGCAATGTGCGAGAAGAATTCTCATATTTGTGATATTTTATAAAATGTATGAATGTTGAAAAAGAAAATTATTGTTGTATACTCATTTAAAGTGTTTATCTGTGTCAGTGTTATATATATAATTTTGTTCATAAATCAATCGATTCTTTGTTCTTCGATTTATTTATGAGGGAGGCGAATTGTAACGGTTCAAATCCCGTTACAAGATGATATCTGTATTTTTATTATTGTATGATTTTATCTGTATTTTATTATTATTATTATTATTATTATTATTATTATTATTATTATTATTATTATTATTATTATTATTATTATGTCAGTATTATTATTATGTTATCTGTGATGTTGTACTATTATTGTAATTATCCGTTTTATTCAATTTTGCAATTGCCTGTTGCTTGCAAGATTGCACTTAGATGTATACATATATACGTATGTGTAGTATAACACTCAATACCTGTACAGTGAGAATTGTTGTATATATCAGAGATCGGATGTGACGTTGGTGCATTGTGCAATATTAGTGGCGATTCTGCCAAGTCATCGCCACTCCGTGGCTATGTCATCGTATTGATTTAGATATGCGCGCACGGACTTATCGCCGCGGGGCTATTTCACCACTGTGCGTAATATCTGTCGCGTAGGTGGGAGTATGTCATTGTTATTTCTGGAGATTACGTAGCTGTGTCAACCAAAGTCTATATAAGGTGGGTGCACATTGTAGCGTCAGTCATTACTTATACGGATGCAGTACAGTGAAGTAGTCTACTAGATCAAGAGGCCTTAAGTGGTCAGCCAACCAGTGTGAACGAGAGATGGTGAAGACTCAGTGAGCCATTATTGGTCATTGAGAGAGTGAGACCAAATGGTTGGTCCGTCACTTAGTGGAAGACGCGGACGCAAGGCTTACCAAGAAGTCAGAGAGGGCAACCCTGGACCTACCAAGAGGTCATACCATATTGACTTACAAAGAAGTCAGATGATATGGAGAAGAAGCAGTCTCAAGGATGTATCACCACGTTAGGCGTGACACATCTACAGTAAACACCAGAGCAATGGATTACGTCGTAATTACACTCAAAGTGTTAAAGGTACAGTCAAGTGAATCAGTGAGGGAAATATTTCGTATAAATTGTTAAATGTCCGGTCAAGAAGAATTCAAATTCATGCCTAGTTTCTGTCAGTTGCAATGTCATAATTTCATATTTTCATCTGTTTTATCGCAACAAGACTCACTATTTTTTGATATATTATTTAAAGAATATATATTGTTCTATCAAACGAATTCAGAGTTTCATTTCATTGACAGTAAAATATCTTAACCTCAAAATTAATGGGGAAACCGAACGCCAATCTCCTTTTCCCAGAACTTATATGGTATGTTGTCAAAAGTAAGCTTATTACCCCACACCCTAGAGATGGTCAAGAGACTCATTCTATTATTGCTGTACTGAGTGACAGCTGGCGCCCTTCAAATAACGTATGTGTAAGTAAGCAGGTAACAAGTAAGTGTGAGTACAGGGTTCGACGAGTGTGTATTTTATTTAATGAATGTTAATTTTCAGATTTTCCATCTTAAATGCAGATATTCAGATTTTTCAAGTTAAATGCAGTTTTATATGTTTGTAAATTTAGTCAGACAGTCAGGAAAAACTCA
The DNA here is from genome assembly GCF_040414725.1 of Anabrus simplex. Lineage (NCBI taxonomy): Eukaryota > Metazoa > Arthropoda > Insecta > Orthoptera > Tettigoniidae > Anabrus > Anabrus simplex. The sequence goes on along the minus strand of NC_090274.1, from coordinate 99,725,955 downwards.
CAAGCGTTAGGATGAAAATAAATACAAATAATAAAAATAAATAAAAGAGCAACACACTCTTTTTGGCTTTACCGAGCTGGAACAGCAGCACAAGTTTCAGAGAATTACAAAAGACATTAAAAATAAATAAGTTGCTTAGTTATTCATGTTGTTTTCAGTATAGAAGTCTTCCATGATTGAGTACAATAACGGACTATATTCCCCCACATATTTAGCTTTTCGTGACGATAAAACTTGACCAATACCATCTTGAATATCTGGACACAAACTATTGTGTCGAGAGTTCCAAGTTCCAGGAGTTTTTAACACTGTATGCACGTACACTGCAATCACTAACACGAGCACAGATGTAAAATGAGCTGAAGTTGTCCCAAAGGTGGGACGGACAATCCATTCCGGTGGTACTTCAAAATGTGGGGATCGAGCAGTCTGTTTGATGATGTACGTCACATATCGCCAAGCTTGCGTAACACGGGCACAATCATGCAGACGGTGGAGAAGAGTGTCTTCTCCTCTGCGACACACGGTACATAGTGAACTTTCTGCCATACGAATATTATACAGTTTACTATTTGTCGGCACAATGTCATGAACAACTATATACCACTTTGCTTGAAGTTCAACAGGAAGAACCCGATGCGTAATATTCCTCCAGATGCGATTCCAGTTGCATACCAAAATAGACTGCTGAATCCTGGGAGCTACATATTGGCTACGCTGCAGAAACATATCGATGCTTTTCGAGGTTACGTTATTGCTCATAAAAGTTTGTGGTAGATAGCTCATTTCATATTTCAAATATCGTGCATGAGGGGCGAATTTATCTACATCATGGAAAGGGGGAGGGTTAGGCATCTGCTGTAAACTGCACCACTGTTGGAGAAAATTTTGAGAATACGGATGTCCTTCACCAATAAGGAATTTTATGTGTCGATTGAGGAATAAGGCTGTCACATGATTCTGGATATTCTTGAGTCCTAATCCACCAGTAGATCTTGACAGAGTTAAAGTATCACGATTCACCCTTAGAATTGAACCTTGCCATATGTACCAACCTACAGCAGACATTATCTTAAGACCGGATACCCGAGGCAGAGGTAGGATTTGACCCATGTAACCCAGTTTACTGATTATGTATGTATTGATGTACTGAATTCTTTGCAGTAATGATAAATTCCTGTATTTTTCTCGCTGTAACAGTCCGCGTATCACATTAACTGTTTTGCCCCAGTTATGCTGGATCATTTGGTGAATACTGTTAAAACAACTAAGTCCTAAGATTTTTACCTCGCTCTGAACTGTTGCCCAGTTTAACAAAGGTTTATCACGTATATGGCTTGCTCCTAGTTTTAACAAACACGATTTATTAACGTTCACCTGTGCACCAGATATATTGCAGTAGTCACTGATAGTTTTTTGAAGATCTTGTGCGTTTGTTCTGCGGTCCGCAATGATAGTGACATCATCAGCAAAGGCAAGGATTTCCATCTTATCTCGGTCGCGTAAACATGCTAAATTACTCAATAGTGGTTCAAGAGATAGCACAAATAATAACATAGATAACGGACATCCTTGTTGTACTCCTGTTTTTATGTTAATTGCCTTAGTAAAAAAACCATTAAATTGGACCTTCGTAGAACCTCCCTGAAGAACATGTTGTAGGATATCAATAAAGCGGTTGTCTAGTCCCATTGCACGTAGAACAGCAATTAAATAGGTATGATTCACTCTGTCAAACGCGTGATCGAAATCTAAAGATATTAGTTGTTTACACTGCCTTCTTACCCTACAATCACTGATAATGTCTCTTATTGCACATACTGAGTGTATAATGCTCCTACCGGGAGCTCCGCACGATTGGTGTGCCCCTAAAGCATCGGACATAAGGAAGGTCAGTCGCTGTTTAAGACATCGGGTGAGTAATTTGTAATCGAAATTCAGCAGAGTAATTGGTCTGTAATCATCTATACTCTTAGGATTAGGCTTTTTTGGTACCAGTACAATCAATCCCTCTTTTAGGCGACGTATATTTGGTCTTGAATATAACACATCATTTAAAGCTATCGTAAGGTCTTCCTTGATAACTGGCCAAAATGTCAGGTAGAATTCTCGTCCAAGGCCATCTAATCCAGGGGATTTGTTAGGCAGACTGCGCTGTATGGCTTCATAAATGTCTTCCTCCCGCAATTCTTCAATAAGATATTCTTGTTGCACATGTGTCAGTCTTCCTCGAACAGAATCAAAAAAGGCGCTGTTGCTGTCAAGAAGAACATCATTCGTTTGTTCATACAATTGTGTAAAGAAATGCTCAATTGTGTTCTTAATGATATTGACATCCCCAGAAGACTCACCACTTGACGATGCCAGTTTCGAAATATATTTTTGTTTGCCTCGTTTACTCTCACGAATGAGATGGTACAATGATGACATTTCATCGGTAGTATTCCGATGATCTCGAGCTCGTATTTTAAGTCCTTCATTCATTTCTCTGTATAGTTTGAGGAGAAGTGCTCTTGTTTTCTTGATACGGAGATATGTTAATGGGTTCCTGGGATCTTCCCTATAAAGCTGACGTAAACACTTGTAAAAGAATTCGGATTTTTGATTGATCTGTTGAGTATACTGAGCACTAAACCGTTTCAGGAATTTGATTACATTGGGCTTTGCATAGGATAACCACCACTCAAGTCTCGTGGGATAACGTGAATGATGTTTCCTCCATAGTTGCCACTGCACAGAAAACTGTTCCTTCAGTTCTTCACTGTTGAGAATATTCGTATTTAGTTTCCAAACACCCCTTCCCCGAGCTACTCCCAGCTCGGATAGCTTTAATTTACATATATATGCTGCATGGTCCGAAAATTCGACGGGGCACACTTCAGCATTCCCAACATGCTCTTGCAGACTTTGACTGACATATATTCGGTCTAATCTCGATGCTCCTTTAGCGCAAAAATATGTATAACCTGGGTCGGAGGATGCTTGTAATTCCCAGGTGTCTATCAGTTTGAGCCCTTTCACTAGAGTTGACAAGGCTATACAATTCTGAAAACTCCCGCTCTGATCTCTAGCATTGATAACTGCATTAAAATCCCCGCCAATAACCATGCGATCTCTATGATGTTTAATTAGATGTATGATATCACTTGTGTAGAATTCATTTCGTTCGGCTCTCGCCTGAGAACCAGAAGGTGCATAAATATTTACAATTAGAAGTCCTTTTATGTTGAAACTGATACCACGGGAACTGGGAAGAAAAACGGGAGCTGTATGGGGAATTGTATCTTTTATATATATAGCTGTACCTCGTTTGGACTCGTTGATATTTACTATTCTGTCATACCCAAATATATGAATTAAATCATCTGTAGCAACCTCCTGTAACAATGCTATATCAACGTCTTGGTCACGAATTAATTTCTTAAGAAGCTGCTGCTTGCTGTCTATCTGGATACAGTTAATGTTTAAGGTCATTATAGTGTACGTCAATAGCATGAGGAATGTAACATTCATCTTGATACCAAACTGAACTGTCGAGCCCTTGGATCTGACAGACATTGCCAAACTACCGTCTCTCACCTATCCTCCCTCCTTGTCTTCGAGGATCCTTTGGGCTGATATAAGGTTGTACTGACTTATGGACGCCATCTTTGGTGGACTGGGTAGTTTTTAGCTTTTTAACGTTTTTCTCTGGCGGAACAATCTGACTTGAGGGAACTTCGCTAATGTCGTTAAGCAGTGAGGGAGGCGAGGGTTCAAGGTCATCTGACCACAGCTGTTTAGGAGTCTCACTATGACCTGTCAAATTTTCGGTGGTGTTACTATCATCAGTATCTAGTTCCATATCTTCCTTCGGAGGACTGCTAGTGTTGGGGTAACTAGAACTATTTAACTTGTCTGCCAACAAAGTGGTTACGTCAAAGTCTGTATTTGCGAGGTCAGAATTAATAAGTACGTTTCCTGTCGTAAGTTCAGTGACATTTGTGTTATGGTGGGGTGAGTGTTCTTCAACTTGAATGTGATCCGTAGATTGTTCCAGTCCTACAGTTCCGACATGAGCTGGTTGTGTGTCTATTTCTGGTCCGTTCACATCGACTGAGTTGCCTTGGCCATGTTTTAAAAGGTTATTTGGAGGGGGATGTATCTCTGCTTCCGTTGTGATAACGTGAACTTCGTGTAGTGTATCTTGTTTATGTCCCCGGCTGGTCTGTTCTTGTTGTGACTCAAGACCGATAACCTGTTGTGAGTCCAGCTTGTCGCTCCTGCCTGTGTTTACAAACGTGTCGCTCGCGAGAGATGGGGCAGTGAAGTGCCCTGCAACTACTTGACTCATAAGCCTACTGCCTGTTTCACCTGTCGAAGTTGCTCCTCGCCTTACCGGGCAATCTTGTCGGAGATGGTCACTACCACTACAATAATAGCATGTTTTTGGTTGTCCTTCATAAAGTACCTGAGCTCTATATCCGTCAATTGTCACTATTGTCGGGATAGCACTTTGTAATTCGATACGCATAGCTCTAATGCCACTAAATACATTAAATGTGTATGTAGAAGACCATTTTTCATTACGTATGTCCCTAACTTTCCCATATTTACTGAAATAAGTTGCCACGCGTTCATTGGCCATTTCAATAGGAAGATTCATTATCCGTACTAGTTTCGTGTCCACATCAGCACATGTGAGAATTACCTCCGAAAGTGACCCATTGAATTTCTTTACCTGAGATTTTCCTGCTGTTGAAGTGAGAATGCGCTCCATCAGAAGTTTGCTGGTTAATTTTATGTACACTGCTGTTTCCAAATTGTCCAATTGTATTGCTTCCACTTGATCAACATGTAATTTTAAAACTGTTTCAATCCACTCATGAATTTCTGCCGGTCCGGGTTTATTTAGTTTATCAGGAAATGCACATTTTACTGTATTCTTCCTAATATTTAAGCTTGCCATTTTCGTGCACTTGGTACTAATACCACTCGAAACACTCTACCTCACAGTACACAATAGAACAGCGCGTTCGATGTTTACGCTTGCCCGTCTCACAGCGAACTGGGTGTAGTGGGCAGGAATAGTGCGAGAGAGGAGAAGGTGGCGTATCAAGGGAAGAGGGAGGGGTTGGGGGCTTGACCCAACCCAAAGAAGCTAGGCTTAGCATGTCTGCACGGCAAGAAAAGAAAAAGAAGAGGGAAGGTAGTGAGCTGACAATGAATAGAGAAGGTGTGACGTATATAGCGGAAGTGTGTGACAAGCCATGTGATGGGTCTGGTTTCCGCCAAGCTGGCTTGGCACACATGGTAGGTAAGGAATACATTGTCAGCAGGTGTAGGTGAGAAATAAGATCAATTCTCACGTGGCGAGGCTGGTCCCTGCGATCAACGGGTTGGTGGGCATGTATTCCATACCAGGGCTGACGCAGAGACCGGTCTACTATATTTTTTTTTCTAGGTGGTTGGTAGGAATAGGGGAATAGGGAAATAGGGTAATTTGTAGTGCGGTGCTTCCTGCACGTTTGCCGGCTATCCGCGTGCGTATGGTAGGACACTGAGTAGATTTAGATGTAAATAATTTAGCTAAGTAGTTTTAGGAGAGATGTAGTGCCTAGTGTTTGTTTGTTTGTTTGTTCTTTTTGTTTTTGGGTTTCGCTGTCTGTCTTTATTACCTGTAAAGCCGATGGTGTATTCTAGGGTGGGTAATAAAGATATGTATTGATATTGATATTGAAGTATTTTAAATATGAAGAATATTACAATGGTTAGTTATGAGCCATATGTCGTAGGCTTGAGGGTGGTATTGCCTTAGCTCGTAAGTTGTTACTTGTGCGTACACGAAATATGTGACCAAATAATCTGAGTTCACATCTATGAAAGACTATAACTTATGAATAGAAAGTTGGAGGACACTTTTACAATTTAATACTCACAGAAGAGTATATTTGGGAAATAATATCGTAAAATTATGAGCAGATTTGCGTTTACAAATTAACTTTTTCCTATGTAATTTTATTACGTTTTCAAGTTAACAAATCATTCATTTTACCACGGTATGACGTCTTATATGTTGTGAGGATAATTTTAATAATTAACGGGACAGTATCCACAATGTGTATTTTTATTTGATTCAATGATTGCTCAGTCATCTCGAATATAATTGCAGAAAATGTAATACTTTCGGAACATGGTTACGAATATTCAAATATGTATTAATTGGAATTTGAACATTAATTATGAGAGAATGATAACATTTTTAAGCTTCAATTATTTTATTTTATTTGAGCCAGCGCTGACTCTAGTTTTTCCAATGATTAAATATAACTGAATTAATACTACCCAGATTTCACTATATCTATCATCGAACATTATTTTAGTCAATAAATATTCTTATATATTTTTTTCTTTAGTAAGTGACTGTGTTTTAATTTCTGTTCGGGTAATGTCTAGTTGTAAGTTAGTTGATAAGTTTTCTAGATGTAAGCAATTGATAAGTTCTACAAACGAAAAGCGATATCCCATTGAAGTTATCGGTCACAGGTTCGTACTTGTGCGTATAGATACCCCCGTGATGCGTATCCCTGCGGACAAATTCTCTTTCGAAACCACGTAAAATAATTATATATAAAATCTCAGATTTTATGAGCGGAAAATGGATACCCTGAGAAGAAATCAAGAGCTACCGGGATAACTTGGCACTGACCGCTGCATGAGCGGGTGCAACGGTACTTGAAACCCTGGACACGCAATAAAGATCAGCTGAACAGCGCCGAAGTATACAAAGACAAATATCAGGTTGAACGACTTGACGGCTATAAACAAGGTACGTGGAACGGTGACTGGGTACCTACCAAAGGTCATGAAAATGCTAAGTTCGCGGGTTTCCAGAAAAATCAGTGGTGATGTCTTGTTTTCAAAATATTATTTTCAAAATGAACATTACAAGGTGAGTTCCGCACAAAATACATCTATCCAACAATACAGATGAACAATTTACGAATACAAGATTAGATGTTGTTTGACAAGAGCATTGCTATTAAGCCCAAATATTTCAGCATAACCTAAGTTCTACAATAGCAAGGCACATCAAATACAATTACAAATTAGAAAGAAGGTAAACGTACTTTCTAAAACATCCGAGCAACGTAATTGAGTGGCGACTGGGGCAAACTCCTATGTGATAACACCAACGAAAATTAAATGTAAATTAAAACGGGACTGAAATCTACCGATCTTACCCCATCCTGGGAGCGAGAATACGTCGACGTGCGTCAGAACCAAAGACAGACGAAATGCTGCCTCGCTCCTTTAAAAGGGAAGTCTGGCCTCGGAGCGATTACTGAATGACCAATCAGAACGCAGGAGTTTGCCTATCGCCACCCAGATTCACCAATCACAACTCTTTATCCGGTCGCGATGTTTACACAATCTTTCCAAACATATACAGACACAAATCGCGAACCTCCCATTTTCCAGAATTAGTAAGGACATATTTCTAGAATCCACAACTGACAAAGACCAACACAGCCTGTTCTAAAAGTCCGCGTCACATCCTTTCTGGACTGTTCCAGGTATTAGAGGTCAGTCATTTACAATCTAGTAGTTACAAAGTGGATAAAGCGAAGAAAATAAAACATACTACAAAAATATTTTACACCATACAGGTTAGGTAGCTAAATGGAATATGAATCAGCTTTTCTACCTCAACACTCCACATCATACAGTAAGTATTATTTAAAAAGATTTACAAATAAAATAGTCTACAACTTTCCACATCATAGAGATTCTACACAGGTCTCATCCTTCCTCCCCCCGAAAATCGAGCTAAGCTCGACAATTAACATAAGATTACTCGGAGGGGAGGGGGGTGATCACTTCTGGAAACCTGCACCACATAGCACAGATTAGTAAACATGACGTAATGGTATTCACCACTATAGTTCTCGGGAAGTTCGACAGTAACAACCATGATTTTCTTCAAGTTGAACTTCCAACAATGAAAAAACAAACTGTCAGTACACCACATGTCCTTTCAGTAGCCCACATTTTACGGTTTATATATAAACACAATATACGTGCCAAAAATATGATACCGTCCAAAATGCTTTTGCCAAAAATGCTTTGACCATTTTAGCTCTGTCCACAGAAAGGGTGTGCACACTTTCCTTCTGGTAAATGTCAGTAATTCAGAGCCCTTTCACTTTCTTGTAAGAAAGTGTCCAATGCCTTCTTCTTATCAAGGTTACGGAATAAGTCGATCTTGCACCACTTTTCACAGCAATCATAGGATCGAAGTTGCACAACTAGTCCGCAGGTTCTTACTGATGATGTGGCTGCCGACACGGCCGTTTGCCAACAGTAAAACCAGGTTGCTAGGTAAGTTGCAGTGCATCCTAGCCGTATGTTGAACCAAATGAGCAGATGGGTGAGGAGCAGTCTAGCCAGACTGCCTCCATTGGGACACTTTGCCACAGGATTGTGGTGCCGAATGGTAGCGCCCAAGGTATACAGTGTGCCTCTCAACTTGGCACTCTAGGTTGCCATCAGAAGAAGTTGATCACTGCATCCGCTGTAACATAAACCAACACGCCGCAGATAGGGGAATACTTGAGGCAAAACTACCCTGCCGGACTCTAAGATCTTGAAGAAAAACAGTTTTCAAGGAGGGTTAGAGATCTTTCTATAATTCACTGACTAGGATAGAGTCACCCAACGGGTAGCTCAATGAGCTTCATGTAGGGACCACCCTATCACACCAGGGACATTAGGGCACCTAGCCCCGGGGTAAGCACTATCTACAATCCATACATTTTAGACGAGTTTACGGTGGGGGTGAAAGGAAACTACAGGAGTTTACCCTAAGCCCGAAATGTTACGGGAATCAATTCCAATCACTGACCCTAAACGAAAACCTACCTAACTTATCATACTAAATCCATTACACTAAGGTAGATAAATGCTTGAGGATACCGAATGTGTTTACCCACACAATTATAGTCATGACTAACACAAATTACTTATGATTAGGGTATAGATATAATGCTTGCTGGCCAGCACCTAAAATCTTACAACTACCTTAGAACAAAACTTATCATTACCTTACAACTACAATCTTACAAATACCTTAAAACTAAATCTACATGGTCACCAACAATGGTATTTACCCCTCCCTATACGACTTAAGGAACTCTTATCTGAGAGAGGTGGGCTCTGCTGATCCTTTTCTTTCGTGATCGCTCACCAATAATGACACCGGGGTAAGGAACTTTAAGATTGTGCAGGGACCTCGAAATCTGGGGGCCAACTTACTGATAACATGGTCCGCAGCACTACTGACGGGGTGCGATTTAATAAACACCTGGTCACCCACATACAGATTGTGCGGCTTTCGCCCGTGGTTGTAATTACGCTGGACCTTAGCGTAATAAACCTTTAAGTTTTATCGTGCACGGTGCCAATTAGCTCGGATCTTTTCTGGGCTGGCATCGTCAGGCAGAAGATCATTAATTGACCACAGATTAGATAGTGGAGAATTTTTAGTAAAGGCCAACATTAACGAAGTAGGGGTTTGCTTGCGGCTTTCATGGAGGGCAGTGTTAAATGCAAACGACAACCAATTTAGTGATGAATCCCACTTAGAGTGGTCAGTGATAAGCGATAAGGGCAGATCGCAGGTTACGTTTCACTCTCTCAGCATAATTTGGCCTCGGGTAATACGGGGTAGTGGTTACATGAGCAATAGATAGATCAAAAGAGAAATTCCTGAACTGGACAGAAGTAAAAGCTCTCACATTATCACTCACCAATAATTGACTGGGTCCAAATAAAGCAAATATCTATGTCAAGCACGAGACGGTGGTGTTGGCGTTAGCCATACGAGTTAGGAACAGCCATGTAAAGACACGAAAAGGCATCAACACACACAAGTATGAAACGAAGGCGGTTCCGTGATCTCTGGAAGGGACCGATGTAGTCTATGAACAATCCCTCCATTGGACGAGAAGCTTGCTCGGAAGACAAGAGACATAGACGAGTATTCGGGGCGTGTTTACTGATGTTACAAGTCTTTCAGGATTTGACAAGGGTACGGATCTTACCATCCCTGGATTTTCAAATGAAGTGCTTACGAATATTCTCTCTGGTTTTGAAAACTCCCAGATGAACCCCCACTGGGGATTCATGAAAATACTTGAAGAGAGCCGGAACCAAGTTATTTGCGACAACAATATTGGGACCTCTGCAGCCGCGAGCAGGACAACACAAGACACCATACTTAAGGACGTAAGGCTTAACATGTTCACCGGATTTAATCGTGTCGATAATAGTTTATAACTCAGCGTCGTCCTCCTGATATTTGATTATATCTTTGAAAAGAAACTGGGAGTCAGTGAGAACTACATTCACAAAGGCTGATACTTGTTCGGGAGAGGAATTTGCAGGCTCTGATTGAGGGACAGAGCTGCCTGGATAGAACATCCTACGGAGGCCATCAGCCAAAACGTTTTCCGTTCCACGTATGTGGCGAGCTTCACATTGGAAGTCTGTGATGCGCACTGCCCAACGCGCAAGACGGCCTGTTCTTCGCTGTTTGGCCAGTACCTAACTTAACGCCTGATTATCAGTTTCAAGATCGAAAGGGAGATGTTCCAGGTACATTCTGAAGCGTTCTAAAGAGAAGACAACAGCTAAGGTTTCCAACTCATAAATGGAATAGTTTCGTTCAGCAGGATTCAGGGCCCGAGAAGCATGAGAAATAGGACGACGCCCTTCTTGAAATTCCTGAAGGAGAACACCGAATATACTTGAGGAAAAGGCGTCAGTCTGAAGGATGAAGCTTTTAGAAAAGTCTGGCATAGCCAGAACAGGAGCGTTACATAAGGCGGATTTCAAGTCGCAAAAGGCTTCAGGTTGGGCAGCACCCCACACAAATTTGGCATCCCTTCTTCTCAAGGCATTTAATGGAGCTGCCCGTTCAGCAAAATTGGGAATGATTTTACGAAAAATTAACCATGCCAATAAATCTGGCTACAGCCTTGACATCCTTTGGCGTGGGAAAATTTTGGGCGGCGGCAGTAAGAGACTGATCTACTGAAACACCCTTCCCCGACACAATATGGCTAAAGAAGGACATCTGGGGTTGTGCGAAAGAAACCCTGCTAGCCTTAAGGGTTAGTCCTACTTTACGCAGTCTTTCAAGGACTTCGTTGAGATGGACAAGGTGCTCCTCGAAAGTTTTTACCAAATCGTCAAGGTAATTATAGACAAACTTGAACTTAAGGTAAGACAAAACATAATCCAGTAACCGAGTAAGGACAGCAGCTCCCGTCGCTAGCGCGAATGGAACGCGCTGAAATTCATAAAGGTTCCAATCGGTAGCAAAAACTGTGGGATGTTTAGATTCCTCGGCAAGAGGTATCCAGTAATATGCCTGTTTAAAATCGAAGGTAATAAAAATTTTGGCAGTAGCAAACCAAGAAAAACAAGTGCAAATCAGGAAGGGGAACAGATCGAAGGACTATTTTACGGTTCAACATCCGATAGTCAACTACAGGATGATAACCACCTTGCGGTTTAGGGACCAGAAACATGTGAGAAGAATAGGCTGACTTAGAAGGTAGCCCATCCTGGGAGCGAGATTACGTCGACGTGCATCAAAACGACAGGACTGACGAGAGAACCAAAGGCAGACGAAATGCTGCCTCGCTCCCTTAAAAAGGGAAGACTGGCCTGGGAGCGATTACCGAGTGACCAACCAGAACGCAGAAATTTGCCTACCGCTACCCAGATTCACCAATCACAACTCTTTATCCGGTCGCAATGTTTATACAATTTTCCCGAACATATACAGAAACAAGTCGCGAACCTTCCATTTTCCAGAATTAGTAAGGACATATTTCTAGAATCCACAACTGACAAAGGCCAACACACCCGGTTCTAAAAGTCTGCGTCACAACCTTTCTGGACTGTTCCAGCTATTACGGATCAATAATTTACAACATAGTAGTTACAAACTGGATAAAGCGAATAAAATAAAATATACTACAAAAATATTTTACACCATACAGGTTAGATAGCTAAATGGAATATGAATAAAATATTCTACCTCAACACTCCACATCATACAGTAAGTATTACTTAAAGAGATCTAAAAATAAAATATTCTACAACAACTTTCCACATCATAGAGATTCTACTCAGGTCTCAATATCGAAGAAATAGATAAAAAAACAGGAGAAGAAACAGCAAGAAATTATTAAGGCGTTGAGAGAAGAGCAACAAATACAGATGGAAGATATGGTATGAAACGTACAACAAGAGCAAATGGAAAAGATAAGAAAAATTGAATAGAGACAGAGTGAAGTCATGAATACAGAAGTGGGAATAATTGGAAGAGAGATAGTTTAAATCTAGACTGATATAGTAAATTTTAGGGGAGAAATGAGCAAAATTATGGAAAATAAAAATACAGAAATGCATGAAGAAGTTAGTAGGCTCAGAGAACGATTATTAGTAAAAAGGAGTTGTATTCAAAATATTAAAAAAGACGAGACAAAGAAGTTAGCTGAAAATAAAGAGACTTTGAACATTGATCAGAAGAAGAATGGGTACAGTATCAAGGAAAAATAAATAAAATTAATGAGGGAACCAAAATGGCAAATAAAACCATGGAAGTTAGTTTTATAGTAGTCCGAGATGAGATCGGAGACAAGTTAGATATTATGAACGAGGATCTAGAACGGAATAAGGTGAAGCTAATGAGAGGTTAAGTAGAACACAGGAAGGAATAAGAAATATCCAGAAAAAAGATTTAGGAAATACGAAACGAAACATAAATGACTTAATAGGTGATGTCTAATTATAATGAAAGACAAAGCGCACATAAACGAAAGAGAAATAACACGTACGATGACAGCCCAAACTAACAAAAGTAATGGGGAAGTGATAATGGAAAATAGTAATGGAAGCCCAGCTATAATTAATATTATTATAACATGAACATTATTAAAAAAAGACCGAGGCACTTCGATAATTCAGCAAGTATATCACCGAAGAGATTTCTAGGAGAAGTGGAAGATTATTTTAAGGATAATTAAATACCCGAAGATAATACGCTGAAAGTAGTACAAAAACATTTGGATTCAAACCCTAATCTATTGTTCCAAGCATTCAAATACAGTTTTCGTGAATATGATGATTTTCAAACAGCATCCTTAAGGAGATTTTGGAGCTCGGAAGTGCAACAAAATTTGAGACTTGAATTGTATTCTAAAGGATATGCATCCAATGGACAAACTAGATTCAGTGACTATTTTGCATATCAGCTCCAACGTTTGTAAGCTCTAGACGTAGATCCTGGTGAGTTAGAAGCGATTAAAACCACCCAGAAACAATTCCCACCAGATGTGCAAAGGTTACTGGCAGCTGCAAACGTTAAAACGGCAATCGAGATGGAAAACATTCCAAAACAGATAAGACCACTGTAAATCATACAAATAGAGTAGTGAGAAACGTCAGTAACGAAGAAGCAATACATATTTTAACACAGGAGAATTAAGATAAAACATACAAAGTGAGCAGAAAGGAAATGAAAGGAGCTATGGAAGAAGAGAATGGATTGAACTAGAAGAATGAAGGAAAGGAGAAGATAGATGTAACTGCAGAAGAAATACTCGCGGATGTGAAAGGTACAATGGAAATAATAGATTTATACCTTATCACCGATCTAGAAATCAATTTAGAGGAAACAGGGATAGAGTTAATTATAAAAGAAAGCCAAGATATGAAGAAAGAGAAGATGGAAATGATCAGGATAGAGAATATAGAAACAGACAATATATATAGGATATGAAAGAGGCGACCCGAAATAGAGACAAATGGGAACGCGCAATTAAGGATCAGGACATGAATGGTGATATTGAAGCAGCGGAGAGTCTTGAATTGCAGAGATATAAAAGAAAGGAGCAGGAAGGACAAACATTAAACCCGACTGGTAGATCTTTCGATTATAGATTAGAGGCAAATATGGATAATAAACAACGCCAATTTTTGGATAGAAGAGAAGATAAAAATTTTAGAGGTGAAGAAAATAGTAAAATTTCAAGTTGGAATATAGCACAGGTTGAATCTTGGGAAACGGGATCTGATGAGTTGGTAGAGGATGTAACAACAACTCCAGGAAAGCATGAACACAATTTACCTATAATCATAGTAAAGCCGAAATTATTATGAGAATAATTGAGAAGAGATGGATTAATCAAGTGAGTGAATGATAGACAGAGAATTCCAAGCGTCGAATTAAAGTATATTTGAGAATCATTTGAAAGATATAATAGTAATATATGAAGAAAGTGATATTGGAATATAAAGTGAATACGAGGAAATATAAATAAGCGTGATATGAATTATTTCGTCGATTTGGAAGAGAATGATTAGTTAGGAAGATGAATAGAAGAGCATTGACGCGAATCCAGGATAAGTAATGTACTTGATACCATGGTGTGTAATCATTGACAGGTATTCCATATCCAGTATTAATGAAAACATATTGTGAGGTTTGTAACTAGTTGAGGCATTTGTGAATCATTGAAATAACTCAGTATAGGGAATGTTAAGTAATACATTGATTAAGAATTAACCTATAGATCTACCATAATGAGGTGTTGTCAAGGATAAAGTACACTACACTCACTGTATCCTATGCAAGAGTAGCATAATTTCTTCGTAAACAATTCAAGGATGCAAAATAATTTATAGTCTTCATGAATAATATGTTGTGCCTACTTTAGCAGATGCCACTAAGTAATATATTGGAATTCAGCTAATTATCTGACAACACATCTCATCTAATACATTTACATGGTTATGTTAATTTGTAAGATTAACGAGATGAAATATATATTTGAGTTGACAAGAGATGTTAGATGTTAACATAGTTTTTAGTGCATTTGATGGTTGATTTGGTACTTATCTTTTTACTGGTGCATCCTAGAATAGAAACACTAGAATGAAGAGCAACTAATGCACACCCTAGATAAATAAATAAATAAATCCTAAATATCCTGAATACATAAATCCTAAATACCCTGAATAAATAAATCAATGATAATATACTGATTAGATAAATAAATCCCAAATAAGTAAAGAAATAAATGGTTATAAGAAGATTTATGAACGATGCTGAAATGGTTTTTCCCAAGATGCCTTGTACATAATTTGTGAATTTTCAATTACAGTGTTGGAATATTTTCTTTTTTATATGATTGATGATGATGAGAAGACAATATGTGAGTTCATTTCGACAAGTTGAATTTTACACGAATATTTATTTTTCTCGTTGTGTATAATCATGATTATAATTCCATCAATGATCCTAAATGTTATAATGAGATGTGATTAACGAATTTTCTTGAATGAGATGATAATTTTTCTTTGATTTTACTTCAGTTTTGTTGATTCTCAGATTTTGAATAAATATTCGTAATTAAGATATATTGGAATTTATCTGTATAATCTAGCATACACATTATATATATTTATTGGTAATTTAAGGTAAAATTAGGAAATCTTTCTCGAAACTCATGAAAAATTCGTAGGATGGAGACGTCCATCGGAATATACGGCAGCCTTCGAAATCTCTTCGGAATCCACGTTAAAAAAGAAAACTTTGGTAGGAATTGGACCCTGAGCAAGCTAGTCTGGATTCCTTAGCGACCCGCCCTGGACGCAGGAAAGGCGCAGTGGAATCACGGTGTTCTTCACATTGCGGTACTACTCACAGGTAATGTACTACGCACAAGTAACGCAGACCTATTGTGTTCCTCACATGAGGGCGCCACTCATAGGTAACGCAAAACCATGGTGTTCCTAACATAGCATGTACTAATCACATCGACCCATAGTATCTTGTGGTGTTCCTCACACAGGGGATACTAATCATAGGTATCAGACCCGTTGTGGTCCTCGGAACGCGAATCCATGGCGTTCGTCACGTAGTTATACAAATCTCAGGGACCCGTATTATCCCGTGGTGTTCCTCACATACCGGTGCTAATATCAGGGACTTGTGATATCCCAAGGTGTTTCTCGGAACGCAGACCCGTGAAGTCCACTAACAGATGCTGAATAACCCGAGCAAGGTTAGTCTCTCCCTGGGATTTTCCAACCGAATGTGGGCAAAGGGTTTGACTCCTCCATCGTGTACTGTACTGTACTGTAAAGGCATAGTATCCTCCAACAGAGCCATTGTATTCCTCAGTTTGTGGTACTAATCATGAGAATGATGGAACTAAGCACAGGTAATTAGGTTCACAATTCAGCATCCCTTAGACTCACAGAGGTTTGTGTGTTTGGTTCGCGAGATATTTTATTTCGCTCGAGTCGGCCGGCAAACCGGGTGGGACCCAACTATGCGCCACCTGGGACGCGCCGAGTGGGAGTTATCATGATAGCGCAGTAGGTTCGTGGTTAATATGCTGTATTTTTATTTCGTCTAAATCTCCTGACTTACCCCTCTTACAACTGTCAATAGCTGAGATGCAGAAAAGCCGCATATGATGACTAGACTCTAATTCTTCTGACCGTGAAATTTTGAAGTCTGATGGTGAGGTTTACCATTTTTCACTACCTTGCGGGCAATCTGTTTACCTGTTACATTTGCATGACCCTTTCTAGCTGTTGGGTCACAATTCAGATACTTAAGGAACCTCCAGGCTTCCTGGCTACTTTTCCTTAGATCAATCTCCTCCATCGCCCCTGTTATTAGATATCACTTTTCAACCATCTTCCCCACCTTGGGCGGTATCGCAGCTGAAAGGATCGTTGTCAAGGAGATCACGATAGTTTCTCAATATTTCCCTAGTTTCTGTATATAGTATGCAGCCTCATGGAACTGAGATACGAGAACAATGCTTCACGATATTTACAAAATCAACATATGATTCAGGAAAAGCTCATTATTCGGAATGTTTTCGTCCAGTGAAATGGTACATTTCTCCGAATCAACCTTTTTAATATATCTTCTTCGAAAAGGAACTCAGATTCTAACTATTTAAAGGTATGACGTATAGAACTAAGACGAGGCCACAGAACTAGTTGCAAATAAAAGATTGTAGTGGAGCTTAGTAAATTCACAGAGGGTCGCAGACTGAACGCTGAAATGCATTACAGTCTGCAGTGAAGATGTGTGTGTGGAAAGGAACTGTCTGCGGTCAAATTGCAGCATATAACAGGAAGAGGAGGGATTGCTTGCCCCACTGATTTCGCTGATAACTGAGATTTGTCTCAGATGCTGTAAGTTAACGTCTGGATTATACTCCATGCCTCCATCTCGCACTGTTGAATAATGCTTGAAGTTTGTGATCATGCAGTCGAATTAGAACACACGAATCTCCCCATTCTACCCAAGCCCCTCGACTTTTGTCGGTACCTGGGAAGCTGCATGTTATATTATGACTGTTGAAATCATGAAACACGAACATCACATATTGATGCTGGAAGGCTCCACAAATCTAAATACAGTTCCTGGTGGCATATTAATTGAGCTCTACTCTGACAGTGTCAATGTCATCACGGGAGAGGATCTGGATATTGCATAGCATTGAGGGTGTTCAACCACTAAACTTGACCTTTTGTGGGCGAAGATTCTAGGCTAGGTGAGTTTTCTGAATGTATATCACCAGCGTGTGGAGAAAATTGCAATGGTATATATATTGTTCTCTTTCACATTCTTAGAATGAAGTCTATAATAGAAATAAAACATTCAAAATGCAAAATATTATTATGCAAACTTGCGTGAAATAAACCAGTATATCCATACATACAGAGGACGACGATAAGCAGAAAATTTGACCTGAAAAGAGATAAATAATGTCTGTGTATTTCAGTAACTTCTACAAGGTAGTCCGGTGTAGTTTGCTAAGTGTAGGGCTGATTTGACCTTGTATTATTGTATTGGAAGTTCATCACAGCTTCAAATATTGATTTTTGTGCTGAGAAGACACGAGGCGAAATTTACTGTCTGCGTGTGCTAGAAGTTTCACTGTGATACAAGATAAATGTTGTCATATTTTTCTTCGGGATGGGACGTTAAATTTAATGCATTTCTCATAGAATTTGTTCAGACGTAATGAGGAACACGTTTGCAGAAGAGCAGTGAAATTAAGAGGAATTATTATTAGGTTAATTTGCGAGATTTCATGTCCACAGACGTAGAATCAGTTATGGAAGCAAATTGGAAAATTTTTGGCCAACTTGTGATTTGTAAACGTCAATAATTATAATAATTATTTATTCATTTATTTATTTGGCAGTTGGCTACATCACTAAAACAATTAATATTTACAATAATCATCTCATACTGATAATAATAATAATAATTGATTCCATCACACTAGTAATTTGAAGACGTGGATAGTTCGATTTTCATCAATAACTAAGGTATTTAGCATTAGAGGTTGCCACAAGGCATTTTCTGGAACGCTAAATGAAAATATCTTAACACCATAATTAAGCCTGAAGCAGTGCACACGTCAGAAACATTGATCATTCGAGAAAGTTCACAACCTAAAAATATCGAAAAAGGAGAAACAAAAGTCCTCAGGGAAATATTTGCCCCAGTATGCATAGGAGTTTGGAATAATAGGATGTCTACAGAATTACACAAACATACTCAGAAAATATTAGATACAATGGCAAAAATGCGATTGGAATCTGATGCCCATGTAAAAAGATGTTAATGAAAGACTCAGTAAAAAGGTATTTAATTATGCCTCCTTGCTGAAAGTAAAGAATAATTGCATAATCAAAACAGAAAAAGACCTTCAGGAAATCAACATACCATCTGAAATTATATGGCACACACTTAGTTTTAGAACGTTGGTGAACTAACATACTTTTTGTAAAAATACACAACTGCATGGACGGAAGAACGGATGAAAAGCACAGCGAGGGAAGAAGAGAATCCGAGAAGAGGAGAAAGCACACTCATCTGTAAAATAAGTACAATCACGCTCCTTAGTTGGGCACAACATTTTGAAATAATAAAAAGTAATGGAATGAGTAATAGTTACTATCCGTGTGGTATGCTTTCTTTTGTGAAGGGTCAGTCTGCGATAAATTTTTCAGGTACTAGCATAGGGTTTGGTCTACTGAGGTTTGAGGTCGATGTTGAAGTCAGTGTCATATGCATCTGGAGTATTGTATTTCGAAGTGAGACACTTCGTAACTGTCCATAACTGCCGGTGGTAGATGTTCTATTCGTACATGTAGTTATGAAACCATGCGATTCGGTGAGACATATTCCTAGTTGATAGACAATGCCGAGGGTTTCTTTGTAAAAAAAAGGAAAAATCGTCAGGACAGAATGTTTTTACGTATGTTAAGGTCCATGGTTTGAACAGTGAATAGGAACCTATATCCAGAAGGATTCTTTGTTCATCTAATAACTCCATTAATACCAGTGAAAGGCATATCATATTCCGCAGATCCCATTGGACTTGAGTTCATTCGTGATGGTAATAATGTTGAACGATAAATTGTCTGATAATACAAGGATTTGGACGAAGATTTGTGCTGTATTCAAAGGCCATCCGTGGCGAGATTTGTTTGCTCACTTGTAAGCCAGTGGAGATTGGCAGGTAAAAAATGTTTGATGAGATAACATGTGTTCACATTTACATGAGGCGGACCCTGTTCAGAAATAGAAGGGCGTGTTACAACATTATTGATGTTCATATAGATAGGGGGTTATTTGAATTTCAATTCTACTGCATAGGTAAATGATAGAGTGGATTCTCAGTAACTGTTTCGAACATTTGGCTATGTATTCTATTTTCCATGTTTCCATAAAACAGTCATATTTCGTATTCCCACTGAGCATTTAAATAATTAATTTGGTGACAGAAGTTTGTCCTTAGATATTTAGGATTTCCATTTCTTGATATATTCATAGTGCAGCTACGTTTTAAGGACTGTCGATGGCGTGTCCTCCAGTGGAAAGTAGGATGGTGGTTGAAGCGCATTGAAGGGATTCTTGGGGTTGTTGGACCATGCTAGGACCGCGAAATGATGTAGCTAGCCAACTGCTCCCAGATGAGAGGTGAGTATTCTAGTTTGACACAAAGAGTCGGTACCACAAGGTATTCCATAAGATGTAGGAGCACTATGCACTTATTCCACCGGGGAGCTGGCCATGCGGTTAGGGTTGCGCAGCTGGGAGCCAGCATCCGGAAGATAATGGGTTCGAAACCCACTGTCAGCAGCGCTGAAGATGGTTTTCTGTGGTTTCCCATTTTTCGCACCAGGAAAATGTTGTGGCTGTACCTCAAATTTTTTTGCTAGTTGCTTTACGTCGCACCGACACAGATAGGTCTTATGGCGACGATGGGACAGGGAAGGGCTAGGAGCGGGAAGGAAGCGGCCATGGCCTTAATTAAGGTACAGCCCCGGCATTTGCCTGGTGTGAAAATGGGAAAGCACGGAAAACAATTTTCAGGGCTGCCGACAGTGGGGTTCGAACCTACTATCTCCCGAATACTGGATTCTGGCAGCACTTAAGCGACTGCAGCTATCGAGCTCGGTGTACCTCAATTAAGGACACAGCTGCTTCCTTCCCACTTCTAGGCCTTTCCTGTCCCATCGTCGCTAGAAGATCTATCTGTGTTGGTGCGACATAAAGCTAATAGCTATTAGTCCATGGACTACCCATTATTTAAGGGCATGCTCTTTATAAAGGAATTTTGTATTATTTTCCATGTTTATATTCTAGTAGGACTTTGTAAGTGGATGTAGTTGAACTCCGTGACCAAAAATATTTAAGGGTTATTGGACAACAGCCGCCCCCTCCAATACTAAGCAGTTAGACAGAGCAGTGTCCTTCTTTGCTGCAATTGTAAGGAACAGAAACCCCAAGCTCAGAAATATTTCTACGCAGCAGGTATTAATGGCAATTAATGTGTCACCGCTGCACATCAGGCGACAGGTAGCTGACCTGAGTTTCCTCCACGAGATCTTAAATGGACATTACCGCTCGGAACATCTTGTTTCTCTATTCACTCTCCGCGTTCCTTCCCGCTCCACCAGAACCAAAGACCTTCTCCACATTCCCCACACTCAGCACTCAATACTTCAACGATCTTTCCTAATCCGCCTCCCAACACTCTTTAACAACATTAATAGGAGACAAGAGCTTGATATAGCATCAAATAAAAGTGTATTCGAGAGGTGTGTAAATAGTATCTTAAAGATAAGTTGATGTGAAGGGATTATACCGCCACCTTGACCCACGACGACTTGGCTATGAACATGGACATTCTCATGGTTTTCGATTTGGACAGTTATTAGTAGGATGTGTACCTGATCTTGTTATATTTTGTTATGTTTGTTATATTTTATTACGAAAGTTTACGTTTGTTAAATAGTCTGTTGACAGTGCAAGTGAAATATGCTCAGTGTAGCTGTATCTTGTGCTTCGTGAATAAATAAATAAATAAATAAATAAATAAATAAATAAATAAATAAATAAATAAATAAATAAATAAATAAATAAATAAATAAATAAATGAGTCAAGTTTATTTCGGGGTTTGGTTGAACGTTATAACAAAATGATGACAAGATTTATTTTCGCAGGTTTTCATGAATTTGTTCCTATTACCGATTTCAAACTGTTGTTTTCATGAAATAAGTACATTAATTAATATAAATAATAATATTAAGCTATTAATTCACTGGAACTTGAAGTCCTCTTGTTTTGGAAGACCACTTTGGTCATCAGGCACATTCGATTAAGTTAAGGGAAGGGTCATTTTTTCGCTAATGGCTCTATGTCGCACCGGCACAGATAAGTATTATGGTGACGATGGGATAGGAAAGGCGTAAGAGTTGAAACAAAACCTCTGGAAACAATATGCAGGGCTGCCGACAGTGGGATTCAAACCCACTATTTCCCGGATGCAAGCTTACAGCCACGTTCCCCTAACTGCACGGCCAACTTGTCCGGTGTAGGGTCACTTTGGTCATCAGCCATGTTCAATTTACTTAACTTCAATGAGAGGCCACTTTGGTCATCAGGCACATTTCCTTAACCTTAAACATTAACTTAATGGATGATCATGATAGCTCAGTGATGTGATTTCGCGGTTACTCAGATTCAGGAGAGGGTCGAGATAACTCGTCCTTTGGCGATGATGAGTTAGTGGACAGCGTAAATTAAAAAAGATCTGGTGATCACTTTCTGATATTCAGACGTTCGAGAAATCGGAAGCATAATGCACACTTATTTATGGAGCCAAGCAGATTGAATCTCATATTGTTGTTATCCAGTTAACCACAAAGTGGTTTTCTGTAAATAGTGCTTCAGGCTTTCTTTTGTGGTTGATTTTAATCTCAACCTGAAATCGTCCAACCGCAGCATTATATTAATGTCATTGACCGCAGACCACCATTTATATCCATATTTGTTAACACACCCACAATCATATTTCATTGTTTTTGATTGAATAAACATTGTCAGATTAAGTAAGCTTTTCATTTAAGAAAGTAAGCGTTCCTTGATACCCGGTAGTCATGTCCGGAAGTGACAAAGAGCCATTAACACCCCCTGAGACACAAGAGTTAATAATTCATGCCAAAGACCTGGAACAGGCCAACACCAGTTCGATATGATGAAAAAGGTTCAGTACTCAGTATGTCTCTTCAACACATGAAACGTCAAAATATAAGAGATTTTTAGTGATTTTCTTGTGGTTTCATTAGAGAAAAGCGAGCGGCCAATCCTCTGTCACTAGGTAAACAAAAGTGGATAAATAAAGCCCGAGCATACAGCAGCTGTCGACATATGAGTTCTTACTTACAGACGCCTCCACGAGAACTAAATGACCTTCATGAATGGCTACGGGCACTGAAATTGAACTTCCAATCTGCATTCAGAATAGGTTGACAGACACAATATTATCATACAAGAGCCGAGGCGGCAGGTACAGTTTTGAGCTACTGGTCTACTCATAATGAAAGGAGCACACGACATGAAGGAAGGGGGAGCTCAGGTGTGCTCGGTCTTCAGCCACAATTTCTACAATTGCATACTCTATCATGACTTTATTCGTCAATTATTCATTCCCTTAAATTGTTTATAAAAATGTCTCAATATTTTTTCCTGCACTTCTAGTCTTTTACCTCTTGCCTCTGTCTATGATTCAGAGTCCCATTACTTCTTATAATCGCATATGGACGCCTCTCCAATGATTGTTAATGACCACAGTTCTACTTTAGTCCAAGAAAAGGGTCGTCCATGGCTGAGAACAAGCGGGTGTCATATATCTGTGACTGATAAGGAGATAACTCATTAAATGTCCTTTGCCCTTTTCGCACACAAAAGAATGGACCGTTCTCCGTTGTACACCACGAGATGTGCAAAAAAGGTGCCGTTCTGACTGGAGAACTAATTACTTCTCTGCTGTGTGCATCACACGTGCACGGCTACATACCCAGAATTGGAGGTCTTGTGGAACTCCGAACTCTCTGCAGTAGTTAGTGGGACGTAAAGCAAGATAAAATTATTATTGAATCGGGTGCGGCCTCATCCCGGCGTGACGTAACGCTCGTGAGCACCGTCAGCGTGGTGCAGCAAAACACGGCGCAGTGCAGCATCTCTCCAGTGTGGTTCACATGTGCATGGTTAAATTACATGGCTCTATACATTATATCGCATTACTGAGCACTCCTGTTTCTTAACAACCGTGTGTGTTCGGATCTGAACTGTTATAGACAGACTTTCCGGCTGATGATTTGCCGTAGACTTTACAAGGTATGGCTTCAAGCCTGTGGTAGTCCGCATGTGACATGTAAGACTGTTTGCTTCTTGAAGGACTTTCCACAAACATTGCACCAGTATGGCCTCTCCACTGTGTGAGTACGTATGTGAGCTGCTAGGTCGCCTTACTGGATGAATGATGTGCAACAAATATTGCATCAAATTTGCTTCTGGCCTGTGTGGGTCCGCATGTGACATGTTATTTTGTTTCGCTGCTTGAAGGACTTTCCACAAATATTGCAACAGTATGGCCTCTCGCCTGTGTGAGTACGCAGGTGATCCACTAGGTTGTCTTTCCGGGTGAATGACTTGGAACACATATTACAAAAGTACGGCATCTCGCCTGTGTGAGTTCGCATATGAAATTTTAGTGTGTTATCATGCTTGAAGCACTTGCCACAAATAAGGCAACAGTATGGCCTCTCACCTGTGTGAGTTCGTATGTGAACTGCTAAGCTCCCTTTTTGAATGAATGACTTGCAACAGATATTGCAGGCGTATGGCATCTCCCCTGTGTGAGCCCGCTTGTGAACTATTAGATTGTTTTTCTGGACAAATGATTTGCCACATGTATTGCAACAGTGTTGCTTCTCTCCCATGTGAGACCGCATGTGATATCTTAGACCGCCTTTCTGCCTGAAGGAATTGCCACATACATTGCAGGAGTATGGCTTCTCGCCCTTGTGAGTCCGCATTTGATCGTTTCGACAGACTTTCTGCAAGTCATTGCCACAGACATTGCAACAGTAAGGCTTTTCTTCCGTGTGAGTCCGCACGTGATGTTCTAGCTCGGATTTCCCAGAGACATGACGATCATCTTTGTGCCTCTTCAGACGTCGCAAGAGGCCCAAGTTCCCGGCCAGGACTTCACCACACACATTGCACTTTAAACAAGGCATTCCGCCACACGAAGTTTGCTGATCTGCGTTGCTCACCTCGGGTCTCAATCTGCAGTGACAAATTAAAACCATGTGACCAATAGTTCAACAGATAACTCCACTAAAGCTCTCACACAAAGGAATTGCTATTACACATTCAACTCACTGAAATCCCGAGTACAGAACTCGTTACTCATGAGCATCACATTCCTGAGGGCAAACATCATCTGAGGTCAAATTCAGAGTGTAGACTTAAATTTCAAATTCTCTCTGTCTCGTTACTAGGATGTGTTGCATCTTTATTCTCGATTTAGGATATCACGCATAAGAAATTTTTGACGATTTAGGAATGTACGAATAAACTGATAACCTCATTTAAAGAATGCCTAAAGCCTAAAAGGAGAAATAGAAGCTCTTTAATCCTGCACATAGTTATCCATTGAAATCAGTATATGTCTGTTCTCCTACATAAAGGACGGCATATGATTCGGAGCTTTGATCTTGATCAACCACACTGAATATTGTGGCAGGCAAGTAATAATTTTTGCAAAACCCCTTGTTGTTGAGGTTGTTTCCGAGAGTGTTGTAGATATTAACAAAATTTTGAACATTGTTTGCTGACGGTTTGCTGATGGCTAATCTTTTCTGAATGATATTTACTAACACACAAACATACATACACATATTGTATTTGTACATTGTTATCATATCAGTGTAGCATTTTATCACGTCACAGTGTGGTTATTTCTAATTACGTGACTTTGATGTGCAATCAAACAGAGTTCATACTTACTACCATATATTACATCAGTCTAGATCGTAATTGATGTATTTAACATGCAACGAGGAAACCACTAATCCTGATGAATTCCTGGAAAAAGCCGAAATATAACAAGCAGATGACAGCTCTTTCCCTAACACCGATGCTTTATTTTCTCCTCCAGATACTGTTGTCATAGATATTATGAAGGCAACTAATAATATGGCTTTGGTAGTAGTGTTTTATTACAATGTTCTAATATCCTGAATTTGAACCCAAATGCAAGCTATCAAGCCCTTGAATATTCTTACATGTATTCGTTTAACACCATGGCTAGAAGGAGCATGAAAATATAGGCTTGAGCCAAAAATCGAGATGACAGGACATTGAATTGCACCGTGGTGGATATTGCTGCCATGTAAAGGAAGCAATGAGATTCCTATTATTTCAAAAGATTACGGACAACGTGATTGTTTTTAGTGGATAAAAACATAGTTGGATAGCATCCAAGTCTCTGTCTGTCTCCCAAACGCAGACGATGATGCTGATGATGTTGATGCTTGTTGTTTAAAGTGGCGTAACATCTAAGGTCATCGGCCCCTAACGGTATGGGATGGACGATATGAGATGAAAATCTATACTAATATTACAAAGAGGAAAAATTTATTTGTTTGTAACGAATATACTCAAAAACTACTGAACCGGTTTTAAAAATGTCTTCACCTATAGGAAGATACATTACCAGTAACATGGGCTGTATTTTATTTTCAAAACAATTCGAGGTGGGGGCACGGAGGAGATATAAAAATAAGAGGCTAATATAGGCAAAATATCGAATTTGTCATATAAGGACGAGACAAAGTTCAATTTAATACTCTTGACGCAAAGAACAAAACTCGGTAGCCCTAAGGGCCCGAAAACCGTACTTTAAGGCCGTAAAACCAACCGTTACGGAGATATTGGCACCACACTAGCCCTGCTCTAGGAATCGCATAAAAGAAATAAACTGCCGTAACCATGGCAACGTCAGCTCCAGGATTCTAGAGCAGCGAGATTATGCAAATACGTTTGGGCATAGCTGCCAACCAAAATTGGTACACATAACACTTACTATCCGGAAAAAATATATTTTTGTGTAAGGCACTCACAGGACTCCTTTGGGTGGGGATGGAAAGGGGTGAAGTAAAAAATATTTTCTTACTATATACCAAAATGGATGTATGTGTGTGTGTAAATGACATCTCCTCCTAAACCACTGGAGCAATTTCAACCAAACTTGGTACACGTATTACTTACTATCGGGAGACGAGCACTGTGGGGTAAGCCATCCCTAGCGCTCTTGAGGGAGGGGGATCAGGGAGTTAGTTATAAAAATGATCAAGAATAGTGTCGAATTCATAGTTTTCGGGGTCGCTGAGTTGAAAAGTAATACTCCAGAAATTTTCAAAGTCCAAGTTCAGCCCTCTTTTAGGTGGGGAGCGAATGGGGAGGGGGAGATTTAGAAATAATTAAAAACAGTTTCGAATCCATAGATTTCAGGATCTCTGAAATGAATAGTAATACTCCGGATTTTTCACAGGTCCAATTGGGGGCGAAGGGGGTGAGATATAAAAATAATCGAAAAAGTATATATAAAATCGTATCTTCTTCTTCTTACTATATAAAAACGGATGCATGTGTGTGCGTGTGTGTGTGTGTGTGTGTAAATGACAAATCATCTCCTAAACCACTGGAGCAATTTCCCAAACATGGTACACTTATCAATTAGTATCAGGAGACAAACCGCGTGGGGATAAGACACCCCTAGCACTCTTATGGGCAGGGGGGAGGGGGTGGTATAAAATAATCTAGAATAGCATCGAATGCATAGTTTTCGTGGTGGCTGAAATGAATAGTGACACTCCGAATTTTTAAAAGTTCATGTTCAGGCCCCTTTGGGGTGAGGCGGCAGTGAGATAAAAAAAATAATCGAAAACAGTGTCCAATCTACAGTTTCCGCGGTCACTGAGATGAATGGTGACAATCCGGATTTTTATCTCGTAGGGGTGGGGGCGAGAGGGCGACAGTCTTATTGACAGTTAAAATCATGTACATCGTTTCTACAGTGCGATGGCTATATACATATAGTTATCATTTACTAATTTTCGACAGGATCAGATACTTTCCAGTCGATTCGAGCTTCCATAAGGACGAAGTTTTACTCGAAAATTAAATAATATAAAACTTTAAATCAAACAGATCTAAATAATTCTAAAACATATCAATCTGCAAGTCAAATAGGAATTCTATAAAAATTCCCTTCACACATAACTAACTGGTAATGCAAGTCTTAAGGTAAATATTCAGAAACGATCCTGGAAACGCCGGGTACTACAGCTAGTTAAAATTAAAAAAAAAAGATATCCACTGACTAGAGGTTAAAATAAATGGTGATGAAAAATAATTATAAGATTAAAACATTCAGTGGATCTAATCCACAATGCCCTGTCTTTTAAATAAAGTTGTAGGGGGTACGCTGTCTGTAATTCCTTTTGTCTTGCCAAATTTTCAAATATTTATCCGTCTTAGGTCTACTCAAGACCGAATCGGTGGTTTTTACTTTTCGTGTATGTTTGTTCGTCTGTTTGTCTGTTCAACCATCACGTCGAAACGGCTGGATAGATCTCAACCAAACTTCATATTTAGAGTATACTCATCCCGGGGAAGGTTTCGATATGCATACCATTTTAAAATCTTTGAAAAGACGGGGGTTTTATAGGAAAACCACAACGGTTTTCCTTTCGTTATGTTCATAATTTACCTTACTCTTCAAATGACGGAGAAATTTACTATTTTCTATCGATACCATGCTCTGCATTGAGTGACCGACAGACCGACAACGAATATATGGGTTACCATGGCGACGTCTCTGACTGCTTGCCAGCAGGGAAGTAACGTATTGCCATTTTCCTCATCATTCCTTTAAATTCGTGGTTGTTCCTTGGGTAGAAAGCATGAGTCGTCAATCGGCCATTCTGCGGGATATTGGCGGAATATCATTGGAGGTTATAACCGTCCTCGAATAGATTAAGTAATAACACAAATATTCATCTTCTTATCTGATTACCTAAGAATCCCTACGCCTAAATTTCTCTCCGATTACTGCTTTCTTATATCCATAACTCACACCGGCATAATTTATTGAGGAGCATTTGATTTTCCAATACATTCACTTGGTATTTACATATTTGTCGTCATCCGGATGTCCTCAGTTATAATCCATTTTCTATTAATTTCAACTTACTAAACTGTATTATTTTCTTCCTTAATTACCACGTATGTATGCGAGTGGTAATCCCGAATGCTGGACACTCTTTTCTTTGAGGAAATATTCTAAGCTATGCAAATGTATAACTTTTGCCCCAAGAAAATTCCGAAATATGGAAGCAATTTTAACGACGGTGCAGACCTTCGTTTCGGGGTAATTGGTGGCTAATCAGTACGTCGTATCACAAGTCAGAAAGCAAGTGGCGTTTCATTTTGGAGAGATCTACAACGTTTGTCCTATGACTTTTCGTCGTATTTATATCTCTAATACGTCAAATACAGCTGAATTTCTCGATTTCAAGTTGATTTTGTACTTTTACACGTACATGTTGTCATTTGGCACACTTATAGGAAAGGTAGAATCATGACATTCGGCACGCACATTGACATGACCATTGGCCATGTTATAGCCAAATTTTATGATTCTAGCTGTCACATGAGTATCAAAAATATAAAGTAGTATTTGAAAAATGTACAAAATTTCACCCCCATTCAATGACTCTAACTCAATCTAACCCATAAATATAGAAGGTACGAGAAGATGTCATAGGACCAAACATGTGGAGCACTGAAAGGGCGTCTGATGGAGAAGCCCGTTTGTAGATACGTCGAACAGTTTCAAAGCAGTAACTATCGAAATAAAGGTCTGCACTTATAGTGTGTGTCTGTACACTGACAATTTTGGCGAAATTTCCGTACAGTTATCCGTTTCAGGTGTAATAATGACCATCTGCATATATTCAGTTTTGGTGTCTGTCTGTTTGTCTATAACTTGGAAACTACCGGATATATTTCCACCAAACTTGATATTTAGAATCCACCTGTCCTTTGGTAGGTTTTAGGGTAAATATTGTTTATAAATCCCCGAACTGACTGGGGGATTATACGACACCGAAACCGTGATTTTGCATTCCCACAAAATATACACAACCAAACTTAATGTAAATTTACCTGCCGTAATGGAAATTAATTTCTAAGCCGTTTTTGCTCATGTGCATCATTTCAATACGAGGATTAATAAGGGAGATATCATTAACGGACCGTTTTCCGGTACAAGTCCCACCGGACTTAACTCAAGAGCGGGTGCGTGTAAAGCGTATTTTTTACAACTTGAAAAGTACTGAAGATATTTGAGTCAAACTTACATTAACATCCACCTGTCCAACGGTAGGTGTTAATCGTCAATAACATTTCATGTTCCCGGAATTGACTGGCGGTTTATAGGAAACCAAAATGGTGATTTTACTCTTCCACAATACATAAAGTACAAGACCAACCTGACTGGAAATCGACCAAACGTGATGCAATTCCATCTCTAAAACTTTTTTGTGTGCATTTTCTCGACAGGAGGATTAAAAGAGAGATATCATAAACGGTCCGTTTTTTCAGGTTAAGTCCAGCGGATATAGCCCAAAAGGTGTTGTAGCTGGAGCAGGTTCCTTATATATCTATGTAAATAAAATCATAACGACTGTGTGCCTGTACATTGACTATTTTGGAGAAATTTTCGTACAGCTACACGTTGAAGGGGTAATAATGACCATCTGCCTATTTTGGTTTAGTTTATTGAAAGTCCTAATTTTTACACCCCTCACCGAGAACCCAGATCGCGGCATAATCTGCCAGTCGAAGAAGGATATTGAAATTTGGCAAAATTATACGTTTTAGCCTGTAACGGACGGAAAACTTCCAAGTTCTTTAAATTTTTCCCTTTTTACCCCGAAGAATATCGAAATATGGAGGCAATTTTCATGACGGTGCAGACATTCGGGAAGTATTACCACATAACGGATGGCACAATCCCCGTTCAATTTGGAGTGATCTACAACCTTGGTCTTACGACTTTTTGTCGTATTTCTATCCCTTTTACGTTTGATTTTTCTCTATTTCTCGATGTTAAGTAAATTTGGACTTTTCACAAACATAATTCATATCTTCCATCACTTTAGGAAAGATAGAGTCATCAAACTCTACACGAAAATTGGTCCACCCAGTAGCCATGTGTGAGCCAAATGCTATGTATGTAGCTGTCACTTAATTATCCGAAAAGCAATGCAATGTGAGGTAATCTTACACAGATTTTACCCTATTCCACGTTTCTAACTCAATCTGACCCATAAATAGATGAGATATCATAAGACCAGCAATTTAGGCCGCTAAATCCGGCGTCTGGTACAATCCTTTCTCGATATGATGTACCCTTTAGCAGCAGTTAATCTGTAAATGAAGGTCTGCAATATTGTAAACAAGCACATACTTTCGTATGTCGAACTATATATATTCACTGATGTCGATTTTGTAGCGATCGAGAAAGGGTGTGTCTGCTTTTGTAATCAATACTCCCCACACCGACTTTGACTGGCAGGAATGGGGTCCTCCTCTAATTCCTGTGTAACTGGCATTAATAAGGCAGGCCTACCATTGTAATGAATAATTCACTTCTCGATTTGACTTGCAGAAGGCAAGGGAGCATGCAGTTTTCTTTCAAAACTCCCCTTACCCGATTGTGTTTGGCTGTAGGCAAGCGTTCCCGCAGTTATAAACAGATGTACCCATCTAAAATGTGACTGGCATTAGGCATAATGGCCTGCTATTTTGATGCAAACTCAGCAAATGGTGTGACTGGCAGTAAGCTGGCTAGCAGTTGGAAAAGGGGCCTGTCATTATAATGATAACTGCACAACTCAATTTTGATTGGTTGTAGGGAAGTTTCCTGCCATTATAATAAAAAATCCTCAATTTGTAATGAGTCTGGACGTAGGAAAGGGGGCTGCCATTGTAACGGAAACTCCCCAAATCGATTGTGACCGCGCAGTAGGCAATGGGGCCTGCCATTATAATGTAAACTTCCCAACTCGATTGTGAATGGCAGTAGGCAAGTGAGCCTGTCGTTATCACCACAAATCCGTAACAAGCACTCTGCATTGGAAACAAGGTATGGGAACCTCTCCATGCTGTTTCTCGGATAACGCTAAGAGACATGCTATTTTAAAACAATCTTATTTACTGCATGTACAGTATTTACTACAATGCAGAATACTGTAGCGAAGCACGGGTACATTTGCTAGTTATCTAATAAAATTATAGAAATGTAAGGTGAAAATGGAAAAAGGCATTGCCTGAAAATACAGGTAGATAAATATAGCATTCTAGTTATGAGTTAAAATAACACATTGAAATACGCCAATAACTAAAGTAGTGTCAATGGGATAAAAGCGCAGTTGACAGAAATATACCAAGAAAATGGACATTATTACACACAATAACAAAGGCCACTATCGCTCATATAATGGATGACAAAGTCTGCTGACTGCTCGTCATTGCGCAGGATGAGGGAGATGGTACTCGGGAGTTTTACGCTACGGTGCAACCGACCAGGTCTACACACTCCGTAAGGATGTGTACCACGCTAAGGTGATCGCCGCAAGTACAAACTGGACGGGGTTGTCCTTTCAATAGATGGGACTGAGTTACGATACCGTGGCCGATCCGACGACGACATACAATACCACTGCTTCCTGCCTAGAAGCCCGAAGGGAAGCCAACCATACCTTCATAGTACCTTTTATCAACCTCAGATTATCGGGGGGAGGACAGGCCTGCCAGAGGGTGCCGAGGGAAACAGGTATCAATAGACCGTATCGATCTCAAGGAGTCAGTGCACAGAAGAAGGTGTCGGCGCTCATCGGACATTGCATACCGCAGAGCTTTACAGATAGCATAGAGCTCCGCTGTGTACACACTACAGGTATCAATAGACCGTATCGATCTCAAGGAGTCAGTACACAGAAGAAGGTGTCGGCGCATACCGCAGAGCTTTACAGATAGCATAGAGCTCCGCTGTGTACACACTACAGGTATCAATAGACCGTATCGATCTCCAGGAGTCAGTGCACAGAAGAAGGTGTCGGCGCATACCGCAGAGCTTTACAGATAGCATAGAGCTCCGCTGTGTACACACTACAGGTATCAATAGACCGTATCGATCTCCAGGAGTCAGTACACAGAAGAAGGTGTCGGCGCATACCGCAGAGCTTTACAGATAGCATAGAGCTCCGCTGTGTACACACTACATACCAGTGTCCACCTTCGTGTTTGTTCTCGACCCATCCGTATAGATGGCGACTGAACCTGGATACTGGCCAACAACGGACAGGAAGAGCACCCGATAAATCGAAGGGCCCGTGTTTTCCTTCGGACCAGTGTGCAGATCCAGGATTATTTCAAGTCGTCGTACTACCCACGGAGGTACCCCACTTGGTTGTCTGACAAGGCAAGGAACCGAAGGTGCGTGAAACAACATGTGACTGCTATCCAAGCGTATTCCAACCGGCAGCGTTGCTCGAGGACAAGCAGCGTACAGCCCACGGTTTCCAATGTTCAATACGCAAGGATAGCTTCGGTGAAGTGGCAACTGTCGCGAATTTGAAGCATACGATAGAAGCATTTGCTGGCGCCTCAGGTGTAAAGGCGGCAGGGGCTTGTACGAAGAGCTCTCGTTGGCAGCCTAACCCCGCTGTGGTGGATGCTGTTCAGTTTCGCAAGGACACTTGGTCTTGCTGAGCCTTATGCTGCACTGCCGTAGTCTATCCTGGATAAAGTATGTGTCCTATAGAATCGTAGGAGCACCGTGCGGTTAGCACTCCAATTAGTGATGCTATGAAACTGCAAGATATTCAGCTTCTTGGGGCATTGCACTTATAACTGCCGCACGTGTGGCTCCCACGATAATTTGCTATCGACAAGGAGCCCAAGAAATCGGTGTCAACTACGGGAAGAACGACATTTCCTAAAAGAAGCTCAGGTTGTGGGTGAAGAGTACGGTGGCGACAAAAGTGGACAACAGAGGACTTTGTGGTGGAAAACCGAAAGCCCTGTTTTAAGGTCCACTGTTCCACTCTCCTAATAGCTTGCTGTAATTGTCGCTCTTCGACTGCCATATTACGCG
Source organism: Anabrus simplex (assembly GCF_040414725.1). Lineage (NCBI taxonomy): Eukaryota > Metazoa > Arthropoda > Insecta > Orthoptera > Tettigoniidae > Anabrus > Anabrus simplex. The sequence continues at coordinate 99,692,271 of NC_090274.1, read as the reverse complement.
AGCTATAGTGCAGAGCAAAATCATCGACATATAGCGACGGTATTATTGCTGAAAAAGCAGCGACAATACCGTTTATCGCAATCACAAACATAGTGACACTAAGTACCGATACCTGTGGGACTCCACTTTCTTGAACGCGGTATTGCGAATATGCCCTCCCAACTCGGACACGGAATAGACGGAGAAACAAAAAATTCGTAATACATACCGGCAATTAACCTCGGAATCTCCACTGGTGCAGGACTGAAGGCATACCATACCGCCATGTGGTGTCACAGGCCCATTCTACGTCAAGAAAAAGTCACTAAATGATGTTTGCGGAAAATGCATCCTGGAGAGAACTCTCCAGGCGTACCAGGTGGTCAGTGGTTGAGCGACTGGCTCGAATACCACATTGGTAATCTGATAAAAGTCCGCCTTTCTCCAGACACCACACAAGGAGGCGATCTACCATCCTCTCAAATAGCTAACACAAGCAGTTTGTGAGACAAATAGGTCTATAGATTCTTGCATACCTAGGATTTTTGTCAGGTTTCAGGGCAGGAATGACTATGCCCTCTCGTCACTGAGACGGAAACTCACCCTCTGTCCAGATTCGGTTTGAACACTCGAAGGAGATATAAGACTATCCTCACTAAGGTGTTGCAAAACATCTGGCTGTGGACAGTGTCTGGCCCGGGGGACGTGTCCTTGCAAAGCGCCAAGACGCTGCGGAGATCCCACATTAGAGGCCTCGGAAGCTTGAGTGGCAAAACTGTCTCCCACTTCAGAGCGAGGAAATCACGATGGTAATTCCCGGAGCCAGACACATACACGAAATGTCTAGCTAGATGGTTAGCAATCGAGAGTGGTTCAGTGACGATACTGCCTGCAATGGAAATTCCCGGTACAGAAGATGAACCTTGGATACCAGAAATACGTCAAAGTTTAGTCCACACTTAAGATGACACGAAGCTTTCTTACTTTGGTGAATAAGTACTCACGCCTTAGCGCGGTGTTTTTTTATGTTACCAAGTTGGCCACAATAGGCTGCCTACGATAACGTTCATGAGTGCGACGGCAAACTTAGATAGCTGCTGCTATTTTCTTGTTCCACCAAGGAACGAGTTTTTGGCGAGGAGTCCCTGAGAAGCAGGGAATGGACTTCTCAGCAGCAGCAAGGATAACTTGTTATATAAGTTTTTTCGCTTTCTACAGTCCGCCTGGTCTCGTCGTTAAAGATAGCAAGTGATGTGAAGTTTGGCCAATCAGCATGTTAAAGAATACATCGAGGAGGAGCCTCGAAGGATTTGTTTCAACAACGTAAGAATAGTGGGAAAATGGTCACTGTCACGGAGATCATCGTGTGTATTCCACCGAAACAGCGGAAACAACATTCGGCTGCATAGACTTAATTCTATGCGAGAGTATGTGCCATAACGTACCGGTACACTGAAATGAGGTGGCTCACCTGTGTTCAAAATACAAAAATCCAGCTCTGTTACTAATGTTTCCAACTCCCTTCGCCTGGGGCAAGGCATTTCAGAGCCCCATATGGGGTGATGAGCGTTAAAATCACCCAATAAAAGGAAGGGAGGATGAAGATGATCTATAAGATCAGTGACATCATTTATATTAAGAGGGTGGCCTGTTGGTAAATAAACATTAAATACTCTTGTTATGTCAGGCAGCGGTATCCACACCGCAATTACTTCCAGTGGGGTTCTTAGAGGAACCTCTTTGCTATAGGTATCAGAACGAACAAAAATACCCATGCCAACGGGCACCCGGTGAGCGTAATATCGTTCTGTCGAGTATAGTCTGAATTTTCTCGAGACCGTATGATGACCTGGTCTGAAGTTTGTCTCCTGAATACAGACTATACTCGCCACGAACGGACTAATGAGCTGACGAAGCTCAGCAGGATGCCTGTCATAACAGTTCAATTCCAATGTAACAGTGCCGTAGTGTGGACTGTAAAAAACAGTGTTAGGTTATGAGCGACAAGATGCTCGTGAACCTAAACACTATCAATATCAACACCTAGGGTACATCCGTAGCTGTAGATGACAGCTCGATGTCCATCCCGTCATCAACAGATGGCAGGATTGACGCCCAGAACTTCGACGCTTTCCGGGGACGGGAAGTTCCCCTATGAGGGGAGCATGCAAGGTTGGGAGCAGGGGTATATATTGGCACAGACTCCTACACTCGGGATGGAGGGCATGATTTCCCCTTCGCAGGAGAAGTGCGGGAGCAGCCGGTAGGGGCGCTCCTCTTCCCGGCATTCTCTTCCAGTTTGGACGGGCTGGGAGATAATTCCACCGCCCTGGTCGATGATGCCGCTTAGGCTTCCCTCCTGGCTGTGCCGGAACAGACTTCTTGTTGGTCGAAGGTGGGATGGTCCCCCTTCGAGCTTTTACTCTTTGCGACTTTGCTCTCAGGAGCAACAGTCGCCTTGGGTGCAGCGATCATCACGGGTAACTATGTCGTGAAAAGCGAACCTGGGAGACTCTGAGCTATCTTGCTGTAGTCTAGTTTACTGGCAGGTTTATTCATGTAATTAAACTTACGGCGCACTTCCAGGTAGGAAAGACCATCCAGGGTCTTTACCTCCTGGATATTCTGCTCACTCATATATGTCGGACAGTTCCGATCTTGAGGAGAATGAAGACCAGAGCAGTTAGTGCACCTGTACGGAGTTGTGCACTTCTCCGGGCGTGAGCTACTCTTTCACATGTAACATACACACACACACACTGATTCGAACAACGAGATACCATATGTCCGAATCTCTGGCATTGATAGCATCGCATAGGAGGTGGGATGTACGGCCTCACATCGCAACGATAAGTTGTTACCTTGATTCTGTTTGTTAACACTGGCAACTTGAGACAATGAAGGCACCAGTGGAAACGTCTTCACTGTTGACTGACTTTGCGTGAATGCGCCGGACGTGTGTCACTACACGGTTCTTCATGTCTTCCATCAACTCTTCTTCAGTGTTCAAAATAAGGTCGCGGTGGAAGATGACTGCACGAAACAGATTCAAGAATTTGTGCTCCTCCACTTTGACGGGGATTTCGTCACCGTGGTCGCACTTAAGCAACTGATCGGCTTGCAGTGCTGTATGAGTCTTCAAAAGCAAACTACCGTTGCGCATTTTCTTGAGATCCTCATGTTCACCGTAGACGCCTTCAATGTGTCTACTAAAAGGATTCATTTTACCAGCTTAAAATGGTGCCCATCGTCTGGTAGCAACCAGAAACCTAGGGAAGCTGGATCCAATTCCTTCATGCTCCGCATGTTCTCAGGGAGTTGAACCTCTCAGGGAAGCAAAAGTTAGACTTCGGTGGGGGACCACCTTGGGCTGGCTCATGACTTTTGAAAGCCATGCCCGGGAACATCCTCCCCGAATGCCACCCACGCCGATCAGGGGTCTCTGTAGCCGATCGAAGCTGCCAAGCCAATACCCACCTGGTCAAAGCCGGTACTGCCCGGGGTCCGAAGTTGGACGATGCCTAATACGGGATAACAGAGGCAATGAGCACTAGGACTCCCTTCCTCCAGTCACTCGCATTAGAACGTAACCCACAGCGTATACAGAGCACTAAGTGTAGCGTAAAAATAATAATAAATAATAATAATAATAATAATAATAATAATAATATGTCCTCCTGGCATTCGGCTGTGCGGGGACCTGTGTTGTCAGGCGGATTCTACTGCAAGAGTACATGACGCTCCCACCCGCCGCTTCCTGGGTGGTTACTGCACCGCCTTCGGGCATAAACACAGACATAGGATGCCCATCAAAAACATTAAAAAATAAAAAGGAAACCATGGCCACACGACCCTTTTAGTCGCCTTCTACGACAGGCCGGGATTACCTGTGGATGTATTCAGCCCCTCCCATCCACAGGGGGAACAACACAATGTACCAAACCAAAATCCATGCCCATGCCAAGGTCCCCCTTTTAGTCGGCTCTTAGGACAGGCAGTGGACACCGCGGGTTATTCTACATGGGTGTCACCCACCCGCAGGGGTACCCAACCGCAGAATGGTTCTACATATTCAACGAAAGAAGAGAGAGAACTACAAACTTTTTGGTTAAAGGTGAGATCTGCTTACAACTGGCACATGGGGAAAGTCGATCATGCTGTCCAAAATATATCGTAACATGAACAGGAACTTCCCAATTCATGCTGTATGCACGGAATTCACATGGCCCAGTCGAATGCATGACTTCCTCACAAGCAAAGTAATGGAAGGCTCGACCACGTGTTGTTAGAGCACTCTTAGGAGAAATTTAGTCGACCAAAAAAAAAGGGGGACATTAATTCCAGATACGACAAGCTAGACTAGGCAGCAGGGGGCAGAAAATAAGACACTGGATTGTATGTCATGTGTTTTGTTACATATCACGCCAACAAAAGGTGCAAAAGTCTGTGGCCGTTCTTCTTAACGTGAGTACGTGATTTTTGTGACATCTGGTTTATCAGGTTCACAATTAGTTTTTCAGTAAAATGGTGTTTCATTTTACACTGATTCTCCACGAACCAGCCATATTGCTGGAACACATGGCGCATCCCCGGTGACGGATACGGGATCCCCACTGGCCTCCCGACAGACTTGTGCAAAATGCAATCGCTCTAGCGGACCAAACACGTACAAAGTCCTTAATGGCAATTTTGGAGGAGATGGAGACGTTCGGTACGGAGCAGTTGGCAGAAGAGCTACTCTACCTTTCTGGAAGTTAATGCAGAAAGGAGCGTAGCATTTCTTCTCTAGAGGAGCGGCTGCAAAAGGCATCTGTTCCCCATGTCCGGAACCCACAGGGGCTCTGAACTTTGGAGCGTGGGTTGGAGACCACGGGGCCCCCAGCTGAGTCCTGGCATTGCTTCCACTTACTTGTGCCAGGCTCCTCACTTTCATCTGTCCTATCCGACCGCTCTTGGTCAACTCTTGTTCTTTTCCGACCCCGACGCTATTAGTTTTGCGAGGGCTAGGGAGTCTTTCATTTTCATGCCTTTCGTGGCCCTCGTCTTCATTTGGCCGATATCTTCATTTTTCGAAGTGTCGGATCCCTGCCATTTTTTCTCCTCTGATTAGTGTTATATAGAGGAGGGTTGCCCAGTTGTACTTCCTCTTAAAACAATAATCACCACCACCACCCCATGTCCGGAGCGACGTAACTACCTGCTGTCATGAGCTCTAAAATTCTTCAAGATAAGCCGGCCGTAAAATAATACCATCACGTGATTACAGAAATATGTCTAATGGAATCAAAATCAAGGTTAGGGCGTCGTCTGGAAGGTACGTGGATTGGCAGTGCCCAGTCAGCATGGAAAGTATGCAAGGGTTACCGTCACACGGGCTGTGACGGCTAAGCAAGCGAGTTCCCCCATTCTGTATCGCATCACTGAACTATGTCTGAATGAAGCAGCAAATAAGCCACAGCACTTGAGAGAAGGCATATAGGCATCTGTGAGGTGCAGGAAAAAGGTGGAGTGGTAAAAGTCATGCGAAATGTGGTGCGATACTAACTGATGTACAACGGAAGCCAAAGAATAAATAATGGTGTTGGCATTGTTATATCAGCAAAATTTGACGGTTCAAACTCTGAGGTGCAAAAGTATGACAATCGCTTGATGTAACTCATTAACATTGGGGAGAGAAGGAAATTCTAATTTTTCAGTGGAACACTCCACAAACAGGCCTGGGCACGGAAGCCAAAGAAGCGTTCTGGGCACTGCCTGACAAGAAGTCCGCTACCAATCTTATCGTTGTTGGTGATCTGAATGGATGTGTCGGACAGAGGATAAAAGAACACACAGTCCATAGCATTCATAGATATGGACAGACGAACGACGATGGCCAAAATATTTCCCTATTATGCAGAAACAGATCATCGCAGGCACACGGTTCAAAAAGAGTGATATTCATCTAGTCACGTATTACAGTGGCTCCCAACCAATTCACAATGACTACATCCTTGTGAGAGTTCTAGAGACAAGAGTTGTTCCTTACGAAACCGTTGCGATGCAACATCGACCAGTCATCTGTAAGCTGCGGATAAAGACACCAAGAGCCCAATACTTCAAAGGAAATGGCCCAAACGTAATGAATAGTGGCGCCTGAAGAAGGAGGCCAACGTTGTTGCAAAAGTTACAGAGCCACAAATCACCACAGTTGAAGTGAGCCGAACTAAACCGAGAAACGCTGCCTGCTCTATTCTTGGAAGAACTAAATCAGGGCGACGACAACGACAACATATGGCTAAGGAATGAAGAAGTATGCAGCAGCTGTACCACGAGGTTTTTGCTCGTTGGAATGCCTACAGAGCAGCCGCTAGTAAAGTGAACGAGATCGTTGCTGTAACAAAAACAAACCGGTGAGCAGGTCTGTATGTGAAAATACCCGGCGAGTTGACCGTGCAGTTAGGGCCGCGCGACTGTGAGCTTGCATCGGGGAGATAGCGGGTTCGAATCCCACTGTTGGCAGCCCTGAAGGTGGTTTTCCATGGTTTCCCATTTTCACATCAGGCCACAGCCGCTTCCAACTCCTAGACCTTTCCTATCTTATCGTCGCCATAAGACTTATCTGTGTCGGTGCGACGTAAAGCCACTAGCAAAAAAATATGTGAAACTTGCCTCGCACGTAAACGAGCGGAATATGTAACGGCTAGTCAAATCGAGGCATCGCAAAACGGAAGAAGTCCAATGTTTTTTGGGCATCAATGAGGAAACAGGCGATTTGCTACTCCATTGGCGGGAAGTGCGAATATACTGAGAAGTTTGAGAAAATGTCAATCTTGGAATTTCCATATCAACCGATCCCAATCACCTCTGCTGTTGAAGGTCCAATGTAGGAAACTGACATCACGGACGTCCAGGCTATGCTGAAGGAAATTAAACCAGGGAAAGCCGTCTGTCCCGATTATCTACAGGCAGAGTTTTGTTTCCTTCAATGGGGGGATACAGCAGTGTGGCTAAAGCAAGCTTTTCGACCAGATCATCAAAGAAGATAAAAAACCAATAGATTGGCGATAGAGTATCCATTCAAAAATAAGGGAGGCTATGCCGATTTCCCTAATTACCGCCCGATCATACTTCTGAGCAATGCAAAGACAGATTTCAAACAAATCTTCAACAAAAGAATTAGCGATTTAGCCAAACATACAACAAGCCTAGCTTGATTTGTGTAAAATTGTGACGCAACAAAAGCAACCCACGCTGCAGGGCTGCTACTTGAGAGACACAGTGAAAATAATAAAAGCCTTCATCATGACTTTCTGGACCCTGAGGAGGACTGCATTGGGTACATCATAACCTAATCGGTCAGCACTACAAGAGCATGGCGTTCCAGAGCACCTTGTTGGGAGGGAGTAATTGCTCCAAGAAAAACCGAGGAGTCATGTTCAAGCTGCCGCAGGAGTGTCTGATGACTTCCGCTTTACTGTTGAAGTCCACCAAGGCCCTGTCTTATCACCACTGCTGTTCATTCTTGTGATAGACATCATTATATCAGACCTGCACAGTCCAATACCATGGACACTTCTCTAAACAATAATATCATCTTGGCCGCAGAACAGAAGACTGGAACAATCGCACGCCTCAACAAAAAGAAGACAGCATACATGACATTACATTCTTAAGTTGGAGACATGCATGTTGACAGTGAGTATACAGCACAAGTGGAGAAATTTAAGTATCTAGGCTCCTCAATCTCTGATGATGGCCTACTTACTGATGAAGTCAACTTAAGGATATACAAAGCCTGGCTTAACTTGAGAATGACAACGGGCGCCCTTGCCACCGTCGGATGAAGAACCATCTGAAATATTAAGATCTACTGAACTGTTATCCGTCCTGTCATTTTCTATGGCAACGAATGCTCGCCAGCTAAAGAGGAGGTAGAACACCAACTAAGCATCATGGCTACGAAGAAGATGCTTAGGAGGAAGGCTGGCATAACTAGACTGGATCACATTTCATAAGATGTCATTAAGAAAGGTTTTGGCATTGCACCAATCCAGAAAAAAATTGAGGACTGGTGTGTGTGCTGGTTTGGGCATGTGTTGTGTGCAGAGGACTTAATATTGGGAAAGTCAGTGTATACATAGAAAGTCAGTGAAAATACGTGCAAGGGACAAACAAGACAGAATAGGACAGATAAAGTGCACAACTACCTGAAAGCTCTGAGACTACATATAGACATGGCCCGAGACCGAACTAACTGGAGACTATGAATCACAACACCAGACCCTGCAACCAAGCAGGGCTAACGCTAAAGAAGCAGAATAACAACAAGCAGATTGATGAATATTCTGTTATAAAAATACAATACATTGGATATTTTACACATCCTATCATTCAACTTAGTATGTTCAAATTCTCTCCCCTAAGGCCTATGTCCAATTTCTATAAAGACTTATTTCCACAAAATAGTTTTTGAATGACAGAATACTTCTGGACTTCGTGGTTAAGTGACTCCTATAAATATATTATAAATAAAAATATATAACTCAACAAAATAAAAATTTCAGGATTATCTGTGTTAATTGGGAGTGACAGTTTGAATATCCGGTGAAATTCTATGAGTACCAACAAGAGGGGAGTTGGTTAGTGTATTCTAGCCTGAAGGGAATTTTGCAACTCATATTTCTGCTTACATCCGTTATAGAAAGCACATGATCATATTAATAATTTGTTATTTTCACCCCAATCACGTCTATAAATATTAAGACCCTAGAGGAATGGCACAAAGTGGTCAGCTAAGGGCCATATGACACTCGATACTCTAAAAGTGGAAGGAAACCGCATCACTACATCATTAGTTCAGGATCATATGTCTCTACACAACTGGAAGTTAGCCTCATCACTAAGTGTCTCCACAAGTGGAAGGTAATCTTATCACTAATTGGTAAGCTCAGAAATATGTGGCTTTCCACAAGTCAGCAAATTAGGAAATTTTATGATTCTTAATACCTGTTATGTAATTCAGTACCAAACTGCCATGGCTAATCTTTTAGACATTTTAAAAGAAGTCATTTAACTTGCTGCATGATATTTGTAGACTGCTGAAATGAGAGTCAGGATAACATAGCACATGGGGAAAGATATAAAACAAAGTGGGAAGCAGTAGATAAGATCCGGTCGACTGAATCCTTCAGAAGCATCTAATATCTATGATATACAATGGACTATGCTACGTAGAAAATGGACGGTCCTCTGGATGATATTCCAAGGAAAAAGAAAACACACAAAAGGCTTGTCGCTTTGCTGGTTCAAAGGTGCCTCTGCACAATATATGATTAGGAAGGAGAGAGCTAATTTAAACTCCATTGAAAAATAGAAATATGCATTTTGTGTGTGAAAAGGATTCATAAGCAACATTTTTATTGGTGATCATAATACAAGAATGTTCTCTAATGTAACCTATTGTGTCCTGTTAAACAAGAATTACGAAAAAACAGAAGAAATTGAACCTCGAAGAGTTGACATATTTGGGCGATCTTCAGTTGTGTGCATGGTTCCACTCTGACTAATGAGAGAGTGTAAGCTTGTACTGGGAAGTTCTGATGACTGAAATGAATATTTCTTGCCACTAGTTGTGAATGTACAGTAGAAACAAGTCAATGTGTCATATAACAGTTCAAAAGATTCTAACCACGCAAAAAATTGAATAAACTTTTCAGAATTCATAGTTTACATCACTAATCTGGTTTGAATGAAAGCTTAGGCTACGACTAGCCACTGCAGGACCTGTCGATACAAGGGCTCAGTTAAGAGCACCAATCCAAGATTTTATAATTATTTTCCAGGGATTGTCAAAGATCGTTTCACACAGAAACCAACAAAGGTGTGAGAGCAAAAAATCAATTAGCCAGTAGTCAAATGGCATACCCAGAGTTCAAAAACAACTACTCCATGAAATGCTTGTAAACAGAATATACATTTCTGTTACTTTGTAACATCAGTGATAAAAGTTACAATTCTGAAATAATATTATATCATTACATTACTATTTACTCACAAGATAATATATTCACTTACTTGAAGAATTCTAAATTTTTTTATGCAACCTTCACAAATTTAAAACTTCACTTCATTCTATTAGCTTATAGTAATTGTGCAAATGTGTTTGTAATCAACACACTACAAGCACTTGAGTGACAATGAGCATTGGAATGAAAGGTAGGAATTGGCAACAATCAGCAAATGTAACAACAACACTGGAACAAACATAAATTCAATACTACAATATTATTATGCTTACAACAGTGTGGAAGTTTTATTTGAAAACTATGATATCTAAGATATAGCACTACTGATCTGAACATTTCACTTGTAGAGCACATTAACGTATCTGCTTTGGAGTCCGCAAATGGAGGAATCTGACTTAACACACAAGAGAACAGAAAAGATGATGAAAAGAAGGAATCTAACCAAACAAATAATTTAAAAATGACATTCTTTGAGTTCTTGAACTCAGCCATCATTATACTGATTAATGAGCCTAATTATGTTACTTTGAAATTATTTTATATTGTTTACAATGTACATAAAACTTAACAATTTTGAATTTGTAGATTTACCTTACAATCCACAAACAGGGCTTTTTCTGTGTGTCACTATTGGTACGAATGTACAAAATTACTCAGAATATTTGGAGTTAATAGTTGCAGATGGCATTTTAGATGATAAGAATGTGATGAACAAATGATGCCGTGACAGTGAAAGAAAGAACACATTTTTCATGGTTGCTTAAAGGTATTGTAAACAAATATACTTCAAAAATATCTAGCTTTACCAGATTTTTTTTTTTTTTTGTAAATTTTGTATATTCAATGAAACTACATGGCAGAACATTAAATATGATCTTAAAGTTCCTGAATATTTTAGATGATTTTAACCAAAAGAATTTTAAGATATTAGTGATTAAATGTAACCTTGTAAAGAAAGTATTAAACTGATGAAAATGGCCAGTTTTTGGAGATAAACCAACTACTACTGAACACAACTGTGAATGGGTACAACACATTCCATATTGCATAGGATTTGTAGTGTACGTACTTTGTTTCTTCTTTGATGTATGCCAACAGCTGATCATCAGTATGTTCTTCTATGAATATTTCCTCCTTAATATCTTTGGATGGCTATAAGTAAGAAATAAGAAAAGTAGAATAAAGTAGTAAGGGAATAACAATATATAGGCCTAAACAAAAAACAGCTGAGAAAATAAATTTCATAGTGGCACAAGAAGAGTACAATTAACTTATCTTTGATTTTAAAAATATAAGAATTGAAAGGAACAATCAAATCAAAGTCACTTTAAATGCAAAAGAGGTGTCTACATAGGTGATAAATGGTACAGAAAAATACATCATTATCAAGCACTAAATATTAAATGAACAGGGAAGAAAACAATTTACTAAATTCCAGTATTATACAATTTACATTAATTTTATCATATTATTCACACAGCTCATACTTAATAAACTTATATTATTTACAACTTTCTACCCATAATATCTTCTGTATTTACTAACATAATCAACTCATATACAAAATATGGAATTACTTCATATAATAATATACAACTGCTATTAGATTAAAATATACATTACATTTATTTATCTTATTTTTTACCCCTTTTGGAACCTAACTTGCATTACGACCTGCTGCGCCATAATCCGAGTCCCTTTTGCCACTGCTTTTCAGACAACTGATAAGAGAGATAAGAACATACTGTAGGATATCAGTAGAAAAGGTAGCAATAGAAAAGGAGGAACATTTGTAAATATGAACATTTAAAATTGCCTACATATTTGTGAGTATTCAGCAGAGTATATGTACACATAGAAGTGGGGATGGAGGCACTTCTATGTATGTGTACATGTACAATTTAAGGAATATAAATAACAATAACAATAATTTTTATTTATTTATTTATTTATTTATAAGTTATCTAAAATACATTTGCAAATATGCAGTAGGATTTTATACATTATCTTTGCAATTATTTACACCGCAAAACACATGATGTGCTTATCTGCTGGTGAAGTTGTTTTACATTTTAAAAATTGTTGCAATCCTTACTGTTTACAACATTAATAAGGTTTGTCCATTTACATTAGCATTGTAATTTTGTCCTGTGGTGTGAGTTTTTCTCAATCCCTGAAAGTGTCCTTCAAAATAGTAAGTCTTTGGTACATTTTCTATTCATAAACAAATATTTAAACTGTAATTTTATTATCTATGATCCATAGTTTCACATGTTTTTTGTTGATATTTTGTTTTTAGGTGTGTCAATTCTGAGGGCAACTTGTTCAAAAATTTAGGAACTACAACTTGCAGTGTTCTGGATCCATATTTGTTGTTGTACCTGATGACCAGAAAATAACTTATATGGCTCAGTCTTGTTCCATGTGTATGTTCATTTACAATTCTATATTGTGGCTTCCAGTAAATTTTCCTTAATTATGTTGTACATATAGAGTTGTTTAACTCTCAAGAGCCTTTCCTTCTGGTACATCCCTGATAACATATCCTCACTTAAGCAAAGTATTTGTCTGTTTTCATACCAAAAGAATGCTTTGACAATATGATTTTGTAACATTTGTACTATGTTTATGTCAGTAACAGAAGCCAATACCCATACACTTACACTGTATGATATAAGTGACTCAACAAGTGAATGATAAACCACTTTTAGTTTAGTTTAGTTTAGTAATGTTTTATTTTACCTGGCAAGATTAAGGCCTTCAGGCCTTCTCTTCCATCTAACCAGGAACTGAAATATATATATATATTGCATTGTATTACTTACAATAACTAGATCTAATACAAATTAAATTAATAATAATACAAGAATGGTGAGATTACATTAACATGAAATGAATTAAGATTAAATTAATAAATTAAGATTAAATTAAGATTCAATAAATCAGATATAAAAAGGGATAAATTCTTAAAACTAATATCCTACATGTAAAAAAAGGCAGTACATAAAATTTTATTTTAAAGACAAATCGGATAAGAATTTTAGACTCTCTACCAGGACATGCATAACAAGAGAATGGTTGTAAGTAGCAGCATCAAGTTTACAGATGATCCTTACTGGTGCATAAAATGTCTCCAAAGTGCTTCCTTGAAAGTGCGAATAGCGCTTAACCCCCTGATATTTTCGGGAAGGAGGTTCCACTCACGTCACGCAATTACTGTGAATGATTTATCATAGACGGCAGTTCTATGGGTAGGTAAAGCAAGGATGGAATTATTAGTGGATCTGGTGTTAAGACTGTGATAAGAGAATAAGTATTTGAAATATGAAGTAAGGTAAAATGGTTGTGAAGAATGAAGGATTTTATGGAGATGGCTTAGGAATGCACAGTGCGACGGATTTCTAGTCGGGGCCAAGATAGATGGTTATATGAAGAAGTTACGTGGTCATAGTACCGTAGGTTACAGACGTATGTCACACAAGCATTTTGACCACGTTGTAATCTACTCAATAACTTGCCTCGAGCGCCTCTATAAATCGCGTCACAACAGTCGAAATGAGGGAAAACCAGACTTTCTACCAGCATTTTTTTGAGTTTTTCAGGAAATAAGTATTTATACCCACGCAGCATGTGCAATGCAGAGAATATTTTCTGGGTGATGTTCGTGATATGCGTTTTCCATAACATGTCATCATCGAAAGTAATGCCTAGGACTTTTACTGATGACATGAATGGTATGTTAGTATTACACAACCTTATAGATGGAATCTCTGGTCGATTGACCTTCGTGAGTAGTTTTGGGTATCCAAGGATGATGGTTTGCGTTTTTGCTGGGTTTAACCTAAGCCCACATCTCAAAGACCAAGAAGAAAACGATGTTAGATCCTGATTGATTTTGTCTATGGCCGAAAGTATTAGATTTGGAGATGTATGGCGGTACATTTGTACATCATCAGCATAAATATGGTATTTGCAGTGCGTTAGGTTTTGGGAGACATCATTAATGTAAATAGAAAAAAGAAGGGGTCCTAACACTGACCCTTGGGGCACACCACACTGCACAGACCGCCAAGCTGATTTGTTTATTCTATCTGTAACACACTGCCGACGGCCACGTAGGTAGGAAAGCAACCAAAGGAGGGCGCTGTCCGAGAAATGGAGGGAATACAATTTCGAGAGCAAAATGTCAATGTCAACAGAGTCAAAAGCTTTGCTCAAATCTAGGAGTATTAAAACTGTCACTTCCTTGCTGTCCATAGCTTCTCGGATGTCTTCTGTGACCTTCAGTAGTGCCGTTGTAGTACTGTGTGCTTGACGAAAACCAGATTGTAGTGGGTCAAAGAAGTTGTAAGTCGTCATGTAGTCTGTTAATTGTCTATGAGCGATGAACTCTAGCGCTTTGGATAAAGCAGAAAGTATGCAGATGGCTCTGTTGTCAGATGGTTCAGAAGGGGAAGCTACTTTTATTAGAGGACGTATAATGCCCGCTTTCCATATTTCGGGAAATGTGCTGTCTACAAGGGAAGAGTTAAATATGTTAATTAGTGCAGGTAATATCACATCCAGAATAATTTTTATCATCTCTATTCCTATACTGTCATTTCCTTTTGCCGTTGATGTTATCCGATTTATAGCAAACCTGACTTGTGAGTGGGTTGCTGGACGGGAGTAGAAGTTTTCTCTATCTGTTCGCGTCTTTGCATAATTCCCGTCTAGAACTTCCTGTTTCAGCGCTGCATTTAATGTGCAGTTAGATGAAAAATGATCGTTCAGTTTTTCCAAGGGTATATTTATTTCGTCATCACCTCGTCCTTTGGTAATTCCAAAGCTCTTTATGGATTTCCACAACACAGCTGTTGAAACATTTGGTTGAATTAAACTGTGAGCGTGTCGTAGTTTCGCATTTCTAATCTGTTGGGTCGTAGCGTTTCTCAGTCTCTTATAGTTCAGTAGATTGTCAGGAGTGCAATGTTTCTTAACTCGTCTATAAGCAGCATCGCGTTCAGCCATTAGTGCTCTAATCTCATCTGAGAGCCAAGGAGCTGGCTTCCGCCTAACTCGAGCCTTCTTTTCAGGGGCGTGTCTATCATACAGTTCAGTCATATGTTGATTGAAGAGAGTCACTTCACGACATGAAATACTAAGGTAGAGCGTATAGCACGACCAGGGATTGTACCAAGAAAACAAGAATAATAGGAACCAGATCACTTACCGTGCAATCCCAATAGAAGGTCGTCGCAATTTGTAGAAGCAACAGGGCCAAGAGGCCAGGCGAATCAATAAAACAAATAAATTAGCTAAAGGCTGGAATAATAATTACGGAATAAATTTGAAAGAAAAGAAAACTTTAATTAACAAAATCTTCAAAAGAAAAATAACCGACCTCTCAAACTACAATTGATTAAAAATTTAAATGTTGCAACTGGATCAATTAAAAGGGAAAATTAACTGAAAATTAAACCATCAAGGTCGATGCATTAATTAAAGAGAATCAAATGACAATTAAAAGCTATAAATTCTCAGTTACAGTCTTGAAGATGAAAACTTCTCCAATGACAATCTCGGTCATACTCTACCAACCCATATTACTTCAGTAATCTTCAAGAAATAATCCAAATGAAGGTACATAATCCACAAGAAGGATTAACTAAGAGAACATTACATCAGAAACCGAAACATAAATCACTTGAATATCACCAAACAGCAACCGGGCCACCACAAGGCGACAAAATCAAGACCATTACATCACACGGTTCTAGCCGTCAATAATCAACTCAGATCCTCGCCTGTCACAGGCAACAGGACAACGCCCACCCACGTGTGCATTCTATTACATCGTACAGAAACAAAACAGAGTCACCGTAATTCAAAATGGCTACGCCAGTACCGAGTAGCCCAAAGAAAAGTTTTCATCTTAACAATATTCAAACATTACCTAACACCCTCGAATAGGTTTGAAAAATTTAGTAATCAGAATTATATTATTATTATTAAAGGGAAATAAGAAAAATGAATTAGGTTGCATCGATACTACATACATATTTAGTTTAGCGAGGAGCTCCCCAAATATAAAAACTTGCTTCATGCGCATGAAATCTTAAGTAACAGAACCAAAAGTTAAAATTAATATCATAGTTACCATCGCACCTTGAAACCCCAAATCTAGATTGAATTTTACAAGCTCATAACCAGACCAGTAGGAAAAGTCCTTCACTTTAAATACTCAAAACAAATGTCCGAAACATTAAATATTCCATTTCTCAGATATCATAGCCATAAATTTTCTCCATGTCTTCAAACGTCATGATTAGTAGTTTCTTCGGCGATATCAACCCAGTTCAGAAGTACATATGAATCTACTTACGAGGTCGGCTAGTTAGAAGTGAATAATCTTTTCAAATGACAAACCAAACTACGAGCCTAAGGCTCAGGTGGAAATCCTTTAACCCGGATCGAAATTCACCAACATCTTCTTTTCTTGAATAATTAACTTGTCGTTAAACCACAACCAAGAGCTTAGCTTCAGAGCGTCTCTTCAATTCAGTCCCAAGAATTAAAAAAACAAAAACGCTCAGACATCATTGTCGAGCACGGTGCCTCGCCAGGTAAACTTCACGTTTCGCAGACAGATCGCAGCACACACTAGCCACCTCGTGTTTCTATAACCAAGTCCACAGCAAGATGGCTCCCCATGCGCAAATCCGAGAAGGAACCATGGTATCACGAACTCTTAATTCGTGGACACGCACAATATAATATTAAACTATATAAATGGAATCCAATATATGTAGTTCTAAGGTAATGGAGTAATACAACTCCATTAAAATTTATGTCTTTAAGTTTAAATATGTCATGCCATGGCACTGCAACTGCGTCTTGTAAAAGTTCAATCTTATCAATTCTTCGTAGATCTCTATATGAAATTATTTTCGATTTGAACTTGGGACTTTTAATAGAATAGGCCATAAATATAGCATCATGTCGCGATATACCTGGGACAGTAATTTTTTTTTGCTAGGTGCTTTACGTCGCACCGACACAGATAGGTCTTATAGCGGCGATGGGATGGGAAAGGCCTAGGAGTTGAAAGGAAGCGGCCGTGGCCTTAATTTTTTTTTTTTTTGCTAGGGGCTTTACGTCGCACCGACACAGATAGGTCTTATGGCGACGATGGGATAGGAAAGGCCTAGGAGTTGGAAGGAAGCGGCCGTGGCCTTAATTAAGGTACAGCCCCAGCATTTGCCTGGTGTGAAAATGGGAAACCACGGAAAACCATCTTCAGGGCTGCCGATAGTGGGATTCGAACCTACTATCTCCCGGATGCAAGCTCACAGCCGCGCGCCTCTACGCGCACGGCCAACTCGCCCGGTGTGGCCTTAATTAAGGTACAGCCCCAGCATTTGCCTGGTGTGAAAATGGGAAACCATGGAAAACCATCTTCAGGGCTGCCGATAGTGGGATTCGAACCTACTATCTCCCGGATGCAAGTTCACAGCCGCGCGCCTCTACGCGCACGGCCAACTCGCCCGATGGACACTAATTTGACCGTGATGAAGAACTAATTCAGGTTGGTTAGTGGCAATGAGATCAATTAAGGTGTGTGATGTGTCTGTGTGGTGTGTAGCGTAGAGGGGGAGAAACGTTAAATTGCAAGCTTTAAATGAAGTTAAAAGTTGGGTTGTCTGAGGAGAGCTAGGTTCAAGAAGGTTTATGTCGAAGTCGCCCATTATAATTATATTTGAATAATCAGTGACTAAATCTTGTATTTGAGTCTCTAGATCGCATAAAAAACCCGCATTCGGTGGCTTATATACTACACCCAGAAGACATTCTACTTCACCCACAGTTATTTCCAGGAACATGAACTCAGGTTTTCGCTCGTACGGACCTGGAGACCTACAGATTATTTTAGGGCGTAAGCTGGTCATAACATACGCAGCGGTACCCCCGGAGGGCTTATTTAATCTGTCGGATCTAAGAAATGTATAACCCGCCAGCTGCAGTCTTTCTATTGATGTGGTTTTAACCAAGATTCAGAGATTAATATTGCGTGGAAACTGGGAGGCACAAATAGGGCTTTTATTTCGTCCATTCGCGCCTCCGCAAGGAGGCTTTGAGCGTTTATATGGCAAATCTTTAAAGCATTACTGTACGGAGAAAGTTGGTGGTTAATGATGTCCCTTGCCGTCTGGGAATGGCAAGAAAGCTCAGATGACAATAGGTGTATGTTGCCTGCACAGCTGGTTCCAGCGACATTGGGGGAGGGTGGAGTAAGTGAAAGGTTTTGTGGAATGTTTGCAAGGAAGAGGGGAGCCTGTTCGTTTGTCTCAAGTTCGTTATCAGGGGGACTGTAAATTACGTTGTTCTCCGTTATGTTGGAGATGATTGTGACAATAATGGGAATGGAAACGGAAATAACAATTTACAGCGATCAATACGATAATGGCAATGTGTCAATAATGTAAGTGGAAATAAACACGACAAAAATAAGGCACTGAACCCAGTCTACCGCTACTAACACCAATCTACCACTACGGCAAGCAAAAGTAAACTATATTACTAATTACGTTCTAATAGAGAGTTAAAGTGAATTATGATATAATACAAGGTTAACTCTAAAATTAAACTACAATAGAAAGTAACAAAATGTTGTGGTTATTTCTCCCGCATACCACTTTAGTTCATTTAACTGTTCCATAGTGCACACTTTAAACTTATTTGATCCTATTTTTATTTTGATTACTCCGTCAATGCTCCATACCTGGCGTACACCGAACCTCGAAATTGCCTCCTTAAGGACTGCGAGTTTTGTTGCAGTCAGATCCTCTCTTATTGTGACCGCCGTTCCCTTAAGGCCTCTTTTCTTGTGTAAGATGTCACTCCGCTTACGGTAGGAAACGAATTTCACTATCAGAGGTCGTGGCTTCGCACCCAGTCGTCTTCCAATGCGATGGCTCCTGTCAATGTCCCGAAGGTCAAGGTCGACACCAAGATCTCTTGCGATGCTTATTGCGATGACATCGGGATCTTCCCCTTCCTTTTCCGGAATGCCGAAAATACGGATACTTTGCAGCCGCTGGTATTGCTCCAGTTCATCTTGCTTGTTTTTAAAGTCACTTTTGATTTTCACAAGTTCCCTGTCCTTAGCCTGAAGCTGATCTTGTAATAGTTTGACACTTTCCTTGTAATCCGCTCTTAGTTCCTGGAGCTGCAACATTAGGGGCTGTAACTGTTCGGCTACGGCCTGCTTAACGAGTTCTTGTATGCTGGCGCCATGCGGCGGGCTGGCTTGGGGAAGCTTCTTAGGAGCCATTATGACAACTTAATAGTAGAACACTGATAGTTTATTGTAGTTAGCTGCACACGTTGAACTTCAGCACGAATGTAATAACGTCTTTATCACTTCAAGCACGTTGAACTTTAGCACGAATGTAATTCTTTATTACTTCAAGCACTATATCACCTGCAATTTACAATTTTTGCGAGAGAAAGTTTGCGTGCGACTAGCAGCTAGCGGCCATCTTACTAAGCTATCATGAGTTATTATATACTTAATAATTTGCATTTCGAACAAGCTTAGCCTCAGTCTTTCACACAGCTTATTAATATGTTGTTTCCATGAAAAATATCTATCTATTATTAGACCTAGATATTTCATGTTATCAACTTCCTCTATCATATAGTCACAATTGCATGATTTTTGTTCACCATCATAAATGCACTGAACTGAATGGCCTGTTATTTTAATGTATTCTCTCTGCATTTTTCGGGTAGTAATGAACAAGGCAATTGTTTTTGTAGTGTTAATTATTAGACCCTTATCATGGCACCATTCTTGAAAGTAGTTATACTCCATTTGTAAATGCTTCTCTGCCACTTTTGGGTTTTTATGTACTAATAGAATTAGTTTATCACCTTCATACATGAAATATTTACAGTTTTTAAAACATGAGCTTACATCATTAACAAAATTAATATACAAAATGGGTCATAGGATACTTCTGTGTGGAACACCTCTTTTAACAGAAGTTATTTCTCCATATATATTATCATTTTTTACCCTATACGTTCGGTCAGTCAGATAACATTCAAAAACTTTTAGTGGTGTTCCTCTTACTCCAATTTTGCTTAAGGCTGCAATAAATTTTTCGTGGGAAATTGATTCAAATGCCCTTGATAAATTAATAAACAAAGCTAAAATGTACTGTATCGGGAACGCCGCTACGAGAGAAGTCCGAAGTATGTTTGTTGAACTTCGCGCGAGGAGGAAGGTAGGCAGCCCGCCGAACGCAGTGACGTACCCAGCGAGTGCCGTTGCCGCCGTAAGCCAGCTATTCGTGCCATATATAGTAATGTTCCAGCTC
Source organism: Anabrus simplex (assembly GCF_040414725.1). NCBI lineage: Eukaryota > Metazoa > Arthropoda > Insecta > Orthoptera > Tettigoniidae > Anabrus > Anabrus simplex. Next base: position 99,671,921 of record NC_090274.1, on the reverse strand, counting down.
ACCCTCAAAAGTATATTTTGAGCTACTTTATCGCTATTTTGACACTGCCATCTTAAAAACCTTTACAATGGACGTCATCTGTCAAGATTTCAAGAAAATCCACCGGGTATTACAGAAGTTATAAGGGTAGATAGTATCCGAGTTCTAGACACTTCCATGCGAACGTGTATAAAAGGAGGACCGCTCGACCTACGAATTCAGTGTCTGTCACCCCGCCGTCTCTGTGACACGGGTGACAGGAGAAGTATTGTGTGTGTCGAACTTCTGGTTCACAGTCTGCGAAATCCAAGTATTGGAACTTCGGTATTTTCACTAAGTTTGTATCGGGACTTTATCATATTCATGAAGTGCCTGAATGGGACTTTTTTATTTTCTGCGAGCATCGTATTGGAACTTTGCTATTTTTCGTGTGTCGTGATTGGACTTTGATATTTTCTTAAAGTGCCATATAGGAACTTCGTTATTTTTTCGGAAGCGTTTAATTTGAACTTTGTTATTTTCGCCAAGTGTCGCGATAAGACTTTATTATTTTCTTAATGTGACATATTGGAACATTGTCATCGGAACTTTATTTTCTTCGAGTGTCGTGTTGGGACTTTTAATATTTCGATACGTTGGAACTTTATTTTCTTCGAGTGTCGTGTTGGGACTTTTTGACATATCGGAACTTTGTTATTTCTACACATTGGAACTTTGTTATTTTTTTGAAGTGCCACATAGGGACTTACTTATTCGACGACGATTGAAAGGACTTTGAATTTTCATGAGTGTTGCGTACCGCATTGAACTTAGGTTTCGAACTTATTCGAACTTGTATTTTTTGAATCAATTTCTGGAACATTGAAATTTTCCGAGCGTGTAGGATGAACTTGTGCCCTACCAACATAAACTTTCGTGTGAACGATGTGACTTGTTTTCTCAAGTGCCTCATTGAATTTACGCCTTGTAAAGAGTATGAAACTTAGGGGGACGTTCCACATTACGTTTAATTGTGAAATATGCAATACTTTCCAAGTGCTGCACAGGGACTTATGTTTTGATTCTTAAAGACTGTGACAATTCAGAATACGCATATCGCGTTCCCAGAAAGCCTAGGAATTTACAGTATTTTGAGTGATCCATAATTTATGAAATCAGACTTTTTCTTTCAAATATTATTTTCTTTAATGGCTATTCACTTCGCCTATTGACGGGACAGGACAGTTTCCGAGTGCTACTTATTCAGTTCATTGCCAATATGTTTTAAATCTTCAGGACTATGCATTTAGGACTGCAGTGACAGTAATCCTCTAGAACGTTCTGACTTACAGTGAGCTTGCATTATGAACTTGCATTTCTACCAGTACTTGTTCTTCGAGTGATTATTCCAGAACGTTTTGATTTTAATATCTAGAGTGCAGTAACCATAATTAAAAGGTCATATCTGTTCAGACAGTGCCATGAATGTGTGGAGTGCCGTGCAGGAAATTCAAGTGTGAATTACGTTTCGAATCGAACCCAGGAACGTGAGCCAATCTTCGAGACATTCCAGAACGTCGAGACTTCCAGAACGTCGATACATTTCCAGAACCTCGAGACATTCCAGAACTCCTCATCCGAGCAGGTGTGGTCCCTGCCCAGTCGATGTCCAGCACCATCCCAGGACTTGGAGGTACCAACCAGCCACGACACTTCCACGCTGCTGTACGAAGGTGATATGAACTTGCTTTTGATGATCCATAAACTCAATTTATCAAAAGAATCTCTAAAATTGATAACTATACCTCTCTCTGTACCAGCTCCAATGATAAAGCCACTCCCTAGGTTAAGAATCATGCTCGTTAATTTAATATCAAGCGCCTTAAAGATATGAACACATTTTTACGGGTACAGTACATACATTGATGTAGCTTCCCATTGATCAAATTTGAGAATTCCTTGAGAAGATTGATTGTACCCTTGTGTTTTTGATAGGCAAATTGCTGCTCATCAATAATTTTAAAATTTTCTAAATACGAGATTAGGCGATCGGCAATGCATCTACCAATTACTTTACCTATAGTTTGAAGAATAGATATCTGTCTATAGTTTTCGTACTGTATATGTGAACCTTGCTTGTAAATAGGTCTCACTATGGCAGTCTTCAGATCTTTTGGGAAAATACCTATTTATATTATTTTGATCAGCTTCTGTATTACTGGTGTTATAATGTCTATGTTATCTCTAAGATGTTTAACTGTTAATTTATCCATGCATGGTGATTTAATTATGTCCACTCCTTCAATTATGTTTGCTACATCTGCTGTACATGCTAGTGGTAGGTAAAATGATGAAAGTCTCTTCATGTCTTCGTTGTACCGTACATTCAGGTACTACCTTTTCTAGCTGTTCTGAAAATGTTTTGGAAAAGTTATCAACTATATTTTCTAGTTAGTCTTGCCTTCCCAGATAATGTCTTACCATTTCGTCTATTGTACATTTCTTTTTAGTCTTTAGCACATCATTTAGTAATTCCCAAGTCTTCTTCATGTCCCCTCTACAACTTTCAAACTGCAATCTGAATACTTTCTTTTTGCTTTATTAATATCAGCTATTATATCATTCCTCATTCTTTTATACAAACTTCTTAAATTTTCCTGATTTTCTGGATTTAAATTTGATGCATTTTTCCATCTTTTGAAAAGTCTGTCCCTTTCTTTGAGTTTTCTTTATTATAGCACCTGTCAGCCACGGTTGAGTGTCCTTCCTTTTCTTTTGGTTTTTTGTATCCTTCGTCTCATTAGTTGCCTTGTTAACTGCATTGCAAAACTTCATGTACATATCATCAGGACTCATATTCTCATTTATTTCTTTTCCAGTAATTTCTATTTCTGTTCTTAACATTGATTTACTCACCCTTTCCTGTATGTTATCTATAACTTTCTCATTTGGAACATATTTATTACACCTAGTATCATGTGATATCTGTACAGTTATTATATAATGATCAGAAATTTAATCCGAATTACAGCAGTATCTCTTACATTTTTCCCATTCCTAATCAATGCATGGTCGATGCAGGATTGTGTTAGTTTTCCATTTACATATTCTTCCCTTGTGAACTTGTTAATGCAATGAACTAAATGATGATCTGTTAACACATTATTGTATAAGGTTGTGAATCTCCTTTCTTTCAGAATATCTATGTTCATGTCCCCGATAGTTATTACGTTTCTGGCATTCATACTTTGTAAATGAAGATCTAACTCCTCCACAAAATCCCTTGGATTATAGTCAGGTGGTCTGTATACTGCCATAATGATCCCATATAGTGTTCCATTAACCCAAACTTCCCCTGATAAATTTTCAAACTGATTTATTATAAATTTCTTTTCTTTAAATATGAACCCTTCCTTGACAAAAATGACTATTCCTCCACCCGTAGGAATATTTGTTATTGAATAAGGTATACTATATCCTTCTAACTCATACTGCGCAATTTCCATTTCATTATTTACATTTATTCGCTGAATATTAGCACATCTACCAGTGGCCAGCTTGTGTCTTAATACTATAACCATCTCATCCCAATATTTTCTAACTGATCTTACATTCATATGAAATAGACACATTTCACTTTTTTGTTTCTTTGTCATCTGTAGCCATCCATCACAATTATTGTAGACCTTTGAGTCTAGTAATTAACTATAACTATAAATGTAACTAACACCAATAACTAAATTTAAGATACGCTCGAGTAAAATTAAATATTGATACTTTCAGCCAGTTATTGGATTTTTTCAATGTCTTTTTTTGAAAGAATTCTTACCGGAGTAGTTTTCTCTTCCTTTCTTGTGAACAGCTTTCCCTGCTTCACCCATACGTACTTCCACCCTCTGGTGTCCACCTGTCTCCATGCCTCCCATGTAAGGGGACAGTTGCTCCGTGACAAGTACCTTCCCTCCTTCAGTTGGTCCAATAACTTTGGAGTTGAGGATGATCTTGTTTTTCTGTCTTGTGAACATTAAGTCTCTCTTCTTCCTTGGTAGCTGAATTATGATGGGTTTGGGAACTCCTTCTTTCCTGGTTGGAACTCTGTGTGCTGCATCTATTTCAGTTTTACACAAAGGAACATCCAGCTCTGCTGCAATTCTGCAAGCTATTTCTTCAACATATTCCTCATCTTTCTCTGGAATAACATGTAGCAAAAGGTTTCCATTTCTGGAATACTGTTCAAGTTCTTGTATTCTAATTTGCTGTTCATGAATTATATCATCCTTTTATTTGCATGCATCTGTTAAACACTCCACTTTCTTTTCCAACTCCTTTATCTGGTCAATCATGCTCTGCATTCCCGTCGTAATGTCCTCATACTGTTGACAAATGAACTTCTGGCTTTTAACACTTTCCCTTAGTTCTTCCTTCATTTCATTCACTGCATCTCTCAAGTCCACAATTATTGCTAATTTTTTGTTGATGTCCGTCACGTGATCACTTTTTTTAAGTAATACTGCTATTGTCCACTTTCTTTCTACATTCAGCACATTGCCACTTAGTCTTTTTTGTCTTTGCTCATCGCACGGTACGAATTTTCCTTCAAGGCGGACCAGTCATAGTGCCATATATTTCGCACCCATTGCACTCCACAAAGCCTCGGTCATTAGGCAGTTCGCACTCGCACGTTTTGCAGTATTCCATGACGTATGCAGCAGTTGGCAATACTTGCGTGTTTTGTTTCTCTTTCCTTACTCCGCCACTAGGATCTCCGATGTCATATGTTAACTAAATGGCAACTTAAATTTTAAATAACTCAACAAGCAAGCAAACACTGTTTATACTCGTATACGGGTTTTGAGTGAAATGTTGATGATGCCCATTCAAAGATCTTAACTTAGTATTAAGTAATGTAACTGAACTGTACCTCAATAATGTCACTTTCCACATCAAAATTGAAAGTCTCACAGCACTGTATACAAACACGACCTTTCACCTGGACTGCACGATAATAATAATAATAATAATAATAATAATAATAATAATAATAATAATAATAATAATAATAATTACTATCTCCAAATCATTACCCAATACCATTCCTCCTTGCTTCTCATTCTCTTTCTGTTGACCCATATTTCCACAATGACCAGCTATTTTCTTTATCCTCTTATATTCATATTCTCCTGTTTCCATCTTTCAGTACATGACTTGACTTGTCAACTCATTGTTCATTTCCATGTTCCTATATACTTTCTTTCCCAAAACATTTCACTGTAATATCAAATAATCCCACATTATTCCTACCATTTTTCCAACAAATGTACAATGCTTAAATCATAAACATAGAAATATCTATCATCCCTCTCTGAACATCAAATTAAGAGCAAAAAGCATAAATCAATCAATGTCTGAATCAATCAAACAACAGCATTTACGGCTGTCCGTTGTTTATGTAGAAAAAGATTGTGAAAATGTATGAAACAACTCATTGGTAAATTATTTCAATCACTAAATCATCTTCCTATAAGTGAACATATGCCAAAAATTTGCCCCTTGAATTCCAAGTTATCTTCCTGTTGTGAACTTTCCTATATTTAAAGAACATGACTAAAATTTATTCATCAACTAATGTCATTCCAAGCCATTTCTCCAATGACATCTCAGAATATACTGCTTAATCAAACAGCTCATCTCCTTTCTCCAAGTTTTCCCAGCCAAAACTTTGCAACATCTCTGTTGTCAGAAATCACTCATAAGAAATAAGCTGTTTTGTGGATTATTTACCGTTCTCTAATCAACTAATACTGGTAACGGTTTCATACTCTCATTACTGACTTGCTGGAGATTTATATGCCCTCTCCTTTACCATCCTAGATCATATTAAGAGATCTGTAAATTTTACCTTCAATCATGTTTATGTGATAACCACAATGAACATCTATCCCTATTATGAATACCTAGGTACTTACAGAGAACCCCACGAGAAACCATCACCTCATTAACACAATAATTAAGCCAGAGAGGACTCATTCTATTTGTGAAACACACAACCTGACTTTTCACCCCGTTTAGCAACATAACATTAACCGATGTCCATCTTAGAATATTGTCAAGGTCTTTTTGCAGTCACTTACAATCCTAACACTTAATCACTACAAAGAGTCTTATCTCTTATTTCAGATCATTATTCATATTGTTTATGTATATAAGAAAATAAAGGTCTCATAATAGTGCCCTTTGGGACCCCATACCATAATTGTTACAGGATCAAATAAAGCTTCACCTACTCTCATGCTCCGAGTTCTATTGTCTATAAATACACCAGACGTGGTCACATTATTAAGGTAAAAGATAAATTTCTATCTTTATGTAAATTACCGACCTTTATAGCCTAATCCTTGATCATGTTTGGTGGTAAAGTTACCACTTGGGATATCTCTTTTGTCACCAATGTATTTCTTTTCCATATAGTGGCTACAGTGAGAACCACAATGTAATATCATTATTCACATGGCTTTTTGTCATTTTGTTAGTGCTCATGTTCAGCATATTGTTGCTGTATGGAAGCAAATAATGTGACCTATCATTAAGACTGTGCATTCCGCAAGATACGTGCATTACTGATACTATTCACGAGTTCAGTTGTTATTTTTTAAGAGTGGTTCTACATAACTGTCAAATTCTGAGGTTATGGAGAGAAAGATAGGCATTGTTAGAGAGCTACTTGTTGAGAAACATTATTCATAGCAATAGATAGCTTCTAGATTGCAAATATCACAGCAATCTGTTAGCAGAATTTACAAAAATTTGAAGACAAGAGGAAGACAAAATTTCAACGTGTTGGAAACTGCGGGCCAAAGAATAAACCAACCCCAAGGAGTAAGCGAAAACTGATTAATTTGTCACTAAACAATCGCAAGGCTACTAGTTCGGATTTACGTAAGAAATTAGAAGAGTATGGGTCATTCGTATCAGCTTGGACTGTGAGACGAGAGCTGTTTAATACTGGAATGAAAGCAAGACGACCTCGAAAAAACCAAAGATTAATCCTTCTATGGCTGCAAAGAGGTTCCAGTGGGCCAAGACCCTCCAGAATTGGTCATCTGATGACTGGAAAAAGGCAATTCCATGACAATTACTGTAATTGTAAATTATCATTCATTATTCCACTTTAAACCAATCTAAGAACGATACAGTACAGTACAAGCATGAAATTTTTCTTTGGAACTGTACAGCTTATTGCATTTAGTGCTAGGCTTATTTGTTTCATTTATTCCAGGTTTGTTTTAGCGACGAATCGGTATTTACTCTCGAAGAAGAGACAAGTCAATATGTCAGAAAACAAGGAGAAGCATTCCATCCAGATTGAGTGAAGCATCCAACTTCAGTGATAGTGTGGAGTGTGTTTTCTTGGCACAGCTGTGGACGATTATGAGATGTGAACAGTATAGTATTAAGAACCCGTCTGCAAGAGTGGTTTGACCAAAGTGAATTTACGTTATCGCTAAATGGGCCCCCTTGCCACAAAGCCAAAAAAAGTAATGGATATTTTAAGGGAAAAGAATTTTAAAGTGCTTGATTGGCCTAGAAACAGTCCAAACATGAACCCCATAGAAAATCTTTGGGCGATAGCCAAGAAAATCCAAATAAAACAACTATAATGACAAAAATTGGCTTGATTGACAAGCTCGTTCAGATGTGGTTTCATGATGATGATTTGGAGTCAGTAAAAAATACTGGCTGAGGGTATGCCCAGTCGAATCAAGTCACTCATGAAACCTAAGGGGATGCATACCACGTACTAAAGTCATCAACTTAAAATTTGGTAACATCTTATGTGTCCAATTCTCAATTTTTTAATGTTTACTCTAATAATTTGGCCAGCCATTTAGTCACTAATTCATCTAGGCCAACTGCACTAAATTTTGTCAGTAGTCTCCCTAGATCTACCGTATCAAAAGCCTTAGATATGTCATTCGTGATACATTTGACCTCCTGAATCTAATGTACCTGCAGTATCTTGCTGGAATCTATAAGATGAGCCTCAGTGGAATAATGTTTCCTAAACCTGAAAAACCTTCTATCGAACCAGTTGGTAATTTCGTAAATGGGTATAATATAATCGGAAAGAATGCATGCCAAGAGCTTGTATGCAACATCAGTCAAGATGACTAGTGTGTAATTAATAGCTTTATGTTTATCACATTTTCTTTATACACTGGGTGCTACTACACTAAATCTTCATTCATCTGGTATAGCTTCTTCATACATACACTAATCAACTGAGCACGGCAGATTTGGTTCTATATCTCAACCAACTGACTTTCATATATGCCCAGAAATTTTACCAATCCGAGCAGCATTTCTAATTTTAAATTTGTGTATCTTATTTCCAATGTCTTTTTTATCGTAGGTCCATATGGACACTGCAAAGTAATTTCAAAGGATTGGGTGAAATTGTCAACAGCATCAGCTACTGCAAAAGGATATGACCATACCATTGGTGACATATCTTATGGCTCACGAGTGACAGGTGCGATGCCCATTTGCTGGACAACTTACGGAGTATAGATATTCCCATGTTGTATAACTGCTACTCATTACCTTTCTCAGTCTGTCGACACAGCAACAAGACATAGTACCATGCAGTATATTCTGGCCTTCCTTCAGTCACAGAGTGTGCCTGTGACTTCCCTCTATCCCATCCATTCTGTCTTCATTATAATTCACGCTTCAACAACTACCCCTTTATTAGTCGATTGGCAAGATCGTAGATACCTGAATCAACTTGGATGGAGCCATTAGATAGTTCGGATGACTCCAGGTAACTCTGTTTTTTCTATTTGTTTTATGTTGCACCGACATAGAGAAGTCTTTTGGCGACGATGAGATAGGAAAGGCCTAGGATTGAGAAGGAAGTGGCCGTGGCCTTAATTAAGGTACAGCCCCAACATTTGCCTGGTGTGAAAATGGGAAGCCATGGAAAACCATCTTCAGCACTGCAGACAGTGAGGTTCGAACTCACTATCCCCCGGATGCAAGCTCACAGCTTCGCGCTCTTAACCGCACGGCCAACTCGCCCGGTCACTCTTCTTTTCGTTTTTTCTAGGGTCGTATTGTGAGAAACAGGTATTCCAATCTTCACCTTAAAGCCGCAGTCCCATTCTGGGTCTATCAGCAAGTGCAACATCATCTGCATATAAGAAAGTCCCCGGAACACTCCTTTGCAGGTCCTATGTGGTGGTGTCCATGTTGAGGAAAAAGGGCAATGGGGACAAAGTGGAACATTGGTGTACACACCAACTTTCACTGAGAAGCTCTCCGAGACGTTGACAGCACAACATACACAACCTCTGGCGTTTGTGTGTAGCATCTCGATACAAATTATAAGCATTTCTGGTACCCCATGGTGAAGAGTGCAGACCAGATCATACGGTGTGGAACACCATTTCAAATTCAAGGAAGGCAATGTACACTGCCTGCTGACGCTGTCAGTGCTTTTCAATTAGCATTCTGGCAGTGACAATTGCTCAAGATTTTGAAGCACCCTTAATGAAGGTGCACTGATTAGCAATAATGCTGACGAGTTCACCCAGTCAATAATGAAGATTACTCTAAAGGATCTTCTCATATAAAATTGGGGGCAAATTGGACGGTAATTTGCACATTCTGCTGCATAGTCATTTTGCTTAAAAATAGACACAGGGATGTTTGTAGCCCAAGGTCATCTGCTCCTGGCGCTTTTTGATTAATTTGTGTTGTTACAGATTCTTATCGCTTCTGATCTACTTACTGGCGTTTAGTAAATTTTGTGAATGTTTGAAATACACTGATGTCCATAAAATACAGAACACCTTGAACGACTAGAGATTGGAAGTTCATATTCGCAGGACATATGCACTAGTACGTTCTGAAGAAAAGAATAGCACCTGAACCATGTCGACCCTCAGGTTCAAGGTCCAGATCGATATCTCTGCGGACCACCACCAACTGGTAAATTGTGCCTGCGGGTCTCGTTGTCGCTATAAACAGACGGTAATGGATCAGTGTGACTAATTCAGATGTGCAGGATGCCTCGCAGCCAGATGCAAGAAAAGTACTGTCAAATTAGTGAGTTTGAAAGAGGGCGCACTATTGGCATGATAGAACGTGATGCACCTATCCGGGAAATTGCTGCTCGTGTGTGAAGAAGTGTGTCGGCATAGCAAGGGGTGTGTATAGAACGTTCACAGAAGGCCATAGAACACAACGGACCAGGCGACTTGGCCGTGCGGTTAGAGTCGCGCAGCTGTAAGCTTGCATCCGGGAGAGAGTGGGTTCGAATCCAATTGTCGGCAGCCCTGAAGATGGTTTTCCGTGGTTTCCCACTTGCACGCAAGGCAAATGCTGGGGCTGTACCTTAATTAACGCCACGGCCGCTTCCTTCCCACTCTTAGGCCTTCACTATCCCATCGTCGCCATGATACCTATCTGTGTCAGTGGAACGTAAGGCAAATATCAAAAAGGAACACGATGAGATGGACCTGGTCGCACGACCCCGTGAAGACCGCCCCATGAGAATGGCATTGAAGCAAAGATCTGTGTCCTCCTCGTAAATGGTGCAACAGTGGAACAGTGTAACACATCGTACATTATCAGGAGTGTTTATTATGAGCTGGGTTCCCGGCGCCTTGTCGACTTTTCCGCCTACCATTGACTAATGTGCATAAGCATGCTAGAGTGCATCGGTGTACAGAACGACGTCAGCAATGGCATCAGATAGTGTTTTCGGACGAATCCAGGTTCTGTTTGTTTGAAAACGACGGCCACATTCTGGTTCGCCGCAGAGAGGGGGAGAGGTTTTATGGTATAGGGTGCTATTGGGTACAAGCAAAAATCACGGGTGGTGCGTGTCCAGGTCACTGTTACCAGCTTGACCTACATGAATGACATCCTGCGACCCGTAGCCATACCCTTTCTGCACGACACCCCAGATGCCATATTTCAGCAGGACAATGCGCGACCAAATTTTGCTGCTCGAACACATGTCCTCTTGTTGTCACAGGATGTCAGACTGATGCCCTGGCCCGCCCGATCACCGGACTTGTCGCTAATCAAAAATGAATGAGATATGGTGAATGGGAGGGTGCGGTGTTGTGACCCACTGCCAACCACCAAAGATGAACTGTGCAACCAGGTGAATGAAGCATGGATGGCTATAACCCAGGACACCATTCGTGCCTTATACGTGTTGATGCCATCACACATGATATAAGTTATCAGTGCCCCTTGAGGACCTAATGCCTACTAGGGAACGGGGCAGATGCCGAAACTGGGTGACTGAAATGCTAATCGTTTCTGCAGAACATATTACTGAACAGGTCCTGCGAATATGAACTTCCTATCTCTAGTCTTTCAAGGTGTTCTCTCTTTTTATGAACATGAGTCTAGTTCTATCAGTTGAAATGTGTTGATATTTTAAGTCTTCAGTTATTTGAATTTCATTAAGAGCATAGTGCACTAACAATTAAGTGTTAAAAATCATGGACCAATTTGTTTAACTTAGAACCTAAAAGATTAATTGGGATGGATACAATGCAATCTATTGTGAATTTTTACAGAATATGACACCTCACCTTGCTTAATTTCGTCAATGAAGTATATAAATTGTCACCTAAATGTTATTCATGTACATTAGGGACTAAACTTATGATATATAAATAAGTCATGTTTTAAAGAATGAACGTGGATGTAAATTAAATGACTGAGTGTTAATGATAGGCTTTAATGACCAAGGATGCTCTATATTAGAAAGCGGATAGTGCTCAATGGAAATAGTCTAGCCTTGTTAAGCGGCAGAATGGGACGATAGCTCATGTTTATGATCAGTGAGGAAGTAGCAATGAATATTGCATTCTGGAGAGTATATTACTGAGCACATGAGGCGACCAGCTCAGTTTAAGATCATAATCACTATCTGTGCTCACTCAACAACCTCAAGCTTGTCTAATTAAGGAAACATATCTAATTCATGCATATTTAAAACCATTACAGTATTAGTCTGTCTTCCATAATGTGTGAAGATAGACTGACAAATCTCCTTAAAGTCCTAAAGTGATCATACTTTTAGTTATTCGATCATGATACTTATAGGGAGGGAGACATAAATTCTCGAATGTTCATTAAGTTAAGGTTTTCAATAAATGATGAAGAACATATGTAATATAATAATCATGCCTAAATAAAATGATTAACCTCACATGACCTTACTTTGGGGGGGAAAATTTGAAAAGTAGGGCTTGGCCAAGAGTGTAAGCTTAACCTAACAGGCACGGATTCGACTCAAGGTCTAACATACAGGCCCTGGATTCAATCCTAAGCTTAACCTTACAAGGTCATTAGCTTTACAGACTAAAGTTTGATGTCCAAGAGTGCTGGCTTAAGCTAAGAGGCACAGATTTGTTGCCCGGCTCAACCTTACAAGGGCGTTACAGACTCGAGTTTGACATTCGAATCCAGGCTTAACCCAACTAGATGACACATGGTCCATGGGCTTTAGGAGCTGAGCTTGTAACGGGATGGCGGCCATATACACTATCTTAATAGGACTAGGCAGATGGTGTAAAGCTTAATACATGTGCTTTATTCATAGGGGCATAATGCTGAAAAGTTATATCAGGTCATGGAGCTGAGTGACTGCAAAAGTGCAAAAGGGCTAAAGATCAACATGGTAAAAGGACAAATGTGCATAAGTATTAAATGGCTAAAGGACAAAATAGCAAAAGGGCTAAAAGCTAAAGGGCAAAAGTCAAAGACTCTAGCGTGTGAGCTGATGCGCACCATACTGTTGGTTTTTAGTGTTTGGAACCGTAAATTTTATGTTGTAACAATTCGAGCTCAGAGATTTGAATTCTAGAGACTTATAGTAGCTCATAATACTGTTGATATCACTTAAGAGATTAAAACGTAAAAGCTTGTGTGTTTAATTGAAATGCAACAAGTTCGACTTCCTTTCGAGTGGGGGGGAGAGCAATAATATTATTCGCTTTATGTCTTACTAACTACACTCGAACGTTTGAGAAGTGTTGAAGATCCAATCTGCTTTCATGCTGAATACTCAACATTCATGCACAATAAGAAAGATAAGGCCAGCATTTTAACCGCCTGAGCTACTCAACTCGACAATTAATTTGCTAAGTGCAAAAATTTCAATCCCCATTTCAAACCATTTTTCAAGATGCCGACGTGCTAGAATTTAGACCTGCAAGTTTTTAGGTATGTGCCAGTAAATCTAACGACACAAGTCTGATGTATTTGAACACTTTCAAATACCATTGGGCTGAGCCAGAATCGAACCTGCCTACATATTTTTTATCAACATTCATATTTACGACATCAGAAGAGATTTAATGAATTTAATATGAGATAATAATTTTCCTTCAATTCCAATTTCTTTTCTCAAATTTAAGACTTTGAAATGAAATGTCGTATGGCTTTTAGTGCCAGGATATCCCAGGACGGGTTCGGCTGACCAGGTGCAGGTCTTTCTATTTGACTCCCGTAGGCGACCTGCGTGTAGTGATGAGGATGAAATGATGATGAAGACAACACATACACCCAGTCCCCGCCCAACCCAGCCAGGAATCCAACCCGGGACCAGCTGAATTGAAGGCCAGTACGCTGACCGTTCAGCCATGATTAAGATATATTGGGATTCCTATTCATCAATTAGCTTAAGCATTTTGAATATATTTAGACTTAAGAAGTAACATAAATTATATTTTTGCGGAAACCAACGATTCGTAGGATGGAAACGTCAATCATTATTACTGGCATGTAATGCACTCGTCGAAAAGCTCTTCTCATCTTTCTTGGAACTCACGTTAAAAATATTAATCGTCGCACCCTCAGAGCACACTGGCCTGGATTTGTTTCACAACCCGCTCTGGATGCAGGAAAGGTGCAGTAGGTTATATTTATAATACTATGGAGAAACGTATATATGAATATTGAATTTTCACGACCACATTGTAATCGAAAGCGACTTTCAACCTATTAGGTCGTGTTACGTACATTTAGTACGTGATGAAGAGGTGTTAAGTACAGAACAAAAATGGCCAACCAGACACCAGTGGGATCCGAACCCACAACCTCCCGATTTCGTGTCGGTTGCTCTACCAACTGAGCTATGGTGGCCTAGGCCATCTTTGTTCTGTTGGAAAGGATCTAAGCTACAGATCTGGTACTACTACCATCACACTGTAGAGTGCGTTCATTTGCCCGTTGAGGGCCAAGTCAATGAATATTTTCACGACCACATTGTAATCGAAAGCGACTTTCAACCTATTAGGTCGTGTTACGTACATTTAGTACGTGATGAAGAGATGTTAAGTACAGAACAAAAATGGCCAACCAACGCGAAATCGGGAGGTTGTGGGTTCGGATCCCACTGGTGTCTGGTTGGCCATTTTTGTTCTGTACTTAACATCTCTTCATCACGTACTAAATGTACGTAACACGACCTAATAGGTTGAAAGCCGCTTTCGATAATAATGGATGTCTTTGACAAGTTCGTTTCACAACAAACTAAAGTGTTACTGTGGGTGAACAAAAGGTTCACTTTAGGGGAAAATGCCCCTTTATGTAGTACTTACCTACCAAACCAAGAGTAAAATATGGAATAAATCTGTGGCTCATCTCTGATTTGGACACGGCTTACGTGTGCCCCACTGAAGTTTACAACGTAAACCAGTAAACAGACATAGAGAAGTGAACCAGGAAAGGAATGTGGTATTGAGACCTTTCAAGGATATTGAGGAAACAAGAAGGAACATCACTACATAAAATTTCTTCACCAAATTCACCCTGGCTAGAGAGCTTCTGAAAAAGAACCACATTTTCAACAATGACTGCTTTGTTCTTTCTAAAATAACTGATCATCACCTTTCATACTGGAGCAATCCTAGAGACTTAACACTTGCTGATCCCATATTCCACACTCCTCGAACAGACCTATTGCCAGGAACTCAAGTTTCCATGCAGCATTTAATAAGGGATCAGAAAACTCATGGAACCAAACTAGTTCTCCAAAACACAAAATCAAGGTGAATCTGTGATGTATAGGTTAGTATAATTACTTACAAAGGATAAAAGATGATCATCGAAGAAACATACGCAAGTGCCAGCCAACAAGGGTTATACCATGGATGGTTCACGGGGGAAAGATATAAATAATACACAAGCAGTCATGACAATACAAGGACACTAGTGTATGAACAAGAATTGGCTACTTCAGATGTATTGAAACAAAAGACACAACAAGTTACAAATAGTACAGCACAAAAAAATTTGAGATAAATTTCACAATGAATAATAAAGGAAATGTTACAAACATCAGTGAGAGTGACACTAACATTTACAATTACATTAATTAAAAAGAACAGATGTTTTCTAACCAAATGTGCAATGAGAAAGAAGAAACATTAGGGAAGATATTGTAGAAAGAAAAGAATAGGAGAATCCTGCTGAATTAGTGTCCAGACGACTACAAATGAACGTAATCACCAACAAGACAGTTTGCTGCCATGCTCCTATATGGTTGAATCCCTTAAGTAGCCCAAAATGAAAACGTGATGATCAAATTCATCTCCCAATTCACAAAATGCCACTAATGCTTCTTACAGTCATGCATGATGATCTGTTCATAACAAAAGTTGCAAGATTAAACAAGGTATAGAGAGTAGCTGCATATTGTTTGCAAATTATCTGAGATTAATTCAACAATGCTACAAAAGTTCATTGAGATCCACCTATTCAGTACACATTGGGTTCTTAAAATTAAGATTTTGCTGGGCTGAGTGGCTCAGACGGTTAAGGCGCTGGCTTTCTGGCCCCAAATTGGCAGATTGGATCCTGGCTCAGTCTGGTGGTATTTGAAGGTGCTCAAATACGTCAACATCGTGTCGGTAGATTTACTGGCATGTAAAAGAACTCCTGCAGGAAAAAATTCCGGCACCTCGGCATATCCAAAAACCGAAAAAGTAGTTAGTGGGACGTAAAACAAATAACATTATTATTATTAAATTAAGATTTACATCATGTCATACTAATTTAATGGGACATGTTTCGTCCATTGCATGGGCATTATCAGCTGTGAACTCATGCGTAAAGGATAAAAACAGGGTCCTGTTTACACTAGTCAAATCGTTACATAGAGAAACATGTGTTATCAAAATGAGGAAACTTGTTGTAAGTTCACAAATGACAATTTACACAATTAAGACATGTCTAAAAATATGTGCGAGAATAATTGTTAATGTTGGTTCAGACTTACATTGATATCTTTAAAGCATTTTTTAGAATAGCCAATCTATCTATATTTTCATAAACAATAATAGAGGCTATGGCTACAATTATGGCCTCAAGTTTCAAGTTCAAAGTATGAATGGAATCTAGTTCAAGGCAACTCAATTTGAAGTCATAGAATGGTTACCATGAACAGTAAGTAGTTTAATCATTGAAGGATGACATTGAATATACTTGCAGGAAGCTTGTAGTGTTATCATAGAGTGCACATCTGTGTGACTGATGGAGTCATTATTGTTATCAAGCCCGTATTTGTAAGTCTTCTTATTCTTGTTGAAAAAGTGAAAAAAGGTTCACGACTGTGTGTTGCCGTGTGTGTCTTTAGTAGCTGATGTGTGCTATTGGTCAAATGGGAATGCTCGCGCTTCAAGTTGGCTACAACTTGAATGTTGAATCAGCTATTGAGAGAAGTGTGGTGATGAAACTGTAATGAGAGGAGGGTACAAGGATTTTAGAACATCAGAGAAAAAAAGGGTTAAATTTGATGAAAAACGCTGCGTATACATTTCCTTACCCCCTCGACTTTTCTGGTGTGAACTAGTTGCCTTTGCAACCTCAGAACAGATGACACTTGCACTTCTTGTATTGTATATGTGTGGAATTGAGGGAAAGGGTGTGGAGGAGACAAGATGGGTAGAGAGCTGAGGTTATGTGCTGTTTGCTGTAGGAGGTTGGTAGGGGCAGACACAGAGGGAGTTACCTTTAATGGAATGATGGGAGCTTTTTTAGAATTTTATTTTGATTCAAATTTCGTGATTGTAACAATTTGGGTAAAATCTTGTATAAGAGATTCTTTACTTCGATCATTCAGATTTAGGTCTTTGTTATAGTATTGGTCCAAATATATATAAATGCTTTCTAATTCATTCATTATTTCCCTTTGCCTACTCTTGATACTTGTAAGATCCTGTTCGATAGTTATGAATTGATGCCCTTTATCTATCATGTGATAGCTTGTTGTGCTTATTGGCATTATAATGCTCTTCATACCTTTAGGTTGAGGTATTTGTTTAACTTATAAGAAGTCTGGTTGGCTTTCACATAGCATGTTGCAAATCTCATGACTGGTCCGTATTGAAATGTACATTAATGTATCAATGATAAGAAAGTTTATTGAGATTCACCTATTCAATACACATTGGGTTCTTAAAAATTAAGATTTACATCTAGTCATACTAATTTAATGGGACATGTTTCACTCAATGCATCGGCATCATCAGCAGTGATCTCATGCCTAAAGTATGAAAATCGGGGTCCTGATTATTCTAGTCGAAGTGTTTCATATAGAAACAGGTATGGTATGTTATAAAAATGCGGACACTGGTTGCAAGTTCACAAATGACAATTTACAAACTTAAAACACATCTAAAAATTATGTGTGAGAATAATGGTTAATGTTAGTGCAGTCTTACATTGATATCTTTAAAACATTTTTAGAAATATCCAATTGGACTATATTAACATGAACGATAAGAATGTCCATCGCTAAAATTATGGCATCAAGTTACAAGTGCAAAGTATGAATGGAATCTGGTTTACCTCTTTTGGACCCAGTGTCCATGATCATATACACAGCTTTCAGCATTCTTTTTCTAATGATTCAAGTCTACTTACAACTTCTGAAACGGCTTGTCCATGTTCATTCACTTCCCCGCTTCTGCTTTTGGTAACTTAGTACATCTATCAGGGACTCATGGAAGTAGAGGAATAACTGAGCATCAGCTTGCACTGATGGCTGAGAATTCATCAGATAAGACGTCTATATTTCTCGATTATATTAGTAAATTAACATTGTTGTATGGTTTAGAACTATTAATATTTAAAGTAAATTGCACATATAATGATTAGATGGGTATAGTTTGACTGGGTAACCTTCCATTGATGTGTCATCTGTGTATAAAACAGTATGTACATGATCATGTCCATCCTGTTCAAGGTTTGTTTACTTAAGGGATATATAACCTCAATTACTTTTCAATTCATAAAGTATACATTGACAGTATAAATGACTTTTATAAGCATGATATAAAATACAGTGATTGTTGTAACTGCCTGTAACAATAATTATCACATATTAGGTCTAGATATAATAGTGAATATATTTGAAACTGTAAACATAGCAGAATTACTCGTGGTTCTAGTGAAGTAAATTATTTAAATCTGAATAGCTTATAACTGCTTTATTTCTTATTCAGGATATAATTACAAGGTTTTATTTCTTTTAGGTCCATCTAACACAAGTGACAAATGCTTGGATGCATCTCAGATACTGGATTTGTTGGAAGCAGGTGAAGTATCTGATGTGGATGACTTCCTCAGTGATGAAGAAAATGTAATTCATCATGATAAGAATATTAGACACTCACTGAGAACTGGAGTCGACTATCAACAGAAAACTCAGCACGTATCAAGTGATGAAGGGAGAGAAGATGAAGAGGATGAAATTTTGACCTAAGGATCATTTCATGAAACATATGCAAATTTTATCACTGCAAAAGAAGGACAATAGGTGGCGCTGAAGTTCATTAGTTATTTCTGACATTGAATGGGAGGCCCCAGAAGGGAAATGTGATGAATGTTCCTTTAGTATATAAAACTGTCTGATTCTGATAAGATTGCATGGTGTATTAATATTTGTGCTCTGCAGAACATCATAACCAACTTCAAACCAGCTACAAGCCATGAGATTCAGGTCTTGTTTGCTCTGCATATTGCTGTTGGCTGCTTGCAGTTTCCTAGAGTAAGACATTTCTGGGACAGCACACTTGGAATATCAATATTTCTAGATAACAGGACCCGTGACAGATTCTCCAATTGCACAACAACTTGCATATCGTGAACAATTTAGATAGACCTGATGATTGCAATGATAAACTGTTCAAGGTACACCCTCTTTACATTGCTGTACGTGATTGCTGCTTGCAGTTACAATTAGAAGATAACTTATGTATCGAAGAGCGGATGGTTCCCTTCAGAGGACATTTTTCAGTGAGACAGTACGTCAGGGTAAGCCCTACCCTTGGGGGTTCAAAATTTTTGTTCCATGTGGCAAAAGTGGTTTAGCGTACGATTTCTTACTATATCAGGGCAGCACAAGGGTCCTAAATCAGGATAATGTACAACAGTTAGGACTAGGGGCAGCCATGGTACTGCATTTATCAAATTGAATTCACAACCATAGTCAGAAATTAATTTATGACAACTTCTTTTCAACTTACAACTTGTTCCGCATTCTAACAAGTAACAACATACTGGCAGCAGGTACATGCTAGTCCACCTGTAATATCTGACAGTGATGCAAAGAAGAAAGGAAAAGGTCATAGTGATCACCTTGTTACTAATGATGATGTGGTGATGGTCAAGGGGATGGACAATCATTTTGTTGTATTTGTTTCCAAGTTTCTTGGTATCGGGACAAAAGATAGAACTCTAAGATGGGATTCAAAAGCAAGCATGTCGATGTTACACACCCTGAAATTGTGAAACTATATGATTATGGAATGGGTGGAGCAGATCTCCTTGATCAACTAATCAGCCTATACCGAATTTATATCAGGTCAAGGAACTGGATTCTGAGAATGCTTTTTCATGCCGTGGATTTAGTTCTGTGTAACAGCTGGATTGAATATCGGAGAGACTATGAGTTATCTGGTGTACCTAAAAAGCAAGTTATGTATCTGGTTCACATTCACATGCGAGTTGCAGAGGGCCTTCTGAAAGTTGGTAAAGCGGTATATACAAAGAAATGTGGAAAACAATCGCTTGAACAAGAAGAAGTAATAACAGCACCAACATGGAGAAGAAGAGGTGAGATACGCCCAACAGTGAAGTTTCAAAAGGATCTAACTGATCATGTGCCTCAGCACAATCAACAGAAAGAGGCAGGAATATGTAAGAAGTGGGGCTGTATTGGGAGATCGCATTTCCGATGCAACAAATGCAATGTACATCTGTGCCTCAACAAGGACCGTAATTGTTTTGGTGGATTTCATAGGATGTCTGAAAATAATGGCAAGTAATTAATGATGCCTATGTTGGAGATGTTGCCATTTCTATAGTTATCTTATGATGATCTACTGTTCAAGCTGTAAATTATATTCAAGTGGCTGAACACAAGTGACAGCACCTATTAGTGCAGATAGTACATGAATATGGACATCCCATAAATGTCAATAACAATTTTTTTAAATGTTTGCTAATGTTTATGGACATCCCTTCAGAAGCCAATGTCTCTCAAAAAAATATGTAGATGGGAAAAATTCAGGTCTGAAAGGGTTAAGGCAACTCAATTTGAAGTCGTAGAATGGTTACTATGAACCTTAATTAGTTTAATAAATGAAAGATGACATTGAATATTCTTGTAGGAAGCTTGTAATGTTATCATACATTAGAGTGTACAGCTGTGTGACTGATGGATTGTTATTAAACCAGTATTTGTAAGGTGAGTCCACAAAGAAAAGTAAAGCAAAGTCATCTTCATACAGACCATGAAGGCCCTTGGAGGAGTGGAAGGTAAAGGCTTCCACTATTTGTAACCTCGGCACGTGATGGGGTAGAGAGGTTAGCTCTATGCCCGGCCGTATTTGGCCCCAGGAATTAACCTGGTACTCATTTTTGGTGTAGGCTGACTGAATCTCAGGGCCATATGCACCTCCAGAAATGGAAATCTCGTTTCTTAAATTTTACGACTTCCTGAGGGGATATGAACCCACGTCCTTCCGAGCGAACTGAGCACACCTTTACTGCCTCGGCCAGGCAGCCCCTAAGGTGAGTCCACAGTCTTCTTATTTTTATGAAGAGGTGAAAAAAGGTTCACAACTGTGTTGCCGTGTATGTCTTTAATAGCCGATGTGATAGCTTCCTCTTGTACTGTTAGTCAAATGGCGACGCTCGTGCTTGAAGTTGGCTACAGCTTGAATGTTAAAATCGAAAGCTGAGGGATGTGTGGTGAAGAATCTGTATTGAGAGGAGGGTAGAAGGATTTTGAAGATTAGGGAACAAAGGGTTAAATTTGACAAAAAACGCTGTGTATACATTTACATACCCCCCTCAAACTTTGGGATATGAACTAGTAGCCTTTGCAGCATGAGAACAAATCACACTTTAACTTTTTGAATTGTATCTGTGTGGAATTGAGGGAAGGGTGTGGCGGAGGAGAGTTGAGCTTATGCGCTGTTGGCTGAACATTTACAGCGATAAGGCACAAACTTCTTTGGAGTAGGTAAAGATCAAGGCCTTTCTACAAAACAACCCTCAGAAAACCAAATCCACACAACTGCAGGCATGGGACTGACATGGCATTTTATCCCTCCTGCAGCACCACACTTTGGTGGAAACTGGGAAGCAGCTGTCAGGAGTCTGATATATCACTTCTGAGGAATGATGGATTCTTATCACTTCACCAACAAAGAATGGACCACTCTTAAAACAGATACTCATATCCTCTCACCAAATATTTTTTAGACATGTTTTAATTGTGTAAATTGTCATTTGCGAACTTACAACAAGTTTCCTCATTTCTATGACACATGTTCCTCTATGTAACACTCTGACTAGAGTAAGCAGGATCATAAATTTTATCCTTTAGGCATGAGATCACGGGTGATGATCATGCAATGGGCGAAACATGTCCCGTTAAAATAGTATGACAAAATGTAAATCTTAATTTTTAGAACAGAACCCAATGTGTATGGAACAGGTTGATCTCAATAAATGTTTCTAACATTATGGAATGAATGTACATTTCAATATGGACCAGTCACGGGACTTGTAATATGTAATTACCTGAGATTGTTGTAAACAACCCACGGAGTGAAATGAAAGTCCACTGTTCATATTGGAGTTGAACCCTGTAGACAAATGTTGGATGAATGTTGTGTAGGAAACTATCAACTCATATTAAGACTATAAATCCAATCAAAGATAAAGAAGGCAATCTTCTTGTCGGCAGAAGACTGCACAATACTCCAATACTACTGGAGCGGAAACATTAGAAATTCTGTACCATATCGTCTCACAAATATAATTATGATAACACCTTTGACTGCTTCATCCTGGCACTCAACTCTCCGGAGAGGCAGGTTTAGGATCTCATCAGCAAGGGGGATGGAAGAAGCTACACTCTCGGTTGAATGCAGATACCTCAGAACAATTAATGCGAAATACACAAAGGGTGCACGTAACCCCGACGTACCCATTCCTGAAAACTTCAATACACTATGCTGGCCAAATTCTCATAAAAAATGGTGTGAGATCAAACAAGACCAGACTGCCTAGCTAACAAGGCTGTCTACATACATATGATACCTGATCTCACCACAACAACATTTCTCTCTGCACTTTATCGACTTAGTTCTCATAGAGGTCAACACCTCAACATTTACAGTGATAACGCACAAACGTTTTTGGAGCAGCTAAAGAAATTAAGACCTTTCTACAAAGCAACCGTCAGTAAGCCAACTCTTTCACACAACTGCAGGCATGGGACTGACATGACATTTCATCCCTCCTGCAGCGCCGCACTTTGGTGGAAACTGGGAAGCTGCTGTCAGGAGTCTGATATATCACCTCAGACGAGTGACGATGGATTCTAATCGCTTCACCAACAAAGAATGGACCACTCTTACAACACATTCTCACATCCTCTCACCAAAGCTAAATGATGACCCTTTTGACACTTCATAACCTGGATCTGCCCAAGATTTTATTTTTTGAGAATCATCTTGCAACTTTTAGCGTTGGATAATGTGCATTATGAAGATCCCAGAAAAGCTTTAATTTTATTTAATCGACATGTAACTTCCGAAAAAAAGGCCCGTGCCATGTGCCATATATGGCATGCTGGGCAGTAGTGCTGTCTTTCGTTTCACATATGAGAATTTGGATGTTATTCCGCATTTGGCTTGCAGATACGCCTTTATCCAACACTTTCTCTTGTAAATCATCAGTATACAAGTTTTTCTTCAATATTTGCATATATTACAAAAATAATGTTGTTCCAGACCTATTAAAAATACCTAGATTTTTGGTGCTAGGGATGATTTTATAGGGGTTGTAAATGACCTGAGCTGTTAATTGTATGAGGAAATGAATTTATAATTAAGATAATAATGCTAAAATATCACAAGCTACCTAAATCACTTATTACATCGCAATCAGTCTGTATGAGGAATTATAGCAGCGGTATGTACAGAGATAAGTCACTTGTTCATGTGAGTACTGCACTAACGGTGATGATCTGAAAGGCAAGTACAGACTACTTATTACCTTTGTGCGAGTGATAATAAGTAAAACAGTCTACACATAAACCTACATTGGACTTGGTACACTGGGTTCTAGGCCTAGCAAGGCAATTTTCTCTTCGCTCCTGGAATTATAGAAAGCCAATGATGCATTCCATCGTACCAAAGTACTTGTACTGCATTATGTCCAAAACAATTAGATCTGCTGAGCAAGGGAGCAGCTTCGTAGCATGTAAGATAAGTCTGGACAATTGCTCGTCGAAAATCAAGGTGAAAAATGTCTTCTCGAGATATGTGTTTCAGCTGCCATGCATTATGCATTAGTTCGCTGAAGCTGGGTACCAGGTAAATTGTCGGCGAAGCCACCTTCAGTTTCATCTCCGCTGTCATCATCTGACAAAACTGCAGTGTCTGGAGGCTCCATAAATACATTTTCTACGTCGGAAAGTTCATAATTTTCCAACAAGTCGAGTACGTCTCGCAATGAAATTCTCTTAGAAAAACGTATGAACCCTTAAATGTGAAGCATATGAAAATACAGGATGAATAACCGCATAAAAGATACATTTCAACAAGAAAACCGCAAAGTAGTGTAAATTTTATGTGAAATACTCTTGTGATTAAAAATGGTTAAATTAAATCATATGATTTACAGCCTACACTATCGTGCATTGCTAGGTTGATAAAGAAAAGTTAAATGAATGGAAAGGAACATCAGAACTATAACAATTATATGCTGAGTTGTACCAGACAGAAAGACAGCACTTCCGCCCAGCGTGCCAGATAAGTACCACGAAATTTCTACTTCAAATGAAAGGACACCTATCATCACCAAGACATATCTTAGCTAATCCTCATACATATAAGGACCTTAGAGAAAAATATAGCACAACTGGGTCCATATACATAACTATAGAAGTAAACCAGGAATTACTTACTTCAAAGGGTGCAGCCATTACTGGCACTCATGAAAACAAGACTTCCTTTTTATGTAGCTTTATCGTACAAATGCGTACGATATACTAAAATAAACTACACAAGATGTTCGGCGAGACTTCTCTGAACACGACAATGCTGTAGTAAACAAAACAGTGCGCGCAGTTTCAATAATAAGAGTCCAAGAAGAAGGTGTAGTTTGCCGTCCCATATATGGCACGCTGGGCGGATCCAGGTTAATTAACAACATCCCATTTCCTTTTAGGAGAGCCAATTACTACACTCCCTGATCATTATTATACTTCCTCTCCCATCACAACCTTGCCCACATGGCTATATATTCAGCAGCTAACCCAGATCTCCTGGAGGAAATGGTCAAATGAAGATATATACATAAAGCAGAATATCTGTCTGTGTGTCTGACTGTATGTACCTTATACAAATCCATACCGTTCCATCAATTTGAACGAAATTTTGTATACTTAACTCTTAGAACCCTGTGGATAACCCCATATACAGGAATTTTTAACATCTCTCTTCATTCCCTAGATTTAGGCCGTTTGGCACATGAACATAGGCTAATATAGGCAAAATATTCAATTTGTCATACAAGGACGAGACAAAGCTAATGATCAAAACTCGGTAAGCCCTATGGCCCCAAGAACCATGTTCTAATGCCCTAAACCAACCGTTGTAGAGATATTGGCAGCACACTACCCCTGCTCTAGGAATTGGATTAGGAAATGAACTGTCGTAACCATGGCAATGTCAGTTCCAGGATTCTACAGCAGCGAGATTATGCATGTACATCTGGGCATAGCTGCAAAACAAAACTGGTACACATATGACTTACTGTCTGAGAAAAATATACTTCTGTGTACGACACATAGGAATCCAT
Organism: Anabrus simplex; assembly: GCF_040414725.1. Classification (NCBI taxonomy): domain Eukaryota; kingdom Metazoa; phylum Arthropoda; class Insecta; order Orthoptera; family Tettigoniidae; genus Anabrus; species Anabrus simplex. Next base: position 99,646,547 of record NC_090274.1, on the reverse strand, counting down.
TGGGCGGGGATGGAAACGGGGTGAAGTATAAAAATAATAGAAAATGATCTATATTAATGTAGAATTCATACTTTTTGGAGTCACCGCGGTGAACAGTCACACTCCACATATAATTTAAGTCCAAGATCATCCCCATTGGCACGGTGGTAAGAAGGGATGGAAAATAATTTGTCCAAAATGATCGAGCTTACGGATGAAAGTACTGTATGTATGTTCCAGCACAGCTCTCAACCAAACTTGGTATACATACGACTTACTATCTGACAAAAATAATGACTGTGGGGGCAAGACACCCCTAGTACACGGATATTAATTTCGAAACCATAGTTTCCAAGGCTCTTGAGAGGAACTGTGACAATATGGATGCCGTTTAAGTCATATTCAACCCGTCAGAATGTCCAACCTGACCAAGATTATGGATGTAGGCGTGTGCAATCAAGCATACCTCTCAAGCAATCTTGGTACACATATGACTTACTTTACTTACTTTCTGAGGAGGAGATGACATGCAAATAATGTGTATTGGTCCTGTTGAAAAGTACTGTACTACATAACAATGAGGGAAAGCAATTTCTGATCACTTATGTCTAATACAATTTTACCGTACTATGATAATAGAATTCATGAATTCAGACTTCTGCTGCTTAGTCCATATCAATGTCGAGCATTGCTAATTTGGAAATATGGTTCAGTCATGTTCACTGGCAATGGTTCTCGGCATGACTGTTTTAAGGTGTAAAACCCACATGGGAATTAGTCCATATCGACAAGGAAAATTGTGAGGGTGATTTTTTAAAATGAAAAGAATCGTAAAGGAATGATCTCTTGAAGATTAAGGTAAGAGAATAGAATGAAAATCGGTATTTTAATCCGGGGATTGAGGCACAGCATCCACGCTATAAAAATCCACAGCCTGCTTCCAGTCATTCAACGAAGTCAGGAATGAATTGAATGAAGCCCCTCTCTAACAGCGAGAATGGGAATTTTGCCGGCTACCGAAGAATCCAGGCTATAAATAATAATATTCACGCTAAGTGAAATGATACTTTAGGGGAAGGCCTAATATTTAATCTATATAAATAAAATTGAAATGACCGTGTGTCTGTACATTGACTATTTTGGCAGCATTTTTACTCAGTTTTCTGTTTCAGGTGTAATAATGATTATCTGAATTTTTTTAGCTTTGGTATCTGTTTGCCTGTTTGTTTGTCTGAGTTCTTATAACTGGAAAACTACTGGATATATTTCTACCAAACTTCATATTTAAAATCCACCTGTCCTCGGGTTGGTTTCAGGTTCAATACTGTTTCTAAATCACTGAATTAACTAGGGTTTATTAGAATCCAAAACTGTGATTTCGCACTCCCTCGAAATATACACAACCAAACTTAATGTAAATCCTCCTGCCTTAATGGAAATCAATTTCAGAAACTTTTTCCTCATGTGCATCATTTCAATATAAGGATTATTAAGGGAGATATCATTAACGAAGGTTCTTCAGCCTAACTTTAAGCAGACTTTCCTTCTGGCATTTTTGTCAATTTGCCTGTTTGTTGAGTTCTTATAACTGGGAAACTGCCTTATATATTTCTACCAAACTTTATACCTGTCCTTAGGTAGGCATTAAGATAATATTATTTGTAAATCCAGGTTTGCTTTGGGGGTTTATTGGGAGTCAAAACAGTGATTTTTACTCTCCCACAAAATATAAATGATCAGAATAGAGATCTTCCAGCCTTAAGGGAAATCAATTCCTAAAAAGAATATTCTCATGGGCACCTTTTCGATAGGAGGAAAACAAGGGGGTTATGATTAATGGACTGTTTTACAGGCTGTCATGTAATTTCAAGTTAGGATAAACAGTTTAATTAAAGAGCCAGTTTACTCTTTTCAAACGAACAGATAATAAGGGAGGTTATTGCCAATGATTGGTTTCATATTCTTCAGCCACAGCACCACTCGCGGTTTCAGATGAACAACAATATGTAACCAAGAAATAGGGAGATTTACGAACAATTTTGGAAAAGGAACTGTGTTGTTCAATAAACTATGCGATTGACCCTATTCCGTCTCCACTTTGTTCAGCTTTAATGTACTTCGAGTTACTGCCATGTGCTTTCGTGGTAGAATATCAGTTTAATGTGCTGTATTAAATGATTGAATACAGGCATGTAACTTCAAATGAATTCATTAAAGATTCACGAAACTGATTAACAATTCCCATGCGAAGAACGGGTACATATGCTAGTATCTCAATAAATGGGAAATGAAATACCCCATAGCAACATGTTCATACTGAAAGAAGATGACCCATGCCATGAAGTGGACGATGGCAGTGATCAAATATGTACCCCGGTAGTGACAAATTAATTCATGTAACAAATGTTCAGATGAGTAACGGTGAATTTACAAGGCCTATTCACAAACACTATCCTTTACGAAGTATGAAACAGAAAGGGAAGATAACTCTTGAATGGCTTATATATTCATTGCATGCTTAAGTAATATTATACGTCACAATGGACTAGCAACAACACAACCACATTAGGAAGTATAAGAATGTTTTTCACTTGCCACAAGATGGCTACAATGTGTGTAGTATATAAGTGGACCCTCAAAGTAAGCAAACAAGCATATCACCTGAAACTTGTATCTATAAATAATTGTATTATCTAGAAATCAATAATTAATATAATTAATAAGATTACAAAGGTGTTTCATTTGGAAGCAACTAGTAAAATATCCTGGAACAGTAATAAATGAATGTATTTTATAGCTATTTTGTGTTCGAGAATATTTACGAAGTCAAAAGTATAGTAGGAATGATACCAGGTCCCAAATGATATAGAGTAGAGGTCCTTGGAGCAATCCTAACTGCTGCACAATTCATAACACAAAATCATTGAACAACATGAAGGAAACGTGAAAATTAGTTAAGTAAACAGTCAATCTCATAAAAAAGTATATTTTCCATAGGATTATTAACCATGTGCACTGAAATGAAGGGTCAAACCCTGGTATCTATTGAGCCAATTTCTAACAATTTTCATTACCTGACAAGGTCTTATCAAATTATGTACATTACCTCAAGAGAGTTTTCCTGCATTGACCCTGGCTCTGTTAATTCCGACTTAACTTCTTCTTTCAGAGCTATCACTTCTGATGCATGTTCAATTTTTTCCTGTGAAAAATAAGATATATTAGGTATGCTTGTAACACACATCTACAAACACTGTCATGAGCAAATGAGCATGTTATTCTATTAATTGCCAGTATTACAGTTACTTTCAAAATTTGTCTAATGTTTAAGGAAGATTTCTACCAGCAGGGGATTGTTATAACCAAAGGCTGTACTGAGAATGGTGTTGCTATCTTTGCTCACTCCTTACACCAGAGAAAGAATGAGACAGAGAACCGAATATAATAAATAATAATAATGTTATTTGTTTTACGTCCCACTAACTACTTTTTAAGGTCTTCAGAAACGCCAAGGTGCCGGAATTTAGTCCCGCAGGAGTTCTTTTATGTGCCAGTAAATCTAATGACACGGGGCTGTCGTATTTGAGCACCTTCAAATACCACCGGACTGAGCCAGGATCGAACCTGCCAAGTTGGGGTTAGAAGGCCAGCGCCTTAACCGTCTGAGCCACTCAGCCCAGCGAACCGAATATCAAATGAGAAGCATTTTGTAGCCATATCAGAAGATATCCTACCAGAGATGGAATTGGGGCCATCTCGCAGAGAATTTGGAAGTAAGTAGCCATAGACATAAACACTGAATTTTATGAAATGTTTTCACATGTACAATCATATCAATATAACCTTAAGGGTTGTTAGAACCAATTAAAAGTGTTACATTTGTTCTAAGTAATTTTTTGTTCTCTGCATAAAATTTGTTTACAGACAGATTAAAATATCTTGAAATATTGGAATCAGAATCTCTACTCTGGTTTTGCAGAGCTCATAGGCTCTACATAAAGCATTAAGACAGTTTTGTTTCAAACAGCATATTTCGATGCTTCCAAGTGTAAAATACAAAAATAAACATGAAAGAAGCAGGCTTATCACAGTCATATACCAGCAAAAGATCTGATGTAGCACAAACTCAAAGCAACAACAAATGAAATATTTTATTACTACAAGGATGTTATGTAGTGTTCTGTGAAGAACTGTGGGGATGAGAACACTGTCAGTGGAAAATCAACAGTGTTGGAGTGTATATCTGCAGTTTTGAAATCTCTTTTATGATCTACTACGCAACCTTTAAATTTCTCACTAGGATTCACAAAACCCTGTCAGCACTTCAGTGGGAGGGGAGGGACTGTGATCAAAAGCTTATGTTCTGGTATAAGCCCGTATACATGGTTCTCTATATAACATAGAGTCTGACCTGTATTTGTGGAATAAAATGAGATAATCATTATTCTGCATTTCTAAATGAATTCAATTTCTGAGCAAACATTTAAATTAAGAGAACGTATATTTAGATTTTGAGCTATTTTATCTTTCGTATGCCATAGGCAAATCTGCTCTTTCCTTAACACACATATCTTCCAACACATTGTGGAAGTGAGGGTAACCCAGATTAATCATACCTGTGTTGACATTTTGTTTAGCAGAGTGGTGTATCCAGTCTCAAGAACACTAACAGAATATTTGTAATTTAACTTCTTCTACACTAATTATGATAGGAGTAATAATTTTTAACATGTGGTGCTAATGGTGGTGCAGTAGTGTTGGAAGACATTAGTTTTAAAAAAGTACAATGGGCCAACCATCCTCTATTATAATCAGAGGGGAAAAATAGAAGAGATGCAACCCTTAAACCAAAGTAATTTTGACAACGGCAGTAAAAAGTACAGACTAATCCAACCCCAAACTTAACACACTTGCTAACAGTTTCTGATACTGGCAAACATTTCTTTAACATAATTTTCATATCTGTACAAGTTTGATGCAATAGTGTTATAACCAATATTAAACCTAGAGTTCTCGATCAGGAGTGCACTCATATGCCAGCTTCAGGTCTGACACAGAACATAACAAGATACATCAAAGGTAGAGATCTTGAAACAGCAGTACACTTACATCTTGGATATGTTCAGACACCATTCTCTTCTGTAGTACCACTAACTCAGAACTCAAAACCGCAGATTTATTCTCAGAATTGCATTTATTAATTGCAGAATTTCAGCTTAAAGCAACTATTGGGCAATATCTCGTCTGTATATTAGCAGTTCACAGTGTTTGCAACAGATTATTACTGTCAAGTCACAGTTATTCATTGAACATCTCTCTTCAAAATCTCAAGGTTTTCAAAGACCCTGAGGTGCCAGAATGATGTGTATGAATTCACTTTCATGCCAGTAAAACTACAGACATGTATTGGGATAATTCAGCTTCTTTAAATACCTCTAGACCGAACCCAAATCACACTTGCCGACATTAAATTAGCATGTCATCAGTTTACCCTCAGATGAACACCCACTGAACTGAAAGCCACACACTCATAACATTGCAATGGATTGTGATTAGAGTAGCAACAGACAGAGCAAGGAAAGGTGATGAAAAATCTTGCATCTTCTCCAAAACTTTTCCACTGCCTCTCCGCTTTTGTCAGGGTGTTTTCTTTATACAATCTACACTCACAGTAAACTTCTAAGGCACAATTTTTCTACATGCTCACCCAACATTAGTGTAATTGTAAAGAAGTTTGAATGATGAAAATCTGACCTGTAATTTATTTTGAGGGAAAAATATGTTCTCCATGAGAGCCAGGGACCTAATGGCCATAACCTAATTCAATCTAGCACCCACCATTTACCATCACTTCAGCAACTATTATCACAGCAATTGGCCGATATGATAAGAAATTATGTCAACTCCACAAAGAGTCCATTACCAAACTATGCAGAATAAATACATAACCACATACCCTCCTGAAATCTATTTCAATAACCAAAAGAGGTAATAAATTAAAAACAGTAAGTAAGTCAATGGGTACATAACACATGAAATGCCCTGAAGACTCAATCTTGAGACATGGCTAATCACAACTTTTTCACTACCTGGACCTAACCAAGACTCATTCAATATCAAGCTCACAACATTGATTCAACTTTATGCCACTATCAAACACAGAATGCAGTGCCATCACCCTAATAAATGCTAGAGGCCAACTATCCATTAGGCAGCCCTTATCTGGTGACTTGTGCCACCATAACCTCTTTCCTTGTTCCATGAACCATGTTTCTGTCATTAGTTTGACCCATAAATGTACAGGAGAAAAAAGATAATTTAAAATTGGTTAATTCAAAATCCTGCCTAATTCAAAGCAGCTCCTGTTCCCAGAAATATGAGGTATGGTTTTCATGTTATACAAAATGTTAGATTCGAAATATGGATACTCGTAATTCAAAGAACAGTGTTGGTCCCCATTACCCAAATTCAGACTTTCAATTCAAAACTGCCTCAATATTTTAAAAAAATTGGTGTTTTTTAGAGTAATTTAAATTCAAAATTTATCCGGGTCATGATAGAATGCGTCTTCCGGAACTGGCTGAGGTAGTTTTCCGTACATTCACTCACTTCGGTGCATCTACAGTGTGCTTCACATTTGCCAAGTTCAAGTAAAATCTTAATTCTTTTGTATTCAGTGTTTTAAGGAAAGCCACAATATTATGCAGCAGACAGTGTGCAGAGAAGCAGAATCCACAAACAATGGCGATGCTGACAGTTGGCGAAAAATTGTGCATATAATCAGTTCATGCGCACCGAACAATATCGTAAATGCCATTGAAACTGCATTTCTTTTAATGTCGAGCCCAAACAGACATGGTTTCATAGGAGAGATTGCCACCCGGATAATCGTACAAGGGTGGGGTCATTGTACTGTGTTGCAACGCACAGGGAAGCAAGACGCAAAGCATTATTATTTGACTTTATAGGAAAGTTTGACAAGCTACGATGTTTTATGGGCGTCGGGCACTTCCCGTTGTAGTATAAGGCATCTAAAGAAATGCAAACACAACAGTAAACCAAAACATAAAGCATTTGAACAATGCAGCCAGCATAATTTGTCCTTGTCTTTCAATCGTATGTGATTTTCTTTCATTGTGAATGTTGTGTTTACCAGTGATTTACCCAGGTGCATTATTTGAATAATGTAAATGCACCTTGTTGGATACTTTTAGGAAATAGCTTTCTCAATGAGATTTGAAAGTTTACTTCATAATGCGACAATTACGAGAAGATTTTCGAGAGAAGTACCATAGCAGGAAATTGTACAAGGATAGAATCACTGTACTGTGTTATAAACTTGTGATGCAGACTGAAGAGAAAGGATTTCTCCCCTCGTCATAGAAAAGTTTGATAAGCCACAATGTTTTGAGAACATTGGATAAGTACTTTCTGTGGAAGTACAGGACATCTAAAATGCGTACAGTACAGTAATTCAATGAATAACGGACATGCACAGAGGAGCCAGCACAGACTTTTTCACGTCTTTGAATCATACATTTTTTTCTTTTGTTGCATGAGGTTATGTTTATCAGTGAGTTGTCCAAGTGCATTATTTGAGTACTGTAAATGCACACTGTTGGATACATTTTAGAAATAGTTTATTCCTATGGCATTTGAAGGGAATAAACTGTGTATCAATGTTAATTGCATGCAGTAACAGGTCTTAACAATATTTTGGGACATGGCAAGTGTTGGTTTTATCTGAACTACGAGTTGGTGGTGAACTAAAAAATATATAATTCGAAGTCCGATTTTTGCGTTCCAATATAACTAGGTTTTACTGTACGTCAATACTGTGGTTTGTAGTTCCTAAGAGTTGGCAGTTTTCTGTATAGCATTGTGGCATATTCCCTTCAAAGAAACAAAACGGTCGTAATGTGCCCAGATGCTCATGCAACTAATGGTGACTGCTGGTGTTAATATTGAGAAAGCACATAGTAAATTATTCCCCCGCCTAACTTAATCACCTACTAAGGGTTGAATTCTGATCTCTATAAAGTTATCTGGAATGAGACTTACAAGTGATGCATTTGTTGTTCCTTCAAGCCACGCTGGTTCCTCCTTAACTTTTACTTCCAGGTCCATTTCACACTGCAACTGAAGTAGTTAGAAGTTACTGGAATTGTTAATTACTTCCAATGACCATAAACTGAAATATAAGCCAAAACAATATATTACATTATTGCTGCCATTGCTACTAACATTATTTGTCAAGAGACTCAGCAAAAAGCTTGTGATTTTACATGATCTTCACTACTACGATCATACCAAAAAGACTCAAAACATTTCATGACTGTTGATATTGTGATCCTACCTATAGGACCTCAAGTTTTCTATGACTGATACTATGATCATAGCTAAGAACCTCCAGTTTTACATGACTTCTAAAACAGTGTTCACTTCCATAGGAAACATAATTTAACATTTATGTCGATATCAAGATCATAGTCAAAAGATCCCTAGTTTCACATGACATATTATATCGTATTCATAGCTATTCACATACAGTTTTATATGGAACTGAAACCACAGAAAGATGACGTTTCTTGTTAAAAATCGAACGTTTATTGATTGTGATCAAAATGCACAAAATGTTTTGAAAATTCAGTGACTATTCCATTTGCATATCACTCTGATCATCCGGGTGCATATCTGCGAAACTTCCTACCATTCAAAACTAACTGAACAACTTCACAGTGCCGTGAGACTTGTTCTATCAACATTTTTCTTCTTAGGATCAAATTTTCTCAAACCATTCTCCTCTCATTGAGCTGATTCACTATCTCTTTATTTCAGACATGCTCTATCCATCTGATCTTCAAAAACTTCTGATAACAAAGCATTTCAAATGCTTCAACTCTGTTTTTCTCAGCATCAGTTACTATCTAATGTTTCATTTCCATACGGTGTCATACTTCGTACTCAGTGTAAACATATTTTTTTTTAATTTTTCAATCCGTTGAACCTAAAGAACATGATGAAGAACAGATGGGAGTTTAGGCAAGTTTTAGTGGTGACACTTATCGATAATGAGAAGGTATATGTCAGTGTACCATGGTGAGTGGTCTTGGATGCATTGATAAAAATGACGGCAGGGAGGGGAGAAGAACCAATAATAAAAGCCATAAACGAAAAGCGAGTAAGTAGGAAGAATACCACGATAGGACAAACAAACTGGTTCAAAGTAGAAACAGGACTTCAAAAAGGATGTGTTTTATCCCCTCAATCCCCATTACATTCATTGGTAAAATTCAAAAGAGTATACAACAAAAAATGGGAACCAAGGTGGCAAAGGCCTTACTCTTTGAAGATGATGCAGTAAAATGTGGAGAAGATGAAATTGATGTACAAGAACAAGATACTGTACGGAATTAGGAGATAGAGGAATATGTTATGAAAATAAGTGTGGAAAGTGTACAATAGTAGTGGTGACTAGAGGTAACAGAGAAGGAAGTGGGAATATTGAAGGAAATTGAAGACCATTAGAAGTAGTGGAAAGCTTCAAGTATTCAGGGAAAATAATTGCATAAGATGGGAAAATAAATTAAGAAGTTGGAAAGAGTATTGAACAAATCAATGGGTTTTACCAATGTGAGAGAGATATAGTCCGTAACTGACACATCCCAAAAGAATGCAAGGAAATTTAGCACCCAACGTATTACACACCATTTTGCCATATGCAGCAGGCACATGGACAACAATAAAATATGATGAAAGCAGAATGCAGGAGGCCAAGATGAAATTCCTTACAGAAATAATAGGGAAGACATGAAGGGATGTTCTTGATTCACATTTCAACCCAGAGGGCTGGAAATGGAAAATGAAGAAGAATTTGTTGAACTAAAAACAAAAATTTATAATATACTGCTATCAGCTCATTTTATCAAACAATGCCACCAACCTTTACTCAAATATACTTTCTTTATTTTGCTGTGCATGTCATGTCAAATCACACAACCAAGTGGTGTTTGCCAGAGCATCCTTTGAAGAGAGTTTCATGTCAAAGAATTTGTTTAAATGTTTAGCAGTTTCTATTGTTCCCCAGGTGGTACGAAACTTTTCTGTGTTGAATACCTTGAGTAGTGCCTCACAGACATACTGCAATAACAATGAATACTACAATTTCTCCCATCTGTTGCTAATTGAGTCAATTCTTATGCATTGCCAGGGAACATGTTTCTATGTAAACCCATATCTATTCAGGAAACTATGATCAATTGTATTTAGTATATTTCAATGTAGGAGACAATACTGTAGTGCGTCGTGTTTACATTTTCTGGCCATCACAGGTTATTCTGTTAATATATTAATGGTTTAACATTCAAGTAACTACCTTTTACAGTTTCCACAGACAGAATTTATTCCTGAAGATTTTTCTTCCTTTCCTGCTAGTAGTTTAAAGTTGCACTAACAAGTCCAAGGGAAAGGGATAGGATTAGGTATGGAGCGGCATTAATGAAGTTTATTAATGATAAAATAGGGAAACCACGGAAACGATTTTCAGAGCTGCCGATCCTGGGATTCGGACCCATGCATACTCACCACCACTCGCTCCTGAAGATCTTTTACACACCAATAAATCAGGAAAAAACTTGCAAAAGAGAGGCAGCCTACTGTTACCTAAATCATCACGAGTAATTACCGGATATAAGTGTTGTGGGGTAATCATGTGATACAGGAGAAACTACTTCTCAAGATTTCGAACCCTACTACCATATGTCGCAGGACATTCACAGCGTCGCTATTAAATTGCACACAGTGGTAAATAACACAGCAACACAATAATTAAAATTAAACACTACATACTGTAATTTCTTCCTGAAACTACCATCCGCATTTCTTCACCTGAATAGCTCTACAGAAAAAAAAAAAAAAAAAAAATCCTCATTCCACTAAATTTAGATATACGATATATTGCTACTACACACGACTTGGCGGCATTGCAACGAAAAGGCGAGTTTTCAAAAAGATAGCCAGTTATAGGCCTATGCGTATACATTTCTTATGGTTAATTAAAAATAAAATGAAAATTAAACATTAAATATTGAAAATACGTATATACTGAAACTGAGAAAGATTAGTATTAACTTCTTACTGTTCCCAATTGAGATCTATAAGTTTCGTAAACATAAATTATTGAACTAGAACATTACCGACAATATCTTAGAGGTTGTGGACACGGTGTAAAATGATAGAAATCATAATTCCTCTCTCAAGAAAATCGGAACACAACTAACAGAATAAGCTGTACAACTGGCTAATACCCGTCTTATATAACAACATACCTGCCACTTCGAAAACAAAACCGGATATTTTAATGCAGTTAAATCTAGAGATGGGCACTATCGACTGAAAACCACTATCGACTAGTCGGGCGATAGTCCCTTCGAACTATCGACTGAATAGTCGAATGTCTTCAGTCGAACAAAAGTATTCATTACTTCCTGTCGAGAAGACTGAACAGTCGAATGAAAGTACTCATATAACGCAAGTAGTCAGCAAATACAGTAGAGACAATACGCGACACTGAGCGAGATATCGAGGGACAGCTATTGGAGCTCACTCTAGCGGATAGACCTGAACAGTACTGATTCTCTCGTAAGAGCACGTGTATTTTTGTGTGAAGTTTTTGGTGTTATTTATGCGTTTTCAATGAGTTGACGTAATTAAATAGTGGCGTGTGTCATTCCTTGATATCTTCTCTCAACATGAGGGGAAACGTATGTGCTGTGTTTGGCTGCAGTAATTACTAAGTAGAGAAAAACGCGCGGTCGTTCTTCAGGTTCCCCCGTGACAAGAACATGTAAGTAATATTGTGTTTGCATATATATTCTTCCAGTGACAGAGATTTTAATAGTACTTCACAGGGGCGAATGCTGGTCATGAAAGTAGGCTTGCTCTTCCATTCGTGAAAGTTGGTGGGGTGGGGCATGCATAGTTCTGAATAAAATTTATAAAGCCAACAATCGCTAAATCACATGAAGATTTTAATCATCGGTTACATGAACATGCATTCAAACTGGTTACGTCACACCTTCAAGAATGGCCAGAAGAATAACAATCAGACACATTTTATAATTATTAACAAATCATGACAAGCCAGTGATTATATTTAAACAAGTAAACGTCAAACTATGTACACAGAAAAATTGCAACTATTTATTAGATCTTCCTACTTGAAAACAAACTCTAGGCTACTCTGCGGCTTCTCTTTACAAAACCACCAATAATTTCATCACAGAAAGAGGACTGTAATCTAATTTTTGCAAGCAATCCTTTTTCAATCGACAACATAGCTAATGATGATAGCCTCTCCTGACCTTGAGTCGATCTGCAATATGTATTAATGCGTCTCAGTGTTGAAAAACAACGTTCTGCAGAGGATGTAGAAGCAGGAATTGTTGCTACAAGTTTGATGAGCTTGAAAATTTCTGGCATACCCAAGTACAATTTATTTGTATGCATAAACTGCATTAAGTCTGAAACATGTTTCTCTTTAAAGATGAAAAGATGAAGATGAATACATCACACTTACTTCGGTTTTTAAGCGAACAATGTTGAAAAATAACCCATAGATCTTTTCTAGGGCAGTAACATCACTGTCTGGAAACCTATTTCTGTGCTTCTCAAACAAATCACAAACCAACAGCGAGAAGAACACAAATGTCTTTATGCATTTAAAACGCTCTCCCTTTTGGACAAGTACATTGTCAATTATTTCATTGAATAGACGTTTGTATTTTGATTTTTCTGGTTCATCACTAATTCTTCGATTTTTAGAGCACGGCTGTCCTCTGTAAACATCAATTTCAGTATCAACATGTCCATAAAAACTATCAAAATCTTCATTTCTCATTGACTGGATATTTAAAAAGAGCTCCTCAACCTTCTTGCCACAATACTGAATATCCAGACTTTTTGTTTGTAAAATATTGAACACAGTATCGGAGAATGAAAAAGTCTTGGAGAACACTGCCAGCAGAAATCTAGTGTTGAACTTATGTAAGAAGTATAAAGATCCTTGTGCTTTCAATGTAGTGTCTTTATCCCAGTCGTCTGAAGTATCCTGTACATGTTGAAAGAATTTCACCAGCGTATTATAATATTCCTTCACAGTATTAATAAGACGTGAAGCAAAATTCCATCTCGTTGGTGCTACTGTTGGCAACTTCTTCTGAACAAAATCTCGAAGAGCAGCTATTCTCCTTGTAGACTTTGAAAAAAAAAGCAGCAAATCCTGACATTGTTTGGAAGAAAATGGTACATTCATTGACTTTTGAAGCAGACTGCTGTAGTGTTAAAATCAATAGGTGGCTATAACAATGCACAAATGTCGCATATGGATACTGGTCTTGAATTAGTTTATTAAGCCCATTCACATGACCGGCTAAGACAGCAGCACGATCATATGTTTGAGCCACAATCTTTTCCTCACAACTGAACTCTTTTAAAATAGCACAAACATGATTTAAAAGGGCTCCAGCAGTTCGATCTTTGATAACGTCAGCAAAACCAAGAAACCTCTCTTGAATTTCACCACTTTCACCTACAAAACGGAGTAAAGTAGAGAGTTGTGACTTATTAATAATATCGGACGTTTCGTCCAACATTATTGCCACAAAAGTTGCTTGTTTAAGCTCCTCCTTTATTCCTCTCACAATTACTGAACTTATTTCTGCTATTATTTAAATCATTTTGGATTGCAGACGATGTCCCTATAAAAATGGTGGAGTCTTTCAGATGAGCTGCCAGAAGAGGATCATATTCACTTATAATTTGTAGAAGTTCAACGTAATACCCTCTGTTTACGGAAGTTGCAGACTAGTCATATCCACGAAATGGTAGTTCCTGTTTTGCTAAAAAAAAAAAAAACACTGCATCGATCAGTCACGATTTTTCTTTACCTTTTCATTATGAAGTTGGTCACTGATGCGTTTCTGTTCATCCAGCTGGTGCTCGATCCTTGCACGCCCAAAGTTATTTAACTGCAAGAAACACTTCATATGGTTTGGAGATTTCTCATGTCTTGTAATGGACAGTGCCAAGGTGTTCAAACTGGCAGGGCCACTTTTACACCATACACCGTTGTCTGTCTGTTAGGTCATCAGCCCAGAGGCTGGTTGGATCCTCAAATAGCACCACCAAAGGTTATGCGGTTATAAGGAAACCCCAAAAACCAATGGCAGCACCAAAATGAGGCGTTACTAGGCAAGATGAGGAGTGAGGTAGTTTGCCATTGCTTTCCTCACTGGGTCAGAAAGTACTATTGTAGCACGACTGACCCTATGAGCAACACCTTTCATAACACTCAGATGCACTGGTCGTGCTCTGAATGTCATTACTCAGCACTACCCATACCCCAGCAGCTTCCATATTGTCACAGCCATGGATGTTGACTGGGACTTCGGTGGAATCTACACTTTACTCTGGCCTGTGCCAAGAGATGGATACAAAAGTACTGTATCCATCAAGAAATGACAGCAGGCAGCATACACCGTTATCAGCAGAAAATAGTAAACACGGCCAGCAAAACAGTCTATTCAGTTTCTTGGACCCTGTCAACCAGTGCGTATTATTATATTGAGATACAGAGAACGAACGTACATATTCTCTATTTTTCTCCCTGTGCTGTGTCTCTAAATCTGGCAGCGCCGGACAGGGCCGGCCATTCTTAATAATGTCTGTTTTCTCTTGGATAGTCCTCCGAGAAAATGGATTTGATAACAAGCTGTCAATAATGCACGGTTCGGAACCCATTGCAGCACGTCAAATCATTCAGAATAGATGATCAGGAACTTACAGTACACTACTCACTGACACAAAACACTAGACCTGTAGCTCTCAGACCAGAGGTTCCAACTACACATTACAAACGTGATAGCTTGCAACCGGCCTTGGAGAGAAGAAACCTGCGCGCGCATACATTCTCGCTGTGTCGACAGCTCCGCTGAAGCTCCTAAGACACGAGCAAGCCTCGCTGGACTCGCCAAGATATATGCAACATGCGATTTGTATAATGCAGATCTATTACAGATACGATACATATTGTAATTTTTTAAACTCGCCTGCGTTAGAAAAATATTGCGCTTGCGCAGCAAGCGTAGCATGCTCGGAGAAATCGCCCCTGGTACTTCATAATCTTCTGACCTGCTCGACCCATATTTTAACTGGCACAAAATGAAATACGCATATTTTATTCTATAGTGCAGCAGTTAACCTTCAATACCGATGTGTTGTTGTAGGTGTGATCTGTGGATTTTGAAATGTCACAGAAGCGATTTGTATAAGGTGTACAAGAAAGAAGGGATGTTACGCTTATATAAGAATTATGACATCTGTTTAGATCATTTCCAGGCCAGCGACTTTAGAAATCCTCGACAATAGAGCCAAGGGTATGTTACATTTTTACTCTAATTGTACGTAAATATTCCTCAAAGCATCACTATCGACAACATTTTCATACTTTTCTTTCTTTTATCCCTCTTCTCAGATTAAAGCCGGGAATTTATAGATTTTCTTTCTGTTAGTAGGCTTCATGTTAAGAGGAAAATTGTCCAGATTTTAATTGTTAATTCATTGCATCATGTGTGTAAGGAATGTGCTGATATTTTTATTGACAAGTGTCTTAATGTGATGATGAAATGTTTTCTAAATGAGAAAAAAGACAAATCCAACCGTAAAAGTTCAGGCAGGAAAGCTAAAGCTAAAAAAGTAATGCATAAATGAAAGATCAAGCCATTTCACAGCAGCCCATTTCATATCTTGTTTATGTGTCTAATTTCAGTCTTTGAATAATAATATATCTCAATAACACTTTCTTTCTAGACGTAATTTATTTATCCATTTCCGTATATACATATCCATTGATATTTGAATAGCGCGATTTGTTCAGGTCAAGTCACTAGGAGCGCCACCGTCGAATTGTCTCCCATTATAGCAAGGAGAAATCCGTAAGTGTCGCGTATTGTCTGTCCATGAAAAACATTCGAATGTTTCCAGTCGAAACTCTCCTTATCAAAAGAGGAGAGTCGTACTTTTACGAATTCGACTCATTTTAACGCAATTTACCAATAATTAGAAATCACTTGTATAGACACCCATTAGAACATAATTAATGTTATATTGAGTGACTTACAAATTTATTCAGAGGGACCCACGTTCGCAGCTGAGAAGTCCACTCCGCTCCATGTTAGGAATAAGAAGCTTCACCACGTGGATATCCCAGGTTCGTATTCCATTCACTGACAGCGGATACCATATCCTTAAAGTAGTTTTCTATGGGGTTTTCTACATTCATTCCTGGCAAATGCCACAATAGTACTGTACCTTGGGTGCATACCCCAGTCCCGGATTATATAATCACGCTATCGAGGAATTCACAGTTGCGCAGATTAAAATCCGATTTACGCACTCGTCCGTATACGGGGCTAATAAATAGCGAGATGCCCTTAATACGAACCAACATCATATGAATGGCCTTTCTTGGTGCTAAATGGACAGTAAAACGTAGAAAGACGACAATGAGGCTCTATTCTCGAACAATGCTAACAATAATAATACGTAAAACTTGTTGCTGTAGTACACAATCAAGATATATATATGAGAATAGCCAAAAACACTACTACGCTACTATTTTCTAGATTATTATTATTATAGTTATGCCTTATTCTTGAATAACGTAACTAATATAAACGAATATGCAACGAAACAAAGAGCACGTAAACGACAAGAGAAAATCGCCATATTAAGTAGGTACATATAAAGTTAACATATATATTACATACCCGAAGTGACCACAAACCGATAGTTCCATTCGCTTCCGCGTCGCTGTGACGGGAGTGCCACTTAATCAGTCGACTTGTTTAGTGCTGACTGGACAGTGAAACGTGGAGAGATCCGAGACGGGGACTGCGACTGAATTCAGTCGACTTGTTTTTTAAAGTAGTCGACTGTTACGACAGTTTAAACTATCGACTAGTTCGATAGTTATCGGTCGATAGTGCCCATCTCTAGTTAAATCACTTAAAACAAACTCTTGAAGAGCAAATTTGATACATATCAGTCAGTAGAACAGGTTGAATTTAGGAAAGGGTGTATTACCAGTGACAGCTACAGAGTATTCGACACTTCTTCTTGTTCTACTCGACTTGTTGAAATGTGGGGTTGGACTCAAGAGTTATCGTCCAGTCACAAGTATTCTTGTTCTTATCCATGTTATTTGGTGGGGGAATAATAATCTGCGAGAGGAGTAGCTACTGCAGAGGCTCAGAGGGTGAGTTACTCGCTTCTTGAGGAGCAAGATCAGCTTCATCATTTCCTAGATTTGCGGAATGCCCTTGGACCCATATTGAAGTTAAATAAACACCCGAAATTTCATGTTGCTAAAGTAAATATATGGCATTATATAAATACCAATTATACGAACTGAGAACCTGTAAAACATTTTGAGCATCAGTATATATGATTGCTTTTTTTTAGGGAATGGTGTTTAACATATAGGAGCGCTTGTCGAATCGCAAAGATTTCTGCTGAAAAGATGGAAAAGTTAGTTGGTAAATGCAGGGGTGGTTTCTCCATAAGGTTGCAGGTTTGCGCTACACCCATTAAAATTTATGTTTATTTTAGATAAAGTTTTATAATTTGGATTACTCAACTACTGTATTTTCATTCAACAAGACAAACCTTTCAAGAGCTTGGAAGAGCAAATACTGACTACAGGGTACTTTATAAGCCGGTACTCTTAGATGTTCACTGCAGGAGCCGAAAAGTTTGCAGCGGGAAGTCAACCTGTGGTAGGATGGAACCTGGGCTGCTCGAGGGGTGCGCGGGGCTGCTAGAAGTGTGCTTTTGGGCTGCTAGAGGGGTGCGCAGGGAGAGGGAAAGATAGACGTGGCTTCTTATACATTGCTTAAATGGAGGTTTATCAATCTGCCTCCTCCTACCACGGCCGACTGGATCCCTCGCTGCGCTAAGGAGCTAGCTAGAGCGAAGCATCAAATCGGCCTGCTCCTACGTAACCAACTACTAGCAAAGTCGCTAGAGACCGTTGCTGTTCAATGTGAGATTCTGTCATAGAACAGGAGTGTCATCTAGCGACACCGGATGGAAGTTCATCTGCTGGATCACAGCCGGTTGGATCCCTCGCTGCGCTCCGTAAGGAGCTAGCTAGAGCTATTCGTCCTGGCTAGAGCGATGCATCAAGTCGGCCGTGGCTGGATATATAACTGATGGATCTAAATTTGAAAATAAACACCGCCATTTCTTTCAGTATAGTCGTGAGCTTTGTTATGTGCGTACACGCTAAGTAGCTTATAGATTTCATTGTGTAAACATTCGTGTCAGCATGTGTGTCTTCATTAATGTGCGTTTTTATCAGTTAGTGGCATTTTGCCAGATCATGAATTCGGTGCGGTCTGTAATGTCTAGGCCATTTCCGCAGCGGACTGCCGAGGAACAATTGCTTAAGAGCGCTTGCACAAGATGGCTGCTGCTCTTATGAGACGCCCTAGGAGTGCTTGCGGGAGGTAGCAGAGACAAGACGATGACTATACACAGCTCCTTATGATACGGCCTAGAGGTGCTCACACAAGATGGTGGCTGCTCTGATGAATAAAGCTAGCTTTGCATCGTGCAGGTATTTTTACAGCAATAAACCTCATACCTTTGAAATGTGGTGGCGGGCAATTTGAAAAATTCGACGTGCTTTTTCTTCACAGCAGCTATCTTCAGAAAATAGCGACTATACATAAGCTGTTAAGGCCTCCTATTATGTCAAGCCATAGCTCTATCGAACAAGTTTAAACCTGGATCGGAATAGCTAGAGTAAGCACGTGCTGCAGTGATGACGTCATTAAGCATGTTTAGACTTGCAAATCACAAAAGAAACCTAACAAGACTAGAATCGAACACTGCACTCTATGCCGTGAAATTTATCATGTGATCGGAACATTGATTGAAGTGTTTAGAACACTAAATAAGTAATCAAGACTAAAATAGAACACTGTACTCGATACAACATGTGTTTAGAACATGTCAGGGGATACATTTGTTCTAAGAAGATTAGATTACCGCACATTCCTTGTAGGGCTAATAGGCTAAAGGGCAAAAGGGCCAATGGGCAAAAGGGCAAAAGGGCTAAAGTGCTAATGGGCAAAAGGCTAAAGGGCTAGGGTGCCTCTCCTCTCTTTATCCGGGCTTGAGACCGGCTCTACAACCAAAGGCGGAGTTAACACCCTAAGGAAGTGAGAATGTTGGGAAATAATCTATACGAATATAGCTACTCGATCGGCTATATACTATAGATGGATGACTTAGGTGAGGTTACACGCTTACTTAATAATATCTACACGACGTAATTCATGCTCTATTTCAAAAATATCTTCTTTGTACTGTGTGTAACCAGCATCATGATAGGCTCTTAGCAGTTGTAAACCTTTTACGAGTACGTTGGGGTCTTTACAGTATCTTATACCTACATAGGGTAACAGAGGCTTGTTGTGAACTTTGAGTCTATATGCAGACAGTTGATGTGTAGGGACTTGTTTTGATGTAATACGTGCTTCAGCAGTAGCGTTTCTAGGTACAAACTTAACTTGTTTCGATAGCGATGAAGCGTTGAAATTTCCTTCTTCTTTACCTTGCATCTCTTCTTGAGATGTTTGCACTGCGACAGAACGTGTAGTAGGCTTAGGAAATGAAGTAAAATCATCAAGCTGTAATGGCAATGAAACATTAAGATTTTCTTCTTCTACTTTCCCTTTACTAGTGTTTTGAACAACATCATTATCCTTATCATAATCATGATCTTGCCTCTCTTTATCTTGAAGTTTGTGCTTAGTAACAGAACTTGTAGCAGGCCTGGACAACAAGGAAGAATTAAAAATCTCTCGCAGAGGTGTACTTTTTAAACATAAAACAATGTTCGCTTCAATATGGTCGAGCTCTTTGTATTTTGTTCCCGATGAAGCTACATTACACGCGGCTTCATGAGGTTGAGCGTTGTAAGCGTTCTTGAACTCTCTTCTACAATGTTTGCATTGAAAAATTGTCCTAGATGATATCTTATGACGTCTCTTGTGATAGCTTCGGGAAAATGCTTTTCCTCACTCTTCGCAAATATACCTAGAAATAGGTTTTTCCATGACGGACATTTATCTTCTGCTAACAGATTCTTCTGTAAATCTACTTGACATTTGTTACTCTCTACTTCGATGATGCAAACAGCTTAGCGATTAACAGTAAACTAACACAAAAGCGTATAACCAAGGTAGCAACAGTAAGGTTTAAGCTCATCAAGATGGCAAGAATAAGGTTAGCTATGTTCTGTTGTTGGATTTTAAATTCCGCACTATAACATGCATAAGGTGGCAGCCTTGACGTTTACCGCCGTAAAGATGGCAAGAGTTAGGTTAGCAATGTTCTGTTGTTGGATTTTAAATTCCGCGCTATAACATGCATAAGGTGGCAGCCTTGAGGTTTACCGCCGTAAAGATGGAAGAAGTGAGGTTAGCGACGCTCTATTGTCCTTCAAAGTGAGGTTAGGATCCGTCAAGACGACAGCTGTCAAAAAAGCACGTGGCTGTGACATCACGGGCACGTGGTATGCTGCGTCAGCATGCAACGTTCAATGTCTACACCTACGTAGTTAACATTCTGCTATGTTCACAAGATTTTTTACACATTACTATTCCTTATGCTTTAATTTCATGCACATAGGCTATGCTAAGATAGCAGCACAAACAGATGCGAACTTTGTACAGTCTAGTGAGTAGTATAATACAGGGATTCGGCCGCCAACACCTCCTCCGGCTCCCCGAGGCCTCCTCCACCACCACCACAGCCAGAGGCCTCCTCCACCACCACCACAGCCAGAGGCCTTCCCAGAGGCCTCCCCACCACCCGCGGGAAATTTGAAATTGTAAACAAAGGCACGTGCTTTTGACAGCTATCATCGACAACAACGCATTGCTAACCTCAGTACTGCCATCTTGACGGGCCTAAACCTCAGTAGTACCAACTTAACCTAACTAGCGCGAGATTTGAATCGGTAAACAAATCCACGTGCTTTTTTGACAGCTGTCATCCGCCATCTTTAATCTATAGAGCACAGTGCTGCCCTCTTTAGCTACTTACCTTTGAAATGTGGTGGCGGATAATTTGAAAAATGCTTTTTGACAGCAGCCATCTTTAATCTAGAGAGCAACGTGCTGCCCCCTTTAGCTAGATACCTTTGAAATGTGGTGGCAAGCAATTCCACATGACAGCAGCCATCTTTAATCAAGAAAGCTCCGTGCTGCCCTCTATGTGGTGGCGGCAATTTGAAAAATTCTACATGCTCTTGTTTGGAAACAAACACGCGCTTTTTTGACAGCCGTCATCCGCCATCTTTAATCAACAGAGCACAGTGCTGCCCTCTTTAGCTAGATACCTTTGAAATGTGGTGGCGGCAAATTCCACGTGCTCTTGTTTGGAAACAAAGCCATGTGCTTTTTTGACAGCTGTCATCCGCCATCTTTAATCAACAGAGCACCGTGCTGCTATCATGCGGGCAATTCCGTCAGCTGTTATCCGCCATCTTTAATCCACAGAACACCGTGCTGCCCTCTTTATGGCTACTACCTTAAGCACGTAGTAGCGGGCAATTTGAAAAGTTCTGTTAGCTATCATCCGCCATCTTTAATCAAGGGAGCACCGTGCTGCCATCTTTAGCTAGATACCTTTGAAATG
The DNA here is from genome assembly GCF_040414725.1 of Anabrus simplex. Classification (NCBI taxonomy): domain Eukaryota; kingdom Metazoa; phylum Arthropoda; class Insecta; order Orthoptera; family Tettigoniidae; genus Anabrus; species Anabrus simplex. The sequence continues at coordinate 99,624,800 of NC_090274.1, read as the reverse complement.
CGGTGGCGGCAAATTGAAAAATTCCACGTGCTCTTGTTTGGAAACAAACTCACGTGCTTTTTTGACAGCTACCATCCGCCATCTTTAATCAACAGAGCATAGTGCTGCCCTCTTTAGTTAGATACCTTTGAAATGTGGTGGCGGCAAATTCCACGTGCTCTTGTTTGGAAACAAAGCCATGTTCTTTTTTTGACAGGTGTCATCTGCCATCTTTAATCAACAGAGCACCGTGCTGCTATCATGCGGGTAATTACGTCAGCTGTCATACGCCATCTTTAATCTACAGAGCACCGTGCTACCCTCTGTAGTAGCGGGCAATTTGAAAAGTTCTGTTAGCAGTCATCCGCCATCTTTTATCAAGAGAGCACCATGGTGACATCTTTAGCTAGATACCTTTGAAATGTGGTGGTGGATAATTTTAAAAGAAAAATTCTACAGCAGCCATCTCTCGACGCTAATTGCATAAGATGGTGGCTATTCATGACTCCTTAAGGGTGCTTACGCAAGATGGCTGCTATACATAGGTTCTTATGAGACGTCCTTGGGATGCTTGCACAAGATGGCAGTTATACATGACTCCTTATGAGATGCCCTAGGGATGCTTGCTCAAGATAGCGGCTGCTCTTATAGGACGGCTTAAGGGGCCTTGCACAAGATGGCTTGAGACACCCTAATGATGCTTGCGCAGGATGGCGGACACAAGATGGTGGCTATACACAACTCCTTATGAGACGCTTTAAGGGTGCTTGCGCAAGATGGCTGCCACTCTTCTGAAGAGCGCTAGCTTAGAGGCTAACGTGTCGTGCTAGTTCGATTCATTAAATTTAGGGCTTAAATGCAAAATGTTAAATATCTCGAAAACGGTGCACCGTAGAGCAAAACGGAAAAAATTTCCGCCTAATACCGAGGTTCGCAGTATGAGGATCAAGAAAACTATAGTCTGATGATGGGATCAACGGTTCGGTTCCTACTTAGGCCCTTTGGCATTTGCTCTGTTTTAGCTTGTATTGAAGCGAGTCTTCGTAACATGACCAGGTCTAGCTATGGTAGAGAGTATAACGTACCGTGCTGGTTCGATTCATTAAATTTGGAGGCTTAAATGCAAAATGTTAAATATCTCGAAAACGGTGCATCGTAGAGCAAAACGGACACAATTTTTCAGCCTAATACGTAGGTTCGTAGTATCAGGAACAAGAAAAAACACATAGTCTAATGATGAGATCAACGGTTCGATTCCTATTTAAGCCCTTTTTCATTGGCAGCTATCTATTTCTACAAGATGGTGGCTGCTCTTATGAGACACAAGATGGCTTGAGACGTCCTAGGGATGCTTACGCAAGATGGCCGAAACAAAATTTTGACTATACATAGCTCCTTATGAGACAGCCTAGGGGTGCTCGCACAAGATGGCGGCTACTCTTACGAAGAAAGCTAGCTTAGAGGCTACTGCGCAAGATAACAGCTGCTGTTATGCATGCGGTGGAGGGCAATTTGAAATTCTATGTGCTTAATCAACAGAGAACACTGCTGCCCTCTTTAGCTGAAATGTGGTTGCAGATAATTTGAAAAATTATTTTGACAGCTGTCATCTTTAAACAATGGCGACTATACATAGGCTGTTAAGGCCTTATCATTCTCCTACTCCTTCTCTACCTCCTCCTCCTCCTCCGCCTCTTATGTCAAGGCATAGCTTTATATCGAACAAGTTTAAACCTGCATCGCGAAGGTAAGCGTGTGCAGCGATAACATCATTGTGCATGTTTAGACTTTCGAAACATAAGAAGAGTAGAATCAAACGCAGTACATGTGATCAGAACATTGATTGATGTGTTCAGAAAACAAAATAAGTGATCAAGACTAGAATCGAACACTGTACTCAATACGTCATGTGTTTAGAATATGTCAGGGGATACCCTTGTTCTAAGAAGATCAGTTTGAAACATAACAAGACTAGAATAGAGCACTGTAATCGATGTTGTTAACTTCAACATGTGATCAGAACATTGATTGATGTGTTCAGAACACAAAATAAGTGATCATGACTAGAATCGAACACTGTACTCGACACAACATGTGATCAGAACATTGATCGATGTGTTCAGAACACAAAATAAGTGATCAAGACTAGAATCGAACACTGGACTCAATACAACATGTGTTTAGAACATGTTAGGGGGTACAACTTGTTCTAGGAAGATCAGAATGAAACCTAACAAGACTAGAATCGAACACTGTAATCGAAGTTGTTAACTTCAACATGTGATCAGAACATTGATTGATGTGTTCAGAACACAAAATAAGTGATCATGACTAGAATCGAACACTGTACTCGACACAACATGTGATCAGAACATTGATCGATGTGTTTAGAACACAAAATTAGTGATCAAGACTAGAATCGAACACTGTACTCAATACAACATGAGTTTAGAACATGTTAGGGGGTAGCCTTGTTCTAAGTAGATCAGAATGAAACATAACAAGACTAGAATCGAACACTGTAATCGAATTTGTTAACTTCAACATATGATCAGAACATTGTTTGATGTGTTCAGAGCAAAAGTACAATTTGGATGATTTGCTTAGTGTAAAATCAAAAACTATGGAAACACACTGTGCACATATCGCGTACCTAACTCGCTCAGTAAGCAATATTGCAAAACTACAACTTCAATGATTTGCCTAGTGTAAAAATCAAAAACACACTGTACCCATACTGCGCAGCTAACTCGCTCGGTAAACGATATAGCAAAAGTATAACTTCAAATTATTTACCTTCCATCATTCGTCTCGTGTGAAAATCAGTCGAACAAGTTATCGCATAAACATGTAACATGAAATATCAGTCAATCTGTTGGCATGGGTTACAAGCATGTAGCTTATGCGGGAAGTAAAATTAAACAGAACGCTAGTGCTATAAGAAATACTCTGCTTACATTTAAGTCCCTAGCTGTTGAACAAGTTATTACATAAATATGTAACATGAATTATCGGTTCGGAAACATATTGTTTCAATCTGTTGACATAGATTACAAGCATGTAGCTTGTGCAAGCGAGGGCTACTATGCAAAATGCTAAGCCGAAAAAAAAATCGTGATAGGGTATGGAACCCAGGGGTTACATCTTATCAGAAGGGCAAAAAGGATGAAAGGACTCTTCCTCCTCCTTACCGCACTTTCCTTGTAGGGCTAATTGGCTAAAGGGCTAATGGGCAAAAGGGCTAATGGGCTAAAGGGCTAATGGGCAAAAGGGCTAATGGGCTAAAGGGCTAAAGGAGCAACAACCTCATCGATCGCTATCAGCAAGAACGCTTGTACTTTGTTATGTGTAGAAAATTAATCTTTATTGGTAAATGGTTTTATGTTCAGAACAAGGAATGGAACCTAGGGGTTACGTCTTACCTAATAAAATCCCCGAGGTGCGATGAGTTACGTTTTTCTAACTAGTGTTTGGAACACTGAACTTTTCAAGATGGCAAGAGTGAGGTTAGCAATGTCTGTTGTTGGATTTTAAATTCCGAGGTTAGCAACGCTCTATTGTCCTCCAAAGTGAGGTTGGGGTTCGTCAAGGAGACAGCTGTCAAAAAAGCACGTGGCTATGTTTACCAAGCAAGAGCACGTGTCTGTGACGTCAAGGTCACGAAGTATGCTGCTTCACCATGCAAAGTTCAATGTCTACACCTACGTAGTTAACACTCCGCTATGTTCACAAGATTTTTACACACAACTATTCTTTATGTTTTAAGTCGTGCACATAGGTTATGTTAAGATAGCAGCACACATACAAGCGACGGTTGCACGCTCGCGTAGAAGTTGTTTAGTGCGATAGTTGATGTATGCATTATCAAAAGGTGATATGTACACGCTTTTAAACCTTGCTATTATTACTGCTACTATGTTCGCAAGATTTTTAAACATCGCTATTCTTTGTGCTTTAAGTTCGTGCGCATAGATCATGCTAAGGTAGCAGCGCAAACACATGTGAACATTGTACATTCTAGCGGAATGTGTTTGGTATAATAGCTGATGCATGCAAAATCGATAGGTGATGTGTACACGCTTCGAAACTTAACTATTCTTCGTGCTTTATGTTCGTGCACATAGGTTATGCTATGATAGCAGCACACTCTAGCGGGAGAAGTTTAGTACTCTAGTTGATGCATGTATAATCGATAGGTAATGCGTACACGCTTTTAAAACATTGCTATTCTTACTGCTGCTGCTATGTTTACAAAGATTTTTATACATCGCTATTCTTTATGCTTTAAGTTCATGCGTATAAGTTATACTAAGTTAGCAGCATAGTTATAAGGTTGTCGCACGCTCTAGTGGAAGAAGTTTAATGCGAAAGTCGATGCATGCAAAATCGATAGGTGATGTGTATACGCTTTGAACTTGGCTATTCTTTGTGCTTTAAGTTCGTGCACATAGGTTATGTTAAGATTGCAGCACACACAAGCGATGATTGCACGCTGTTGTAGAAGAAGTTTAGTACGATAGTCGATGCATACATCATCGATAGGTGATGTGTACACGCTTTAGAACATAGCTCTTCCTTGTGCTTTAAGTTCATGCACATGGGTTAGGGATACACAAAAGCAATTGCTACATGCTCTAGCGGAAGAAGCCTAGTACGATAGTCGACGCATGCATCATCAATACGTGATGTGTACACGCTATTCTTTATGCTTTAAATTCATGCACATAGGTAGCAGCACACAATTGTGATCGTTGTACACTCTACCGGGAGAAGTTTAACTTTATACACATACGTTAGCAATACACATATGCGATCGTTGTACGAAAGCCAATGCATGCAAAATCGATAGGTGATGTGTACACGCTTTGAACGTAGCTATTCTTTGTAGTTTAAGTTCATGCGTATAGGCTATGCTAAGATAGCAGTACAATCTAGCGGAAGAAGTTTAGTATGAGGGTCGATGCATGCAAAATCGATAGGTAATGTGTGCACGCTGTGAAACATAGCTAATCCTTGTACTTTAAGTTCATAGGTATAGATTATGCTAAGATAGCAGCACAATCTAGTGGAATAAGTTTAGTATGATATTCGATGCATGCAAAATCGATAGGTAATGTGTACACGCTGTGAAACATGACTATTCTTTGTACTTTAAGTTCATGCGTATAGGTTATGCTAAGATAGCAGTACAATCTAGTGAAAAAAGTTTAATATGATAGTCGATTGATGTAAAATAAATAGGTAATGTGTGCACGCTTGATAGTCGATTCATGTAAAATCAACAGGTAATGTGTGCACGCTTTGAAACATGGCTATTCTCTGTACCTTAAGTTCATACGTATAGGTTATGCTAAGATAGCAGTATAATCTAGTGAAAAAAGTTTAGTATGATATTCGATTCTTGCAAAATCAATAGATAATGCGTACACGCTTTGAGACATGGCTATTCTTTGTACTTTAAGTTCATGCGTATAGGTTATGCTAAGATAGTGGTACAATCTAGCGGAAGAAGTTTGGTACGAGAGTCGGTGTATGCAAAATCGATAGGTAATGTGTACACGCTTTGAAACATGGCTATTCTTTGTACTTTAAGTTTATGGGTATAAGTTATGCAAAGATAGCATCACAATCTGGCGGAAGAAGTTTAGTACGATAGTCGATGCATGTAAAAACGATAGGTGATGTGTACACGCTTTAAAACATGGCTATTCATACTGCTGCTCTGTTCCCAAGTTTTATAAACATAGCTAATCCTAATACTGCTCTTAACGACGTAGAGCTAAGGATTGATTACGTGACCGTGACGTCACAGCCACGTGCTCTTGTTTGGTAAACATAGCCACGTGCTTTTTTGACAGCTGTCTCCTTGACGAACCCTAACTTCACTTTGGAGGACAACAGAGCGTCGTTAACCTCACTGCTGCCATCTTTACGGCGGTAAACCTCAAGGCTGCCACCTTATGCATGTTATAGCGCGGAATTTAAAATCCAACATCAGAACATTGCTAGCCTCACTCTTGCTATCTTTACGGCGGTAAACCTCAAGGCTGCCACCTCATGCATGTTATAGCGCGGAATTTAAAATCCAACAACAGAACATTGCTAACCTCACTCTTGCCATCTTTACGGCGGTAAACCTCAAGGCTGCCACCTTATGCATGTTATAGCGTAGAATTTAAAATCCAACAACAGAACATTGCTAACCTCACTCTTGCCATCTAGTTCCAAACACTAGTTAGAAAAACGTAACTCATCGCACCTCGGGGATTTTATTAGGTAAGACGTAACCCCTAGGTTCCATTCCTTGTTCTGAACATAAAACCATTTACCAATAAATATTAATTTCTACACTTAACATAGTACAAGCGTTCTTGCTGATAGCGATCGATGAGGTTGTTGCTCCTTTAACCCTTTAGCCCATTAGCCCTTTTGCCCAGTAGCCCTTTAGCCAATTAGCCCTACAAGGAATGTGCAGTAAGGAGGCGGAAGAGTCCTTTCATCCCTTTTGCCCTTCTGATAAGACGTAACCCCTGGGTTCCATACCCTATCACGATTTTTTTTTCGGCTTAGCTTTGTGCATAGTAGCCCTCGCCTGCACAAGCTACATGCTTGTAATCTATGTCAACAGATTGAAACAATATGTTTCCGATCCGATATTACATGTTACATATTTATGTAATAACTTGTTCAACAGCTAGGGACTTAAATGTAAGCAGAGTATTTCTTATGGCACTAGCGTTCTGTTTAATTTTACTTCCCGCATAAGCTACATGCTTGTAACCCATGCCAACAGATTGACTGATATTTCATGTTACATGTTTATGCGATAACTTGTTCGACTGATTTTCACACAAGACGAATGATGGAAGGTAAATAATTTGAAGTTATACTTTTGCTATATCGTTTACCGAGCGAGTTAGCTGCGCAGTACGGGTACAGTGTGTTTTTGATTTTTACACTAGGCAAATCATTGAAGTTGTAGTTTTGCAATATTGCTTACTGAGCGAGTTAGGTACGCGATATGTGCACAGTGTGTTTCCATAGTTTTTGATTTTACACTAAGCAAATCATCAAAATTGTACTTTTGCTCTCAACACATCAAATAATGTTCTGATCATATGTTGAAGTTAACAACTTCGATTACAGTGTTCGATTCTAGTCTTGTTATGTTTCATTCTGATCTTCCTAGAACAAGTTGTACCCCCTAACATGTTCTAAACACATGTTGTATTGAGTACAGTGTTCGATTCTAGTCTTGATCACTTATTTTGTGTTCTGAACACATCGATCAATGTTCTGATCACATGTTGTGTCGAGTACAGTGTTCGATTCTAGTCATGATCACTTATTTTGTGTTCTGAACACATCAATCAATGTTCTGATCACATGTTGAAGTTAACAACATCGATTACAGTGTTCTATTCCAGTCTTGTTATGTTTCAATCTGATCTTCTTAGAACAAGGGTATTCCCTGACATATTCTAAACACATGATGTATTGAGTACAGTGTTTGATTCTAGTCTTGATCACTTATTTTGTTTCTTGAACACATCAATCAATGTTCTGATCACATGTTGTATCGAGTACAGCGTTTGATTCTACTCTTCTTCTTCTTCTTATGCCGGGCTCAGCTCGCCGGAGAGCGAGGGTCTCAGAGGTCTACCGTTCGCTATCGGCTGTGCAGAAAATTTTAAAGGCAGGAATAGATGAAGGACTAGCGACAAATGAAAGGAAACTAAAATAGGTTTATACATTTCTTAAAAACTAACACTCTTTCAATAAAACAATTAAATATACAAAATCTGGGATTGATTCTTGGAAATCTCTTCTCCTCGTGCTATCGTCTATGAGAGATCTTGATCAAATTAAAGTTCAACGACTGTTCGTGTCTGTAATAATAAATATAGGGATCATTAATTTACTGTAAAATGGATTGAAAATCAAAATAATATCTGGTATCACTCTCTCCTATAATGATAATCAAATTGCTTAAATTAAAATATTCCATCCGGATCTCGCTTTTATGTTCATAAGAAAATGATCATTTTCTCTTCCTTACTAAAATTATTGAAAATTATTTAATTCAAGAAATTGTGGTTAATAATACTTCCTTAGTCTTTCCCTTCATCAATTAATTCATTTTTATAATTATTAAGTGACTAAACGTCTTATAATAAATTATTACTTGAACTCATATCAACCTAAACTTTACTCGTTTTTATGCAATACGTGACTGTACAATAACTAATAATTCACTCTCGTGACATCAGTCCACGGACGTTGCCTTCTCTTATTCACTTTAATTTAGTGAATTACGACCTAATCTACCTTAAATTATAATAAAATCTTCTAAAGATTCATAATTCATCAAATCACGGACAAGCGAAAATAATGTAAATCGGTCAAAAATTTGACGCGCACAGTGGATAATATCATCACAAAATCATTCAAGAAATATTCACAAAACACAGAATATAATCAAATCACACATCACACATTGGTACACGACAATATTACAATATTATTTACACGAACACTAACCCATTATTATTAAATTTTGGATTTATTCCAAATTAGGGAAATCATTCTCTAGATGACAATATCACGTATATCCCAGGTATCGATTTAGAATGTGATAGAGTTGAGGTTATCACTTTTATGCAAAATTAATTATACAACGATGTTCAAGGGAATCTTTTAAACAGAAATCATCCAAAATAAGCAAGTAAAATACCTACAACACAGGTCAAAATATTAGAATACGCGCTTACGGTACATGAGTTGAGGCATTTATTTTTATTCACCTATAATGTCGTGGCTCTCAGTTAATCTGCACTCAAGCTCGAAGAAATCATGTCCATTGACACATCTCTTCCAAAAGGACTCTAAGGGATGCATAAATTATCACAGAAGATATAATATCCATCTGCAAGTCATACTCAAATTAATAGCACAGTAAATATACGTATAATTCATCATTACTCCGTCCGGAGGATTGCCCTGTTCCAGGCCTGCTTTACATAAAGTGAGCCCACGATAATTCTTTCCAAGAATAAACCAACATTAAACCCATGACCTTATTCAAATTTTAGCCCGTAATTAGGTTTAATTATTTTTACTCATTATTATTATTATATTATTGACCGTGCTTAATCTCACTTGCAAAGCTATCGTATTAAATTATTCAGATGACTCTAAACGAACTAAAGCTCACAGACATGTCGAATAATCGTAGAATGAAATTTTACACTTAGAAAACGCTAGAACACTGTCCTAATCTGTCTCAATTAATTTTCAAAAATTTCCAAAATCATTCAAGATTAACGCGGGGTTCATTTACTTTTATTTCTCCTGCCTTCTAAATTTTTAGGACAGTTGAGGTCTCTCTCGATGACATACACTCTCATCTCTAACTAATAGAACCAGATACACATTCATTCAAGAGCACAAACTACCTCCCACCGAAGAAAGAAGAATGAAAAGTCAAACTACTGCTAAACTAATAGAAATCTAAATGAGTAAGGTAAGGCTACGGTTTACAAACATTTTACAGAATGATAGAAAGAAAAATTCTTAAAGAATACTCATGTGGCTGGTGTTAACTGGATTCTGGCTTATGACCTAGTACGTGGTCACATCACCTTCCATCGAACAAAGTCTTGCCCATGTCCGACGTCTTACATAATTAGTGACTCATGGAGGAGCTGAAGGTGCACAGAATACAGTAGTAATCATCTCGGAACTGGATAACCATCTTGAAGCGAGCTCGAACCAACGACCTTCCTTCTTCTGAGTTCTCGTAGAAAGCTGAAACTAACAAAAGTCTTAGCAATAGTCCAGGATACACACGCGATGTTTTATAATTTGGAGTTGGACACTTATCTTATGACAATCCTAAATAAATCGTAGATTATATTTCAAAATGTCTGAATTGCAGTTTATTCAGTCCTCAGTGCCTTCTCTAATGCAAAGTCTCCCAGTGAAGCAAACGACGTCCAGTCTCGAGCGAAGCTGCATTTAGAGTGTAACGACGTCCATGCTCTACCGTAGCTGCCTTCAGAGTGTAACGCTCAAATCAAGTGTTCAGAAGTAAAAACCCTCTATAAAATTTCCTTTGGAATTGCCATTAATTCACTGTCTTAAGACGTAGGTGTGCCTCTTAATTATATCTGATTGGTGGATCTTTTGCACTCCTGTGAAGTTTGTCATTTTTATAGGCTGCTCTAGTTTCACGTCACTCGACCTTGCATTTATGGATCGATTGAAATCACGCTGCTCGTCCGATCACGTGGTACACACACATGTGTTTGAAGGCCACCTAACAGGAATTTCACCCTGCTTCCTCGTTCTCTTGGTAGGTCGGGAAAACCGGTTCGCAGGCGGCTGGTTCGCGCTAGCACGTAGGTGTAAAATCTCACCCTCCTGGCGATTAAATAATGTTACAACTCGCTGATGAAATAAATCATTCCCTTTAGATAAATTATTACCACTTTTGAAGGGGACAGTATCGAGTACAGCGTTTGATTCTACTCTTCATATGTTTCGAAAGTCTAAACATGCACAATAATGTTATCGCTGCACACGCTTACCTTCGCGATGCAGGTTTAAACTTGTTCGATATAAAGCTATGCCTTGACATAAGAGGCGGATGAGGAGGCGGAGGTAGAGAAGGAGGAGGAGGAGAATGATAAGGCCTTAACAGCCTATGTATAGTCGCCATTGCTTAAAGATGACAGCTGTCAAAATAATTTTTCAAATTATCCGCAACCACATTTCACCTAAAGAGGGCAGCAGGGTGCTCTGTTGTTTAAGCACATAGAATTTCAAATTGCCCTCCCTCGCATGCATAACAGCAGCTGTTATCTTGCGCAGTAGACTATAAGCTAGCTTTCTTCATAAGAGTAGCCGCCATCCTGTGCGAGCACCCCTAGGCTGTATTATAAGGAGCTATGTATAGTTACCATTTTGTGTCGCAATCTTGCGTAAGCATCCCTAGGACGTCTCAAGCCATCTTGTGTCTCATAAGAGCAGCCACCATCTTGTAGAAATAGATAGCTGCCAATGCCAAAGGCCTTAAGTAGGAATCGAACCGTTGATGTCATCATTAGTCTACGTGTTTTTTCTTGTTCCTGATACTACGAACTTACGTATTAGGCGGAAAAATTGTGTCCGTTTTGCTTTACGATGCACCGTTGTCGAGATATTTAACATTTTGCATTTAAGCCTCCAAATTTAATGAATCGAACCAGCACGGTACGTTATACCCTCTACCATAGCTAGACCTGATCATGTTACGAAGACTCGCTTCAATACAAGCTAAAACAGAGCAAATGCCAAAGGGCCTAAGTAGGAACCGAACCGTTGATCCCATCACTAGACTATGGTTTTCTTGTTCCTCATACTGCGAACCTCGGTATTAGGCGGAAATTTTTTTCCGTTTTGCTCTACGGTGCACCGTTTTCGAGATATTTAACATTTTGCATTTAAGCCCTAAATTTAATTAATCGAACTAGCACGACACGTTAGCCTCTAAGCTAGCTTTCTTCATAAGAGTGGCAGCCATCTTGCGCAAGCACCCTTATAGCGTCTCATAAGGAATTGTGTATAGCCACCATCTTGTGTCCGCCATCCTGCGCAAGCATCCTTAGGACGTCTCAAGCCATCTTGTGCAAGGACCCTTAAGCCGTCCTATAAGAGCAGCCGCTATCTTGAGCAAGCATCCCTAGGGCATCTCATAAGGAGTCATGTATAACTGCCATCTTGTGCAAGCATCCCAAGGACGTCTCATAAGAACCTATGTATAGCAGCCATCTTGCGTAAGCACCCTTAAGGAGTCATGAATAGCCACCATCTTATGCAATTAGCGTCGAGAGTGGCTGCTGTAGAATTTTCCTTTTAAAATTATCCACCACCACATTTCAATGGTATCTAGCTAAAGATGACAGCACGGTGCTCTCTTGATTAAAGATGGCGGATGACAGCTAACAGAAATTTTCAAATTGCCCGCTACTACAGAGGGCAGCACGGTGCTCTGTAGATTAAAGATGGCGTATGACAGCTGACGAAATTACCCGCAAAATAGCAGCACGGTGCTCTGTTGATTAACGATGGCAGATTACACCTGCCAAAAAAAGCACATGACTTTCTCTCCAAACAAGAGCACGTGGAATTTGACGCCACCACATTTCAAAGGTATCTAACTAAAGAGGGCAGCACTATGCTTTGATTAAAGATGGCGGAAGGTAGCTGTCAAAAAAGCACGTGAGTTTGTTTCCAAACAAGTGCACGTGGAATTTTTCAATTTGCCGCCACCATATTTCAAAGGTATCTAGCTAAAAATGGCAGCACGGGGCTCCCTTGATTAAAGATGGCGGATGATAGCTAACAGAACTTTTCAAATTGCCCGCTACTACGTGCTTAAGGTAGTAGCCATAAAGAGGGCAGCACAGTGTTCTGTGGATTAAAGATGGCGGATGACAGCTGACGGAATTGCCCGCATGATAGCAGCACGGTGCTCTGTTGATTAAAGATGGCGGATGACAGCTGTCAAAAAAGCACATGGCTTTGTTTCCAAACAAGAGCACGTGGAATTTGCCGCCACCACATTACAAAGGTATCTACCTAAAGAGGGCAGCACTGTACTCTGTTGATTAAGGATGGCGGATCACGGCTGTCAAAAAAGCGCGTGAGTTTGTTTCCAAACAAGAGCATGTAGAATTTTTCAAATTGCCGCCACCACATAGAGGGCAGCACGGTACTCTCTTGATTAAAGATGGCTGCTGTCATGTGGAATTGCCTGCCACCACATTTCAAAGGTATCTAGCTAAAGAGGGCAGCACGTTGCTCTCTAGATTAAAGATGGCTGCTGTCAGAAAGCATTTTTCATATTATCCGCCACCACATTTCAAAGGTAAGTAGCTAAAGAGGGCACCACTGTGCTCTATAGATTAAAGATGGCGGATGACAGCTGTCAAAAAAGCACGTGGATTTGTTTACCGATTCAAATCTCGCGCTAGTGAGGTTAAGTTGGTAGCACTAAGGTTTAGGCCCGCCAAGATGGCAGCACTGCCGAAGACAGGTGACGAATTTGCAGCTACTGCGATAGAGAGGGCAGCACGGTGCTCTGTGGTTTAAAGATGGCGGATGACAGCTGTCAAAAAGCACGTGGATTTGTTTAATACATTCAAATCTCGCGCTAGATAGGTTAAGTTGGTACTACTGAGGTTTAGGCCCGTCAAGATGGCAGTACTGAGGTTAGCGATGCGCTGTTGTCTGTCAAAAAGCACGTGGCTGTCAAAAACACGTGGATTTGTTTACCTATTCAAATCTCGCGCTAGTTAGGTTAAGTTGGTACTACTGAGGTTTAGGCCCGTCAAGATGGCAGTACTGAGTTTAGCGATGCGTTGTTGTCGATGATAGATGTCAAAAAGCACGTGGCTTTGTTTACCAATTCAAATTTCCCGCGGGTGGTGGAGGAGGCCTCTGGGAAGGCCTCTGGCTGTTGTGGTGGTGGTGGAGGAGGCCTCTGGGAGGCCTCTGGCTGTGGTGGTGGTGGAGGAGGTCTCTGGGAGCCGGAGGAGGTGGTGGCGGCCGAATCCCTGTATTATACTACTCTAGTGGAATAAGTTTAGTACTGCGTGCATCATGGTAAATGATGTGTACACGCATTTAAAAATGGCTATACTTAATGCTGCTGCTTTGTTTACAATATTTTTATACATTGCTATTCTTTATGCTTTAATTTCGTGACACACAAGCGATAGTCATACGCTCTGGCAGGAGAAGTTTAATACGATATTCGATACATACATTATCGATAGGTGATGTGTACACGCTTTAGAACATAGCTCTTCTTTGTGCTTTAAGTTCGTGCACATGGGTTAGGGATACACAAAAGCGATAGCTTTATGCTCTAGCGGAAGAAGCCTAGTACGATAGTCGATGCATGTAAAATCGATAGGTTATGCTAAGATAGCAGCACACTTACACGATTTTACCACAATCTAGTGAAAAAAGTTTAGTATGATAGTCGTTTCACGCAAAATCATTAGGTTATGTGTACACGCTTTGAAACAAGGCTATTCTTTGTACTTTAAGTTCATGCGTACAGGTTAAGCTAAGATAGCAGCACAATCTAGCTCAAGAAGTTTAGTACGATATTTGATGCATGCAAAATGGATAGGTGATGTGTACACGCTTTAAAACATGGCTATTCTTCGTACTTCAAGTTCATGCGTATAGGTTAGGCGAAGATAGCAGCACAATCTAGCGTAAGAAGTTTAGTACGAGAGTCGATGAATGGAAAATCGATAGGTGATGTGTACACGCTTTGAAACATGGCAATTCTTTGTACTTTAAGTTTATGGGTATGGGTTATGCTAAGATACCAGCACAATCTGGAGGAAGAAGTTCAGTACGAGATTCGATGAATGCAAAATCAATAAGTAATATGTACACGCTTTGAAACATGGCCATTCTTTGTACTTTACGTTCATGTGTATGAGTTATGCTAAGATAGCAGCACAGCCTAGCGGAAGAAGTTTAGTACGATATTTGTTGCACGCAAAGTCAATAGGTAATGTGTACACGCTTTGAAACATGGCTATTATTTGTACTTTAAGGTCATGCGTATAGGTTATGCTAAGATAGCAGCACAATCTAGCGGAAGAAGTTTAGTACGAGAGTCGATGCATGCAAAATCGACAGGTAATGTGTACACGATTTGAAACATGGCTATTCTTTGTACAGTAAGTTCATACGTATAGGGTATGCTATGATAACAGCACGATCTAGCGGAAGAAGTTTAGTACGAGGGTCGATGAATGTAAAATAGATAGGTGATGTGTACACACATTGGAACATGGCTGTTCATATTACTGCTCTGTTCCCAAGACTTCTAAGCATAGCTAATCCTAATGCTGTTCTTAACGACGTCGAGCTAAGGATTGATTACGTGACTGTGACGTCACAGCCACGTGCTCTTGTTTAGTAAACGAAGCCACGTGCTTTTTTGACAGCTGTCGTCTTGGCGGACCCTAACCTTACTTTGAAGGACAATAGACCGTCGCTAACCTCACTGGTGCCATCTTGACGGCGGTAAACCTCAAGGCAGCCACCTTATGCATTTTATAGTGCGGAATTTAAAATCCAGCAACAGAACATTGCTAACCTTATTCTTGCCATCTTGATGAGGTTAAACCTTACTGTTGTTACCTTGGTTATACGCTTTTGTGTTAGTTTACTGTTAATCGCTAAGCTGTTTGCATCATCGAAGTAGAGAGTAACGAATGTCAAGTAGATTTAAAGAAGAATCTGTTAGCAGAAGATAAAAGTCCGTCATGGAAAAACCTATTTCTAGGTATATTTGCGAAGAGTGAGGAAAAGCATTTTCCCGAAGCTATCACAAGAGACGTCATGGGATATCATGTAGGACAATTTTTCAATGCAAACATTGTAGAAGAGAGTTCAAGAACTCATACAACGCTCAACGTCATGAAGCTGCGTGTAATGTAGCTTCATCGGGAACAAAATACAAAGAGCTCAACCATATTGAAGCGAACACTGATTTATGTTTAAAAAAATACACATCTGCGAGAGATTTTTAATTCTCCCTTGTTGTCTAGGTCTGCTACAAGTTCTGTTACTAAGCACAAACTTCAAGATAAAGAGAGGCAAGATCATGATTATGAAAAGGATAATGATGTTGATCAAAACAGTAGTAAAGGGAAAGTAGAAGAAGAAGAAAATCTTTATGTTTCATTGCCATTACAGCTTGATGATTTTACTTCATTTCCTAAGCCTACTACATGTTCTGTCGCAGTGCAAACATCTCAAGAAGAGATGCAAGGTAAAGAAGAAGGAAATTTCAACGCTTCATCGCTATCGAAACAAGTTAAGTTTGTACCTAGGAACGTTAGTGCTGAAGCACGTATTACATCAAAACAAGTCCCTACACATCAACTGTCTGCATATAGACTCAAAGTTCATAACTAGCCTCTGTTACCCTATGTAGATATAAGATACTGTAAAGACCCCAACGTACTCGTAAAAGGTTTACAACTGCTAAGAGCCTATCATGATGCTGGTTACACACAGTACAAAGAAGATATTTTTAAATAGAGCATGAATTACATCGTGTAGGTATTATTAAGTAAGCGTTCACCCTCACCTAAGTCATCCATATGTAGTATATAGCCGATCGAGAAGCTATATTCGTATAGATTATTTCCCAACATTCTCCCTTCCTTAGGGTGTTAACTCCGCCTCTAGTTGTAGAGCCGGTCTCAAGCACGGATAAAGAGAGGAGAGGCACCCTGCCCTTTAGCCCTTTTGCCCATTAGCACTTTTGCCCTTTTGCCCTTTTGCACATTAGCCCTTTAGCCTATTAGCCCTACAAGGAATCTGCGGTAATCTAATCTTCTTAGAACAAAGGCATCCCCTGACATGTTCTAAACACATGTTGTATCGAATACAGTGTTCTATTTTAGTCTTGATTATTTATTTAGTGTTCTAAACACTTCAATCAATGTCCCGATCACATGATAAAGTTTACGGCATAGAGTGCAATGTTCGATTCTAGTCTTGTTACGCTTCTTTTGTGATTTGCAAGTCTAAGCATGCTTAATGACGTCATCACTGCAGCACGTGCTTACTCTAGCTATTCCGATGCAGGTTTAAACTTGTTCGATAGAGCTATGCCTTGACTTAAGAGGAGGCCTTAACTGCTTATGTATAGCCGCTATTGTCTAAAGATAGCTGCTGTGAAGAAAGAGCACGTCTAATTTTTCAAATTACCCGCCACCACATTTCAAAGGTATGAGGTTTAGTGCTGTAAAAATACCTGCACGATGCAAAGATAGCTTTCTTCATCAGAGCAGCCAACATCTTGTGTGAGCACCTCTAGGGCGTATCATAAGCAGCTGTGTATAGTCATCGTCTTGTCGCTGCTACCTCCCGCAAGCACCAATAGGGCGTCTCATAAGAACAGCAGCCATCTTGTGCAAGCGCTCTTGAGCTATCTCATAAGAAGCTATGTATAGCCGCCATTTGTAGAAATAGATAGCTGCCA
This sequence comes from Anabrus simplex, assembly GCF_040414725.1. Classification (NCBI taxonomy): domain Eukaryota; kingdom Metazoa; phylum Arthropoda; class Insecta; order Orthoptera; family Tettigoniidae; genus Anabrus; species Anabrus simplex. The sequence goes on along the minus strand of NC_090274.1, from coordinate 99,607,753 downwards.
ATGCCAAAGGGCCTAAGTAGGAATCGAACCGTCGATCTCATCATTAGACTAAGTTTTTCTTATGTTATCATGTTCCTGATGCTGCAAACCTGGGTATTAGGTAGAAAAATTTTGTCCGTTTTGCTCTACGATGCACCGTTTTCGAGATATTTAACATTTTGTATTTAAGCCCCAAATTTAATGAATCGAACCTTCACGGCACGTTATACTCTCTACCATAGCTAGACCTGATCATGTTGCGAAGACTTGCTTCATTACAAGCTGAAACAGAGCTAATGCCAAAGGGCCTAAGTTGAACCGAACCGTTGATCTCATCATTAGACTATGTTTTTCTTATGCTATCATGTTCCTCATTCTGCGAACCGAGGTATTGGGCAGAAAAGTTTTGTCCGTTTTGCTCTACGATGCACCGTTTTCGAGATATTTCACATTTTGTATTTAAGCCCCAAATTTAATGAATCGAACTAGCATGACACGTTAGCCTCTAAGCTAGCTTTCTTCATAAGAGCAGCAGCCATCTTGCGCAAGCACCCTTAAGGTGTCTCATAAGGAGTCGTGTATAGCCGCCATCTTGCGCAAGCATCCTTAGGGCATCTCTAGCCATCTTGTGCAAAGTACCCTTAAGCCGCCTCATAAGAGCAACCGCCATCTTGCGCAAGCATCCCTGGGGAGTCTCATAAGGAGCCTTGTATAACCGTCATCTTGCGCAAGCATCCCAAGGGCGTCTCATAAGAACCTATGTATAGCGGCCATCTTGCATAAGCACCTTTAAGGAGTCATGTATAGCCACCATCTTGTGCAATTAGCGTCAAGAGATGGCTGATGTAGAATTTTTCTTCTTAAATTATCCGCCACCATATTTCAAAGGTATATACCTAAGGAGCGTAGCACTGAGCTCTATAGATTAAAGATGGCGGATGACAGCTTACAAAGAGCGCGTGAGTTTGTTTACTAAACAAGTGTACGTGGAATTTTTCAATTTGCCGCCACCATATTTCAAAGGTATCTAGCTAAAGATGGCAGCACGGTGCACTCTTGACTAAAGATGGCGGATGACAGCTAACAGAACTTTTCAAATTGCCTGCTACTACATGTCATAAAGAGGGCAGTACGGTGCTCTCAGATATCGGATGACAGCTGACGAACTTGCCCGCGTGATAGCAGCACAGTGCTCTATTGATTAAAGATGGCGTATGACAGCTGTCAAAAAGCACGTGGCTTTGTTTCCAAACAAGAGCACATAGAATTTTTCAAAATTGCCGCCACCACATTTCAAAGGTATGTAGCTAAAGAGTGTAGCACTGAGGTTTGTGATGCAAGATGGCGGATGACAGCTATCAGAAAAAAGCACGTGAGTTTGTTTCCAAACAAGAGCACGTGGAATTTGCCACCGCCACAAAGAGGGCAGCACGGTACTAAAGGATGGCTGCTGTCACGTGGAATTGCCTGCCACCACATTTCAAAGGTATCTAGCTAAAGAGGGCAGCACGGTGCTCTCTGGATTAAAGATGGCTGCTGTCAAAAAGCATTTTTCAAATTATCCGCCACCACATTTCAAAGTTAAGTAGCTAAAGAGGGCAGCACTGTGCTCTATAGATTAAAGATGGCGGATGACAGCTATCAAAAAAGAACGTGGATGTGTTTACCGATTCAAATCTCGCGCTAGTGAGGTTAAGTTGGTAGCACTAAGGTTTAGGCCCGTGAAGATGGCAGCACTGCGGATGACAGGTGACGAATTTGCAGCTACTGCGATAAAGAGGGCAGCACAGTGCTCTGTGGTTTAAAGATGGCGGATGACAGCTGTCAAAAAAGCACGTGGATTTGTTTACCGATTCAAATCTCGCGCTAGTTAGGTTAAGTTAGTACCATTGAGGTTTAGGCCCATCAAGATGGCAGTACTGAGGTTAGCGATGCTTTGTTGTCGATGACAGCTGTCAAAAAGCACGTGGCTTTGTTTACAAATTCAAATCTCGCGCCAAGATTCAAATTTCCCGCCAAAATTCAAATTTCCCGCGGGAGGTGGAGGCCTCTCCCGAGGTGGAGGTGGCGGTCGAATCCGTGTATTATACTACTGATATGATATAGACTTTTGCGCACGGCATAACCCCAAAAGTCTTTATCAATATTATCATTGCTGCGCCAAGTGATACGATGGCGTCATTATCTCCACGTTTCACTTGACGAATGCAGTAGTGGTAGGGTAATGTATGTTATAAGTCACTGGCGTCCGCATATTTCAGCTGAGTCAGCACCCGTGTTCAATGACTCCAGCAAAGGTCATTGATCCTATGACGTCGTGAACACGTGATCCGTGATGTCACCAGCTCGGGGCCTTGTTTATACAAAAGCACGTAATTCTGACAGCTGTCACCTTGAAAGAAGCTAACCCAACTTTTTTGGACAAGAGGCGGTCGCTAACCTCGCAGCCATCTTGACAGGTCCTAAACACGTAAACGTGTTTGGCGCGGAATTTTAAATGTGGCTAACCTAACTGCTGCTATCTTAAAAGGTCCAAGCCTCACTGCTGGTATCTTAACAGGTCCAAACATCACTGCTAGTATCTTAACAGGTCCAAACCTCACTGCTGCTATCTTAACAGGTTCAAACCTCACTGCTGGTATCTTAACCACATGGGCGCGGAATTTGAACAGCTGTCAAGAGGACAGCTGTCACCATGACGGAAACTAACTTCACTTTCCTGCACAGGGGAACGTCGCTACACTCACTGCTACCACCTTGAGAGACTCTAACCACACTCCTGCCATCTTAACAACATGGTGCGCGGAATTTAAACAGCTATCAATATGACAGCTGCCAACTTGACAGGTCCTAACCACATGCACTTGTTTGGTGCGGATTTTGCACAGGTGCCCTTCGCGACGTCCCCTTCCCCGACACCGCCTTAGAGGGTGCCTAACCTCAGAAGATTATAGTTTTAAAGCTAGCTGCCCTTCTCGACATGCACCCTTCCCGACACCATCTTGGAGAGGGCCAAAGAGGTCAACTCAATGCATTATGTCTCCATCCGACACTTACGAACAAGTCTTAACATGCATAACCATGACGACGAGATCTTATGCTTAAGGCTTTACGTCCCCCATCCGACAGAATGTCTGCGACGGGACTGAGCACCTGCGATACTAAGATTATTTTGCTTTTAACACGCAGCGATGACGTCGACATGGTTATGCATGTCTAGACTTGTCCGTTATCAAGGTCACTCTCTAGAAAACTCAAGCCTTTAGAGATAGTATGAGTGTGAAGTTTTCTTTAGTCTCTGTGATACAGAGTGGAGCGCTTTATTCCATCATGACAAGAACATTAATAGTTGATGTATAAGGCTTGAAAGTAAACGGCAACTAATTTGTGTTTAAAGAGGTGACTGTGTTGGACTGCACTGTGTTGTGTGCGCCAATATTACGTCTGCAGTGGGAAGAAAACGAATACCTTATCGCTTTCTTTCTTTGATCATGAACGCTTACTTGTCAAGAGCAGATCTTGTTCTTTTTAAGGGTTGTGAAAAGAAGGAATGGTTGCGTGAGTATCTACGATCAGCGTGTGAAATTATAGAGATGCATGAGTCAGGATGTCCATCATTTAAAACTCTTTACAAGGATCATAGTGGACCAACAATTAAACAGACTTTGCGGCATGTGGGCTTGCTCTTTGATTGGTTGTGTTGCAGTGCACGTCGGGAGGTGAACAACATATGTAAATTGCAGTGTCGAAATGACGTCAGTGTGAAAGAAACATTTGTAGAGTAAAGACACCATGTCATTTCTATCCGATACTAAGTGTAACGCAGTTGAAAGGGGAATCGTAAAGTTTTATGCATGCAAAAAGAAAATAAACACTTTTAATGAAGAAGAGTCGAATGCATTACCAAAGGCATTTTTGGTTAATACAGCTGCGAATGCTGTAAAGAATATCTGGGATAAGGTGCCCGGTGAGTGGACTCAAGACCCTGTTTTGTCAGAGTTTCAAAAGTGTAGTTTACATCATAAACAAGTGAGTTTTGAGCCACACCCCGCACGCACAAAATGCTGCTCACCGTGCATAATATAACAACATTAGCTAAGAACTGGGGCCCGGATCGCGAATTGGAAAGGCCACAAGCTACAAGCCTTGAGCTGGAGGTGAGCCTCTCGGCAGAAAAATACCATGAGCCTAGTATTCAAAACAAAATACCAAGAAATTCAACAAATAACAAGAAAACATCTATTGAATTAATAAAATGAAGAAATGGAGACAGTAAATGAATTTGAAAATAGAGAAGGATAACCAATATAAAAATTAAACATACACAATTCTCCTATTACCGAGATGTAGCAAGTGTCACTATGAGGTATACCACCATTCGGAATCGAATTATATTACAATCAGTTGAACCGCTCAAAAGCGTGCGAATACATTCAGATTATCCTCACACAAACACGACGCAATACACAGTTCATTATGGTGGTCCATTTTCACAAAAGTTAATAATTTCACTTATTCAACTTATCTCCACGCCCGTATATCACACCCCTCTTCTTTCATATCTCTTATTTGTACAAAAATCCGTCACCCCCCACCACAAATAAAACAATACTCCTACGCATCACAGAGCAGACTAAAGGAAAGAATTACTCGTAGAACTTGCGGAGTAGATTTAAAAGGAGCACGTACACGAACTACAAGAAAAAAAATGGTGAGGGCCATTAGCTGACATAAATTGCTCTGAGTCCTCATTATCTTGGAGGTACTTCAAATTCATGCCACTCACAATAGATTGGTTCATGAAGGAACTACAATATCCAGTACCTAACAACGCGATACGCAAAAAAGTTTGGCACAGGTTGCAGACGAGGGAAGACCCCAAATGTTTTTTTTGCTAGGGGCTTTACGTCGCACCGACACAGATAGGTCTTATGGCGACGATGGGATAGGAAAGGCCTAGGAGTTGGAAGGAAGCGGCCGTGGCCTTAATTAAGGTATAACCCCAGCATTTGCCTGGTGTGAAAATGGGAAACCACGGAAAACCATTTTCAGGGCTGCCGATAGTAGGATTCGAACCTACTATCTCCCGGATGCAAGCTCACAGCCGCGCGCCTCTACGCGCACGGCCAACTCGCCCGGTCCCAAATGTTTTACACACATGCCTATCAGGAGCTAACGATGGGCCATCACGCCTGCTCGGATTTAGTTTCCCTGCTGAGAATTGCACCTAGGACATACATTGTGCATGGCACCATTTAGACCAAATTTATAACATTTTAAGGAAGACTCAGACTACCTATACTTGGAGAAACGACCTAATTTCCCAAAATTTCAACATTTCGCTACATCAATCTTCTTATCAACAGTTCAATTGTAATTTGGACGGCATTAATAGTGCGACGAGTAGGGGAGACGAAGTTAAATTTACGATCGGAACTTCCAAGAGAACGGGATGAAGAAGGAATCGCACCAAAGGAGACAGCTTTTGACGATGCATGATAAGTGACGTCGGGGAAGAAACAATCAGAGGGCACGGGAGACGGACGTCACAATTTATTCTGATAAACGGTTGTCTCAAACTCGCGACCCAAACTAGTGATTTCTTTCAAGCTCTCAACCTGTGATTGTTTTATGTAAAGTTCTTAATCGGCGGCCAGATTCCGATAAAACTGATCAAATACTTCCGATTCGAAGGCCTTGACACACAAACGGTTGAATAGCGTTAAAATTCCAGTGACATAGTCGTCAATGGATTCTCTTACTGCTTGAGTTCTTCTGAAAATATTCTGTTACAAGCAGTAGTCCATATCGGTCAAGCCAAATCTCTGTTTTATTTGCGTAGCAAGATCTTCCCAGGATTGGATATTCGCTTTTGCTTACTTGAACCAATTCATCGCCGGCCATTCCAGCATTCCAGAGATGACCCTCACGAACAGATCAGGAGATAAGGATACATACATACATACATACATACATACATACATACATACATACATACATACATATCTTTATTGCCCACCCTAGTAAACACCATCGGCTTACAGGTAATAAAGGCAGAGCGAAACACAGAACAAACAAACAATAGGCACTACATCTCTCCTAAAACTACTTAACTAAATCATCTACCTCTACATCTACTCAGTGCCCTCCTACACGTACGCAGATAGCCAGCATACGTGCAGGAAGCACCAGACTACAAACTACCCTATTCCCCTATTCTCACCTAACACCTAAAATAAAAAAATTGTTAGTCGACTGGTCGCTGCGTCAGCCCTGGTATGGAATACATGCCCACCAACCCGTTGATCGCAGCCACCAGCCTCGCCACGTGAGAACTGATCTCCTATCTCACCTACACTTGCTGACAATGTATTGCTTCCGTACCATGTGTGACAAGCCAGCTTGGCGGAAACCAGACCCAACACATGGCTTGCCACACACTTCCGCTATGTACGTCACACCTACTATGTTCATTGTCATCTCTCTATCTTCCCTCTCCTTTTTCTTCCCGTGCAGACGTGCTCCAGCCTAACTTCCTTGGGGTGGGTCAAGGCCCATCCCCTCCCTCTCCCTTTGATACGTCACCTTCTCCTTTCTCGCACTATTCTCGTCCACTACATCTCACCTTATTAAGCTTAAGACTTAAACATCAACTAACAACCATATTACATCCCTCATCATCGCACTTAAAACAATTTAACATTTTTTTTACTTACACACCAACAGTTTCCATTCTAAGTCCATTAGTTCACTCAGTCTTCTCAATCTACAGGACCACACTTACATCAGACTATTAGACTTATCCCATTTCTTCCATCCTATTCAACTACATACATAAACATCAAGAATCCCTCGATTTTACCCCCCTCAACAAGGCATCTACACCATTTAACTTTTATTTTTTTCATATGACCTACTTTCATAATTTCCATACTGCCAGCATTTTCTCCTTAACTACAGTCCCACTTAATCCATCTCAATTCTATTGCATACACCTTCTTTATACTCCCTCCTCACACAAATATACTTAAGCAATCCATTTTTCTTTTCACTCCTCATTTACACACAAACAGACAGTACTCCATTCCAAGTCCATTAGTTCACTCAGTCATCTCACTATATATATATATATATATATATATATATTGCTTCCACCTAAGCTTCATTTCAACTATCCACGATAAACTTAAACCATATACCAGCTTACTTTAAAACGACTTAATTTTTTTTTACACACAAACGGTTTCCATTCCAAGTCCATTAGTTCACTCAGTCTTCTCAATCTACAGGACCACACTTATGTCAGACTGTTAGACTTATCTCATTTCTTCCATCCTATTAAACTTAGTACACTGAACATCAAGAATCCCTCAGTTTTACACCCCTCCTCAAGGCATCTACACCATTTAATTTTTTTTCATATGACCTACTTTCATAATTTCCATACTGCCAATATTTTCTCCTTAACTACGGCCCCACTTAATCTATCTCAATTCTATTACATACACCTTCTTTATAGCCCCTCCTCCCACATATACACTTAAACAATCCATTTTTCTTTTCACTCCTCATTTACACACAAACAAACAGTGCTCCATTCCAAGTCCATTAGTTCACTCAGTCATCTCACTATATATATATTTTTTTTTTTTTGCTTCCACCTAAGCTTCATTTCATCTATCCACGATAAACTTAAACTATATACCAGCTTCTTCAATTTACACTACCCGCAAGCCTACTCAACCTCCCCTTTTATCAACTCTTACCTAATTTTATCAGGCTTTCCCTTGTTACCAACTCTTCTCATAAACACATCTACTCTCATATTCCTCAAGTCATTAATCAATCACCTCCTCCCATCCTACTACTTCTCTATCTACTTTCCAAAAATTTGCCCCAGGCGGATCACCTTTCCACAGGGCAAAGTGTTCTCCCCCTTTCCCCTAACACTACAGTCCCCTCTTCTGATATCATGGTTACCATGATACCCTTCCCGCTTCTGTTCAGGGCGGATATCCATTCCTCTGAGCAGAATGCCTACCCCCTTCCTCCCTCGGCAAGCACCACATTATCTGTACAACCCCTGTTACTCCCTGAATTTCTTTATAAATATAGCTCTGGCCACATTTAAGAATTTCACTATATTCGTTCCTTTCTCCCACTCTCTACATAACCAAGATGTCATCTTATAGCTTTACCCTACCATGTCCAGCTCCTTCTTACTTCGTAGTTTGATCTTTATCTCCGCTAAAGCTCGGCATTGATTAGAAATATGCAGAACCTCCCACTTCTCTCCACATAACACACATCTATCCCTATTCTCAATCCCTACCCATCTCCTGTTCCTCGGAACACCCAATATTCACCAATACAAACCTCTCTTATCCCTTCTACCTTCAAACTCCGTTTTCGGGTTTATTACTTCCACCAATTTATTAAATACTGATAAAGAGACTCTCTCTCTACATTCCCCTATTAATCTCTGTCTTTCAATATCTAGTAGTCTTCCCTTTATCCTTTCCCATACCCATTTATTCCTACCACCCCCCAGACCTCTCCATATACCCCCAATCCAATCTTTTGTAACTTTCATTTTTGCACTTATTCACCCAGTAAGCTTCATTCGTCATACCTTTCTGAAAACTAAACGTTTCTTGTACTAATGCCCCACCCTTCCCTTCCTCCAAACGAATCCAGTACTTGAACACCCTCTTAGCTCTTTCAACCTCTATCGATTCTTTACAGACTAATCTGGCACCGGCATTGGCTGTACAATTTGGGAGGTCCACCATGATCTTACTAAATTTCGCCACCACCTGGTTTAGTTCACCCCTGCCCTCCTCCATTCCCCATACTTCAACCCCAAATAGCATTTTGCTCATTACCAGTGATTTAAACACAGTTTTCTGAATTTTGTATTTAACGTCTGGAAATTTCTTTTCTAATACCCCTACTGCCGCAAGCGCTCCTCTTCCTTTAAATTTTGCCACCTTACACTGATTTTTCCAAGAAGCATTCTTACTAATTATTACACCTAGGTACTCAATTTTTCCCCCTGGTCTAATTTCTTCCTGATCTAGCCTCCAAACTTCCTTATTCTTTCTCCCATCCCTTTTCCTACACACCATTATCTGAGTCTTTCTTACATTTACTCTGAGAGACCATTTCCTAGTATACTCAACTACCTTGTCCAATCCTTTTTGCAACCCACTTGCCGACAAAGCCAAAATCAGTAAGTCATCCGCGAATAGCAATCCCGGAACCTCCATTTTCCCTATCCAAGGGCATTGCAATGCGTCTCGACCATGCCCCTCTAAAATATTATTTATAAATAATATAAATAATATCGGGGATAGCTTACACCCCTGTCTCACCCCGCTTTTCGATTCAAAACACTTAGACAACCTTCCATCCTGTAATTTAATCATCACAAACACTTTCTCATAAATAATTTCTATTGCCACCCTCATTTTCTTCGACATTCCAACCTCCCTTAATCTCAAAAATAGCGCCTCCGTACTGACCGTATCGAAGGCTTTTTCTAAGTCGATCGCTGCTATAAATAATTTACGCCCTGCTGTCCTCACATACTTTGTAATCAAAGTGTCCAGAATCCAGGAGATAAGGAGCTACATTCGGCAATATCTTCAACCGGTTCTATTACCTATTACCTTCACCCAAAGAATTCAGCTTCCATTTATGGACAATGTCAAAAACCGGGTTAATATTAGGAATACGGTCACTAATTGGACTAGTAATTTGTGAATAAGAGTTCACGCGTACTTCAACGAGGGCATTTTCACCACTGGCAATCGGATCCCTCGCTTCAAGATATCTAGCTCTCTCACTAGCAGATACGGAAAACGTGTTAATGTTATCTAATTCATGACCCATATCTTTTACATTGTTGGAGATATCTCCATTAAAAATTTCACACTCACTGCCCATATTCAAGCCATTATCTCTTTCCATAATTAGGAGTCGGGCTGAGTGGCTCAGACGGTTAAGGCGTTCGCCTTCCGACCCCAACGTGGCAGGTTCGATCCCGGCTCAGTCCGGTGGGATTTGAAGGTGCTCAAATACGTCGGCCTCGTGTCGGTAGATTTACTGGCACGTGAAAGGACTCCCGCGGTACTAAATTCCGGCACCTTGGCGTCTCCGAAGACCAAAAATTAGTGAGTGGGACGTAAAACAAATAACATTATTATTATTATTATTATTACATAATTAGGACGGAATTTCAGCAGCAACAGACATGCAAAGGATAAAGGATCTTCGTAAATAAGTAAGCATACCTAAAATTAGGTGATATCACACGTGGAGACAGGGGGTTACTCGGAAGTGATTTAACATGCCCAGAATACATTTTCATCCCCAGCTCAACCTATTCCCAATTTTATTCGAAGGAGATTACCCAGTCTAACCGCGTGACTGCTACCATTTGAGCCACAAAACCTGCTCAACGTGCCTAATATTAGCTAAAAACTGAGGCGGGGATCGAGACTGGGAGAGGCCAGATGTTATAAGACTTCAGCTGGAAATGAACCTCTCGGCATGAGCCTAGCATTCAAAACAAAATACCAAGAAATAACAAGAAAACATTTATTGAAATAATAAAATGAGTAAGTGGAGAAAATAAATGAATTCGAAAGTAGGGAAAGATAATCAATATGAAAATTGTATACACGTAAATCCCCTTTTACAGGGATGTATCAACAGTGTCACTGTGTCGGTATACCATCATTCAGAATCCAATTATATTACAATCAGTTGAACCGCTTATAAGCGTGCGATTGCATTCAGATTGTCCCCACATAAACACGACGCAATACACACAGTTCATTAAAAGGTGGTCTAATTTTCCAACAGTTATTAATTTCATCTACTCAACCTATCTCCACTCCCGTATATTACACCTCCCTTCTTTTATATCTCTTATTTTTACAACTATCCGTCAGCCCCCAAAAATGTATACTCCTACGCATCAAAGAGCTGACTAATGGAAATAACTATTCGTAGAACGTTCACAGTAGATTTAAAAGGAGCACGAACACGACCTACAAAAATAATGTTAAGGGCCAAAAGCATGTGCAGAGCATACATACATTGTATTTACTTCTAAATTTACATTGACTATTTCTGTTCTAAATTTGGTAACTTACCCATCCACAAGATGTATTGTAATTCATTGCTATTAGTGATTGGCTCATAAAAGTTATTGTGTCGGAAAACATCACGACACGTTGAAACTTGTGCGTCAAAATTATCCACGGTATCCCTCTTGGAACATTTTCCGGTGCTGTTTCGTTTTGACTGTTCGAGTGACGCCATGCATCTTGCACCTACGCGATTAATGCGTGTTTGTGTGTTTAGGCCTGAAAAATTATTTTTGGTCTTGTAGAACAATATTCTGTGCTACCACATATTTCTGCTATAGACAGTTTTGCGCGATTTTCCATCCATGCAACTATATCTGATGAGCAAGAATATGTGTGAGAGTTATAATTGTTTACTGCACTTTGTACTGGTATGATAAGGTTGCTGTCAACTTGTGTGATGTGTGGTGGAGCGCTGGTCACACTTAACGTGTTTATCTACTGGCATATGGTGAAGATCTGCTATTCTTCAACCAAGTAAGACCATTCCATGTTTACTCTACCTAAAATGTTGGACTGTCATCTTCTGTAATCAACGTGTGAAGATTTGATTTGGACATTGAAATTGTACCATGTAATATTGTATCCAACGTCTCAACTTTTCGCCTTCCCGTGTTTTGGCTTTCGGAGGGGGGAATCTGTGACATGAATTAAAGCTAACCTCGTTTATTTGACATAGGTATTTGTGTGTGGGGAATTCATCTACCATTATCGCCCATTGTTTGAATTGCAGTGAATTTATGACTGAACTATGCATATTTCAATGTGTAATCTGCTATTGATACGTCAGTAGCTTCGATATTTCTCATTCGCTCAGTAAGCTAGTTGATTTGCGCGCGCAGGCGCACTATTCCCCTGAACTAAGCGATGTGCTTCTTGCTCGCTGCAAACGAGTCATTTGGTAGCCAAGTGCCATCATGGACGCTATTACTAACCGTGTTCTGTGGAAGATGCGATTGAGAGTGTGGAATGGAGCGCGATACCCCTGGCTGATAGCCATGTAAACCAAGGCATTTCCCTTAGTTGCAGTATATTTAGTGTTTTAATATTTTGTATTTACCGTTCTTTAGTATATAAGTGACTGGAATATCTGCGTGAGCGTGCTTCATTGCAAAATGACCTAACAACGTAAGCTATCGGATTATATTAAATTGGACACCCAAGGATCTAAGTACAAGTATCCTTTTAATTGTTTCGAAACTGTTCTTGTTATTTGGAGAAGAAGAGTCTGAGTAACACGCTATCATTGACAGGAATACTGTGGGAAATTTCGCCAACGCTGTCAGAATAAATTGTATCAAGCAAACCCCGCAACTGTAATTTGAAATTACGCCTACTTTTTCAAAGACCCGTCGGCGACGGTTTATTCCTTAAATTAACGTGGGATTTTTCTATCCTCAAGATTTTAAAATGTAACATGTTTGTAAAATTCAATATTCCAATTGTAATTGATAATGGGGTAATTCTGGAACTCGGTATATGCGCGGATGGGAGGCAAATTTCTCCATTCATTTTATTTCATTGAGAATATGGTTGTGATACCTTTCCTGTTCCTTAAAGTTAATGAGGTTGTTATTATTATTATTAATTTAGTTGGTGGATTTCTTTCTATATTTCCTGGTTCAGTGCTGTGGTCTCTATAGCACTGTTATCAATGCATTGGGTGATGCTATGTGCTAGTATAATTTTCGTGATGGGATCATTCTTTAACTCCTTACTGGGATCGTTTATTTCCTGTCTTATTCGCACATTACCGTATTCCAAGACCTCCTGAAAATTAAATTCAGTACCCGGCATTTTAATCCACTATTAATAGTTTGTTGGAGGAAATGACTGTCACACATAAAATACTTACCGATGACGATATTTAACGCGGAAGGGAGAAGCCCACTCCAAGAGTAGGTTCATCAAAAGGCCGGGAACAAGTACTCACCTAAAGGTTTAACCTGCCTTGACATGTCATGTGTAATGAGCCACACCATTAAAGTTAAAAGATATTAATCAACACATTCATACCTACAGATGCAATTGAAATTCTACTAAGTAAATGAAAAGAAATATCTTGTCAATTAAAATTAATATTGTGAATCAATTGAAACCAGAAGTTGAAATATTTCTTAGATCAAGATAAAAATTGAAGGCTGAGGTACCTCAAAACAACCTTACCTATATCCCTAATATATTATTATTATCACTATTATTATTGGAGTGTGTACAGTGTCCGGAACCTCAGAATTAGAACAGGCCTTGGCTTACTAGGCAAGGAATATTGTTAAATAAAATGAATTTTGGTACTTGACATGCACAATCAACTGGCAATATTAAAAAAACTGACTAGCACAATTAATTCAATAAATAGATTTCACATTTAACTGACTAGCTAGCAGAATAAATGACAGCCATTAAGCACAATTCCGTCTATGAGTAATATTCGGAGACGGTCATCTATTTTTCAACAAGATAGGGCAGAGAAAAAGAAAATCATCATCAAACAAACTCGTAACCGGGCAACCGGCCATGATAATAGGCAAGGCAATAAGCTTAAAGAAATCCAGCGTTACGGCCATTGATAATTTTGAGGTTTCGTTTACATTAGGGAAGAATACCACGAAATGCAAATGTGAACTTTTAGGCCTACACTCATCATGCGATGTTCACATAACACCTTTAATAATCTTAACCTCGAGTTAGAGCCATGATACAGCTTTTAAAACTTACTAGAAGGGATGATTATTGAATTAAGGTTATCATTTTAGCACATTTTAAGAATTCTAAACAGAATAATTGCGAATTACAGATGTGGCATATCTACCGATCACACGGCCACTGGAATCAGTTCCACACATAAATTTTAACTCACAGCATACAAAAAGGTTATATATTTACCTTGAGGTTCGGACCACAACACTACCTGATTAAAAATGGAAATTGAATGAAATAGTTTACCACATGGGCACGTGAAACGGATGAAAATGATTTGCAATTAAAGAAAGGTAATATTCGTGGTAAATCAAACAATAACTGCTAGTGCTGACTTGAAGAAAATAGCATGGAAACATGAAAAGCCACAGGGGTTTTTATCCAGGATCAAAAATCCTTCCTGCACACAACCCAATTTGCTTCCTATTCCGAAACCATCTTGCTCGACTACAAAGGTGAAAATCCATTTGTCCAGTTCAACTATTTGTCTCATTGTCGGAGTTCCCACTGGCAGCTGCGCGGTGCGCCACCAACTGGCTGAGTTATTAACGAGGAACGCCAACAGGCTGCGCAGCGATGCACACTCGTTTCTATTCATAATTTGACACGAATCTCAATTTACCTGCGAAAGGAGCTAAAGTTCCTAATAATGTCTCAATGACAAAATTAAAATTCTATACATTATTATTCCAAAATCGTGGTTGTAGGGAACTGAAATTTGTTTCCCCTATTCCTTAAAATACTTACGTTTACGCTCCCCAGACTATTCATGTCCGTGTTTTCCTTTTTCCTTCCATTATGAAGTGCCATTTATCTTATTTCCCTCTACGCTACAAATGTGTGGGCCTTGCCTGTTGTTTGATGATTTTGTGTTAGCTCGGCTTGGGAAGCTGTAGACTTCATCGTGTGTACCACTGTTCAGTTAACTGTGGAATTTTAATATCGTTTCCCTTCGTAATTTGTAACTAATTTGGGAAATATTTTTATTAGGATTTTTGCAATTCTCTTGTCTCTTCATTTAATTATTTATGTATGGAAAATTTGGTTTGCGACCTTTGGTTTTAAAATTGTGCGTGTTACCGTGTTTCTGGGACGGTTGAAATGTTTATGAAAAACTGGCCAGTGGTGTATTTAATTCTTAATGTGCGGATCCGTCTTAATATTTGTCACCTATTTATTCTGATGAGAGCTTCAGAGTACACTTATTTCTCTGTACTGTAAGAGTTACTTTTAGTTTGTAATGTGAGTGGGTTTTCACAATTTTAATTTTGTTTAAATAAGAATTTTGTCTCTTATTTGAATTCATTAATTTAATAAGAAATACTTGCTTTTGGGGGTATAAGTTCTCCAAATTGCTTATTTTATTACATCGTAAGGATTACCTTACATTGTTATCTGAGTGCGCAATCATAATTTTATTTATGTAAAAAACTGGGTAATTAATGCATAATTAAAAGGGTTGATTTTATCATTAAATTATTTGCTACCGGGCGAGTTGGCCGTGAACGTAGAGGCGCGCGGCTGTGAGCTTGCATCCGGGAGATAGTAGGTTCGAATCCCACTATCGGCAGCCCTGAAGATGGTTTTCCGTGGTTTCCCATTTTCACACCAGGCAAATGCTGGGGCTGTACCTTAATTAAGGCCACGGCCGCTTCCTTCCAACTCCTAGGCCTTTCCTATCCCATCGTCGCCTTAAGACCTATCTGTGTCGGTGCGACGTAAAGCCCCTAGGAAAAAAAAAATTGCTCTTTATTTTGTTTATTTTTCAATATATTGCAGAAAGTTTTAAATCTTATTTAAGTGTCAATTATATTTTTTCTTTTCCTAATTTTTAAGTAAAATTTTATTCTCTGAATTTTTATTTCGCTTTTATTTAGTAGTTAGCGATATTGACATGGCCACCCATCAAGTAGTAAGCTAAGATCCTGTCATCTTATCCTTTAGGTTCTGGGTCCTCAACGTCGGAACGTTTAATGCTGCAGCCCCCAAAGGTATTTTGCGTCTTGTGCTCATTTTGTCATTTCATGTGTTCATTGTTGTGTATAGGCTTGGGCGTTGCAGAGGGTTTTGGAACAGAAGCAGCAATCCAGAAAGGATCGAGGGAAAGCTCCAGTGTGTCACCCTCCTTTTCAATGTTTACATAGAACAGACAGTATAAGATATCAAAGAGGAATTTGGAAAGGGATTCACAGTCCAACGTGTGGAAATCAAGACCTTGAGATTTGCCGATGATATTGTTATTCTATCTCAGACTACACAAGATGTCGAGAAGCTGCTGATTGTTGTGGACGAAGTCTTGGTTAAGTAGTACAAGATGAATATAAATAAGTCCAAAAGAAAAGTAATGGAATGCAGTCGAACGAAGGCAGGTGATGCAGGAAATATTAGATTAGGAAATGAAGTCTTAAAGAAAGTAGATGAATATTGTTACTTGGGTAGTAAAATAACTAACAATGGCAGAAGGAGGACATACAATGCAGACTACAACAATGAAGGCAGAGCTTTCTTAAGAAAGGACATTTGCTCACTTCAAACATTGATGGGAATTAGAAAAATGTTTCTGGAGACCTTCATCTGGAGCGTGGCATTGCATGGAAGTGAAAATTTGACAACTAGCTCAGAAAGAAAGAGAATAGAAGCTTTTTCAAATGGGGTGTTACAGAAGAATGCTGAAAGATGGATGGATCGTATCACAAATGAAGAGATACTGAATCGAATTGGTGAGAGATCGATTTGGGTAAATTTGACGAGAACAAGGGACAGAATGACAGGACACGTCTCAAGACAACCAGGACTTATTCAGTTGGTTGTTGAAGGAAGTTTAGGCGGTAAGAACGTTAGGGGAAGTCGAAAGTAAGAATATGACAAGCAGATAAGTGCAGATGTTGGATAACATAGTTACGTAGAAATGAAAAGTTTAGCAAAAGGGAGGGTGGCATGTAGAACTTCATTTAACCAGTCTGACTGATGACTAAAGAAACAACAGCATTAAAAATGGCACCCAGCATGAGGTGTTTAAATAATTGATTTATGATTTTAGTCATATGACGATGTTTATTAATGATTTTGTTACCAACGTATATTATAGTACACCCAATATGCACTCTTCAATATACTTCCTACCACATCCATTACGACAATGTGGGCGCTATCCAAAAATCGCAAACATGTGTGGCCGAATATCAGATTAGGTTGAAATATTACCACATTGAACAAAATGTTGTGGACGTGTCTAATAACCGCTGTCTTTTAACACGCAACTAAGATTTCTATAACTAAGTGCATATTCAACTCAGACTTCTGGCCAAAGCGTTTACACACATCGATCTCAACCAAGTGGGAGAGATGCAATATTTCTTGTTTTCGAAGAATGCAAAACGTAATAAAACTAATTATCGCACTGACCAAATGAATTTAGACGCAACCCAGTATCCGTCAGCGTATGTTGTAGAAGAACTGCCTTTTAGAAAACTTCTTCGCAGAGTCATTACCAGAACGGAGACTCTCTTTAGTATGGATAAGCAGGTGTTGCTAGTCGCCTTGTCTGGACGCTCACGATGAAAATTCTTAGAAAACTTATTACCTCATTATTTACAAAAATGTGCACGCTCACGAGTATGTTTAACTACGTGCCTAATAAGACTTGACTTTACGGTAAACTTAGAAGGACATTGATCACAAAAATATGGATGCTCACCAGTATGTATAAGAAGGTGACGCTTAAGACTCGTCTCGTGAGAGAACGTCTTACCACATTGTCTACAGGAATGATCATGCTCTCCAGTATGTGTACTAAGGTGTCGCTTAAGATTCGACTTCTGGGAAAACCTCGTACCACATTGTTTACAGCAATGTGGACGTTCACCAGTATGTGTTAACTGGTGTTTTCGAAGAATTGCCTTTTCACTAAAATTAGATCCACAGTTATCACAAGAATATGGACGCTCACCAGTATGTATAAGAAGGTGACGCCGAAGATTTGACTTCTGAGAAAACCTCTTACCACATTGTTGACAGGAAAATGGATGCTCACCTGTATGTGTAAGGGGGTGACTACTAAGATGAAATTTGTGAGAAAACTTCAGGCCACATTGTTTACAAGAAAACGGACGCACATCAGTATGTGTAGCAATGTGACTGCGAAGGTGCGATTTCCGAGAAAACTTACAACCACATTCATTACAACATAGTTCCCATTCGCTATTGGGATGCATTGGACTTTTTTCAGAGTCACAGAACATGTGTAGGTTGCATTTAGTATGAGTGAGCAACGTGCACATTACCTTACTTCCTTCCTTCGTTATCTTGCACCTACTGTTACACGTACCCACCGGACCTCCGGTAATTAATGGAACATTCCCAAATCTAGTAAAACGAAAAAATAAGTTATTAAATTTTACTATTAAGATGACTAAATCAAATACAATAATCAGAAGCAAACGCAATATATGTACCAAGATTGCTTCTTATCACATAACATAGCAGACCAAACCTCAATAATTTTAGATAAAGTCTCAAACACACAAGCCCATATAATTTCCATTTGCCTAATAGAATACATGATAAGTTTGCACTTAACCACAGCACAGACAAACTATTCAAGAGGGTCCTATATGGAAGCAATTATTGTGGTAAATGCTCCCCTTACCTGCATTCGCAACTTCATTTTAATTGAGACTCATCACATTTAAGATGCCAAATAATAACTAATAATTTAATGGCTTCATCCTTAGTGAGATTATAAGTTGTCAGGATTTCTCTATCATCTACTGGACATTGGCAAGGGCTTCTGGCCAATTTTACGTCCAATTTCTGAGATAATCATCTTTCTGAGTGAAGCTACTTCATCTGAGCTAATACCTGTCAACATATCAAGGTAAAAATTAGAATATGCAGTAGAGTGAGATTCTTTGTGTTCGTCAGCAAGCTGAACTAGAAATTTCGGAGCAAGAAATCGGGCAGAACTTATAACAGTAGTACGGTGGTAGTTCTCTTCATCACGCT
This sequence comes from Anabrus simplex, assembly GCF_040414725.1. Classification (NCBI taxonomy): domain Eukaryota; kingdom Metazoa; phylum Arthropoda; class Insecta; order Orthoptera; family Tettigoniidae; genus Anabrus; species Anabrus simplex. The sequence continues at coordinate 99,588,914 of NC_090274.1, read as the reverse complement.
AGGATTCACAGCACACAATATTCTGAAGATTCCTGTGGTCGGGTTGTATTAACACAAATTTGTATATCTTAGGAACATCAGTTGAATGGGTAACAAGATGGGTTATTAATCTTAAAAAATAGACAGGAAGTCAGGCTAAACTTCAGGGTCAGGCGTTTACGAAGGGTTCAAAACTATCCCATTTCAAGATTCACAACTTCTGTCAAACTCAACAGTTTGGTTGGTTTTCACGCTAGAATCTTTGAGTACACAATAATGGGGCATATGTATGCTTGATGAGTTAGAAGTCATAAGGGGTATATTTTCCATGTGTCCTGTTTCACTGTATTCACGCATGAAAATTACATTACTTTACATTACATTACATTACCTGGTATTACCTAGCAAACTTATTTTCAGTGTATTCGAGCATTTTAACAGCATTATGCTTAAACTGAGGTAGAGGTGACACTTCAGAACGAATAGGAAATTTGCCATTAAACCTGCCAGAATCATCCGTTTCATCATTGTTCAAAAAATGTTCTTCACATGCCCTTTCTTCAGGAGTAAGGAATGGTTTATAGCGTCCTTCAAGCTTCCAAAACCTCTGCTATTTTGTGTAAAGAGAATCGAGATTTATCAGCCTGGCACACCAAACTTTGGCGTTATTTCTAACATAAAAATCAGGGATGGTGCCTGACAATCCCCAACCAAATTTGGTCATCTAACAAAGTGCGATAACCTTCCTTATGCAAGGTATTAGAAGACAAAATATTACAACAGACTTCAACTCTTCCAAGATATAAGAGGAAGAACGCTGCTTAAATGTTGTAACACTTAAAACGACATCACGAGCAATATACGAACTGGAACAATCAATTTGTTGTGCAGGAAGTTGGCTTGTGGATTATTCACAACTGCACAGTTCAACTTCAGTGTATAATCTGACACATTAGAGAACGAAACAAGGTTGCATGTGGATCATCCAGGCGATACATCAGTATTGCCTATACCAAACACAGGTAGTCAACAAACCTTTGTACAAATGACAAGTCTACAAGACACTAAGAATAAATGACTCCCCCAGTCCAATAAAATCTTCAACTAGTACAATCTCTCCTTTCGTGACAATTCTACAAGACACTAAGAATAAATGACTCCCCCAGTCCAAAAAATCTTCAACTAGTACAATCTCTCCTTTCGTTACAAGTCTACAAGACACTAAGAATAAATGACTCCCCCAGTCCAATAAAATCTTCAACTAGTACAATCTCTCCTTTCGTGACAAGTCTACAAGACACTAAGAATAAATTACTCCCCCAGTCCAATAAAATCTTCAAGTAGTACAATCTCTCCTGAACAGTTCTTCACTGCTATACACGTTTTGGTTAACTAAATATTTGGGGGCTGGCACAATTGCAGAACTTCTAACAGGTATAACATTTTTGGGAATTGTTTGTTCTTTACAAACCAATAAGGTGTGGGGTCCATTTACCGGGGACACTTGTGTCACTTACACTGTTTAAATACATGAGAAGCCAAAAATATAGATACCAAAGATTACTTTCCCTCACAAACTTGCAGTGATAATTAATGTTTGTTTGAAATTTCTACAATCAGAATTGCTATGATTATCAAGTTTTCAACACTCACCGTTAAAGGAAATGCTCTTGTTGGTATTGTGTAATAAAATCTAAAACAACTGACAATGACAAAAGGGCCATGAATTAAAGAAAATTAGTGGAGCCAACTCACAATGCCTCATTTTCGGAGATAATGCTTGCTGTTCACAAGGGTCCAAAATCCATGCACTGATCCTTGCAATACTATTAATTACTGGTAATGTAGAACCATGGCCTTCCTCCTATAGTGGTACAAATCACACATGTCGTACTCGTGGCGTTCCTCTCATGGTGGTACTAATCACAGGTAATATAGACACAGGGCATGCCATACATAATGGCACCCCTCAAATGTAATACAGACCGATGGTGTTCCTCACACAGTGGGACTAAACACGGTCACCAACTAGATCAATGATGATGATCATCATAATTCTTGTTCAAAGGGGCCTACCCGCTAGGTAACCAGACCCTATTGGTATGAGGTGCAACAAAATGAAACAATAATTGAAACATCAACATGTATTTATCGACAAAATTCTAAAGTAAATGATGGTGAAAAATTTGCGTGAATTCAAAACAATCAGTGGATCCAAATGACAATACTTTAATGACTTCACTATGCAGGGTAGGATTAAAAAGAACTTTAGGATAAAACATGCAACTTAGCTTGGAGTCCCAACGCTCAATGCTGCATCAGCCTGTTTGCATCCCGGAGTCAGCGTGCTTTCCTCCTCCAAAGAGCGAGTTTGCTACATGTTTTTAGGTCCTATAGCCAAGAACATCCACCCGATGGATGATAAGTTCGAATCCGCAGTTAAGAAGATAGTTTTAAAGTGGTTTCACATTTTCATACCAAGCTGGTTAACATGTCACTGTACTGTGAAACTCCTTCTCCTCAAAGACATAGTAGCGCTTAACCTCTTCCTTATTGACAGAGTACTGTATGACCTCTTCCTACCTAGTACTCATTACCGTTACAAAATTGAGAAAACCTCAGATTTATCTCTCGGACCTCTTAACAGACAACCAAACATACACCTTTGTTGAATAGACCTAAATGAATTGCTGTTAAAATTTATACTTCATCAATTCACATTCAAATAAATGCCTTCCTCACCACCACCATTAAGGAACAAACGCTGAATCTGCGTGTTCTGAGATAGAGATTTGAACCCCAAAAACTACAACAAAAACTCCACTCATATTCACTTGAAAACGGATATTGATATAATCGTTTTACATAGAATCGGTTCATCATGAGATTCGACTATTGATTAGTGTCACTATTATAATTACTTATGTTTTAATGGTCCACATTTTCAATCCTATATTATGCAATGTGTATCGACTATATAGTATTGGAAGGGTGGACCACTAAAAGATAAGTTTATTATTACTGTTATAACAATTCAATACGGATCAAAAACAACCAATTTATATCCTATGATATTGAGTAGTATGGCAAAGCAACTATGAGCTGCGACATAACAACTTCAACAGAAACCAACAGAGAGCACCATCAGTTAGAAATATACCACCTGCGGGAAAAGCTCCTTCCATGATGTCCGCAAATTCTACACCATCACCACCGCCATGAGGACAACAAATTGCGATGGAGAAGAATGCAGGGAAGAAGGCTAGGAGCCTGGAAGACAGCGATTCTCCAATCCCAAATAATTGCACGTAGCTTGCTATTGCTCCAGAGGAATAAATCCCGTTTGTATTGACGGGCAGAACACACACTCCACTCTCAATGATGCGGCACATCACATCTCAATATCAGAATGATAATCTTTGTGCTAGTTGCTTTACGTCGCACGGACACAGATAGGTCTTATGGCGACGATGAGACAGGAAAGGGCTAGGAGTGGGAAGGAAGAGGCCGTGGCCTTAATTAAGGTACAGCCCCAGCATTTGCCTGGTGTGAAAATGGGAAACCACGGAAAACCATTTTCAGGGCTGCCAACAGTGGGGTTCGAACTTACTATCTCCCGAATACTGGATACTGGCCTCACTTAAACGACTGCAGCTATCGAGCTCGGTGGGAGAGTGATATTCTAGCGCCGTTCCATTTACCAGCTGCGGACCGATCGACGATATTACCGCCAGTAAATATCAGGAGCTAAGCAGAGGAAGCAAGAAACCTGCACTGCTCACACAAGGTACAACACAGTGGCACAACAACAAACACCGGTCTGCCTGTCCCAATCTACACAGTGAACATGAGATATCTGTACCAGGATATCAACCACTCGCTCCAAATCTACAATATAATCACCAAGCTTCTGCCCAATGCCATACGAGATTATCTCCTAGAAATTCAACACAGCAAAGATGGGTACCCCATCAAAATTTCTAAAAATATTTATAGAGTGCAAGTCAACAAAATAGGACTGGCACATTTTGGACACAAGCTACAGCACAGAAACAGGCTCAACAATGCGGCACAACTAACCGCCTTTGCGTCCAGCCTTCACCTGGTCAGTGGTGGTACATGGGGTTCATAGCAGCTACACGGAGGACGTTATCACGTTCAGAAACAGGGACATCAAACATTCCGGGCCATTCGGATCCGGAATTCTAAATGGACACACCTCACTGATGCGTATCCTGTCCCGGATTATGGCAACCATGAACCAGTTTCTGAGGGATGGTTTGCTGATCTACGTGATGCGACATCATGTGGAGGCCTCTTGGTCACCTTGACCACAGCGCCGACACTGCGATCGCTGCGAATTCTTTGATCATCCTACTATTGCTCACTTCAAAATGTGCGATTTGTAGTGGACAACACACCTCCAGTGCTTGCACGAGAAGGGGATCACTTGCAGTGAAGATCATCCACCTTTCTCGGTTAAATGTAAGGGTAAACCTTAACCTTCTCCCACTCAGCCGGAAAAAGTGTTACCTATAACACCAATTGACATCCCTGCCCCTCCCTTCCCTTCCGCTCCTTGCACTGAGACCATTCTGAAAACCATCACTATGGAGCTCCAAAATATTGTCCCATTCCAATGTCCTGATGTTCTGTATCAGATCCAGCTAGCGGTGCGATTGATCTTCCAGACTCACCTTGGCGGAACTTTCTCGGCGACGTGAATGCACTGTGCATTATTTCTACCTGATCCTAGTCCACTGTTCTAGTAAATGAATGTTTATTACACTAATGTGTGTTCTTTAAGGGTCAAGTGACTGCTGCCCGAATAGATGTCACGGAGGGGTAGCAATTAGTATTCACAAATCCATCCCTTAAGAACAACATGATCATTCCTTAAACGAATATCTATCTGAATACTTAGAGATAGAAATCACTGTTGGAACTCAAATAATAGCTTTAGAAATAATATTTATATACCTCTTGGCTATTCCCCACCACAGAAAATTGTACAAAATACTGATCTAAATACAGTACTTACATCACGATCACAGATTTTAAAATTACTTCATATACACAAAAACTACAAGCTATTTACGATCAACTGTTACATAATATACTTACATTTCCCTTCCCCCAACCCACTCTTAATCAGATACGAGCCCTGTATTTCTGATCCTCTGTCTTAACCTAGCAATGAACCAAGACATCACCATACTACATTCAATGGGAAGTGACGATGTCCCTGCCTTATAAACCATAAAAATGTACTACCAAACCCATAGCAACATAACCAACATCCTCAGTCATACCTATCAGGTAGCATACAAACAATATCAGACATAATATGCAATATTGAACTACCTACTTCACAACATTAATTACATGATAAATTAACGAATTAGAATCCCCGCTAACTATTGGCAACCGACTCCACATTCCTCACCACACCTCCCGTCTACACAAACTTCCCCTGCCACCCTAAGCACTCCAAATATTAAAATATTCCCATGAACATTACAAGGCACACCTTCGGAACTGTGACCCAAATATTCAGGAAGAGAAAAGTTTGAACGTTATTCTACTCTTCCTGAAATCTGATGAAAAAATTAAAAAATGATGAATGCCAATTTTTTCATGTTAGAATTAAAAACGCGCAAGGAAGAGTAGAATAAGGTTCGAACTCTTCCCTTCCTGAATATATGGGTCACAGGTTCGAAGGTGTGCCTTGTAATGTTCATGGGAATATTTTAATATTTGGAGTGCTTAGGGAGGCAGGGGAATCAAGCATGGTTTCAAAGACCTTCATATGACTATAGTGTTTTCTCTGGAACCATCTGAGTTAAGACCGTGGAATGTTACACTTAGTTCAACAATGATAAAGGTGTTTTAATTTATTCCACCTATTCAATACTTATATTATCACGTATAGTTGTTACATAATTAAATTCTTAGTTACATGGGACATGTTTCGCCCTCAATTAAGGGCATCTTCAGCCTAAATACAATAATCAAAAATACAACTAAATTAAAAGTGGACGTTAAATACAATCATCAAAAATACAACTAAATTAAAAAGTGGAAGTTAAAAGTTTAGTCTGTTCTTAAAATTCAGAACAATAAAATTGTGAAAAATGATAAAATAAAAAGATGCTAATGGAAAACTGTCTTATGATTAAACTATAATCTTGTCAGAGACTAAAACTTCTATTAAAATTCGAATTAAAAACAGTTCATATAAAATATTGGAAAATCAAAGTGGTAGTAATAAAAAGCCAACGACATGAGGGCGTGTACACAAGCATAAACTTGATTGTCATGAATACAATCTTTTCAAGGCCGTTGATGAAATTCGTAGTAAGTAAGGCAGAAGCATCTATTGAAAAATTGTAAGAGGCCGTTAGCACCGGTAGGTAATAAAATGGCTGAATCCTTGCCAGAAAATGTCAACAGATGCAGAAATAAGTTTTCTGTAAGAAAAGGAAAAGAAGAAATAAGAAATTGAACGTAAGGAGAGAATTCAGTCTTACATAATTTTGAAACAGATGAGGACTTACATGTAAGTGGAAGTTGTTATTTCTTAACTACTGTTGAGTTGGTTGCTGCCCGTCTGTTGGCTCTAAGTCTGGTGTTATAACTGTGCTGCAGAGGCGGTAGCGAACTCGGAGGGGAAGGAATAGGGGAGTGCGGAAGGGAGGAGAGGATGGGTGGAGTCAAATGTGACGAGGCTGACAAAGGGGCGGAGTCAACTGCATTGCTGGAAGTAGGCCTAATATCTGTAGGTATGGGAGGAGTATTAGGGTTTGAAGAATTAAATATATTAGGTATCCTAAATTTATTCGAACTAACTGACTTTAATAATTTCGGCATTAATTCATGTAACATACTTTTATTGTCCGTGGTTTCATTGAGATTCTTTTGCTTATTGTACGTCTGATCTAAATAGATGTATAAACTTTCTAATTCATTCAGCATTCTTCCTTTTTGTATGTTTCTAATTATCGTTAAGTCTTTCTCTATGGATTCAAATCTGTGGCCAGTCTCCCTCATATGCAAACTCATCGCTGAGTATTTCCTATGTTTTTCCGCGTTAACATGTTCCATGTATCTTGTCATGAAATTTCTCCCAGTCTGTCCAACATATGAAAAATTACACTGAGTACATTTAAGTCTGTATACTCCCGATCCTAAATAACGATTCTTATCATAATTAACTTTTTTATGATTAAAGAATATGGACTGGTTAGTATTAGTAGTTTTAAAAGCTATATTAAAATTATGTTTCTTGAATACGCTAGTAATCTGGTGTATAGCTGGATTATTAAAAGTGAATGTAGCATACTCAGTTTTTTTGGTCTTTTCTGGTATCAGATTCGTAGATAATTTGTTCTTAATTTTATTGATTAATTTGTTGATCATTTCTATTTTGAAACCATTTTGTTTAGCGAGGTATCTAATATAATTCAATTCTTTCTTCAAATTCATGGGAGATAGAGGGATTCTAAATGCTCTATAAATTAGACTGTGAAAAGATGCTTGTTTATGTGAACTCGGGTGTAAAGAGGAATTGTTTATAGTTGTAGATGATTGTGTCGGTTTTCTAAATATTTGGAAATCAAAAGTGTTAACCTTACGCGTAACTGTTATATCTAGAAAATTCAATGAGTTATCGACTTCGTCCTCTTTCGTGAATTTCAAATTAGGTTCGATTTCATTTAATTTATTTAAGATTTCTTGACTATTAGTGACATTTTTGTTTATGATTACAAATGTATCATCTACATATCTCAACCATAAATCTATTCCTTTAATTTTTGCTATTATTTCATTGTGTTCGATTGAATCCATAAATATGTCGGCAAGGATGCCCGATATTGGGTCACCCATTGCTAATCCATTCTGTTTATAAATATTATTGTTAAATGTGAAGTAGTTATTGTCTAATACGAACTTTAACAATCTAGTGAATTCTTCTACTTCCATTTTACTAAGATTACTGTGTTTACAAATATTATCATGAATGATATTAACAGTTTTATCTGTCGGAATATTCGGGAACATATTCACTACGTCATACGAACACATCATCTGGTTTGGAAGTACGCCAAATCCAAGCAAAATGTCACACAAGTCAATGGAATTTCTTAATGGTTGTTTATTATTAAAAGTGTAATGTCTTTTCAAAAAATTGTGAATGTATTTGGAGACTTTATACGTGGGAGAATTACGGCAATTGATAATCGGACGAATCGGAATATCTTTTTTATGTATTTTGGGCATAGCTCTAGTTTCCGGGAGCCTAGGATTCATATTGACAAGTTTTAATTGTTCTTGTTCAGTAAAGAGAGATGTGGATCTTTTAAGTAAGGCTTTGAAGTTGCGTTGAATTTTAGTTAGCGGATTTTTTGTTACTAATGTGTATTTATTATTATCAAAAAAATCTTCAGTTTTTTTGATATATGTATCTTTATCCATCAAAACGATCGCACCCCCCTTGTCAGCCTTGGTTACTATAATATTGTTATCTTCAATTTTCGATTTCATGTTTTTTATTGTTTTCTGTTGTTTGGGATCAAAATTGGAATACATTTCTTTAGCCAGTCTGGGTAATTTCTTCTTTAACTCCAATCTTACTTCATCTTGTACATCGCGTGGGAGTTTTGATATGTTCGCCTCCGCTTCTGCAACTGTGTTAATGATATCTATTTCTCTATCTTTATTAGGCCAATTGTATTTTGGACCCCTTTTAAGTAGGTCATTCTCTCCTTCCGTAAATTTTACCTTGGTCAAGTTAACTACCGTGGGAGTGACATTGTCCGATGGGCCCTTAATTTGTTCTTGTTTCGTTTGTTTACTACGACGTATTTGTGTGTCTATTAAATGATTCAATTTCTTATTCAATGTATCCTGTTTCTTACTAAGTGCGTATGTTAATTTGTGTTCCATGTGTTGATAAAAAGACTGCCATTCTAATGGGGCTAAATCCTGTGTCACCGCTAAGTGAACGTTATATAATTGCAAATTCAATTTGGACTTCTTCCTGTAATATGCCTTGATTTCATTTTTAAGCCATAATTCATTTACCTTATTTTGGGTTACATTATGGCTTGGATTGCTTATGTTCTTACGTTGTGTTGATTTTAGAAAAGTAGGTACAAGTTTTAGTCTCAGACATTGTTTAAGAAAAGCTAAATCTTTTCCTAACTTACAAATCTTCATTTTCAGATTGAGAAACTTATTTAATCTATATTTTGCCTGGTTGGCTGTCACATTACATGTTATAAACCTCATTTTAGGTCCGTATTGAAAATTTAACAGTTCAACAATGATAAAGGTGTTTTAATTTATTCCACCTATTCAATACTTATATTATCACGTATAGTTGTTACATAATTAAATTCTTAGTTACATGGGACATGTTTCGCCCTCAATTAAGGGCATCTTCAGCCTAAATACAATAATCAAAAATACAACTAAATTAAAAGTGGACGTTAAATACAATCATCAAAAATACAACTAAATTAAAAAGTGGAAGTTAAAAGTTTAGTCTGTTCTTAAAATTCAGAACAATAAAATTGTGAAAAATGATAAAATAAAAAGATGCTAATGGAAAACTGTCTTATGATTAAACTATAATCTTGTCAGAGACTAAAACTTCTATTAAAATTCGAATTAAAAACAGTTCATATAAAATATTGGAAAATCAAAGTGGTAGTAATAAAAAGCCAACGACATGAGGGCGTGTACACAAGCATAAACTTGATTGTCATGAATACAATCTTTTCAAGGCCGTTGATGAAATTCGTAGTAAGTAAGGCAGAAGCATCTATTGAAAAATTGTAAGAGGCCGTTAGCACCGGTAGGTAATAAAATGGCTGAATCCTTGCCAGAAAATGTCAACAGATGCAGAAATAAGTTTTCTGTAAGAAAAGGAAAAGAAGAAATAAGAAATTGAACGTAAGGAGAGAATTCAGTCTTACATAATTTTGAAACAGATGAGGACTTACATGTAAGTGGAAGTTGTTATTTCTTAACTACTGTTGAGTTGGTTGCTGCCCGTCTGTTGGCTCTAAGTCTGGTGTTATAACTGTGCTGCAGAGGCGGTAGCGAACTCGGAGGGGAAGGAATAGGGGAGTGCGGAAGGGAGGAGAGGATGGGTGGAGTCAAATGTGACGAGGCTGACAAAGGGGCGGAGTCAACTGCATTGCTGGAAGTAGGCCTAATATCTGTAGGTATGGGAGGAGTATTAGGGTTTGAAGAATTAAATATATTAGGTATCCTAAATTTATTCGAACTAACTGACTTGAATAATTTCGGCATTAATTCATGTAACATACTTTTATTGTCCGTGGTTTCATTGAGATTCTTTTGCTTATTGTACGTCTGATCTAAATAGATGTATAAACTTTCTAATTCATTCAGCATTCTTCCTTTTTGTATGTTTCTAATTATCGTTAAGTCTTTCTCTATGGATTCAAATCTGTGGCCAGTCTCCCTCATATGCAAACTCATCGCTGAGTATTTCCTATGTTTTTCCGCGTTAACATGTTCCATGTATCTTGTCATGAAATTTCTCCCAGTCTGTCCAACATATGAAAAATTACACTGAGTACATTTAAGTCTGTATACTCCCGATCCTAAATAACGATTCTTATCATAATTAACTTTTTTATGATTAAAGAATATGGACTGGTTAGTATTAGTAGTTTTAAAAGCTATATTAAAATTATGTTTCTTGAATACGCTAGTAATCTGGTGTATAGCTGGATTATTAAAAGTGAATGTAGCATACTCAGTTTTTTTGGTCTTTTCTGGTATCAGATTCGTAGATAATTTGTTCTTAATTTTATTGATTAATTTGTTGATCATTTCTATTTTGAAACCATTTTGTTTAGCGAGGTATCTAATATAATTCAATTCTTTCTTCAAATTCATGGGAGATAGAGGGATTCTAAATGCTCTATAAATTAGACTGTGAAAAGATGCTTGTTTATGTGAACTCGGGTGTAAAGAGGAATTGTTTATAGTTGTAGATGATTGTGTCGGTTTTCTAAATATTTGGAAATCAAAAGTGTTAACCTTACGCGTAACTGTTATATCTAGAAAATTCAATGAGTTATCGACTTCGTCCTCTTTCGTGAATTTCAAATTAGGTTCGATTTCATTTAATTTATTTAAGATTTCTTGACTATTAGTGACATTTTTGTTTATGATTACAAATGTATCATCTACATATCTCAACCATAAATCTATTCCTTTAATTTTTGCTATTATTTCATTGTGTTCGATTGAATCCATAAATATGTCGGCAAGGATGCCCGATATTGGGTCACCCATTGCTAATCCATTCTGTTTATAAATATTATTGTTAAATGTGAAGTAGTTATTGTCTAATACGAACTTTAACAATCTAGTGAATTCTTCTACTTCCATTTTACTAAGATTACTGTGTTTACAAATATTATCATGAATGATATTAACAGTTTTATCTGTCGGAATATTCGGGAACATATTCACTACGTCATACGAACACATCATCTGGTTTGGAAGTACGCCAAATCCAAGCAAAATGTCACACAAGTCAATGGAATTTCTTAATGGTTGTTTATTATTAAAAGTGTAATGTCTTTTCAAAAAATTGTGAATGTATTTGGAGACTTTATACGTGGGAGAATTACGGCAATTGATAATCGGACGAATCGGAATATCTTTTTTATGTATTTTGGGCATAGCTCTAGTTTCCGGGAGCCTAGGATTCATATTGACAAGTTTTAATTGTTCTTGTTCAGTAAAGAGAGATGTGGATCTTTTAAGTAAGGCTTTGAAGTTGCGTTGAATTTTAGTTAGCGGATTTTTTGTTACTAATGTGTATTTATTATTATCAAAAAAATCTTCAGTTTTTTTGATATATGTATCTTTATCCATCAAAACGATCGCACCCCCCTTGTCAGCCTTGGTTACTATAATATTGTTATCTTCAATTTTCGATTTCATGTTTTTTATTGTTTTCTGTTGTTTGGGATCAAAATTGGAATAAATTTCTTTAGCCAGTCTGGGTAATTTCTTCTTTAACTCCAATCTTACTTCATCTTGTACATCGCGTGGGAGTTTTGATATGTTCGCCTCCGCTTCTGCAACTGTGTTAATGATATCTATTTCTCTATCTTTATTAGGCCAATTGTATTTTGGACCCCTTTTAAGTAGGTCATTCTCTCCTTCCGTAAATTTTACCTTGGTCAAGTTAACTACCGTGGGAGTGACATTGTCCGATGGGCCCTTAATTTGTTCTTGTTTCGTTTGTTTACTACGACGTATTTGTGTGTCTATTAAATGATTCAATTTCTTATTCAATGTATCCTGTTTCTTACTAAGTGCGTATGTTAATTTGTGTTCCATGTGTTGATAAAAAGACTGCCATTCTAATGGGGCTAAATCCTGTGTCACCGCTAAGTGAACGTTATATAATTGCAAATTCAATTTGGACTTCTTCCTGTAATATGCCTTGATTTCATTTTTAAGCCATAATTCATTTACCTTATTTTGGGTTACATTATGGCTTGGATTGCTTATGTTCTTACGTTGTGTTGATTTTAGAAAAGTAGGTACAAGTTTTAGTCTCAGACATTGTTTAAGAAAAGCTAAATCTTTTCCTAACTTACAAATCTTCATTTTCAGATTGAGAAACTTATTTAATCTATATTTTGCCTGGTTGGCTGTCACATTACATGTTATAAACCTCATTTTAGGTCCGTATTGAAAATTTAACAGTTCAACAATGATAAAGGTGTTTTAATTTATTCCACCTATTCAATACTTATATTATCACGTATAGTTGTTACATAATTAAATTCTTAGTTACATGGGACATGTTTCGCCCTCAATTAAGGGCATCTTCAGCCTAAATACAATAATCAAAAATACAACTAAATTAAAAGTGGACGTTAAATACAATCATCAAAAATACAACTAAATTAAAAAGTGGAAGTTAAAAGTTTAGTCTGTTCTTAAAATTCAGAACAATAAAATTGTGAAAAATGATAAAATAAAAAGATGCTAATGGAAAACTGTCTTATGATTAAACTATAATCTTGTCAGAGACTAAAACTTCTATTAAAATTCGAATTAAAAACAGTTCATATAAAATATTGGAAAATCAAAGTGGTAGTAATAAAAAGCCAACGACATGAGGGCGTGTACACAAGCATAAACTTGATTGTCATGAATACAATCTTTTCAAGGCCGTTGATGAAATTCGTAGTAAGTAAGGCAGAAGCATCTATTGAAAAATTGTAAGAGGCCGTTAGCACCGGTAGGTAATAAAATGGCTGAATCCTTGCCAGAAAATGTCAACAGATGCAGAAATAAGTTTTCTGTAAGAAAAGGAAAAGAAGAAATAAGAAATTGAACGTAAGGAGAGAATTCAGTCTAGTGAATTCTTCTACTTCCATTTTACTAAGATTACTGTGTTTACAAATATTATCATGAATGATATTTAGGCTGAAGATGCCCTTAATTGAGGGCGAAACATGTCCCATGTAACTAAGAATTTAATTATGTAACAACTATACGTGATAATATAAGTATTGAATAGGTGGAATAAATTAAAACACCTTTATCATTGTTGAACTGTTAAATTTTCAATACGGACCTAAAATGAGGTTTATAACATGTAATGTGACAGCCAACCAGGCAAAATATAGATTAAATAAGTTTCTCAATCTGAAAATGAAGATTTGTAAGTTAGGAAAAGATTTAGCTTTTCTTAAACAATGTCTGAGACTAAAACTTGTACCTACTTTTCTAAAATCAACACAACGTAAGAACATAAGCAATCCAAGCCATAATGTAACCCAAAATAAGGTAAATGAATTATGGCTTAAAAATGAAATCAAGGCATATTACAGGAAGAAGTCCAAATTGAATTTGCAATTATATAACGTTCACTTAGCGGTGACACAGGATTTAGCCCCATTAGAATGGCAGTCTTTTTATCAACACATGGAACACAAATTAACATACGCACTTAGTAAGAAACAGGATACATTGAATAAGAAATTGAATCATTTAATAGACACACAAATACGTCGTAGTAAACAAACGAAACAAGAACAAATTAAGGGCCCATCGGACAATGTCACTCCCACGGTAGTTAACTTGACCAAGGTAAAATTTACGGAAGGAGAGAATGACCTACTTAAAAGGGGTCCAAAATACAATTGGCCTAATAAAGATAGAGAAATAGATATCATTAACACAGTTGCAGAAGCGGAGGCGAACATATCAAAACTCCCACGCGATGTACAAGATGAAGTAAGATTGGAGTTAAAGAAGAAATTACCCAGACTGGCTAAAGAAATTTATTCCAATTTTGATCCCAAACAACAGAAAACAATAAAAAACATGAAATCGAAAATTGAAGATAACAATATTATAGTAACCAAGGCTGACAAGGGGGGTGCGATCGTTTTGATGGATAAAGATACATATATCAAAAAAACTGAAGATTTTTTTGATAATAATAAATACACATTAGTAACAAAAAATCCGCTAACTAAAATTCAACGCAACTTCAAAGCCTTACTTAAAAGATCCACATCTCTCTTTACTGAACAAGAACAATTAAAACTTGTCAATATGAATCCTAGGCTCCCGGAAACTAGAGCTATGCCCAAAATACATAAAAAAGATACTCCGATTCGTCCGATTATCAATTGCCGTAATTCTCCCACGTATAAAGTCTCCAAATACATTCACAATTTTTTGAAAAGACATTACACTTTTAATAATAAACAACCATTAAGAAATTCCATTGACTTGTGTGACATTTTGCTTGGATTTGGCGTACTTCCAAACCAGATGATGTGTTCGTATGACGTAGTGAATATGTTCCCGAATATTCCGACAGATAAAACTGTTAATATCATTCATGATAATATTTGTAAACACAGTAATCTTAGTAAAATGGAAGTAGAAGAATTCACTAGATTGTTAAAGTTCGTATTAGACAATAACTACTTCACATTTAACAATAATATTTATAAACAGAATGGATTAGCAATGGGTGACCCAATATCGGGCATCCTTGCCGACATATTTATGGATTCAATCGAACACAATGAAATAATAGCAAAAATTAAAGGAATAGATTTATGGTTGAGATATGTAGATGATACATTTGTAATCATAAACAAAAATGTCACTAATAGTCAAGAAATCTTAAATAAATTAAATGAAATCGAACCTAATTTGAAATTCACGAAAGAGGACGAAGTCGATAACTCATTGAATTTTCTAGATATAACAGTTACGCGTAAGGTTAACACTTTTGATTTCCAAATATTTAGAAAACCGACACAATCATCTACAACTATAAACAATTCCTCTTTACACCCGAGTTCACATAAACAAGCATCTTTTCACAGTCTAATTTATAGAGCATTTAGAATCCCTCTATCTCCCATGAATTTGAAGAAAGAATTGAATTATATTAGATACCTCGCTAAACAAAATGGTTTCAAAATAGAAATGATCAACAAATTAATCAATAAAATTAAGAACAAATTATCTACGAATCTGATACCAGAAAAGACCAAAAAAACTGAGTATGCTACATTCACTTTTAATAATCCAGCTATACACCAGATTACTAGCGTATTCAAGAAACATAATTTTAATATAGCTTTTAAAACTACTAATACTAACCAGTCCATATTCTTTAATCATAAAAAAGTTAATTATGATAAGAATCGTTATTTAGGATCGGGAGTATACAGACTTAAATGTACTCAGTGTAATTTTTCATATGTTGGACAGACTGGGAGAAATTTCATGACAAGATACATGGAACATGTTAACGCGGAAAAACATAGGAAATACTCAGCGATGAGTTTGCATATGAGGGAGACTGGCCACAGATTTGAATCCATAGAGAAAGACTTAACGATAATTAGAAACATACAAAAAGGAAGAATGCTGAATGAATTAGAAAGTTTATATATCTATTTAGATCAGACGTACAATAAGCAAAAGAATCTCAATGAAACCACGGACAATAAAAGTATGTTACATGAATTAATGCCGAAATTATTCAAGTCAGTTAGTTCGAATAAATTTAGGATACCTAATATATTTAATTCTTCAAACCCTAATACTCCTCCCATACCTACAGATATTAGGCCTACTTCCAGCAATGCAGTTGACTCCGCCCCTTTGTCAGCCTCGTCACATTTGACTCCACCCATCCTCTCCTCCCTTCCGCACTCCCCTATTCCTTCCCCTCCGAGTTCGCTACCGCCTCTGCAGCACAGTTATAACACCAGACTTAGAGCCAACAGACGGGCAGCAACCAACTCAACAGTAGTTAAGAAATAACAACTTCCACTTACATGTAAGTCCTCATCTGTTTCAAAATTATGTAAGACTGAATTCTCTCCTTACGTTCAATTTCTTATTTCTTCTTTTCCTTTTCTTACAGAAAACTTATTTCTGCATCTGTTGACATTTTCTGGCAAGGATTCAGCCATTTTATTACCTACCGGTGCTAACGGCCTCTTACAATTTTTCAATAGATGCTTCTGCCTTACTTACTACGAATTTCATCAACGGCCTTGAAAAGATTGTATTCATGACAATCAAGTTTATGCTTGTGTACACGCCCTCATGTCGTTGGCTTTTTATTACTACCACTTTGATTTTCCAATATTTTATATGAACTGTTTTTAATTCGAATTTTAATAGAAGTTTTAGTCTCTGACAAGATTATAGTTTAATCATAAGACAGTTTTCCATTAGCATCTTTTTATTTTATCATTTTTCACAATTTTATTGTTCTGAATTTTAAGAACAGACTAAACTTTTAACTTCCACTTTTTAATTTAGTTGTATTTTTGATGATTGTATTTAACGTCCACTTTTAATTTAGTTGTATTTTTGATTATTGTATTTAGGCTGAAGATGCCCTTAATTGAGGGCGAAACATGTCCCATGTAACTAAGAATTTAATTATGTAACAACTATACGTGATAATATAAGTATTGAATAGGTGGAATAAATTAAAACACCTTTATCATTGTTGAACTGTTAAATTTTCAATACGGACCTAAAATGAGGTTTATAACATGTAATGTTACACTTATACGAACAAGTTTTTCTTCACATGAAGGACATATATTTTGCAATTTTATTTTAACAAGACAAAATTATAAACATTTTGTGACTTATATGCTTCAAGCTCGATCATCTCTCATGATCTAGTTTCTCACCTTAGATATTAAAGAAATTTACTTCATGGTCTGATGCACCATAATCCCATTCCATAACTTTGTACCATAATTTTTACTTGTTTTTAATCACTATTGCATGTGTGCCATGTGTTTGATACTGCTTTTTGAATGTTTGTATTTTGTTCAAGTGTATCATTGGCTGATGATGACAGGTAATCAGTGTCGAAACTAGTACCACTCTTTTATGAACCACATGCGGTATAATTCACATCAATGAATTAGTATTGAAAAGGGTGGACACAAAATCTCGACTCCCTCCATCTCATACCTCAGTAATACGCAAGTTTCTGTCCTCAGCACTCCATATATGACCATGTCTTTCATATCTCTGTATCCATCACAAAATGTTTACCTAACGAAATATGCACAGCCCTTACCTGTCTTGATGTTGAGAATGCCTTTCAAAGGAATGATATATAAATTCCATCATCTTCGAGTTCCAAAGACAATCTCCAATTTCCTAGCGAAAATCAATGTCCAAAACACATTTACCTACAACTCTCCAATTAAGGCATGAGTACCACAAGGTTCCCACTGTCACGACATTTGTGTGTCCTGTTTTGTAACAATATTACCCAACCGATATCCCCACTTTCATTGTGTCAGTTTGCTAAACACACAGCACTACTGGCTGCGGAATCCAATAACTGATCCTTGCAATCCCGTCTTCAAACAAATTTAAATGAACTCGAACAATGGCTCAATCTCTGACAAATCAAGATTAATGTCAGCAAAAAAAGTACTTTTTTTCCTAATAATAAATGTAGATGCCGTCCCACTAACACCCTTTCTAACCTTAAATAATCAACCCCTTGCTGTAACGACCTCACTAACCTACCGAGGTATAACGTTTCAAAATAATTTTCAATGGGATGTACATTTGGACCAAATTTATAAAGAGGTATCCCACAAGATACAGATCCTCCCCTGGCTGTCAGGTCAAACCCGAGGATTAAAAGGCGTACAAATCACATCTCCTACAAAGCACCACTTCCCACTTCCGAGTCAGACCATAGATACATTTAAACTCAAAAGGGAATTATGGACATATACAGATCGCTCACCTCTGGGGGAGGTTCTCATTGTTATTTTTTTCCTCAGAAATTATGTCAACTTGGCTTAGTCACATGAAGAAGAATTCATTAATAATTTTATGTCATCAATTGTATACTGAAACTTAAAATATATATAAATGTATCTAAATAAAGATATAAAATATATTTAACATTGTTTCACTTCGAGAAAAACAATGTTTTCTTTTCTGTTATTATATTTGTAGTGATTCAATACCTTGATAAGAAAATTATTTTTATTTCCTACAACGTGTTTTACAAAAGCAGAAGAAAAGTTTTTAATTTAATTCCATAAAACATGTGAAATTAGCACACAACCATAACTGAAACAAATATCTGTAAATGTAATTGGCCAAAGAGTCCATTTGTTAGACTGATGGCTCGCTCCTGTAGTGGGGAGAAGGAAATAACTATTAAACTAAGAAGATTGGTTCATCTCTCTTTGCCTCTCTCTGCCTTTAGGAAAATATCTACCATGAAACAAGCCACCCGGGGTTATATTTGCAAGGATTGAGGAATAACCTTCCTCTGGGGGTACAGCAAGACTTCCATAAGATGTCATGTAGTGCAATTTTTTGCTGCAAACACTGTAAATAATAATATTCTTAATGCAAATGGAAATACACTTGACCTTATAATTACGAATGTTAACACATTAACAGTATACAGAGATGAGTGCCCCTTCGTTACGAAGGATAGTTATCATCCTGCAATTGTAGTCACACTAATATTAAACAGAGAGCGTAACCACATTTCACAACAACCTAAACAATCTAAGTGGTTATTTGACGTTAGAGGGGTTAATTTCTTTCATATGTATAAAATGTTTGAGAAAATGGATTGGTCTAAGATTGTAGAATTGGGTAATGCTGACCAGGCTGTTGAGTGCTTTTTTGCTCAGGTACACGCTGTATTTTGTAAAACGGTACCAATGAAGAATTTTCACACAAAGATAAAATATCCTCCATGGTTTTTTAATTAGAAATTCAAGAGGCATCACTAACACGTATGTACTCACCTTATTGTTCAACAGTATTGTCCGATCAAAACTTGAGTATTCATGTATAATTTGGTCTCCATGATATAAATATTATCAAAATCAAGTTGCAAGAGTGCAGAAACGCTTTTAAAGATATCTTTATTCTAAAAATATTAGAAATTCCCTTTTAGAAATTATGTTTCAAACTAATTTTTGTTGAATGAACTTAAATACGTATCGCTAGCCAGTGGGTGTGTAACAGCTCATCAAATTTATCTCTCTAAGATTGTTAATGCATTAATTGACGACAATAGTTTGCTTCACGAGTTATGCTTTAAAGTTAGAAAAAAATCATTTAAGATTTTGGCAATTGTTCATAACTCCAGTCTCCGAAACTGTATTTTCTAAGCTCTCCATTTATCAATATGTGTGAAACACAATAACATAATTAATACATATCATATAGATCTTGACTTTGTGTATGAATGTGACACATATGTAAATATATTAAAAGAATTGTACTCATCAAAGTGATTTGTTAATATGTATAATATTTAAATTATTTGGTTATAGTTTATTTTTTAAATGTAGTAACAGACTTCTGTATAATTTATGTGAAGCTGTTTCATCCATTTCATCATCTCATTTACATAGCATTTTCATATTTTCTTCTTTTTGGTATTTCTGTGTGATTTGTGTCAAATAATTGGTAAAAGCTACCTATAATTGGAGTGTGTCTCTGTTGGTGGCACATTTAATAAATAAATATAATGCTACTTTTAAAGTTCACTTCTGACTATCATTCTTAGATCAGCCTTTTACGCTGATGGCAGTAGAGCGCTCACCTCCTATTTTAGTCTACGCAGACGTGAAAGGCTGCAATGTTACAACATCACCTCTGTCCAGTGATCCACAGATCAGCCCTTTAGGCTGATGACAGTGGAGCGCTAACTTCCAAAGTTAGTCTACACAGACTTGATAGGTATCTTTCAACATATATTTAAATTCTGAAGCCAAAACTTTAATCTCTAGGTGATGTAAACATTATGGTATGCAATTAGAAGTCTCTAAATTTCAAATCTATGAGCTCAAAAATTTAAAATCAACAAGTGAGGGAATCCGTGGTTGCTCAGTTCTGAAATTGACGTCCATATAAGCAATCCACATATGTTATGCCTTACCCATATCCCTAGTCCCAAATAAACAATGTATACACACTATCATGTACAGAACTACAAGTTCAACTCTGATTCCCTCAGGTTGCCTTCCGTTATGTCCCTATGAGTATAAAAGTTACACCATCTCTGTATTCCCATTAGCAAATGTGTAGCCACTATCTTGTTCGAAGTCCAGCACCAAGTCTCGAAGATCACCCTCCAGTCTTTCCCCTCAATGAGTAAAGCATATGTATTAAGCCTTACACCATGTGCCTGGTCTCATTAGTAAAATGTGTAGCCGAAATTTTGTTCCAAGGTCCGGTCCAAGGGAGCTAATGCTTCTGCACATTGCCTATGCAGTGGCCTCCACGGTATGCACTAGCCTTGCATCTTGGTAGGTGTGTTAAGTACCAACTGATGTGCCCAACTTAGCACACGAGAGCGATACGCAGGCAACCAAGAATGAGTTAGGTCGAAAATTTATAATGTCCAATAACGGACTATTATATAGGTATTATAAATTTACTCATTCAGGACAAATATTCATGTTCCCTATGGAAATCAACATCTATATCATCTGATGGCCAGGCAGGCATCAATTTTTGGAAGTGAGACATAGTGTCTCATTGTGCATTGGCACTGCTTGTGGCTTCAAGTAGCCTATGCAGTGGCCTCCACGGTATGCATTAGCCTTGCATCTTGGTAGGTGTGTTAAGTACCAACTGATAAGCCCAACTTAGCACACGATGGCAAAACGTAGGCAACCAAGAATGAGTTAGCTGGAAAATATATAATGTCCAATTAGGGACCTTTATATTGGTGCCAACTAGGCGGCCTGCTGATCACAGGCTGACTTACTTTAATTACGTGTAATTTTCTCACGAGCCATGATCAAACCAACAAGTTTAGACCATGAGCGAAGTACAGGAAACAGAATTCGAGAACGATATGCATGGACCTGTGCTGCCTTGAACCCAAGATATTGAGATATTGAGGACTTCACCCCACGTCTTGTCTGCAGAGAGAACTACTCAACATATAAATAGCAAATTCCATATTGTTGAGGTTTATGGAAGTAAAAAATCTAATTAAGCTCAACAGTACTTACTTGTCTTCTTCTTTCAAACAAGCGACCAGCTGACCTACTGTGTGTTCGTCTACAGTTATTTCATTCTTAATATCGCTGGAAAGCTGTAATGAACAAATATACAAAACAAAGTAAGAAATGTAGAGTAAACAGATAACTAGAGTAAATGTTTATAAAAAGACATGACACAGCTGACAAAATAAACTGCATAATTGCACAATAACAATATCAATTTATTCTCCCAATGTAAAAAGGAAACAAGCAAACAAGTGTTAAGTAAAAATTATATGAAAAACAAGAATAAGAAAAGGAACTCATAAAAGATAAAGAGGACAGCACTGGAAGAGGGAGCAAAAGAAAAAGAAAAACTTGAAGGACAACAATAATCTCTGCAATTTTTTCTTCTCTTCCTACAACTTCCTGTCATCGTGTTCATCGTATTATGTGTCCTTAAATGACTGGTCACTTGTTTCTTGTGTTCCCGCAGACGACTCTCATTGTCAGAAAGACATACACTGGATCTTAATATAAGAAAGGTCTACCTCTTGCCTACCATGTTCAATTTCGTACAACAAATAGTTAGTTGTTGAACTTTTCATTGACTCTAGAAAATCTGAAGGCTTTATTAATACAGACTTACAACATTTGTATTCAGATTTTAAAGGATAATGATGGCCGTGTTCTCTACGGATAGCAAGTACACTGTATTCCCGGAAGCAACAGAATTGATTCTCGGACAAGTCAGAGATTACTATCACACTTTGACGGCTAGTTGCTGGTGCAGTCAGGCTGTATGAGAACAAAGAAGTTGTTATTTGATAGAGAGAGAGTCCATAGTCTAAAAAGCCAAGAATAATGGCCAAGAAAATTTGTCTTGCTCACCAAACACCGACTTATAAACTGCAGGCCATCAGGCTGAGCAGGGGTCGCTTGACAGGGTAATGTCCATCAGAGCTGTAGAGCCACAGGTTTTGGTTTGGTCTTAAAAGGATTCTGTTCAGAGAGTTTAAAACTACCTAGTATGTTTTCTAGACATGACCCAAAATGCCTAACATTTAAAAAAAAATTATCATTCAAGTGAAGTAGCCTACACTTGACTTTGTATGCAATGTTAGATTAATGTTATCTCTCGGGTTTTTTGAAAGAGAGAAACCTTACGCTTTGCCTCCTCGCAAGTGAACCTTCCACTGTTCTAACAAAGGTGAATGGATTCAATTTAGTTAAATGTCATTGATTATTTCATCAATAGAGCAATATTCAAGTGAATTCATCAATCTAAACCTTACTAATGACAGTTGAAGGATCATAACTAATGTTGTATATTTTGAAACTAACAACCAGCAAAACAGAAGAAACTCCCATTGTCCTGTGTAGCAAATGCTGCAAAAAAGTCAAAGATCCAAAGCACAGGATAATACTTCCCTGTAAAATCACAAGGCTCAATTCATCTCAGATGAGTTTCTTCAGGATCGGCTGCATCTACGGATATGCCACGAAGCACATGTATGTAGAATTATATTGACTTTAATGTAAAATTTTATATCGGAAAGGCAAACCCGTTTGTTCACAACAACAAAGCTTTAAACAACAATCTATATTAACTTCATGAGAAGAAACATGCTTCAAATAGGCGATTCTCCAGATATATCCATAAAATATTTTCAACGGACTGGTCATATGAAGATTAAGTGGATGAAAACAGAAACGATGTTTAATTAGCTCTAGTAAATGAAGGCAAACTGACGTACTGGAGACAAGATGGTTCGAACTTTAAGAGGGACAATACTGCTGATGAGACGCTATGCAATGGAATCTAATAATGTCACTGACAGCACACGTTAGTTTTATACCTACCTTACCTTAGAGCATACCTTCTCACATCACACGCGCGCAAATTTAGGTCAGTGTTGTCACGATGTTTTGGAATCGTACAGCACGAGCGTGTCCTCAAGGTCTTCAAGAAGCTTGCAGCGAAGCTGCATAGCCTTACAGGACAGTGGCACGTTGGGTAAGAGCCTTTTTTTTTTTGCTAGCAGCTTTACGTCGCACCGACACAGAGGTTTTATGGCGACGATGGGACAGGAAAGGCCTAGAAGTTGGAAGGAAGCGGCCGTGGCCTCAATTAAGGTACAGCCCCAGCATTTTCCTGGTGTGAAAATGGGAAACCACGGAAAACCATCTTCAGGGCTGCCGATATTGGGATTCGAACCTACTATCTCCCGGATGCAAGCTCACAGCTCCTCTACGCGCACGGCCAACTCGCCCGGTGTAAAAGCCTTTAACGAGGGACGTGTGTCAGCCAGGTTATCCTAGTGTCAGTGAAGGGGAAGTGCATGTTCTTGCCGTGTTAATGGACACTGCTCGATGTCATATGGCATGTGAGCTGGCCCAAGACACCGGGTCAACTTGGTGCTTCAGGTGAGTTTCTATTTACAAAAGGAATTCCTCGTTGTCTCCGCTTCCGTCAAGCTAATACGCAATTTATTTCCTTCCTTTAGGTCCGCCTTGGTTCGAAATCTTTCTAGACCCTCCAAAAATCCTTCTGAACATATTGTGTTTTCAAGAAATCTCGGCCATCAATCTACAATACTCAAATTTATGCATATTTATGGCTACAGGTTTCTAAATATAAGATCAATATTACGTGAAAATTATACTAATGTATTTTTTTTGCTATTTGTTTTAAGTCGCACCGACACGGATTGGTCTTATGGCGACGATGGGATAGGAAAGGCCTAGGAATTTCAAGGAAGCGGCCGTGGACTTCATTAAGGTACAGCCCCGGCATTTGCCTGGTGTGAAAATGGGAAAACCATCTTCAGGCTGCCGACAGTGGGGCTCGAACCCATTATCTCCCGATTACTGGATACTGGCCGCACTTAAGCGACTGCAGCTATCGAGCTCGGTCTAATGTAATTTAATTTACAGTATTCACACAAGATATTAGTCTCTATACTCTAGATACTATCAAGACAAACTCGAACATTGTACACAGGTCATTAACATATATACTATGATTTTTTCTTAAGAATGAAGCCATGTTTTCCAGTGTTGACTTAGTTAAATGTAACAGAGGCTTTTCAGTCCGTCAAACACACAGCAAATACAATGTAAATAATAACACTATAAACATACCTGTAAAATACACACTAACATACAAAGAATGACATGTTTCGTTCTACAAGAACATCCTCGGATTCTATCAGATCACTTAAAAACAAACTTATATATGTACAGTATTGTTTACGTAGCGTAAACTTGTCAATGACAGAGAGTTTAGTGATAACATGAAACAGTAATGAGAAAAATAAAATATGTGCAATTATTAATATAATGAAAACTTACGTAATTATCTAGACTGCCGATGTTAAGTCCGTTGTCACCAAACACTATCTCAGGACTGTGATCGTGGAAAGTTTTTGGTGGGGCACGCTGTGCGTGGAGAGGCGAGGGCAAGAAAGGGAGGGGCCTTGGAGAACGAAGTGGATCTCTCCTATTGGATGATTAAATCGAGTACACTATACAGTAGAGAGGGGAGGGAGAAGTAGGGCGGAGCGGCTGGAGCGCTGTGGAACCTTCCATCAACATTGAAGAGGGGAGAGATGTTATTGACCTATTTCATGTTAAATGTACCTTTATGCAATATGGATGAATGCAATTTAATAATTATTTTTAAAGTAAGGAACGGTATTATTATTATTATTATTATTATTATTATTATTATGATAAAAGCAATTTAATGAGTAGGTTTTGTCAGATATTATGTGAGTAGAGCGAATAGGGGGAATTATTTAAATGTGTATGCTCATTCAGATTATTTGTATTAGCATTTTTTGCGACGTAAATTTCTAATGCTTCTTTTATATTCAAAGATTTACTTTTATTTTCGAAGTTTAAAATGTTTAGATCAGTGATGATGTTTGTGAAATGGTGTGAACAGTCGTATATGTGCTCCCCGAAGGCTGAATGCCGATTATATCTGACCGCGTTTTTGTATCTTGTATGGAAATTACGTTTTGTTTGACGCCACGTATATAAATATTTTACAGGAATGTTTATAGTGTTATAATTTACATTGTATTTGCTGTGTGTTTGACAGACTGAAAAGCCTTTGTTACATATATACTACGAGGAGCTGTTTTATCAAAAACTTGGTGCTGTAATCTGATTTTCCCTCACGTATGACTTTTAATATTTTATCAGCCAATTTTACTGTGTTAAATATAATTAAGAACGTTAATAATCTGATAAGGCCAATTGAATGCCTTTAATGTCCAATTAAGATATATTTTGTGAAGAATATTTACAAAAACTCAATGCTGTATTCAATCTTTATAACACCCACAAGCAATTTGACAACATCATTTATATTTTTATATTCAAAAGATTGTATTGTATCTCATAAGAATTATTCCAGTCTTTGTATTTTAAATATACAAGTTTTATGGTATACACCCAATGCAAAAACTTACTTGAAGAACAAGTTGTACATACATAAATTTTAAAATTATATTAGTGTAGTTTTCAGAATGCCTTGTAACAATTTTCTTAGGCTGATGATGGCAACTATAAAATAAAATAAAATAAAATAAAATAAATATCTGACGTATTAATAACTTCACAATTTTGTAGTATTGTATAGATGGAACAACTTACCCATATTTCCTAATGAAAATCTTGATTCTGTATTGATTCTATATGGACCAAAAATGAAATTTTTTACATTAAATAAGGCGGTTAAGGCCAGATATCGGTCTTGCTGTGGGGTGGTTACCCTTGATAGACCAGGTACCGGCCTATGACTAACATTTCCTGTGTCTTGAAACCGTCTCCAAAACCTGGAAATGAAACTTTATGGCACAATCAAGGATACGGCGACTTCGGTCCGTGTCTGGCCTGCTTCCAGGCGGCCGAGTATTCTACCCTGCAAGACGGGGTCCAAATGGCGTCGTTGTGCCTTTATGTTGTCACGATCACCATGAGGCTACACTTCGCAAACTATAACACGACAAACACGACTGAGGGAATATGGGGCGCAGGCACTGGCTGGGTTTACCTTGCGGTTACACCGCCAGTCAAAGCTGAGAACACTCCTTTCCTATACAGAGCGAACACGTAAGGTTGGTATGTGCATATCACTGAGATTTATTGAATAAAGATGCCTGTTTCAATATTTAAATGTCATGACATGATAATTAAAATTGACATTATACATAAATAAATACATAGCCTTTTAAGAATAAAAGATGAAAAAGATTTGACATGTTATCGACGTACAAAAGTCTTTTGAATCGCTTATTTACACCGTGTGCTGAATAAAATTGTAAAAAAACTTATAGCAATCACTTGATACACTGTTAATGTTGATCTGTTTATGTACAAATACTCAAACCTTCCTATCATATCTACGGTTGCATTTGAATTTATGGCCTGGCTAACTTGCCATTGAAATCTGTATCACTTTATTCCTTCTCGCTCCTTTTCCTTTTTCCTCTGCGACTTAGTTCGCTAAATGTAATTGCATCTTCTCCACCCGCGGGGCTATATTCCATCGTTCATATACGATGTTTCCTGATCTCATGTCTCTTGTCTACCGGTCTGATGACGGACCAGCCGGAGATCGAGTCTTAATTGGCCCGCTCGCTGTCCTAAGTTCTTTTACTGTACATCGCCGGGTAGCGTGAAGTCAGTTGATTGTCGAGCGCCATGAAGGTCAGAAGCTTAATGTGGTGGCTCTTGGTTAGAGCGTCTACCTACCTCAACATGCCTGGATAGCATGTAAAGGATCAGGGCTAACGCCCTGAAGTGTTGTTTTCTTCTTATTTTCTTTCCTAGAGTGGACGTCCGCTACTTATTCTACTTAATTCTATCTCTATGAATTTGTAAGTAACCTGCATCCCAAATGACGCCATGCGTTAGTTTCCACTCATGGACCAAAATGAAAGTCTACATCAAGATGATATTATTTTCCTTTTCTCCTGGAGCTCGATGACCTCGTCTTGGAAGTTTATTTAAAATTGCAGTCGCATGCTGTCGGAGAAATACCGAATTGATGGTTCTTCTGTTCTGACAAATTTAAAAATTTTGTAACATGTTTGATTATCGGCCTACTGTCTGCTCTGTTTTAAAATACTATGAGTAGAAGAAAACCTTTCCGACGAGATGATCTTGGCACTAAATAATGTTCCTGTTTCGGATTTAGTTAAAGAAGTTAGGAGTGAAATAATTTAATAATGTGAAGTCATCCATTAAAAGGATTGAGATCGCGAGATTATCTCCGTGGATCGGGATCTATTTCTTTCTTTAAATTTTATCTTTTCTGTCTTTCTTTTACACTTCAGTACCGCTTACTGTTGTTGTCGTCTCCATGGCAACCGTCGTCCATGGGAACTACTGTTTTGGATTATTGATAAGGATTGATTATGTTGCTGAATTAATTAGTTTTGTGAGGAGCATACCATTAAGTTGGGAGCTGTTGGCTCTTAATTCTTCGCCTTAGTTGATTTATGAATTGAATGTGCGAGTTCTTCCTGGTGGTTTGAGCTGGATTGCTCTTCATCCTGATTTAATTCTATGTGTGCTTTTTTTGTTGTTGATTAGAGCTGCTTGCTCTGACAACTAATGATTGATTTCTAATTTTTGGTGGGCACGTTACCATTCTGGTACTATTTTGTTTTTCCATTTCGAAGCACGGTGAATTTTTGGGGTCGTTTCGTGACCTGTTGAATGTCTATCTATCTTTGTGAGCGCCTTTGGTTTTGGATATGCTTTCTGTGAATGTTAATTAATTTTCCTGTTGTGCCTATTGCAACCCGGTTCATAGGATGATCTAGCAGCCTCACCTTAGCAGTGTTTCACCTAATGTACAAAATGATTCCTTTAGAAAGGATGCAATTAATTATTTGTACGCAAGTAAATTTTTGAAAGATTAAGATTGAGCCTCCCAGGCACGCAGTAAAGTTTAGTCCATGGACATTTTCTGACAACCAATTATCTTGTAATTAAATCTCGATTTAAGTCTATCTACAAATTAAATTGAAAAGCGCCCCACGACACTAGGTATACATTTCTACTCAATTCAGAATTATTTAATAAACCCATTTAAAATATTAATTCGTCATCTCAATTCAGAGTTTATTTAATTCATCAAATTATCATATTAATTCATTATTCAATTCAGCGTTTATCTAATTTAATCTAATTATCATATTAATAATCTAATTATCATATTAATTTGTTATCCCAATTCAGTATTTACTTTATTGATCAATTTACCACTTTAATTAGTTAAACTGTTTGTCCTTGTGAAGGTGCACCTGTAGTTTCAAGGGAGTTTTATTTTCCTATCATATGTAACTTTCTCTTTTAGCAGAAATTAAATAATTTAGTTTTTTGAAAAACTCGCAAATTTTTCTTTTATGGTTTCTAATATTTCCTACCGTGCAAATCTTTTGGTTCGGTGTGAGTTCCCTCTGGTTTATGGCCTGTTACTGAACTATTTGGTGAGTATTCTCTGTTTTCCTTCTTAAGTAAGGAATATTTGCTATCCCTTGCTCTTTGTTTACTTGTACGAGTAAATGCCGGTACGACTGGTATGCCAGCTATGGATCGAATTGTATTTAATATTTTATTCCAATTTTCTCTATTTAGCGGTATACTGAATGCCTAAACTACCATACTGCTGTAGGTAGCACATTTTCGACTTTGGGATGGAATGAATATTTCTTGATGGTAGTAGCAGCCTGTGTCGGTTTCCTGTAAATATTGTATTCTATCGAAGTAGGAAGTCTGTTTAACTTGAGATCTAGAAAATGTACGCTTCCATTTTACTCAGATTCCAGAGTGAACTTTATCTATGGATCAATATTGTTTAAATTGTTTAGGGTGGAGCCTGCATAAGTAATTCTTTTGTGAAGGATAACGAGAGTGTCATCTACAAATCTGGCCCAAAATTTTATGTTCGCAAAGTCACTATTGTTATTAATTGCCGTATGCTCTAAATAGTCAATGTATATTTCTGCTCATATCCGTGAGGCTGCCGACCCCATAGCCAACCATCCTGCAGATACATGCAATTATTAAAAAGGAATAAATTACTCTTAACTACTAGTTTCAAAATTTCCATGAAATCTAGAATCTCGAATTTACTGAGCTTACTATTTTTATTTAAATTATTTTGGATAATAGGAAAAAGTTTCTTTGTACTGACACTCGGATACATATTTGTTGTATCGACAGAATGCAACGAGTGGAAAGGCTGTATTTCAAAGCTCTCTTGCTTTTTAATTTACTCAATGGTATTTTTCACAGAATTATTCAACAGAAAAGGATAATTCTTTATTAGAAATTTCTGGATAAATTGTGTTAATTTATACAATGGACTTGGCCTATAATTGATGATGGGGCGTATGGGGACGCCAGCCTTATGGATCTTAGGTAAAGCTTTCGCTACTGGCAGTCCGGGGTTCATACTTATTAGTTTTATCTTCTCTTGTTCTGTAAATAAAAACGAGGTATTTTGGGACTGATTTTAGGAGACGTTGTATCAGTTGGGTCGGATCTTTTTAGTCACAAATATTATAATAATATTTATAGATCCACCTCTTCAGTACAATGCAATACAATCCACTATTTTATGTGGTTAAAATATATACATAATACATAAAGGCCTTAGGTACATGTTTCACCGTTTTTACGGGCATCATCAGCCTATATCAATCTTAAAAATTAATGGGTACGGGATCTTTCTAATCTTATAAACTATAGAGTAAAATGTTGGACAATGATCTCATAAAATGCTGTACTATAACATCTAAAATAGGGATATTGCACGGAAAGTACGTTAAAATACTGTGAATTAACAGTTTTTGAAGATTATAACGTGGTAAATCATGAATATTTGAGCGTTTAAAACCAAAATGGATCCTCTTTTTATACACCATTAGGACTGTGACGGCCTTGAGTGTATAAGCACTATCATCCAAGGGGGATGGTTACTCCATTTCCATTGCACGAGTTCAATATAGTAAAATCAATGTCAGTTATTTAAAATAGAAGTGAGCACATATCAAATGTGTTAAAATATGTACAGCTGATTTATCAGAAAGTCGTAGAAAAGAAGATGGGACTTTATGTGGAGACGTTGCTAAAGCTAAAATGTTGTGTCAAAGCTAGCTTATGTCCGTATTTAGTTATGTTAGTACGGTAATCAATTGGATCCAAAAGACGGTCAAGTGGGTGTTATTAACCCTGTTGAAACATTTGTTCGAAGAAATGATCGAGTTTTACCTGAAACAAAATGTTAAAGAGAGTTAGTTAAATAGTATTGTGCATGACACTTCCCGTACGTCAAAAATGCCTAAGGCGGTGTTTACTCGTACAGTGCGTGTTAAGTACGTCGGGCTGTTCCAGCAACCTTTCTACTGCTAGTATTATACCGGTGCGGCTGAGGCGGTGTAGGACACGGGGGGGGGAGGGGAGCGCATCCTTTCGCGCAGGTGTTGTTGTTAGAGGGCTGTTAGGAGCAGAATGGGTGGGCCTAACATTTGGCGAGGTGGTGGGAACTTAAGAACAAAAAGTTCTAAAAGTCTGCGGGATTGTATTATGTTTCGACTTCACAATACCTAATAACTTTAATGTTAGCTCATATAAAGGATATTTTGCCTCTGTGGCATCTTTGTTATAGGCTTGGTCTAAAAAGATGTAAAGACTTTCTAATTCATTCATAAGTTTTCCTTTGCCTATACATGTTAGAATAGTGAGATCCTTATCAATTGATGTAAACTGGTGTCCTGTTTCACACATATGTGAGCTCATCGCTGGATATTTGTTGTTTGAAGGCATTGTAATGCTCCGTATATCTCGTATAGAAGCTGCGCCCAGTTTGACAAACGTAACTAAATCCACACTGAGCGCAAGTTAGTCTGTAAATACCAGGTCTCGAAAAACGGCTGTTTTTATAATTGACTTTATTATAATTAAAAAATATACTTAGATTTGTATTTACTGTTCTGAAGGCGATATTAATGTCGTATTTCTTGAGCGTGTTTGCGATCTGGTGGACGGCTGGGTTGTTGTACGTAAACGTGGCATAACTAGTTTTTTAGGTTTATCCGGAATGAGATTCGTGGATAGCTTTTATTTAACTTTATCAATTAACCGGTTAATCATTTCAACTTTGAACCTATTAAGTTTAGCCAAGTTACTTATATAGTTTAATACAATTTTTAAGCTGTGAGGGGAGAGTGGGATTTTCAAAGCTCTGTGTATTAAATTATAGAATGACGCCTGTTTATGAGTATTGGGATGTAAAAAGGAATTATTTATGGTTATAGGAGATTGTGTGGCCTTCCCGTATATTTGAAAATAAAAAGTATTATTGACGCGCGTGATCGTTATATCTAGAATATTTACGGACAGTTTAACTTCGTCTTCCTTAGTGAATTTTACATTAGGGTCAATTTTATTTAATTTCTCTAAAACTTCGTCACTGTTAGTAACATTTCTGTCAATAACCACAAAGGTGTCATCCATGAATCTTAGCCATAAACGTATAGCTTTTATATATGCTTTAATGTCCGTATGCTATGTTGAATCCATGAAATGTCTGCCAAGATGCTGGACAAAAGGTCACCCATGGCTAAGCCAGTCTGTTGATAACTCTTTCCGTTAAAGGAGAAAAGTTGTTATTCAATACAGAATTCAATATCTTCATAAATTCATAAATTTCCACCTTACTCAGGCTGCTACATTTTGAAATATTGTCAGAGATAATTTCGACCATTTCATTAGTAGGTATATTTGCATACATGTTTATGACATCATAGGAACACATTATGTGGTTAGGTTGTAAGTCAAATCTACTTAAAATATCGCAAAATTTGATTGAATTCTTTAAAGGATGTTTATTATTAAACTAATAATGATGTTTTAGAAAACCGTGGATATATCTGGAAACTTTATAGGTAGGGCTATTACGGCAATTAATAATCGGACGTACGGGAATGTTGTTCTTATGGATTTTAGGTAGGGCTCTGGCTACTGGAATGCTGGGGTTCATGTTGATAAGTCTCTGTTGTTCCTGTTCATTAAGAAGGAATGTGGTGTTCTTCATTATAGATTTTAAATTGCGTTGTATTCTTACAATAGGATCTTTGCTAGCGATTGTACAGATCCTATCCTTAAAAAATTAGTTTTATTTAGGTAACTGTCCTTATCCAATAATACTATAGACCCTCCTTCATCAGCTTTTGTGACTAAGATGTAACTATCTTCTTTTTTAGTTCTCAAAATACGTATTACAGTTTTTGATTAGAATCACATTTAGCGTTAAGTCCTTTAGCTAGGGTTCGTAATTTCCTATTATGTCAAATCTGGTGTCAGTTTGAACTTCAAAGGGGAGTTTAGAAATGTTAGCCTCTACCTCAGCTACTGCGGTAATTATATCCAAGTTCGTTTTTATTCACTAGGCCAGTTATACTTCGGACCCTTATTTAGGAGTTCCATTTCTATTTCAGAAAACTGCACACTGGTTAAATTAACAATTGCAGGTGTGTTGACACATGGAATACTTGCTTTTATTTATCTGCATTTTGTACAATGAACTGTGTTTGGGATTTTTTAAAAACGTTAATTTCTTATCTAATGTGGTCTCTTTCTTGTCCAGTAAAACCATCATTTTGTAGTCTACGTGCAGTTGGAAAGAGTTCCATTCTAATGGGAGCAATGCCTGGGTCACTGTTAAATGAATTTTATATAGTTTTAAGTTCAATTGCAATTTCTTCTCGTATAGTGACCTAACTTCATTCCTTAACCATATTTCACTTTGTTGTTTTGGATTTTGTTCATACATGGAATGGTTAAGTTTCTTCTTTGTGTAGGTTTCAAAAATTTTGGGATCAATTTTAGTTTTAAACATTGCTTCAAAAATGTTATATCTTTAGACAACTTGCATATTTTAATTCTGAGATTGATAAAACCTATTTAATTTGAGTTTTGCCTGGTTGGCTACTAAGTTACAAGTAACTATTCTCATTTTGATTCTGTATTGAAGATGACATATATCACAAATATTATTATAATATTTATAGATCCACCTGTTCAATACAATGCAATAAAATCCATTACTTTATGTGGTTAAAATATATAAATAATAATACACAATTCACAGGTATATGTTTCACCCTTTTTTTATGGGCATCATCAGCCTATAACAATCTTTAAAATTAATGGATACGAGATCTTTCTAATTTCATAAACTATACAATAAAATGTTGGACAACGATCTCATAAAATGTTGTACTATAACATGTAAAATTGGGATATTTCACAGAATGTATGTTAAAAAATACTTTGAATTAACAGTTTTTGAAGATTATAACGTGGTTAATCATGAATATTTGAACGTTTAAAACCAAAATGGATTCTCTTCTTATACATCATTAGGACTGTGACGGCCTTGAGTGTAAAAGCACTATCATCCAAAGGGGATGTTTACTCCATTCCCATAGCATGAGTTCAAGATAATAAAATCAATGTCAGTTATATAAAACAGAAGTGTGCACATATCAAATGTATTAAAATATATATGGTTGATTTATCAGAAAGTCATAGAAAAGAAGATGGGACTTCTTGTGGAGGCGTTGCTAATGCTAAAATGTTGTGTCAAAGCTAGCTGTTGTCAGTGTTTATTTATGTTAGTACGGTAATCATTTGGCTCCAAAAGATGGTCAAGTGGGTGTTCTTAACCCTGCTGAAACATTTGTTCGAAGAAATGATCGAGTTTTACCTGATACAAAATGTTAATGAGAGTTAGTTAAATACTATTGTGCATGAGACTTCAAGTAAGTCAACAATGCCTAAGGTAGTACTTGCTCCTACAGGGCGTGTTAAGTACGTCAGGCTGTTCCAGCAACGCTAGCTAGAAGTAGAATGGTCAGTCAATCCAGTGGATCTGTAAATATTATAATAATATTTTTTATATATGTCATCTTCAATATGGAACCAAAATGAGAATAGTTACTTGTAATCTTTTTTAGTCACTGTAAAAGAGATTTTCTTGAAAAATTCCTAATTTTTTGCTGTAATCTGTTTTTTCTATTATTACTGTCGTGTTCCCTTTACCTGTTCTAGTGATAATGACGTTCTTTTCTCTAATTTCCTTTTGCTATTTGCTTTACGTTGCACCAACACAGATAGGTCTTATGGCGACGATGGGATGGAAAATGCCTAGGAAGTGGCAGGATGCGGCAGTGGCCTTAATTAAGGTACAGCCCCGGCAATTGCCTGGTGTGAAAATGGGAAACCACGGAAAACCATCTTCAGGGCTGCCAACAGTGGGGCTCGAAACCACGATCTCCTGATTACTGGATAATGGCCGCACTTAAGCAACTGCAGCTATCGAGCTCGGTAAATTTCCTTTTTTTTTTTAGGTTTATTACCTGTTCGCATTCTACGAAATATTCTTGGTTTCCATTGTTACTTGTAGACAATGCTTTTCTTTTTGATACATGGATTTTGTTCAGTTTTCTCCTATTATCGAATCTGACCTCATCTTGTATTTCCGGGGGCATTTCATTAACAGCTACTTCTGACTCAACAATCATTATGGTAGTGGCACTGATTATATTCATGTTCGATGAATTGTGTTTCGGACCTTTTTCTAGTATCTTGTTTTCCTGCTCTGTTAGTTCTGTTTTTGACAAATTTATAATGGGAGGGTGAAATTTCTCAATCAAGTTGTTTAAATTGTTATGATTTTCTATTTTGCTTTTTGTACCCATTTTTTGTCGCATTAGCCTTAAGTGTGTTGAGATTTCTGTCTAGCACGAGCTGTTTTTGGGCTAATATTTCCTGCTCTCTTCTTGAAAATTTCTCCTTTCCTCTCAAGAAGAGAGCAGAAAATATTTTAAGTTCAACATTGTGACTAAATTAATAGGTGTTATTTATTTATTTATGAATCAAAAATTATTATAATTCAAGTGTTTTATTAAATGACAAAGCAAACACAAAGAAACATTTTATTCTTTTTCAGATTTAAATAAGGATTTGAGTTCCAAGAGCAGAGCAGATTTAAAACTTCAGCATATAGTGACTAATTTAATAGATTGTATTCAATTATGATTTGAAAATTTCTATTTTAAAGTCTGTAATAAATAACATAGTAAGCAAGTAAAGTTAAAACAAAGAAATTTTTAGCAATTTCAAAGAATTATATATAATTGTCCTGTTGATACGTATATTTGTAATAATGCACAAAGTCCAAATGTTATTGAATTTTTGGCACCGCTGAAGAAGAGAGTAGTTAGCTCTAGAAACATGTACGGTAATTAAGTTAAATAAAATATGTAAAGTACTGACAAGGCGGGAACGTGTTTTATAAGTCAATACGGACAGGATTAATCAACATGGTGGAAATAATCCATGCTAATAATATTCTCGCCATATAATGGAAAGAGAGGATGTGCATTTACTTTCACCTGTTGATAAGGACTTGGACTTTGATGTGAAAATTCAAAGAAAATGAGGTTGAGGAGAGGAAGTAGTGAAAAACCCCAAGGGTACTGGAAGATAACAACCAGTAAATGAATACAGTATATCGTCAAGACCAAGCCCTTGCATAATTCCCTGTAACGCGATGGACTATGCTGTATCTATTGTATATGGCTATCTTCAATTCATACATTGTGTTCATGAAGATTACTGGCAGGTGGCTGCATTATACAGAATTTCTCAGAGCATTTGCCAAGCAATTGTTGCTCTCCTGCCTAGGACAACAAAAGGAAGAACGCCCAGTCAACACAGCCACCTAAGACTTCAGTCAAATGTATGGGGCATTTTCCAGTGCCTGTTCCTCCAACAGAAAGGAACAAACTTCCTTCTAGGCCCTGCAATGTTTGCAAGGGTCATAAAATAAGGTCCGAAGGGAGGTGGCTATGTGAAAAATGTGGTATTACTCCATCTGGAGAGCTGCTTCAAAAATTATCACACAATGATTCACTACTGAAGACTGAGAAACAGTTAATGAACAGTTGGGCATTGACCTGTGAAGTATATAGCTTTGAAAAAATGCCAGTTTTTGACCAAGCGTTAATATACAAAATTAAAACACAATTTTCTAAACTAAATAGTTTTCTGTCCTTGCAAGTTAGACTAGCAGTCAGGTTCCAATGGGTTATTTAAAGTATAGTTTCAGAACTTTGCTGCTTTAAAAGTGGGAAACCACAGAAAACCATCTTTGGAAGAATGGCTGAAAGAGAAGTGCAAGGATGTTCAAGGCTTTATGGTCTGAGGAAAGGTAGAAAATGCATGCAGACAAATCAATCAAGCCTTTGGAGAAAGGAAAACAAGGTAAGAAAGAGTAGTGATGGCTGACACAACAGTGCTGATAAATTGGATATGAAGGAACATAGTCAAGAGCTTGCTGATAATCCTATGAAACTACAGTCAAACAATCGGGCTCATTTCATATGTGCATCTTTCCCACTTTATCCAAGCAATTGCCCCTCAATAAGAGTTCAGATGGGAAAATCTAGCAAAAAAACATAAAGCACAAATATGACAGGAACATATCCAACACCATTATCAAGGTAAAGAAGTAGATGATAGCGTTCTGGAAAAATAACAGGCTGCTGATGCTGATGAAATGGGAGTCCCAATTTTGAAGTCAGAATTTGAGAAGTTTTGATAGAACTAAGTATATACAAGGCACCAGGAATTGATGGCATACCCTCAGAATTACTGACTGCCATAGGAGAAACCAGCACGGTGAGGTTATTCACTTTATTGTGCAAGATACATGGAAAAGGAGAATTGCCATATGATGTTTGGCAAAATGATGTTATATCTATTCTTGTGAAAGCCGCTGCTGACAAGTGTGAAAACTATCGTACCATTAGTTAGTATGGAAAGACAATTGAGTTGGAGGACATCAATTTGGCTACAGAAGAAATGTAGGAACACATGAAGCAATCCTGACTTTACGTCTGATCTTAGAGGATTGAATTAAGAGGGACCGGCACACATACATATTATCCGTAGAAAAACAAAAGGCATTCATTGTCAGATACCGAGAAAGAAGAACAATTTCTATATGCAAAACATCAGTCTGCTGTGATAAGAATCAAAGACGTTGAGAAAGGAGCAGTATTCCTTAACAGAGTCAGGCAGGACTGGAGGTTCCCCCTCCTTCACAATGTTTATATAGAAGAAAGAAGCAGTAAAGAAAATCAAAGAGGAATTTGGACAGGGTATCGCAATCAAAGGAGAGGAAATCAAAGCTCTCAAGTTTGGTCATGATATTGTTTTTTATCTCAGTTTGCAGATCTGGAAAAATTGTTGAATGGTACAGGCAGAGTCTGGGGGAAAGAGTACAAGACCAAAATAAATAGAACCCCCCAAAAAAGTAATGGAGTGCAGTAGAAAAAAAGTCAGCTGATGGAGGAAAAATGAGATTAGGATATGAACTTCTAGCTTGCTTGTTGTTGCTTGTTGTTTAAAGGGGCCTAACATCGAAGGTCATCAGCCCATGAAATTCTAAAGGTAGCAGATGAATATTGTTACTTGGGTAATAAATAAACTAACGACAGCAAAAGTAATGAGGACGTAAAATGTAGATTACAGTCTAGCACAAGCAAGGAGGGCCATTCTTCAGAAAACAAATTTGCACCTTTCAAACAGTGATAAATGGATTACTGAGATGTTTTTGAACACATTTGTCTGGAGCATGGTGTTGTGTGGAAGAAAAACATGGACAATAACTAGCTCAGGAAAAAAGAAAGAGTAGAAGCTCCTTAAATAGTGTTAAAAATGAATGCTGTAGGTGAGCTGTGTAGATCGAATCACGAGCAAAAAGTACAGAATTAAACTGGTGAGAGATCAATATCAGTAAATTTGACAAGAAGAGATAGAATGATAGGACATATCTTAAGACACCCAGGACTTGTTCAGTAGGTTCTTGAGAGAATTGTAGTCAGTAAGAACAGTAGAGGTAGAACAAGATATGAATATGACAAGCAGATCACAGGAGATGTAGGATGTAGTAGTTATCTAGAGATGAAAAAGACACCACAGGATAGGGGCACATGAAGTGCTGCATTACATCAGTCTTTGGACAGATGACTCTCAAACAATAACATGTGAGAAATTGCGTCCTGGTTAACAGAGACTGCTATTTGTTTCCAAGAGGACATGCTGAGAACACGGTTATATTCATTAGTCAAGATGAACCAGCCAGTCCAGTGCACTTATAAAATAGACTGTATTTAAGCCAAACATGGTCATACTGTATTACACTTTTCTTCATATCACCCAGTATTGAATCCCAATAAGTTGATATAGTCAAGTGTCAAGAATGGCATTTCTAAACAAAATGTGATGTACAGAATGGAAGCATTTCTATAATTTATGGTGAACAAATTGCTTGTATTACAAATGAGGACTGGAAGTAAAATTTGTGAGCACGTAAATTAATTTGAACATCAGTAATTTCAACTGAAGGTTTATTTGATTATAGTGACAGTGATGGAAGCAATACTGAAACCACAAGAGAAAGTGGTAATAAAACAACACTGCCAGCGAAAGTGAAATAGGCATGAATAGAGAATATGATGAAACAGTGGGAGGGGCATTTCCTAAGAGATTTAGTATGCCTAGATATAGTGACAGTGAATGATCCATAGTTTTCGATCAAGTGATTAACATACTAAATTATGTGTAATGTGCAGTTGTATGTGTAATTATTGGAAGGATTTGTGAAAGGTTTCTTAACAGGAATACTATAATTTATGATGAGATTGTACATTTCTTAAGGCATGCATTGTACAATATCCTTCACTTATACTCTCCTGTGTATGCTCGAACCTAGTCCTTGTCACCTTCCACAACAACACACTTCCCGTCCTGCACTTGAATGTTCTCCACAATTTGCAAAAGCTGTACCCAAAGATTGTGACTCAGTCCTCAACACAACAAAAGTATAAGAAAGAAACCTACACCATTAGGAATCCTCCTGATGTACAACATACAGGCAGACAGGGTAAAAAGTATGGTATATCTAAGGAGTAACATAGGACCATTGTGCTGCAATTAAATGCTGAAGAAACCAGAGACTATCTTCATTAGCAAGTGGCAACACCTATCCTGAAACGATCACAGAATCAAGCTCAAAAAGACAATAGCAAAATGCTGTAGGCCTATCCTCTCTTCCCTACTAAATACCATAGAGCCCTATATAATTTATTATCCAGAGAAAAGAGAATCCAAACATTCAAGATGTGGATATATAATAGCAAATTGTGTAATTCCAGTGGGTTATTTTCATGTCGCACCAATGGAGATAGGTCTTATGCCAACAAAAGGATAGGAAAGGGCTAGGAGTAGAAAGGAAGCAGTGGTGGCCTGAATTAAGGTACAGCCCCAACATATTAATGACATGACAATGGGAAATGTTAAAAACTACCTTCAGGGTTGCCGCCAGTTGGGCACCCCACACAAAGAACTGTCAACCTCAGCTTATCAAGACAATTTAACTAAAGAGGCTGAAATACACGTATCACATTATGAGGACTGTTACAAGTAATATTTTGAGGAAAAAATTTAGGCAGAAGAGGACTTAGAATAAGATGGACATCTTGGATCAATATTTTGAATGGGTTGGAGCTCTTTGGCACATGACAAAAGGAAGATAGCCATGCTTGTACCCAAATTCCAGTTAGGATAAGGTACCAGTAACAGTGAAGAACCCAGCCATCAGATGCCATGCATTGGAGGGACTTTGAACAACAATAGCTGCTATAAATTAACTAGCATAAAATTTCGAGCTACCTGAAGAAATTACGAAAATCGTTTTAAATATTGGAAATTTCACTATACATCTTTGCAAGGATCTTCAAAATGTCTGCTTAAAAATTAGGAGTTGCCCAATTAAGTCTATTTAGCAGTTTGTTAGAATTTCCATTATCAGAAAAATGACATCAAAATATTAGATTAGTTCAAATGTGTTCACCTGTGTTTCTCTTGGCACTGCCAACTCTGATTTTGGTTCTTCTTTCAAACACATCTCTTCTGATATAATTTTGTAATTGTCCTGTGG
The DNA here is from genome assembly GCF_040414725.1 of Anabrus simplex. Classification (NCBI taxonomy): domain Eukaryota; kingdom Metazoa; phylum Arthropoda; class Insecta; order Orthoptera; family Tettigoniidae; genus Anabrus; species Anabrus simplex. The sequence continues at coordinate 99,548,267 of NC_090274.1, read as the reverse complement.
AAAAGTTAATATATTAGGCAAATTTTTCAGACATATCTGGAAATGTATTTATATATGAGTGGGCTTAACAATTCATCATTTCCTAGTAAATGGACAGTTTCAGTTTCAAATCTTAAACTATCGTTTATCAGAAAATCTCCATGTTGAGTATCCATAAAAGCATGCCAATTAAGAGACCTTCAGGAGTGGAGGAATGTCCTGGTTAAATGGTCATATTTAATTTTGAAGAGTAGAACAATTATATAAAATAAAACCTTCTAAAATAACACCGAATGATCAGGAAAATGTACAGACATACTTAAAAATAATCTGCTCATTATAAAGAAACCAATACTGAAATATGAAGAACTTCACAATTTATCACTGTTATCTTTCACGTCATGTACCAACAAATACAGCTCAGCAGGAAAATGTATCTTCCATATTTCCTCTTCTATATGAAGTGTTCAGCTTGAAGGCAGGGAAGATCCTCAATAGCCCTACCATCAAATGGCATAGAGAGCTAGGTGTCACTGAGGAGGCAAACTAAAGAAATGAAGAGTAAGGTAGCTTTCCATTGCGTTCCTCCTCCAGCCAAACACTGCTGTTGCATACCAGTCTCTCATGAGCACGGTACTGTACACACAGACCAGCTATTTCACACCTTTTCCTATAGGATCTGGCTGTATTAGGAATGGTGTTGCCCGTACTGCTCATATCTCAGTCACTTTCATATCGTAAGAGCCAAGAATGAGACTGAGACCCAAAATACAAGTGACAAACTTGTTCTGGGCCAATCCAGAAGACAACAGGTATTGAGCACACAGTATCTCACCAGAAATGTAATAGGGCAGGCCACCTCATATGGAAGTCATAAGCCGTAAACAATTTAAACCAAACCCTATAGGTTATCTACAATATCATAGAGGGCCTGTATGCCTGACATCTGTGCTCCTTGTGCAGGTACGAGTACATATGGTCAGCTGACAGGGATATTGCAACTTGCTTTACATTGCACTGATACAGAGAGGTCTTTTGGCGATGATGGGATAGGAAAGGGCTAGGAGTGGAAAGCATACCTGCCAACTTTACAAAACCAAAAATCAGGAGATTTTGATATGAAAATCAGGAAAATCAGAAGAAACAATTGGTCAAAACTGCTTATTCTGCATGTCTTGTGCAATACAGTACTATGATATATTTGTAACAGTGATTGTCTAAAGGCCTGACTGCTGTTGTATGAGAGTACACATCTCTATTACCTCACAGGAAGTACATGTGTGAGATGATCGGTCTGTGATAAAATAGTATGAACTCGTGTTCCAGTCATGTACTTAGATACCATTACTTAGCAAAAGCATAGATTAATATATTGCACATGATTATGTGAAGCTCAGTGCTATTAGTATCAAATAACTAGCTGTTGTACCCGTGCTTCACTATGGAATTCTCAGAAAGAATGTCCTTATAGTTTTCCCAACTGAAGTCACCATAGGTCATAACAATGACATCATTATGAATGTCATGATTAAAAGTAATGCTGTCATATGAAATATTCTATAAAATGAAAAACAGCACATTTTCTCACTTTTAACGAAAAGTACTATGGTTGATATAGATGTTGATTCCCATAGGGAAACCAGAATATTTGTCCCGAATGAGTATATCTATAATACCAATATAAATGGTCCGTTATTGGACATTATAAATTTTCCAACTAACTCATTCCTGGTTGCTAACGTTTTGCCCCCGTATGCTAAGTTGGGCTCATCAGTTGGTAAATAGCACACCCACCAAGATGCATGGCTAGTGCATACCATGGAGGCCACTGCGTAGGCTACTTGCAGCCACTGGCAGTGCCAATACACTATGAGAGACTTTGTCTCATTATAAAAAATTGAGGCCTGCCTGGCCATCATGTGATATACATGCTGATTCCCATAGGGAACCTGAAATATTTGTCCTGAATGAGTAAATTTATAATACCAATATAATGGACCATGATTGGACATTATAAATTTTCCAGCTAACTCATTCCTGGACCCTGATTCATAAAACTAACTAATAATATAGAACTCATTAAAATAATTATTAGTTAACCAAATTCAGTTTCATAAAGCTTTACACATGACCAATAAAATATCTTCACTCATAATAATATTAGTTAATTAGTCAGCTGATACAAATGGAGGTTAGAATTGGTCTGTTGCATATTCAAAGACATAAGCTTCATTATTGTTTCTGTATAGAACTGAGATCACAGAGATAAGCTATTTATAAGGTTCAAAGGTGAAAAGGTTGAACCTTATAAATAACTGACCTTTGTGGTCTGTTGCATATGTTCTTGGTTTGTGTTTGATCCTAGCAGTAGGCTATTACTTGAATACAACTGGTTATTAATCCGTATGTTCGATAGGCTCACATGATATTTTTGTTGTTGTGACTTTTGATACTTATGAGAGTGGATAAAAATAGTGAAAATAATGTGAGAGAAGAAAGTTACTTTGCAACAAGTGACTGAGATAAAGCGTCAACTATTCGCAGCCTTGTGCACACTATAACCGTCCTTTTTTTTAAAACTTTTTTATTTTATGTCCTCTTCAATTTTTTTGAGATGGACTAGATGGTTTACTACTGTGGGTGGGGACGATAGAATAACACCCACGGTATCCCCTGCCTGACGTTAGAGGCAACTGAAAGGGGCCCCAGGGACTCTCAATTTGGGAGCGTGGGTTGACGACCATGGGGCCCTGAGCTGAGTCCTAGTATTGTTTACACTTACTTGTGCCAGGCTCCCCGCTTTCATCTATCTTATCCAACCTCCCTTGTTCAACTCTTGTTCTTTTCCGACCCCGACGGTATTAGGTTGCGAGACCTAGAGAGGTCTTTCATTTTCACGCCCTACATGGCCCTTCTCTTTCTCTGGCCAATACCTTCAATTTTCAAAGTGTTTGATCTCTTCCATTTTTCTAACTGATTAGTGTTATATAGAGGATGGTTGCCTAGTTGTACTCCCTCTTAAAACAATAATCATCATCACCACCACCATCTTGGTTTACTGGTGGTATAAGACAAGATCTTAAAGGATAGCTGGAGTCTCCGAGAAGAACTGCACTATGGAAACACAATACTGTATAACTATCAACTCGTGGAGTGCAATGTGAAGCTGCTGTTTTGAGGTTATGCTTCATTTCTTGCAGTGGAACATTCTATCACCAATCCTATCAAGCAAATACTCAAAAGTTCTGTAATCTAACCTAAATCTCTCACTGTATTCATATGTTTGTCACATACCAGTACAGGCTATTTTTGGCCTAACATTTATTGAACTGTGAATACCTACACTCGTTCCTCATCACGATTTAAATCAGAGTCGACCATTTCACTGATTTTCAAGACTTTATGCCAAAATATTAAAATACCGCTCACTTTGGTTTCACTAATAATATGGATTATGAGTCAAAATACACTCATGGAAATGAATCCCAATATTATGAGTAACTTTCATTAGTCATGCTGTCTATGAAACAATTTACTAATATTATTAGGAATATCTACTAATAATTTCGACTGATAAACTAATTACTAATATTATTAGCTAAAAACTCTATGAAACATAATACTAATATTATTAGTTATTATTAGTTAATATTATTGGTTTCTTACTAATAATATTAGTGAAAGATGTTTTATGAAACAGGGCCCTGATTGCCACCGTTCGGTTTCCCTATGGGAATCAACATCTATATCATCTGATGGCCAGGCAGGCATCTATTTTTGATAATGAGACAAAGTCTCTCATAGTGCATTAGCACTGCTGGTACCTGCAAGTAGCTTACGCAGTGGCCTCCACGTATGTGCGAGTTCTATGCGAGTTACAAACCCCTGGGACTGATACAGGTTTCAATAATCATAGCACATTCGCGGACATTTTACGCATTAATAAACGTCGATATTGCATTTGAAAGTGGCTAAAATGGTGGGATTTGAATACACATTTTTGAAGTTCACCAAAAAAATACGCTAAAATTGGGAGACATAATAGAATAATCGGGAGGTGGGAAAAACTGTTGAAAATCGGGAGTCTCCCGCCTAAATCGGGAAAGTTGGTAGGTATGGGAAAGGAAGTGACTGTGGCCCTAATTAAGATACAGCCCCAGCATATGCCTGGCATGAAAACAAGAAACCAGAGAAAACCATCTTCAGGGCTGCCAACAGTGGGTTCGACCCCCTATTTCCCGAATACAAGCTCACAGCTGTATGGCCACCTGCTCAAAAGAGATATATTGTGCAGGACTTCGTACGTATTGAGAAGCAAAAGGTCAGATTGTTGTCTCAAGAATGCCAGCCCTATGTTCAGCATATGCCTGCACAAATCAGTGTAACTAATCCAAGGATACATTTTGTTTTAAATAAGTGTTACTGGATTCAATTCCTGTTTGTTAATAAACCCATTTTAATATTTTAACAGAGGAAGTACTGTGAAACAGAGTTTTTATCAATTTGATCAGGTTACCGATTTCCTTTTTAAAGACCAAGGAATAAACTCAACAATGGGTTGTGAGGATAAACGGAGACAAGTTGTATCCCACCCAATACAGTAATTTAGGTTCTGCACACTTTGATGGTAAGTACATGTATCAAATGAGCAGTGGCTATTACTGCCAAACGTGGCATGGTTCTAAGCATTTTATTTTGCCTGACATTCGCAAACGAAGAAAATATGTGCTCACTGCCAATAAAACATAACGAAGGAAACCCACCAGAGGCAACTTGTTAAAATTAAAGCTGATATTGTGTAACACTGAGAAAATGCAAATACTGCGCCTATTTAATTGATTTAGTGGTATATTTTACACACTGTGTGTTGAAATTTCAGCTGATCACTAAAAAGAATAGAAGAAAATGATCAGAGTCTACGTAAATGTAGTACAGAGCAAGTTCTTGAAGAGTAGCAAGACATATGTCCGGATCGGCACTGTGCTTCATGAACTACAACTAAAAATACTTACTTGATCCTAGACTTTTTCATAACATTGACATTTCAACACACAGTGCCCCCTAAAGTGTTTTAGTGCTTCACAAACAGCAACTGACAGAATTATTTAAACTTCACATTTTATTTGCCTGTGCATTGTCTTTTATACTTATTTGTGATCGGCTGATGATGACCAAGAATAAAGGTCGAAACCGGTACGAATTAAAATTAAGTAGGAATGTAAAAATTGCATTTCTTATTTTAATAGTATTGAAAGTTTGAACCATCATATATCTTCTTTTAACTTAATAGTGTGTAAAATATACCTCTAAATCAATTAAATATGTGCAGTATTTTAATCATTTCCAGTGTTACATAATATCAGCTTCATATCCATACTGGCAGTAATGAATTATTCACCTACAAGACTTTATTACATCCTTCTAATCTACACAAACTTCCGGGCAACTTCACTGATAACTTAAGGCCATGCTGCCAATGGGGGAAAACACAGACACTGCACGAATGCAATTCATATCTTGCATTGAATACGAGGATCCAATGGAGTCCAATAAAGGTATAATTCGTGTGTAATGCACAAGCACTGACACATGTGGATTGGTGTATTGTAATGAGTCTACATGAAACACATCCTTTTCTTATCATCATGGTTGAGATGCACAGTATGGAAGATATGACACATTTAGTGTTCTTTGCCTCAGTGTTTAGACGTTCATGTTTTTCTATAGGGGTCAGTTCAAAAAATATGCAACAGAGCGCAATTATTATTATTATTATTATTATTATTATTATTATTATTATTATTATTATTATTATTACGGAGTTACCCGTGGAAGGCAGAGGTGAGGGAAGGTGCGGGCTGGAATGGGTGTAACTACAAGGCCGAAAGATGAATTAAAATTTCAATAAAGGTTATATTTTCACAAATAGAAAAACTTAACAAATTTCACATAGAATTTAAACAAATAACAACAACTCAACCACTATCCACTATTCAGGTACAAGTAATAATTTTACAAACGAAAGCCCAAGTTTCGGGGTCTTTACAAGTTCTGGGCTTCGAGGCCCAATTACACAATCCTTGAGCTACTAGCCCAAATTTACCAAGGTACACACTTGATCAAAGGGCAGAAAACCCCTTCATTCAAAGAGCATTAGGTCCAAAAATCATAGCGGGCCTCCTAGAGGCACTTTTACTACATCAGAAAGAGCTGACCCGCTCTCAATTTTTCAAGCCTATTAAAGGCAATACCAGGCTTTTACACATGATTGCCACCAAGGCACAACTTACAATGAAACAGGGGTACCTAGTACCCAGCCTACTGGGCCTTAATAGAAAAATAATAGGTTAATTTAAATGGCCCTCAATGCAAAAAAGAATGGAGGCGTGAATTAGCACTCACAAATACACATTTTGAAACCTAAGAGGCACTAGGCCGATGACACAGGGCTATTCCCAAACTAGGGAGGTGACTCGTATAAGAAAATTTAATACGTTAAGGAAGAGAAGAAAATCAGTTACAAAAACGTAGTCACCTCGAACACAAAAGGAAGGGGAGCTCGAGAGGTTAAAGCACTCTCTATCCCCTAATTACCATCACAGATTTTATGAAGTTTTTACATCAGCCAGAAGAATTTACATATGGAGGATAGGTTACAATTGTAGAAGGTTTCGGACCTTCCCCGACGGGTTAAACTGCTGAGCTAGCATGAAATAAAGATGTTACATAGCTATTACCTTTTGAAGAGCTGCTTCCTGATGAAAGAGGCGCTTCCCGCCCCCTGCTACATGTCCATACTCTAAGCTAGATAATGTTGAAGTGGCGAAGAGCCGTGAAAATCAGCAGGTTTTAAACGCTCGGGGAAAGTTCGAGACCTTTCATGAATAAAGCAGCCACACCCCCTCAATTTTATTGGGTAGCTTAAAGTTACACACCAAAATCGGAGAAGAAAGACATGATTGGTCAAAAATTAATTAAAGAAACTCGGGATCGGCTAAGTTCAAAACTGGCGGAAAGGAAGATTAATATTGCCAACCCACAAATGAAAGAAAGAAATTTAGTACAGAGAAAACTTATGAATACAGAATTTCTTCAAGAAAGTTCATTCACTTCGCACCAGGGTGCATGATCATAGTTTTTTAATCAGTGACATCTATAAGAGAATGTCCACACTTCTTGACCAATATTAAAAAAAACAAGTTGAAATCCACACACTACTAACAACTTCGTAATCACAAATTTTACTGTGGTGACATCTTCTGAGAAACTTATGAGTTAATCCAGTTTTTGAAGTTCAGAGTTTCTCCTGTAGAGGAGGATTTATTGGTACAAGATTTAAAATTGCGGCGTACGGGTGTACCTCCTGGTACAAGCAGTAGTAGTAGTAGTAGTAGTAGTAGTAGTAGTAGTAGTAGTAGTATCAATATTCGGAATGGCTAAATTAAGATGAGAAGGACCATTCCTTCAAAATCTTGTTTCATTCTTATTATAATAGCAAGACTCATCCTTAATGGGGCTGACTGATCGAAAATCACCATCAATTGTTATCCATGAGCATGTTATGAAAGGTGCTGTTAAAGGAATAGATACATACATACATACATGTATATATATAAAAGCAAGTCGGTCTGGAGCGATGTATATATAAATACTTAAAAATGAAAAAGACGTGAATTAATGAGGCACTTCCGCAAATCTCAGACATTTGAAACTTGGTACGGGAGAAGCTGATGACCCCAGGATCCCTAGGAAAATCCAAAATACTCAAAATTCCCTCAAGGGGGCACACTGGGGGGCCTCAAATGTTTGGGTCAGCATAAGAACGCAGTCGTATAATTTATCGAAAACGACAACCTTTAGGTTTCGTGGGCTTAAAAGTTTTCGGGAATTTCCTATTTTTTATCCCCCGTCCCCCCAAATCAAGATGGCGGCACAACCTGCCATACGAGGTAGAAAATTGAAATTTGGCGAAATTATAGCTTTTGGTCCCTAACCGACGGAAAAATTACAAAACGTTCAAATTTTTCACTTTTGACCCCCAAAGATATCGAAATATGGAGGCAATTCTAATGACTGTGCAGACATTCCTTTTGAGCTATTTGTTGGCTAAACGGTAAGTCGTACCAGAAAACGGATGGCACAACCTCGCTTCAATTCGGAGTGATCTACAACATTGGTCCTATGACATTTTGTCGTATCTCTCTCCCTTATACGTTAGATTTGGCCGTATTTCTGGATTGTTCGTAAATTTGGTGATTTTTACAAGTTTATTTCATTGTTTGACACACTTATATGAATGATAGGATCATCAAGTTGGGTTCGCACATTGGCACGATCAAGGGCCATATGTGGACCAAGTTTCATGATTCTAGCTTATACATAAGTAGGCAAAAAGTAATGTAAAACGTTACAAATGTACCCAAATTTCACCCTATTAAAATTTTGAACTCAATTTACCCACTAAATATTGGAGATACGAGGAAATGATTTAGAAACAAACATGTAGAGCAATAAATGAGGCGTTTGATGGCGCAAACCGTTTGTTGATATCACGCACCGTTTAGGAGTTATGAATCTCGAAGTGGAAGTCTGCACTTTTCAACGTGCTAATGCTTATCCGTCATCTATATATATAAAAGCAAGTCGGTCTGGAGCGATGTATATATAAATATTTAAAAATGAAAAAAGACGTGAATTAATGAGGCACTTCCGCAAATCTCAGACATTTGAAACTTGGTACGGGAGAAGCTGATGACCCCAGGATCCCTAGAAAAATCGGAAATACTCAAAATTCCCTCAAGGGGGCACACTGGGGGGCCTCAAATGTTTGGGTCAGCATAAGAACGCAGTCGTATAATTTATCGAAAACGGCAACCTTTAGGTTTCGTGACTTAAAAATTTTCGGAAATTTTCTATTTTTATCCCACGTCCCCCCCCAAATCAAGATGGCGGAACAACATGCCAGACGAGGTAGAAAATTAAAATTTGGCGAAATTATAGCTTTTGGTCCCTAACTGACGGAAAAAATCCAAGATGTTCAAATTTTTCACTTTTTACCCCCAAAGTTATCGAAATATGGAGGCAATTTTAATGTCTGTGCAAACATTCTTTTGGGGGTATTTGTTGGCTAAACGGTAAGTCGTATCATAAAACGGATGGCTCAATCTCCGTTCAATTCGGAGTAATCTACATCTTTGGTCCTATGACTTTTTGTCGTATCTTTCTCCCTTATGCGTTAGATTTGGCTGTATTTCTGAATTGTTCGTAAATTTGATGATTTTTACAAGTATATTTCATTGTTTGACACTCTTATAAGAATGATAGTTTCATCAAGTTGTGTGCGCACATTGGCACGATCAATAGCCACATATGGACCAAATTTCATGATTCTAGCTTATACATAAATATGCAAAAAGTAATGTACAACGTTAAAAATGTACTCAAATTTCCCCCTAAATATGGGAGATACGAGGAAATGGTTTAGAAACAAACATGTAGAGCGATAAATAAGGCGTCTGATGGCGCGAACTGTTTGTTAATATCATGCACCGTTTAGGAGTTATGAATCTCGAAGTGGAGGTCTGCACTTTTCAACGTGCTCATGGTTATCTCTCATCTTATAAATAAAGTTGTAGGGGGTCCGCTGTCTGTAATTTCGTATGTTTAGCCATTTTTTCAGATATTTATCCGTTTTAGGTCCACTCAAGACCGAATCGGTGATTTTTACTTTCCGTGTCTGCTTGTCTTTTTGTTTGTTTGTTCCACCATCACGGCAAAGCGGCAGGATAGATTTCAACCAAACTTCAAATTTGGAGTATACTCACCCCGAGGAAGGTTTCTACATGCATTTCATTTTAAAATCTTTGATTAGACGGGGATTTATAGGAAAACCAGAACGGTTTTCTTCCATTTCCTCTTATACTATTGATTTCCTGTAAACTCCGTGGACCAAATATGTGAAACGTCTCTTCATTATAAACAGCTTTCGTTATGTTCATAATTTACCTTACTATTCAAATGACGGAGAAATTTACTATTTTCTGAGGGTATCATGGTCTGTGTGTGTGACCGACAGACGGACAACGAACGTACAGGTTGCCATGGCAACGTCTCTGACTGCTTGCCAGCAGGGAAGTAACGTATTGCCATTTTCCTCATCATAACTTTAAATTCATGGTTGTTCCTTGGGTAGAAGGCATTCTGCGGGATATTGGCGGAATATCGTTGGAGTTTATAACCGTCCTCGAATAGCTTAAGTAATATTTTTTTTTCTATGTGCTTTACGTCGCACCGACACAGATATGTCTTACTGCGACGATGGGATAGGAAAGGCCTAGGAATTGGAAGGAAGCGGCCGTGGCCTTAAGTAAGGTACAGCCCCGGCATTTGCCTGATGTGAAAATGGGAAACCACGGAAAACCATCTTCAGGGCTGCCGACAGTGGGGCTCGAACCCACAATCTCCCGATTACTGGATACTGGCCGCACTTAAGCGACTGTAGCTATCGAGCTCGGTGCTTAAGTAATAACACCATTAGTCATCTTATCTGTTGACCTAAGAATGCCTGCGCCTAAATTTCTCCTCTGTTACCTCTTTCTTATATCCATAACTCACACCAGCATATTTTATTTAGGGGCATTTGATTTTCCAATACATTCACTTGGTATTTACATATTTGTCGTCAACCGGCTGTCCTCAGTTTTATTCCATTTTCTATTAACTTCAACTTTCTTTACTGAATTATTTTCTTCCTTAATTACACCGTATGTATGCAAGTGCTAATCCCGAAAGCTTGACACTCTTTCCTTTGAGAAAATATTCTAAGCTATGCAAATGTATAACTTTCGGCCACGGAAAATATCGAAATATGGATGCAATTTTAACGACGGTGCACACCTTCGTTTCGGGATAATTGGTGGCTAATCTGTAAGTCTTATCACAAATCAGAAAGCACAATCGCGTTTCATTTTGGAGAGATCTACAACTTTGGTCCTATGACTTTTTATCGTATTTCTATTCCTTATACGTTAAATAGAGCCGTATTTCTCGATTTCAAGTTAATTTTGTACTTTCACACGTATATGTTAACATTAAATTTGGCACATTTATAGGAAAGATAGAATCATGACATTCGGCACGCGCATTGGCATGACCAGTGGCAATGTGATAGCCAAATTTTATGATTCTATCTGTCACATGAAAATCACAAATATAAAGTAGTATGCGAAAACTGTACAAAATTTCACACCCAGTGACTAACTCAATCTGACCCATAAATATAGGAGATACGAGAAGATGTCATGGGACCAACCCTGTAGAACACTGAAAGAGGCGTCTGATGGTGAGGTCCGTTTGCAGATATGTCGCAGAGTTTCAAAGCAATAACTCTCGAAATAAAGGTCTGCACTTCTAGTGTGTCTGTACATTGACTATTTTGGCGACATTTCTGTACAGTTATCCGTTTCAGGTGTAATAATGACCATCTGCATACTTTTAGCTTTGGTGTCTGGTTTTCTGTTTGTCTGTTTGTCTACAATTTGGAAACTACGGGATATATTTCCATCAATATTCATATTTAGAATCTACCTGTCCTTGGGTAGGTTTCAGATATCATTAACCGGACTTAACTTAAGAACGGGCGCGTGTTGAGCGTATTTCTTACAAGTTGCAAACTATTGAAGATATTTGAACCAAACTTTATATTTAGCATTCACCTTTCCAAAGGTAGATTTTAAAGGTCAATAACATTTCCTGTACCTGGAATGGACTGGCGGTTTATAGGGAATCGAAATGGTGAATTTACTCTTCCACAATATATACATGACCAACCTGACTGGAAATCGACCAAATTTGTTGGAAATCCATTTCTAAAACTTTTTTTCATGTGTATTTTCTCGACAGAAAGATTAATAAGGGAGATATCATGAATGGTCGGTTTTGCAGGGTAAGTCCAGCAGACATAGACCAAAAGGTGTTGTACGTGGAGCAGATTCCTTATTTATCTATATAAGTAAAATCCTAACGACTGTGTGCCTGTACATTGACTATTTTGGTGAAATGTTCGCACAGCTACGCGTTTAAGGGGTAATAATAACAACCATCTGCATAATTTTTTGGTTTAGTTTCCTGAAAGTCCTAATTTTAACCCTCCTCGCCCAAAATCCACATTGCGGAATAATCTGGCAGACGAACAAGAAAACAGAAATTTGGCAGAATTATACGTTTTAGCCTGTAACGGACAGAACATTTCCAGGAGCTTTAAATTTTTCACTTTTTTCCCCGAAGAATATCGAAATATGGAGGCAATTTTAATGATGGTGCAGATCTTCGCGAAGTCCTATCACATAAGGGAAGGCACAATCTCCGTTCAATTTGGAGTGATCTACAACCTTGGTCTTATGACTTCTTGTTGTATCTGTATCCCTTTTACGTTTGATTTTTGTCTATTTCTCGATGTTAAGTACATTTGGACTTTTCACATGCATAATTCATACTTTCAATCACTTATAAGAAAGATAGAATCATCAAACCCTACACGAAAATTGGCCCACCCAGTAGCCATATGTGAGCCAAATGCTATGTATGTAGCTGTCACATAATTATCTGAAAAGTAATGCAATGTGAGATAATCTTACAAAAAATTTACTCCATTCAACGTTTCTAACTCAATCTGACCCATGAATAGATCAGATATCATACGACCAGCCATTTAGGCCGCTAAATCTGACGTCTTATGATACAATCCTTTGTCGATATGACGTACCGTTTTGCAGCAGTCAATCTGTAAATGAAGGTCTGCAATATTTTAAGCATGCATAAACTTTCGTATGTCGACCTATATATATTCACTGATGTCGTGTCGTAGCCATCGAGAAGGGGTGTGTCTGCTATTGTAATCAGTACTCCCCACACCGACTTTGACTGGGAGTACGAATGGGGTCCATCTCCAACACCTGTGTAACTGGCATTAGTAAGGAAGGCCTACCATTGTAGTGAATAATTCACTTCTCGATTTGACTTGCAGAAGGCAAGGGAGCATGCACTGTTGTTTAAAAGTCCCCTACCGATTGTGTTTGGCTGTAGGCAAGGGTACCCACCCTTATAAACAAATGTATCCATCTAAAATGTGACTGGTATTAGGCATAGTGGCCTGCTATTTTGATGGAAACTCACCAACTTGGTATGACTGGTAGTAAGCTGGCTGGATGTACGGAAAGGGGCCTGTCATTATAATTATAACTGCACAACTCAATTTCGACTGGTAGTAGGGAAGTTGCCAAACATTCTAATGAAAACTGTAATCTGTCTGGAAGTAGGAAAGGGGGCCTGCCATTGTAGCAAAAACTCCCAAATCGATTGTGACAGCGCAGTAGGCGATGGGGCCTGCAATTATAATGAAAATTTCTACACTCGATTGTGAATGGCAGTAGGCAAGTGAGCCTGCTGTTATCATCACAAATCCGTAACAAGCACTTTACATTGGAAACACCGTATTGGGAACCTCCCTATGCTGTTTCTCGGATAACGCTAAGAGACATGCCATTTTAAAAATATCTTATTTACTGTATGTACAGTATTTACTTCGATATTCGAATACAATGTAGAATAGCGTAGCGAAGCACGGGTACATTTGCTACTACATACATATATACATACGTACATACATATATATTCAGTATAGACTGTTATTCCATTTGGTGTTCAGTCTCCAAGCCTCTGTGAATGTACCAATCACCTCAACAATCCCCTATTTCTAACTAGTTCCATATTATTTTATCATTAAATCATTAAAAACTGAGTCTAATCATCATCGCTTTGGTCTTGCTGTACTCACCTTACCCTCCATGACCGACTCACTCATTCTCCTAGATGATCTATCCCGCTCCATTTGCCCCACAAGATTCCACCATGCTTCAAGACTACAGAAACATCCATTCAGTTCAATCGTAACTTAGCCTTTATTTCTTCATGACAAGTATCTTCCTGCCATTCTTCCCACCTGTTTTCCCACCTATCATTCTTGCTACTTTCACATTTGATACATCTAAATTGTAAGTTATCGTGAGCCCACCGAACATTCACTCCCATATAACAAAGTTGGTCTGAAAACACGTATATGTAAAGATAGTTTCATCCAGGAGCTGACTTCATTCTTCCAGAATACTGCTGATTGCAACTGTGATTCAAGATCACCAACTATATTACCATCCTCGGAGCACACACATCTTAAATATTTGAAATTATCTACCTACTTGAACTTCATAACAACAATCTTGTATGTCTTACCTACTGACATCAGTTTAGTCTTAGAAAGACTAATTTTCATACCATACTCATTGTACCTATTTTCAAGTTTCAAGACAGTAGACTGAAGGCTTTAGGAAAAATCTGTCATTAAGATTAAGTTGTAAGAATGCGCCAGATTTCTTACTAAATTTTCACCTTACTGAATCCCTTCCTGTCACTTTATACCTTTTAGCAGATGATCTATGTAAATTATGAACATGACAGATTTAAAATACTAATATAAATGGTCCGTTATTGGACATTATAAATTTTCCAGCTAACTCATTCTTGGTTGCCAGCGTTTCGCCCTCATGTGCTAGGGTGGCTCATCAGTTGGTACCTAGCACACCTACCAATACGCTGGCTAGTGTATACCATGGAGGCCACTGCGTAGGATGCTTGGAGCCACCGGTAGAGCCAATGCACTAAGAGACTTTGTCTCATTAAAAAAATTGATGCTTGCTTGGCCATCAGATGATATAGATGTTGATTCCCTTAGGGAATCTGAAATATTTGTCCAGAATGAGTAAATGTATAATACCAATATAAATGGTCAGTTATTGGACATTATAAATTTTCCAGCTAACTCATTCTTGGTTGCCAGCGTTTCGCTCTCGTGTGCTAGGGTGGGCTCATCAGTTGGTACCTAGCACACCTACCAATACGCTGGCTAGTGGATACCGTGGAGGCTACTGTGTAGGTTGCTTGGAGCCACCGGCAGTGCCAATGCACTAAGAGACTTTGTCTCATTAAAAAAATTGATGCCTGCTTGGCCATCAGATGATATAGACGTTGATTCCCTTAGGGAATCTGAAATATTTGTCCCGAATGAGTAAATTCATAATACCAATATAAATGGTCCGTTATTGGACATTATAAATTTTCCAGCTAACTCATTCTTGATTGCCAGCGTTTCACCCTCGTGTGCTAGGGTGGGCTCATCAGTTGGTACCGGTACCAATAACGTGAATAATGTTAGACTTTAAAATATGGGGAATATTGATTTATGATGTACAAATCACTGATGAAGTGAGTTGGGGCTCCTGAAACATGTACGTGTGAAATAATTATACAAAATTAAAAACTGATAATATATTGATATGGCAGACCAAACCATCGTCCATGGTATATTATGTGCTGGATGTCATTCATTGTTATTGGAAATAGTGGATACTTGTTGTCACTGGAACCTTGTAATGGAACACTTTAAAACATAATGGAACACTTTAGAACATTTATGAAAAGTATAACAGGTTATTTTTATGTTATGTAACACTTTAAAACATGCATTAGAAAAATCGATCAGTGATAAATTGTTTTTTGCTACTGTTTGTTCTGTTGTAGCCCAATTAAGCGTAGGCCTTTTAAATAATTAACTATCATACCACCAAAGTGAGTATTTTTGCCTTGTTAATCTTAGAACACTTTCTAGAATGAAATGGTTTACCATTGAATTATTTGACGCCTTAAGATCTAAATGTGTAATTCAATATATCACATCGGATGAAACCTTTCTATTGGTGTTGGGCTGGAAATTCGACAGAATGGATCAAACATACCGTCACAAACATGAATTCGTGGCTATTAGAAATTGCTCTTCTTATTGTAAATTATTGAAGTGGAGGAAGACTCGCTCACCAGCCTAACACTTATTTATTCTATGTGGTGCAAGTTAGCTTTAAAGGTTTCAAAACACTAAGATGACAGAAATCGTTCTTGCAGGAGGCTAATGTATTTGAGCACCTTTAATACCATCAGGGAGATAAAGGATTAACATGCCAACTTGAAACCAGAAGACAAGCCCTCCACAACATGACTACTCAGACTACCATTTTTCCTGACAAGAGCTACAAAGCAAAGAGAGATGAAGAGAAACCCACTTCTTCAGCTTTCAGACATGCTGTACCAAATAAAAGTCCATACCTGTAAATTCTGCATTTGTGTAATCGTAAAAAATATACTTTGTCAATTTGAGATTAGTATACAAATATATAAGTGCCTTAAGAATAGAGAGCAAGACACTCGCATACTTCCTGAACATCAGATAAAAGTAGAGTAATGTAACCAGTCAAACTCAGATGACTGCTAAGGGTTTAATTGTAATCACTATAAAGTTGTCGAGAATGATACTTACGCATGAAGTATTTGATGTTTCCTCAAAGCAGATTGGTTCCTCTTTGATCTTTATTTCCATGTCCATTTTAAATGGCGTGTGAAGGTATAGACGGTTTTGGGATATAGATTACTTCCACAGTTTGCACTGAAACATGAGCAACAAACACTATTATTGCTGTTTTGGAGTCAAGTCTGTAGTGTTAGGTGACTGTTGATATTGTGCTCATGGCCACAGTACCTCCAGTTTTACCTCGAAACTGAACCTCATGGATAAACATTTTCAATGAAAGAACATCCCACACCCACAGAATGGGATTAATTTGCACAGCCCTTGTGAAAAGCCTGACTATGCAACTTACACATCGCCCACTACACTGGGAGTCTAATGACTGGTTTGATGTACCTTTTTCTTTTTTTATGATTTGTTTACATCAAACTGACACAGATAGAACTTATGGCACTATGACTAGGAATGGGAAGCAAGTGAATGTGGCCTTGAGTAATATAGAGTCCCAGCATTTCTCTGGTTTGAAAATGGGAAAACACAGAAAACTATCTCTAGGGATGTGACTTCTTCCCATTCCTAGCCCTTTCCTATCCCATCATTACTATAAGTCCTATCTGTGTTAGTGTAATGTAAAGCCAATTGTAACAAATAAAGGAAATTCTACAACCAAACCTTCCAAACTATTAGTTTCTTGCTCAACTTCCAGGGCAAATGATCCACTTTTAGCCACTGTGAAGACATAATCCCCATGCCCTGTCCCTCCGCTAACTCTATTGGCCGTGTACATTTTGCACTGCTCAATATAAACCTTACTCTCTTGTCACTAGAGTCCAGCGGTGATTTAGATACAATATAAAATTTGAAAGTCACTATTAGGAATGTTCTGATATGCTACATTCAGTTTTGTTTTCAATCCACAAAGCTTTGGATAGTAAGTGGTGAGCCCAGGCTTATTCACCACACTTACAAATTATGTAAATCATCCTGGATGTTAATGACAATTGTTGGTAAGCCCTGTGCCTTATGTATTTTAATAAGCCAGATTATTACACTGATATAGCCGTAGACTTTCTATCAATGCACAGTACTAATCTGGGCTAGCAGCCCCTTTAGCAGCTACCATACAATAAGTTGTATTCAGTAGCAGTTTAGCCAGATTCCTTATTGATCAAACAAATTATCTGATAGAGGATAGCCAGGTACTCATTGGCAACTTTATCCAGAAAGTTGCAACCATTACTGATTATGCTACAATATATAGGTCTACTGTATGTCCATTACAACAAACAGTTCTGAACTGGCTTTGAACTCCTTTGTTACAACAAATAGTTCCTTCGTTACAACATTTCTGAACTGGCTATAAACAGTTTTGTTACAACAATGAGTTCTGAACTGGCCATAAACTACTTTTATGCAACTTTCTATGAACTCCTTCAAAATTATCTTAATGAGCATACATGAATCAGAATGCTTCCAGAAGTGATTGTTAATAATGGTTTTTTGGAATCAGTAAATGGCATTTGTGAACTGTATTGACGCCATCTACGAATTGTTACAAAATGTTAAACAATTGATGATGGATGATGGATGAACTCACTATTCCAATAAGAAGTACTGCATGTAGTCACACCATTTACTGGTCAAATCAAATGTGCATGTATAGAACATGCAGTCCCTGGTACTGAATGTGCACTGCTGGCATTGGCTCTGAAATGGTTCTGAATGTAGTTAGAACAGCATGAATTGAGAGCTCACAGTTCAGAAGCAGTTCTGAATTTCTATTGGAACAGCATGTACACAGGGACAAAAAAGTATTGGCACAGACACCTTTTCGCATATAATATAACAGTATAAATGCTAGGAACATTATATGTATAACATTAACCTTACTCAATAAAGGAAAGAATTGGTATATTAAACCATTTCCTAAACACAACATAAACACATGTAATCTGTTAAATTCGGGTTTTCTGCTGCTCAAAAAAGTTTGGCACACTGTACGTCGTTTGTTACTGAGCTTTACGGACAGCGCCGCGTGTACCAGATTTTTGCAACCGATGTTGTCAAACTATTCAGTCGCTTGCCTGACGCCCGTGCATGGGTCATTCACTTGTTGATGAATCCGAAGGCGAAGGAGCATTACCTGTTTTCCGCACCAAGGTGGTTTTCTTGCATTTGGAGGGTAAAAGTTACCACGAAATTGGTAAAGAACTTTCTGTTACTTATTCAACAGTGCGGGCAATCATCAAGAAGTTTGAAGAGACTGGTACAACCGACAATAAACGCAGATCTGGACGTCCAAGAGTTCTTATAAGTAGGGAGCGTCAAAGCATAGTTCGTCTTGCGCTAAAAGAGTCCTTTAAAATGCAGGGTCAATTGTATCGGACATCCAGTCCACGTCCAACAAACAGGTCAGTGCTCAAACTATTGGGAATGTTTTGTACGCAGCTGATATTCATGGGAGATCTCCGAGGAAGAAACCATTTATTTTGGAAGTTAACTGAAGAGAACACTTCCAGTTCGCCAAAGATTATGTCAGAAAATCGATTGAATTTTGGAATTCTGTGATATTTTCTGGCGAATCCAAGTTGAACTACTTTGGATCTGATGGAAATGTAAGAGTGTGGTGCAAACGAAATACAGAGCTCCAATTACAACATGTCCTACCTACACTAAAACATGGGGGAGGAAGCATAATGGTTTGCCGATGCATGGGAACTTCTGGTGTTGGTGACTTAGCAATTATTTAAGGTGTCATGGATCATCGTAAATATACCGATGTGTTGCAAAGCCACTTATGCAGCAGTGCACAGAAACTGGGTTTGATGGCAACTTTTACCTTCAACAAGACAACGACACGAAACATACGGCTCTGTGAACGTGGAAGTGGTTACTATATAATGCAACAAGAAGAGTTTTCGCTCCACATAGAGCCCTGATCTTAACCCAATAGAGCATCTTTGGACTCACTTGGAGACAACAGTTTGAAAATGTCATTCTACAGGAAAGCGCGAGTTTCAGACGGTGTTGTTGGAGCAATGGTCAATGATCTCAGGAGAGAGAACTCGCAACATGGTTCCCTCCATGCCAAGACATCTACAAACTGTCATCAGTGCCAACGGTAGGCACAAAGGCTACTAGACTTGAATTACGTGAATTCCAGAGACTTTAATTTCATTTGTGTATAGGTGTGTCAATACTTTTTGATGCGTAGAGCAACTGATTTTGTTTCGTAAACTATTATTTTTGTTATGAAAAACCAATTATACCCGAGGAAGCTTATATTTACTACTGCACATTTCAATCTTGGCATCACCTTTATTTATGTGGAATGTATATATAATGGTAGGTGTGCCAATACTTTTTGGTGCCAGCGTATACTACTGCTCATGAGCAGACTATTCAGAATCAATTCGGTACCATGTAGGAACAAATTTGCATGTATTATCACTAAGAATGGAAGCTCAGATATATTTAATGTAGACAGCTCACAGTCGGCTGAAAAACAGATTTATCTGCCGCTGATCTTTTATGTTTAAATGCTAACTGAACAATAAAGCTTACCTTATTTCCTATCACGTAAAGTACGATATAACGTTCCTTATAGAGATATACAAGACTGAGATTCCTTTGGACACGGAGTAAAGCGTAAGAAACTGCAATTACCTGAAGTAGAAAATCTTAAGAGAAACAGCACATTCCACAGAATAAACCTGCAAACGCAGCCGCAATATGTCCGAGATGCACAGTACAAAACAAATTAATTCCAACATTAAATAACGACAAGCCAACCACTTCGAAAGTAAACCGGAACTGGCGAATACGGCTCAATCACTCAATGCTGATCTGCATTTAGGCCAGTCGCCAAGGTGGCAGATTGCCTACGTATTGTTTTCCTCACAAACGTAGGGCTCTCTAAATACTAGGTATGCTCACCCGCCATTATGGTTCATTCCTGCACTACTTTGGTAAGGCAGTTGACCGCCCCAGCCTTGTATATCCCTTTTTTCTTTTACTGTTTTCCACGCTAGAAAATATTGCTAATCTAACATACCGGTACTGTAAAATTACTCATTCTCAGTAGGCCTATTACTCAAACGGTTACTCAATATAAATATTAGTATATTTCGTACATCATTGTGTAATTTTTACTCGAGACTGTGATCGAAAAAGCAAAGTCGTTTATAATTTTCCTTTTAATAAAAGGCAGGTACTCTCACTGGAGAAGTATTAGAAAAAATAGCTTACTAATAAATGGGTTATTATTATTATTATTATTATTATTATTATTATTATTATTATTATTATTATTATTATTATTATTATTATTATTATTATTATTTTATTGATAAGTAGAATATGTTGTTCGTAAGCTATGTGCCGCGGTACCGTCAGGCGTCAAGTGAAATGAGGGACACCGTGGTATTGATATAGGCTACTGTCATTCTTAAATCATGGAATTCGACGTGGCAATCGGTCGGTGTCGAAGATATATAAAATGTGATAGAAGATTTTGATACCATATGATCTCACTCGGTATTTCACACTTGCGTGAAATGGGTTCAGTGCTATTTTCATTGTTGTCGAAATACGGGTAATACGAAAAATATTCTTCGCACAAAGATAACGCTGAAATGTGATGTACGCAGGCGAACCCACCCATGTAACAGGGATTCTTTAATTTTATTTCTTCCTTATAAAATGTAGTCCCTTCCCTTATTTACGAGTATTTAAAATAAGACATTCTATGTGTAAAATAAACTAAATTTTTGGTGAGCGTTATGGAATCTCATCAGGTAGTTCAGTTGTAATGAACAGAGGATTTTATTGTATTCAAACGAACTTTCGTGAATCAAATGTTATGGTATTATAAATTACATTCGGCAAGAAAATAAGAATAGAGTAACTACTTCTATAGCTGAATCCTCTCTCCCAATCTGAATAATCAGTTACCCGTGATTTGTAAGGGGAGTGACCCACGAGCTGTTGATAATATTGCACATTTTTGACTTTGGCAAAGTTAATAGTACGGTACCCTACCGTACTTTTTTTTTTTTTTTTTTTTTTTTTTTTTTACAGAGAATCCTCTGGTTTGAGGAGAAGTGGTATGATTTCTCAACATGACTCACTTTATTAAGCTGCAATGGGTTGCAACGTTGGTTAACTTGCTCAGACAGCACACTAAAAAAGGGATTTAACGAATTTACTGTCTCCTTTTATTACAGTACGGTATTTACAAAACAATAACATACCATGCCTTATTTACATCTCCTCTTCTTTTCTGAAGCAGTCCCATACATTTTACCACGTTTCGGTACATTCTTGTTAAGTCCACAGCAGCATAGGATCGAATTTTGAAGAAGTGTCTAACAAATTTTTTCTTTTAAATTACAGCACGTTGGAGAACATGTACTGGTACATTTATCATTCAAAATATTCTCCGTTACTAGATTTGCACTAGCCTATTTTGCATTATACAGTTTAATGCTAATAGTCCCTATAGAAGACCTCACAGTTTACAAATTAATAATTTCATAACTTCAGAATTTAGTTTCTTTAGAATACCCAATTTTTTTAAAATTACGATTGTTTTATAGTTTGAGAAAGCTCATAGTTTAAAACCTGTCTGCATATTGGCCTACCACAGACCTTGGTTTTCAATAATGCATTTGTTGTCCTACCGCCAACGTTAAACAAATTATTTCTGTCATATGACGTTAGTTTTAACAAAGATTGTAACTGCGGTGTTTGGATGTTGAACTCCTGTTACCGGACTTTGGGGCCAGAAGTGAATATTGAATGATGAATGTGACTTAATTCAGGGGTGTGGTGATGTCAGTGGAAGCTGGATGCAGGTTTAAGTCAGCAGTTGAAGTAGAAGGTGTAGCAGAGGAAGTGGAGGCACAATGAAGCTGAAGGGAATCTAAACAACCTGTATCTCGCAGTAGAGACATTACCGTACTACAATTAGGTGCAGAACAACCCACCATTATGTAATAAATATCCACACAAATATAGCACTTCTCTGTCCCTGCACGCGGTGATTGAAGCTCAATGTGACGAAGCGAGCGCTCGTAGGAGAAACTAGAGTTTCATCACATGGCCCATTGGGGATGAATGAACCAAAATGGCGGCTAAGCATACCCATCTTGCAGAGCCTTAATATAACCAGTACGTCGTTCCTCGACCGTATATATACAGACCCGGTATAATTAACTTATCTGCAGCTAACTATTGCACCTGTAGAGAAGTCAAATGTCTTCTAAGACAACCAAGACCAAGAACACTCAAACCACAAGACAGAAAATATATGGCGCGTACCTACCGGGAGACGGCAGATTCATCTTCTAGAAAATAGATCTCAGAGAATTAGAGTAGGCGAAGCTTTATCTGACCCTGTAATAATTAAGAGGGGGATTCCTCAAGGCAGTGTTATTGTTTTCTTAAATATATAAATGGTATGAGTAAAGGAGTGGAATCAGAGCTGCATGGTAAGGCTTTTGCGGATGATGTTATTCTGTATAGAGTAATAAATAAGTTACAAGATTATGAACAACTCCAGCGTGACCTCGATAATGTGTTAAGATGGATATCAGGCAATGGTATGTTGATAAATGGGGTTAAAAGTCAGGTTGTGAGTTTCACAAATAGGAAAAGTCCTCTCAGTTTTAATTACTGCGTTGATGGGGTGAAAGTTCCTTGTGGGGATCATTGTAAGTATGTAGGTGTTAATATAAGGACAGATCTCCATTGGAGTAATGACATAAATGGGATTGTAAATAAAGGATACAGATTTCTGCACATGGTTATGAGGGTGTTTAGGGGTTGTAGTAAGGATGTAAAGGAGAGGTCATGTAAGTCTCTGGTAAGACCCCAAATAGAGTATGATTCCAGTGTATGGGACCCTCACCAGGATTACTAGATTCAAGAACTGGAAAAATCCAAAGAAAAGCAGCTCGATTTGTTCTGGATGTTTTCCGACAAAAGAGTAGCGTTACAAAAGTTTGCAAAGTTTGGGCTGGGAAGAACTGAAAGAAAGAAGACGAGCTGCTCGACTAAGTGGTATGTTCCGAGCTGTCAGCGGAGAGATAGAGTGTAATGATATTCGTAGACTCGTAAGTTCGTGTGACGTCTTTAAAAGTAGGAAGGATCATAATATGAAGATAAAGTTTGAATTCGAGAGGACAAATTGGGGGCAAATATTCATTTATAGGAAGGGGAGTTAGGGGTTAGAATAACTCACCAAGGGACATGTATAATAAATTTCCAATTTCTCTAATATCATTTAAGAAAAGGCTAGGAGAGCAACAGATAGGGAATCTGCCACCTTGGTGACTGCTCTAAATGTTGATCAGGTTTGATTTATTTATCTTCTTCCTCTTCTCCTTGAAAGGTGATGTTAGGCTCCCTTTGAGACGGCGGACGACTGGGAATCGGAAGCTAGTGCTGGGAGAGGACAGAGGAGTCCTCCGAGTAGTGATGTGCTCGAATGACGCCTGGTAGAGTTGGGTCGATTCGTGAACGAATCGCATTTGAACGACTCCAAATAAAGAATCGTGTGAATACATTCTCGGTATGGATGATGAGTCGTTCAAATGAATAGTGCAATTTGGAGTCGCACGGGTACGAATGAATCGTCGTTCAAATGATTTGTTGTGAATCGTCGGATTTAGAGTCGTCCGTGGTTGTAGCCAACTCGGCAGCGACCATTACCGATCCGTCCCGAAGTCTGCGAGTGAGAGATGAGGGTAATGGTGAGGACATAACTCGCCTTCACGCTGTTTTAATAAAGGTATTTCCGGCCTACAGTACAGGCCACCTACTGTATCTATGACAGAGTTGAAACAAAATTTTACATTTTCGACTTTCGTTGCCGGGGGTAATGCTGTCAATCAAAGTTGAATTCCGGATTGTTGGACAGTGACTATTTCATAGTCGACTATTCGTCATCGTTCCAGATGACTTCATTACCAGCAGGGGCGAATGCTGGTCATGAAAGTCAGGTTTGCTCTTCCATTCGTGAAAGTTGGTGGGGTGGGACATGCATAGTTCTGAATGAATAAAATTTATAAACCCAATAATCGCTAAATCACATGAACGTTTTAATCATCGGTTACATGAACATGCATTCAAATTGGTTACGTCACACCTTCAAGAATGACCAAAAGAATAACAATCAGACACATTTTATAATTCTTAACAAATCATGACAAGCCAGTGATTCTATAATTTAAACAAGTAAACGTCAAACTAGGTACACAGAAAAATTGCAACTACTTATTATATTTTCCTACTTGAAAACAAACTACTCTGCGGCTTCTCTTTACAAAACCATCAATAACTTCATCATACAAAGAGGACTGTAATCTAACTTTTGCAAGCAATCCTGTTTCAATCGACAACATAGCTAATGATGATAGCCTCTCCTGAACTTGAATCGATCTGCAATATGTATCAATGCGTCTCAGTGTTGAAAAAGTACGTTCTGAAGAGGATTTAGTAGCAGGAATTGTTGCTACAAGTTTGATGAGCATGAAAATTTCTGGCATACCCATGTATATGCATAATCTGCATTACGTCTGCAACACTCTTCTCTTTAAAATCAGAAGATGAATACGTCACACTTAATTCGGTTTTTAAACGAACAAAGTCGAAAAATAACCCATAGATGTTTGCTAGGACAGTAACATCACTGTCTGGAAACCTATGTCTGTGCTTCTCAAACAAATCACAATCCAACAGCGAGAAGAACACAAATTTCTTTATGCATTTAAAACGCTCTCCCTTTTGGACAAGTACATTGTCAATTATTTCATTGAATAGACGTTTGTATTTTGATTTTTCTGGTTCATCACTAATTCTTCGATTTCTAGAGCACGGCTGTCCTACATAAACATCAATTTCAGTATCAACATGTCCATACAACTATTAAAATCTTCATCTCTCATAGTCTGTCCATTTAAAATGAGCTCCTCAGCCTTCTTGCCACGGTACTGAATATCCAGACTTTTGTTGGTAAAATATTGAACACAGTACCGGAGAATGAAAAATCTTGGAGAACACTACCAGCAGAAATCTAGTGTTGAACTTAAGTAAGAAGAACAGAAATCCCTGTGCTTTCAATGTAGTGTCTTCAGCGCAGTAGTCTGAAGTAATCTGTACATGTTGAAATAATTTCACCAGCGTATCATAATATTCCTTCACAGTATTAATAAGACGTAATGCAAAATTCAATCTCGTTGGTGCTACTATTGGCAACTTTTTCTGAACAAAATTTCGAAGAGCAGCTGTTCTCTTTGTAGACTTTAAAAAAAACAGCAAGTCCTGACATTGTTTGGAAGAAAATTGTACATTATTTGATTCTTGAAGCAGACTGCTATAGTATTAAATTCAGTAGGTGGCTATAACAATACACAAATGTCGCATATGTATACTGGTCTAGAAGTAGTGTTTAAGCCCATTCACATGACCGGCTAAGACAGCAGCACGATCATATGTTTGAGCCACAATCTTTTCCTCACAACTGAACTCTTTTAAAATAGCACGAATATGATTTAAGATGGCTCCAGCAGTGCGATCTTTACTAACGTCAGCAAAACCAAGAAACCTCTCTTGAGCTTCACCACTTTCATCTACAAAATGGAGTAAAGTAGAGAGCTGTGACTTATTAATAATATCGGACGTTTCGTCCAACAATATTGCCACAAAAGGTGCTTGTTTAAGCTCCTCCTTTATTCTTCTCAAATTACTGAATTTATTTCTGCTATTAAATAATTTTGGATTGCAGACGACGTCGCTCTAGAAATGGTGGAGTTTTTCAGATGA
Organism: Anabrus simplex; assembly: GCF_040414725.1. Classification (NCBI taxonomy): domain Eukaryota; kingdom Metazoa; phylum Arthropoda; class Insecta; order Orthoptera; family Tettigoniidae; genus Anabrus; species Anabrus simplex. The sequence goes on along the minus strand of NC_090274.1, from coordinate 99,522,055 downwards.
GCTGCCAGAAGAGGATCATATTCACTTAATATCTGTAGAAGTTCGACTTGATTCCCCCTGTTTACGGAAGTTGCAGACTCGTCATATCCGCGAAATGGTAGTTCCTATTTTGCTAAAAAACACACTGTATCGATCAGTCGTTTAAGTATGTCACGATTTTTCTTTACCTTTTCATTATGAAGTTGGTCACTGATGCGTTTCTGTTGATCCAGCAGGTGGTCCTTGTACGCCAAAAGATATTCAACTACAAGAAACACTTCATATGGTTTGCAGATTTCTCATGTCTTGTAATGGACAGTGTCAAGGTGTTCAAATAGTCAAAGCCACTTTTATACCATGCACCGTTATCAGCAGAAAATAGTAAACACGGCCAGCAAAACAGTCTATTCAGTTTCTTCGACCCTGCCAGCCAGTGCGTATTATTATATTGAGATACAGAGAACGAACGTACATATTCTCCATTTTTCTCCCTGTGCTGTGTCTTTAAATCTGGCGTCTGTTTTCTCTTGGATAGTCCTCCGAGAAAATGGATTTGATAACAAGCTGTCAATAATGCACGGTTCGGAACCCATTGCAGCAGGTCAAAACATTCAGAATAGATTATCAGGAACTTACAGTACATTACTCACTGACACAACAGACTAGATGTGTAGCTCTCAGACCAGAGTGACAGCTTGCAACCGGCCTTGGAGAGAAGACACCTGCGCGCTCATATATTTCTTGCTGGAGCTCCTAAGACACAAGCAAGCCTCGCTGGACTCGCCAAGATATATGCAACATGCGATTTGTATAACACAGATCTATTACAGATACGGTACATACTGCGCTTGCGGAGATATCGCCCCTGATCAGCAGCATTAGTTATTAAGATGGTAATAAGTTCGATTTCCAAATATTTTATACGGCAACAAAGTACTGCATTAGAAAAGGAAGAAAATATTAATGTAACTGTGTAACAGTGCTTTACTGGGATGGCTGAATCGCCTATTAAAGGGTACAGCAGAAAACAGGCAGAAGAGGATAACAGTAACAATGATGTATGAAAACAATGACGAGTACTCGTATCTCATGTTGGAGGATTTAGTAGACACATGATGCCTATATGCTTGGAATTTCACTTGAGTTTATAAATGACGGTTGAGGAACACCAAGGCGTCAGCACGCTCACAACAGACGGTGCAGCTTTGGATGTCCGTTTCCGGTCACCACCTGAAAGGACCCGCCTCCTTTGCTTGGCTTTAAGTCGCACCGACACAGACAGGTCTTATGACGACTATGGGATAGAAAAGACCTGGGAGTGGGAAAGAAGTGGCCGTGGTCTTAATTAAAATACGGCCCCAGGATTTGCCTGGCGTGAAAATGGGAAACCATCTTCAAGGCTGCCGACAGTTGGGTTCGAACCCACTATGTCCCGAATGCAAGCTCACAACTTCGCGACCCTAACCGCACGGCCAACTCACCCGGTCTGAAATGGTTCATCAATATACTTATATTCTACTATCGAGGCTGCCAGCGGCGTAACGGGGTTTGTAAAATGTTTAACAATGGAGTCGAACTCTCCCCAGAATTAATCTTCGCCCGAGTCCCCTACATGTTGTTGCTCCTCTGATTCCGTTGGTAAATAATCGCATGAAATTCTCACAGATGCAGGTTTCTGGACAAGCGATTGTTTCACCTTATTGTACGCTGCAGTAGACAGGAAAGCTTACTTCTTTAATCTGGGATCGAGCAAGGTGGCTTCAGCTAAAATTGTCATTAATATAAGCAAGTAATTCAAACTGAAGAATACCGGGGACACATGCCCTTTTGTACCTCTAACATCTATGACATCGTACGTGAATTGTATCTCTAACCTCTACATCATCCGTTCGCGAAGGCTTAGTGAAAGCTTATTTAGATGTCGAGCCTGGTAAACAGATATGGTGGGCGTAATAATAAAACTCGTAGAAGTCAGGATATAAATGAAGCACTGGTGAGTGTGGTGGTGACGGAAGAGAATGACATCCTGGGGTTTGGTCGATCTGTACAGTATGATTGTCGACCGTCTCGTCATTAAACCGAATGATACGGGCAACATTGAAAAAGAGGGGAGGAAGGAGGGAGAGAAAGAGAGAGAGAGAGAGAGGTGGAATCCGACTTGAAATAAGTTCTGCTTTATCAGATTATAATTAGGTAATTTTTTTTTTATTTGCTTGAATATTGGCTTTTCAAAACGAGTTTTCCATTTGTTTTAGGTCGCACCGACGCAGATACGTCTTATGGCGACGATGAGATAAGAAAGATCTAGGAGTATAAAGGAAGCGGCCGTGGCCTTAATTAATGCTCAGCTCCAGCATTTACTGGAGTGAAAATGGTAAACCACGGAAGATCATCTTCAGTGGTTCGAATCCACTAGCTCCCGGATGCAAGCTCACAGCTGCGTTATATGTGCTGGTATGAATGGCTTAATACGTATGTACCTTTTGGACATAATCTCAAATAACTCACCTTCCGTAATTTATTCATTTTCTGAGGTATCAAATATTCAGATGTGATAAGTTATTCACTTGTTGATCTCTCGCGGACAGTGAATATAATTTGGTTCGTAATCCATATCAGCACAGCATTTCATCTGCACGTTGACATTAGTGGCATCCGGCAGCAGTTTGTCTGCAGTCAGGTGAGGTAATGACAGTTCGACTGGTAGACAACCACACATCAACACGTGGCCCTTACCGTGCGCTCGAAAGTATGCCTGTCATTCTCTAATCAACGTGGATACTGCGGGCGGATACATGATGTTGTATTTTTACATCATTTTCGATTCCCTCGATGACGGCATAAATACTGGAATATACTTTGATGATGCAACATTATGGGACGTGCCGATGGTTTCCATCCCCTCCCTCAGTTTTAGGCCTGTTTACTATCCGTGAGCTCACGAAATTTCAAAATACGTTACTTACTCATTTATAATTATTTTGTATATCCCACTCATTTATAATTTTTGGTAAAATCCAGTATTACAAATTACGTTGCTTGACAAAATTTAATAAATTAATTTCAGTTAGAGATTCAGTATACTTTACTGTTGCTAGTGACTGGTTAATAAACTTTTCATGCATCTATGGGTCTTTGGAATCGTTCTCCGTCCGGCTCGAACAAGTCGCGAAAAAACCGGAAAGAAATCGTGAACGAATCGTAAGAATCGATTCGTAATGTAAGAATGAATCGTTAGAATCGATTCCTGAAAAAGAATCGTATTGACCAACTCTAACGCTTCGAATCGCGAGAATCGGTTCCTACGACTCCGAGGTCGCACTCAATGTCACATGCGAGTAATCGCTTCCCGATGACGTCACCAGAGTGTGCTGGGCGTACACACTAGAGTGAGTCTTCCGTATATAAGTGGGGCAAATTCGAACGTGCAATATTTACTATTTCCTTTGTATGTAGTGAAATGTCTTATAGTTGTCATGAACGAATTATGCCACCTAATAATGAAATAACAATTTATCCTGGTTGTCTGACACTGGCTGTAGCAATCGACATTGTTATTTATGCTTATACTGTATTTTTCTCATGTGGTTTTCGAATATCGCTAGTGTAAACGTATAAAGTCTGTCGAATTAAGTCACATTTTTATTAAGTACACAACTTGTTTTATAGCACACCTGTCTTCCGTTACATTTAATCTGCAATGTTCATTTTGTGCTACCGTCCGACTCATTGGCCGAATGGTCAACGTTGAGGCATTCGGTTCCGAGGGTACTGGGTCCCATTCCCGGCCGCGTGGGTTATTTTAATCACCTCTGATTAGTTCTTTTGGCCCGGGGACTGGGTGTTTTTGTTTGTCATAACATTTTCCTCTTCATATTGAGACAACACACTGCACTACCAACCACCACAGGATCACGCTATGGTGATTACATCCTTTCACATAGGGTTGGAGTCAGGAAGGACATCCGGTTGTAAAACAGAGCCAAATGAACATGTGCGATACAGTTTGAACCCGCGACACCACAGGTGTGAGGAAAGTGGTAGAAAAAGAAGGAGAACATTTTACACTACTGCTAAATATTATTATGCGAAACTGTCAGAATTTCTATTTTTTTTCATCAACCGAGCTCGATAGCTGCTGTCACTTAAGTGCGGCCAGTATCCAGTATTCGGGAGATAGTAGGTTCGAACCCCACTATCGGCAGCCCTGAAAATGGTTTTCCGTGGTTTCCCATTTTCACACCAGGCAAATGCTGGGGCTGTACCTTAATTAAGGCCACGGCCGCTTCCTTCCCATTCCTAACCATTTCCAGTCCCATCATTGCCATAAGACCTATCTGTGTCGGTGCGACGTAAAGCAACTAGCAAAAAAAAATTTTTTTCATCACTGCTTAACATTATTTTAAGGTTAAGTTTTAATATTCCACCTTTACAATACCATAAGTTTATTGTTTGTTTATTTAAACAACATTATTAAATGATACGGGACATGTTTCGTCTACCTTGTAGACATCATCAGCCGAAAGATATTCAGCTTTTGCCGACGCACCTGATTGCTGCATATCAACGGCACACTCAAGAAGAATTTAAGTTTTTTTTTTCATCAACAAGGTTTGAATGTTTGTACTTGGAACAATCTGGAACATCCTCGCTATTTTGATTGACGTGTTCGACAACCGATTTATTTTATTGTGTTTGTTCTGTCCTTGTCCTTTTTTAAAGCTTTATCTTGAATATCTTACGGCTGATGATGTCTACAAGTTAGACGAAACATGTCCCGTATTATTTAATAATGTTGTTTAAATAAATAAACAATAAACTTATGGTATTGTAAAGGTGGAATATTAAAACTTAACCTTAAATTATACGTACGACAATACGGACTTTACGATGAAATTTATTTTATGTAATGCTTAACATTAGTTAAGGTTGTCTCTTTAGTACAATTACATTTTTTGAAATAGTACTTTTATATTATGTCATAATACGCGTACAATTTGTTTAGTGTCAAACAAAGAATCATATTTTCTGATCAAATTACAGTCGCATTAGAGTATATAACTCCAGGACACTACTGTAGAGTGAAAGCAGGCATGGCTTCTAAAGTGACCTGGTTTTAAACCAAAACGAACTCACATTACAGAACACATTCGTGCTGCACGGGTTTACGTATCTGCATCATAGACGGTGCTACTAGTTCCTCGGAATTGATTCCGGAATCGGGTACCCGATTGCCCAGGCACATGGAATCGACTCTTCGTGATTCCGGTCGCAACCCATCACTACCTCCGAGTGATTGAACTGGTTGTAGCAAGTGAAGCGCTCCACCGGTATTCTCCGGTACTACTGCGGAGGAAACGGAGCGAACGTGTTCTGTTCATTCAGACTAAACACTCCTCCCTGTCAGTTGCTGCGTGTGACGGGTGAACTTTCCGGCACTGTGTAGCTAATGCCAACAAAACCATCAGCTGTTTGGAACTCTTCGATGGAGAGGGCGATCAGAAGAAATCTGCCGAGTGAAAATTATGTGCTCGTAGTTCTTCAACGGGAGGCACATATTGCACCACTCCCGCGTCCAGGTGGGGATACACGAGTTCCAGACTAGCTCTTAATAACAATTTCATCTGCCAAATGTTGCTGGGTTGTGAGTTCCGCGTGAGAAAGAAACCGATGGCCTACGGTAAATCCCAACCTACGCAGATGAACGTCTTCAACACGCTATCAGTCGGTTACCGTATTTGTATGATACCGGAATTTATCGTAAAAATCAGATTATCATGGCTTGTCAAGGATTCCGTACATGTCAATATCATAATCGCAATCAAAAATATTCATTATAAGCTTATATCTAATACTTATTCTAAGTAGACATTGAAAGAATTTAATGTTTTCACTAATCAGCTTTTATTCATAAATTGGTCTAAGTATGAGTTGAAATTAGGATAGAATGTCTTGAAAAATTATTTATATACTGTGGTTGGTTTCCTACGCAATCAGCTTCTCAAAATGATGTAATCATATTGTATTGGAGAAACCAGGTTTAGAGAAAACTCTAACATAAATAAGAAATGAAATCAGGTCTCATTTATCTATGTCTTAATCCTGGCCTATCGAAATATTGCATCATAATTAAGTAGTATCCAAGAAAATTAAATGAAAAGAAAAATAAATAAATTATATAATTAAGTAAAATTATTCAACATAATTGTAAAAATTGGATGCATCCTTGAAGTTTAAGTAAAATAAGCTATACTCCCTACTATGTACAATGTTCACATTGGTTTCAATTGAAAATGTGAAAACGCAAAGAAAGTGGCCAATAATTAATCAATTAATTAATTAATTAATTAATTAAGATCTGGAATCTTTTCATATTAAGCTAAGTTGCTTCTCAAAATTACCAAAATTCAATCGTCTGAACCTAAATTCACATGTAATAGAAGAAATGCATATCACTTGGCTGAACACTTCGCATCAATGTCCACGCACAGTAGAAAAATCGTGTGAGAAAATTAATGTCTGTCCATTAGGGAATTTCTCTAGTTGAGGCTTCAAATTTTTATATGCTTCATATTTCATTGCCACTGACCTCCATATAAGCAAATCTAAGTCCACTTTTAGTCGTAAGCAATCTCAAATTAATTTCATTGTAAGGTTTATGTGACTAAATCATTCAATTATTATTTTAATTCACGGTTGAAATTCAATTAAAGTGCGTATATGACTTAATATAGCATTACCAAGTGTATATAATTAATCTTCCAACGAATAGTACCATAGGTGGAAAAATTAACACATAGGAAGACTCTATCTCCATCTAAAATCCACATATGAAAGACTAAGTTACCAGTGATGTGTTAAGTTGCTCCCATAAAATCACAAGTTAAATTGCCGTCTGTGAGAATGCATGAAAACAATCGTAGGTATGTCAGTGAAGGCCTAAATATTGACGTAGGTGGCCTCTCGGCTCTTCCGATGATCCTACTCACTTAATTAATTCTATACTGATGGCATTGAGATCGTATCCTAATCTGTATTCTATATATATTAGGGAATCAAATAGCAATTGAAAACAGTATGTTTCAATACCTATACCATAGCATGTGCAACCTACACACACTAGCATCTCTCGAAGAATACTATGACCAACTTCCTAAATATCAATAACTATCACCATCAAAATACACTATCAACTCATATGCTTATTACATTCACCATTTAACATTTCAATTATCGCGTAGCATTCATAATCAAAACACTCGTTTCATCAAAATGCGCAACATATGTGCTATAACCTACACATATATAAATCATTATCATTACTGTCATAGTATCAAAGAATAGCACATCGTAACCTTAAAACTGTGCCACTATATTTTATCGTAACTTTCCCTAAATACGACCTTTACGTATGTTTTTTTGTTAAAGCCATCACGCATATAAATATTAGCTTCCTCTTAATACTCTACCACTTCACTGACAACGATTTAAGAAAAGTATCAATCACTTCTCCACTACCATATTGACAAATTTACGAACGGCGTTCACTGGTATTTTTACGCCTATGTCTGGGATTTACGGTAACTTCAGATGAATACCTATTTCCTTGTAAGTACACTCGTATATTTACTACGCACACACAATGTCATAATGCACATTATATATTAACCAAAAGAATAAGGTTTTCTACTTACGACACGACTCAAATGGGGACTTAACTTTGCTTATTGGATATTAACTTCCATCTCGCTGTTGATCGTCATGGGATGGCAGGCCTCGCTCCATGGTTTGGCTTAGGTAATCGGGTCCATCTCGTCTTCACAGCTGATTACTGCCCTCCTGGATCGTCCATCTCGTGAAGCGTCACCGTAGCCAGAGTAGTCTTTGCCTCAGCTTCTTAGAACATCATAGTGGTCTTCATTGCGTCAAGGACAGAATAACACAAGGCATTAGTGGATTTATACATGCTGTAATCTGCTTAGTAGTGCTGATGCGAAAAGTATATATGTAATCTGGTCCGTCGAATTTGCTTATATGAGTTCTAAATATCGTCTTTATTTCAACTGCCTTGCTCGCCGAAACGGTGTGAAATTTTACGTGCTTTAGGATTGCACTCTATTTTCCGTTTAATTCAGCTCTCTTGATGTTGTGCAGTGTCGGGCAAATACAATGTTCCGAGCCCAACCGTGACGTAGTACAGATCCAACTTGACGTTTCCAAACGGCTGGTCTATAATATCACGTATATGTGTCAATCACAGCTGATGTTTAGCGTGTTATCGTAGATTTGATCTTATCTCCAATAGTTGGTTAAAGAATCCAATAAGTAGCTGGTTTCTTTACTCGATTCCGTCTTTCTTCAATGCAGTGCTGAATTGAGATTCGTTCTAATGGAAGACTTTTTTTTTTCAATAATCGGTTTAAATAATCCGCTCTCGTCATTCTTTCGCACCGCCTTCTAAAAGTGGTTCTTTCCATGATTGCCGGTTGAATTTATTGTCTCTTCAGCTCGTACCGCTGTTAATTGCTTTATTTTAATTCTTTAATGGCTGGAGCGCCATTTTTGTTCCAAAAACTGCAACTATAGAACGGTGAAATGGCACATTTACTCCTCCCACGTTGATTTAAATATATGGCTTGCTATATATTTATCTTATATATTTCTAATATCATAATGGGACTTTTCACTGTTCTTAGTCAGAATTTTGAGAGCATTACTGTAAGTTTTTACAGATGAATTGGTTCGTTCTTGTCATAGGCCATTCTAGTTCTCATTCTTTGTTTAACTGCGATATTTGATAGACTCTAATCTCTTTGTTCCTTGAAGTATAACTTAATATTTGCCGCGTTGTGTATTCCTTTACTTCTACCATTCAGATCGTGAACTTCGTATGCGTTGTTCCCAAATGACCGATGTATAACAAATGGTCCATCGAATAAATGTACGAACTTTGAAAATACTTTAGTGGATACATTCGAGGTTGCTGGCTTCTCTATTAATATTATGATTGATTTCCTACAAGTCTACTCGTGTTTTAATAACTATAAATTTTGAATTTTTCATTGCGTTTTCAACATTCTCCTTGTCTTTCTGTAGATAAGTTAACATTCTTTTCTTTCTGTCTGGTAATCTTGACGTCCATTTTCGTTCGTCTTCTTCCCTTCTTGCTTTCGTTTTCACCTTCGAACACAGTTCTTTCTCTTCATACGTATTTATTCGCCAATTCTCTGAAGTAACCTTCGGTTTTCTTAAGGACCGTTTGGTAAGTACGGTGTTAGCCTCAAGTAACTGGATTCCTTCCTCTTCTTCATGCCAATCTGCTCTATGCATATTTATGTGATTCTGCATCTGCAGAATTTCTGCTTGAACTATTCTGGTTTCCATTTTTCTTCTTTTTCTTTGTCTCTCCTCCATTCTTGCAATTTGCTTCAGCTGCTTTCGCTGCCATTCTTCTCGTATGTCTGGTTTTCCTGGTCTTTCTCTTCTTATTTCCTCTCTGAGTAGCTCTCGTCGTTTCTGCTCTGGTTGTTCAATTATTTTCAGTAGCTTTTCTTCTCGGTTCTCAACATCTTCTTCTTTCTTCTCCTCCGGTTTCTCAGCTTCTTCTTGTGATGATCCCCGTTGATTCTCGTGTTCTTCTTTCTTCTCCATTCCTCCTTTAATTTCGACTCTCCATTCATCTATAGTGTTAATGATCTCGTCCGCACTTGATCGTACTTTAAATTTCTCTTCCTTTATCTCCTGCTTCATCTCCTCCATTAGTTGCTTCTGTTTCTCTTCCTGTTTCTTCTCCTTCTCGTCCTGTTCTTCCTTCTGCTTTCTCTCTTTCTGCTCTTGTTCTTCCTTCTGTTTTTTCTCTTTCTCTTCCTGTTCTTGTTCTTTCTTCTCCCCCTTTTCTTGTTTCTTATACATTTCTTCTATCATTTGCTTAAAGGCTTGCAATATTTCCCGTCGTTCCTCTTCTCGTTCTTTCCAATATTTCTCTTGCTTCTCTTCCCGTTCTTTCCAATATTTCTCTTGCTTCTCTTCCTGTTCTTTCCAATATTTCTCTTGCTTCTCTTCCTGTTCTTTCCAATATTTCTCTTGCTTCTCCTTGTACTCTTCAAATTGTGCTCTAAATTCGCTTAACGTCGACATCTTTACTTTCACGTATTATTTCCGAATTCCGTATTATTTCAGATAATACTCTAATTCTGCCCTAACTCCTCTATAGTTCAATATTCACAAATATTCTTATTCTTACTCACTCAACTGTACTGGTACTATGCTTAAATATAGGCTTAACTACTCTGACTAGGCTTTGCTTACGAGGTTGACCCAACTACACCATGAAATATGAAACATTTACCCTAATGACTAAGATTCCAAACCTTAATTCTGGCATAAATAATAAAAAAGGTTCAAATAACTTAATTTCTTACCATCTACTTCCTATATCTAAGTTATTCCATAATAAATTGTGACTAATATATTAACATCATCCCTAAAATTCACTTACAATGTTTTATATTTACAATTATAAAGTCTTCATATCCTACCTCAGCTTCCTCTAGACAGAAATTCGATTATTTCCAGCCGTCCTGAAATATTTTCTTCATCTCATCCATCCGTTTCTCTTCTCTCTTATCTCTGATTATTATTATTATTGGGCATCTACTCGACTTCACAGTCCATTGTCCTCCTGTGCTTTCTTCGATCCCAATATAAAAATTTATCTGGTCAAACGACAACTTCTTTTACCAGATATAACAAAGTTTTGCACGATACTTCCATTTTCACTCCATCATCTGGTCCGTACGTTCAAAATCCTCTGTCAAATCAACTCCTAAAAATGCCTTCCCTTCTTATCAAGGTTCTCTCAGTGAAATTTTTCTTTTTTTTTTTCAAACTGCCACATGTTTGCGTAATTCTACAAGACTGAACAACTCCATTTCTTGACCTTAATGCCTTTCTCTTCATTATGAATATGACGTAGCATCAAATGTACATGGTCTGATGACCAACGTCTCTCTCCCACGGTGTTTTTCTCTTGCATTGCTCCACTGTTGCGGCATCAATTACTACATGTTTTGGCGACCCTTTACTGCCACGGTGTCTTTCTCTATTTGCCATATGTATGGGCGACAATTAACTAACATGTTTTGGCAACCCTTTGCTCCCACGGCGTCTTTCTCTATTTGCCACACAGTTGGGCAGCCAATAACTACATGTTTTTGGCAACCAACGGTTCTTGACCTCGGTGTCTTCCTCCTAAATTGCCACGCGTATGGGCGACAAAAACTACATGCACGACTCCCGCGTCCAGGTGGGGATACACGAGTTCCAGACTAGCTCTTAATAACAATTTCATCTGCCAAATGTTGCTGGGTTGTGAGTTCCGCGTGAGAAAGAAACCGATGGCCTACGGTAAATCCCAACCTACGCAGATGAACGTCTTCAACACGCTATCAGTCGGTTACCGTATTTGTATGATACCGGAATTTATCGTAAAAATCAGATTATCATGGCTTGTCAAGGATTCCGTACATGTCAATATCATAATCGCAATCAAAAATATTCATTATAAGCTTATATCTAATACTTATTCTAAGTAGACATTGAAAGAATTTAATGTTTTCACTACTCAGCTTTTATTCATAAATTGGTCTAAGTATGAGTTGAAATTAGGATAGAATGTCTTGAATAATTATTTATATACTGTGGTTGGTTTCCTACGCAATCAGCTTCTCAAAATGATGTAATCATATTGTATTGGAGAAACCAGGTTTAGAGAAAACTCTAACATAAATAAGAAATGAAATCAGGTCTCATTTATCTATGTCTTAATCCTGGCCTATCGAAATATTGCATCATAATTAAGTAGTATCCAAGAAAATTAAATGAAAAGAAAAATGAATAAATTATATAATTAAGTAAAATTATTCAACATAATTGTAAAAATTGGATGCATCCTTGAAGTTTAAGTAAAATAAGCTATACTCCCTACTATGTACAATGTTCACATTGGTTTCAATTGAAAATGTGAAAACGCAAAGAAAGTGGCCAATAATTAATCAATTAATTAATTAATTAATTAATTAAGATCTGGAATCTTTTCATATTAAGCTAAGTTGCTTCTCAAAATTACCAAAATTCAATCGTCTGAACCTAAATTCACATGTAATAGAAGAAATGCATATCACTTGGCTGAACACTTCGCATCAATGTCCACGCACAGTAGAAAAATCGTGTGAGAAAATTAATGTCTGTCCATTAGGGAATTTCTCTAGTTGAGGCTTCAAATTTTTATATGCTTCATATTTCATTGCCACTGACCTCCATATAAGCAAATCTAAGTCCACTTTAAGTCGTAAGCAATCTCAAATTAATTTCATTGTAAGGTTTATGTGACTAAATCATTCAATTATTATTTTAATTCACGGTTGAAATTCAATTAAAGTGCGTATATGACTTAATATAGCATTACCAAGTGTATATAATTAATCTTCCAACGAATAGTACCATAGGTGGAAAAATTAACACATAGGAAGACTCTATCTCCATCTAAAATCCACATATGAAAGACTAAGTTACCAGTGATGTGTTAAGTTGCTCCCATAAAATCACAAGTTAAATTGCCGTCTGTGAGAATGCATGAAAACAATCGTAGGTATGTCATTGAAGGCCTAAATATTGACGTAGGTGGCCTCTCGGCTCCTCCGATGATCCTACTCACTTAATTAATTCTATACTGATGGCATTGAGATCGTATCCTAATCTGTATTCTATATATATTAGGGAATCAAATAGCAATTGAAAACAGTATGTTTCAATACCTATACCATAGCATGTGCAACCTACACACACTAGCATCTCTCGAAGAATACTATGACCAACTTCCTAAATATCAATAACTATCACCATCAAAATACACTATCAACTCATATGCTTATTACATTCACCATTTAACATTTCAATTATCGCGTAGCATTCATAATCAAAACACTCGTTTCATCAAAATGCGCAACATATGTGCTATAACCTACACATATATAAATCATTATCATTACTGTCATAGTATCAAAGAATAGCACATCGTAACCTTAAAACTGTGCCACTATATTTTATCGTAACTTTCCCTAAATACGACCTTTACGTATGTTTTTTTGTTAAAGCCATCACGCATATAAATATTAGCTTCCTCTTAATACTCTACCACTTCACTGACAACGATTTAAGAAAAGTATCAATCACTTCTCCACTACCATATTGACAAATTTACGAACGGCGTTCACTGGTATTTTTACGCCTATGTCTGGGATTTACGGTAACTTCAGATGAATACCTATTTCCTTGTAAGTACACTCGTATATTTACTACGCACACACAATGTCATAATGCACATTATATATTAACCAAAAGAATAAGGTTTTCTACTTACGACACGACTCAAATGGAGACTTAACTTTGCTTATTGGATATTAACTTCCATCTCGCTGTTGATCGTCATGGGATGGCAGGCCTCGCTCCATGGTTTGGCTTAGGTAATCGGGTCCATCTCGTCTTCACAGCTGATTACTGCCCTCCTGGATCGTCCATCTCGTGAAGCGTCACCATAGCCAGAGTAGTCTTTGCCTCAGCTTCTTAGAACATCATAGTGGTCTTCATTGCGTCAAGGACAGAATAACACAAGGCATTAGTGGATTTATACATGCTGTAATCTGCTTAGTAGTGCTAATGCGAAAAGTATATATGTAATCTGGTCCGTCAAATTTGCTTATATGAGTTCTAAATATCGTCTTTATTTCAACTGCCTTGCTCGCCGAAACGGTGTGAAATTTTACGTGCTTTAGGATTGCACTCTATTTTCCGTTTAATTCAGCTCTCTTGATGTTGTGCAGTGTCGGGCAAATACAATGTTCCGAGCCCAACCGTGACGTAGTACAGATCCAACTTGACGTTTCCAAACGGCTGGTCTATAATATCACGTATATGTGTCAATCACAGCTGATGTTTAGCGTGTTACCGTAGATTTGATCTTATCTCCAATAGTTGGTTAAAGAATCCAATAAGTAGCTGGTTTCTTTACTCGATTCCGTCTTTCTTCAATGCAGTGCTGAATTGAGATTCGTTCTAATGGAAGACTTTTTTTTCAATAATCGGTTTAAATAATCCGCTCTCGTCATTCTTTCGCACCGCCTTCTAAAAGTGGTTCTTTCCACGATTGCCGGTTGAATTTATTGTCTCTTCAGCTCGTACCGCTGTTAATTGCTTTATTTTAATTCTTTAATGGCTGGAGCGCCATTTTTGTTCCAAAAACTGCAACTAAAGAACGGTGAAATGGCACAATATAATTTATTTGATCATTTAAAGAGGAGACATAAGCCAGCACCTCGTTGAGAACAAGGCCTGGCAATACGATTCGTGACGTCACGCGCGTGGGCGCAGCGCGAGTGGATAGTAGATGAAGCTAATTCCTTACGAGTGTGAATAGGTTACAATGCCGGAAGAGGAAATTCATAACTGAATTTGCAATTGCTCAAAAGGAACTTGATGATTGATTGATTGATTGATTGATTGATTGATTGATTGATTGATTGATTGATTGATTGATTGATTGATTGATTGATTGATTGATTGATTGATTTCAGAGTTTACAGATTCCTTTTCAATGGAATTCGTAGAGGTTCATCAACTCTTTAATTAATAATAGTAATGTACTCTAAAAATGAGAAAGCCTCCGCCCCTCAGCTGACCTTAACACAACAATGAAGATTTGGGAGAGGCTCTTCCTTGATTAAAATGAGTTAAACACAATGTTCCTTTTCAATGCTGTTACAGTCTTGTTTTACAGATATTAAAATTAATTTTTCTTTAAATTCCTGGAAGTTCTTGACAGAAACAGTACTGACATGATCTTGATGGGTCTCTAAATTTTTGAGCAAGAGCCTTGACCAAACTTTCATTGTCTACTCGAAAACGCCTATAATCTGGAGCTTCTCAGTGGGCAGATGTGGTGTTAGACAAGTACTCTAGGCAGTTTGGAAACTGAGAAGGAACAGCTCCTAAGACGTTTAGACCAAATTAGAATGCACTCACCTAGATATAAATGCACTCATCTATTAATTTATGGTACCGCTTACTTCACAGGACTATGTCATGTCTTAGATATATCCGCTTGATTTTAATATAAAATGAATAGCACACACGGATACAGAGAAAATCACTGAGTGAATGTAATTTACAATAATTATATAGAACCTAACATATCTTCCATGAACGCAATAATATTGCTGTCTAGCCTGAATTTAAAATATTAACCCACAATAAGAGGTATATTCCCTCATGTGATATAATAATTAGAACTGGCTCACTTGCAGTTAAGGCTCCAGCAAAGTAAGAATACTTGAAAGCCAATAGTTCACATGCCTTCATAATGTATAAGTTTTGCCAGGACACCACTATATCGACAACAGAAGTCATAAATAGCAAATATATTAGAGACCTATTCATAAACCCTCCACAAGCCTTGGATTAGATAAAGGTGCAGTCAATAATTTCCCATTTCTCTCATCACACATGGTGGTCGTCCATCCAACCTCACGAGTTTTAAAACGAAGCTCGCACATCTACAACACAGGCCTCCACTTGAAGGACCATTCCACAACTTATGTCATTGAATCATTGATCTCTATACATGGATGGCTGGTAGCTTGGGTAGCAGTAAGCCGAATAGAAGATGACTGGCGTAGTAAGATGGCAGCGAGCGCTCTGTGAAGTAGACCAAGAGGAGCGCGCTTGCTTTGTTTATGCTTAGTTCCTTCGAGCACACAGACAGACAGAGATGTCGCTCACTATGTTTCTAGCGGCCAAGCGTGGCACCAACATCAAGTTCTGAGCGATCAGCTGATGTATGGCAAAACAAGGCGGTCTTCCATAAGAAGAGCATTACGGAGTGTTTTTAATCCCGATTTAAGCGTGCTCCTTATGATTAATTGATTTAAACCATTCAAGATGGTAACAAATGCTATTACCATGGAATATTTCCTTTCCTTTTTGTATGAAAAGTGTTAAGTATCATTATATGTGTGTAACATTTGGATGTGTTTACATATCAGTGATTAGGCCTTACGTGGTTAACACTGTAATTACCACTTTTCTCTACACTAAAACGACGCACTATGAACTCTATGCTATAAACCATACATTCACAAAGGAATTAAGATGAAACACATCAATGAAAAATCACTAGTTTAGATACTTCACTCGCTGAATTGATACCACATGTTACTTCTGCATGTTAGAAACAAGGGAGCCATGCTTGTACTATTACAGTCCGCCTCTGTTGTGTAGTGGTTAGTGTGATTAGCTGCCACCCCAGGAGGCCCGAGTTCGATTCCCAGCTCTGCCACGAAATTTGAAAAGTGGTACGAGGGCTGGAACGGGGTCCACTCAGCCTCGGGAGGTCAACTGAGTAGAGGTGGGTTCGATTCCCACCTCAGCCATCCTCGAAGTGGTTTTCCGTGGTTTCCCACTTCTCCTCCGGGGAGGTACCTAACTTAAGGCGACAGCTGCTTTCTTCCCCCTTCCAATCATCCCATCACCCTCCACCATCCCCCACACTCATTTTATTGCTATCCCGGAGATTTACTGACCTCGGAATGACGTGTCAGTGTTCCCAATGTCCCCATGCTTTGAGTGAACACGTCCCTATAGTTTTAATTATTCCAATGCACCATTATTTGCGATTTGAAATTGATTATGTTATTATTGCTTCCCCATAAGGAGAGCTCTAGGATGGGTACACCAACATGGCGGACGGCGCACTCAACTTGGCGTACTTTCTCCTGCAGCGGAGAGCTGCCATCAGCGATCCATGTATAGAGATCAGTGCATTGAATGTATGAAATCAGATATAACACACTAATAAATAAGACTTACCTTTGCATTTTTGGAAGGAACGAAATCATCTCGGCGAATGGCTCTTAACCACTTAGCACTCTCCGAGTCGTCAATTAAAAACGAGGAAACAACTCGCTTTAGGGCCAGTGCAATAATTGCCCTTACAATCTGGAACACTGGATTTCTGAGGCACCGTTATTCATAATTTGAAAAACAGTGATCGCAATTCACAGAAACACGCGATTAAAAGTAACAACAGTTCTAACTCCACGTGGCGGCCATGCCCGCACTTTAAACACAATTTATTAATATTAACAATTTATAAGTAATAACACCTTTAACTGAACTCACACTAATAGGAATATTAAGCGAGTGTTAACGCACAAGACTCGATTAAGGTTAATACAATAGATGAAAAACACTCATAACTGGGAAGCGCGTCCTAACAGCGGCACCAAGGTAACTGAGATACCGGCATGGGCCCAAGCGCACATATGTCATCAGTTACTCTCAATCGTGTTGCCAGGCCTTTTTGCTCTAGGAGTTGCTGCATAAGCAGTGTTTGGAACCAAAGTAGTGAGGTGTACGCCCCAGGGAGTGAAGAGCATAAGCGCTTGAATCCGAGTTTGGCTCTGTTTGTTATATGCAACCGCTCGTCACTCTCCGGGATGAAGGCTTCAGGAAGTTTGTTATCGATTTAAATCCGAGGTATGAACAATCACGTCGCCGAACTCTGCCTGAGATAGATGGAAAATGAACTCATATTACAATTAATTGCCAGCGATTTCTGTGATCGAAACCTAGGTTATATTTATTTTTTCTTAGGGAATTCTAGGCGAAATACATGACGAAGTACGCAATAAGCTGAACGTCCAATGGTAGCAACAAAACAGGTCGCTTTAACAACTGACTGTTTGACATCCAATAGACAAGACCCGTACATAATTGTGACTGTCCATTTTATACGAAAGGCGATGTTCGCATGTCTGGCAACGGAAATTGTGGAAGGAAGTTATACCCCGGAGCATATCGCTAGCCGCTTGTCAAAAATCATCAATTCTTGGCAGATGTCTGGTAAAGTGCCAGCAATTACTACAGATAACGCTGCAAATGTGGTAGCTGCGGTACGAAAGTTAAATATCCGCCATGTTCCCTGTGTAGCGCACACACTTAATTTGGCCATAAGTGATGTGGTAAAGAGCACGTTCCTTTTTCGTACGCTTCTGGATACTTGCACAGATATTGCCACGCATTTCAAGCAAGTGTGTCACAACAAATGTAAAAGTAAGGTTAGGGTTGTAAGTTTTGAAATGTTAAACTCAAAGTATTGCCGAACTCTGGCTTATAATAATACATTTGCTCCGGGCCTGCTGCTAGTGTTTGTTTCCTAATTTGTCTTCTAGGCAAAGTACTCTTGCAAACCATAAATTACAACTTCAACATTTAGAGTCCAGTAAGCAGCCACTCCAGCTTATTCAGTACTGTTCGACCCGATGGAACAACCAGCTTGCCATGATGCGCCGTCTCCGCGAGGTAAAGGACCAACTCATAGTGGCTCAGTCAGAATTTATGAATGCGCCGCAAGCACTAACATGTGAGAATTACAAATACAGAGTATTGTATTGAAAACCTTGTATTTTTGTAACATTTGAATACAATGTATCACCTCAACTTTTTCCAGCTGACAATAGATTGACCTTAAAGGAGTGCCTAGCAATTTTAAACCAATTCGGAACGATGACTACCATGTTATCCGTAGAACTATGTACCACGTTTACTCACGTGAACCCTTTGGTGCAAAGGTTATTTATCTCTCTTTCTGCGGAAGTAGAAAAACCAGCAACTACTGTGGGACGGATGGTCCTACAAGCAAGTCTGGAAGCCGTAACAACGCGATTTTTTGCATATGAAACTCGTTCTGCGACAAGGGCGGGAACTTTTCTTGATCGTAGGTACAAAAAGGATGGATATCAAATACCAGATAATGCAGAAAAAGCACGAAAACAGGTTAGTGTTACAATTTTTATAATAATAATGTTATTTGTTTTACGTCCCACTAACTACTATGTTAAGGTCTTCGGAGACGCCGAGGTGCCGGAATTTAGTCCCGCGGGAGTTCTTTTACGTGCCAGTAAATCTACCGACACGAGGCTGACGTATTTGAGCACCTTCAAATACCACCGGACTGAGCCAGGATCAAACCTGCCAAGTTGGGGTCAGAAGGCCAGCGCCTCAACCGTCTGAGTCACTCAGCCCTGCGTTACAATTTTTAATGCAACAAAAGCACGATGTGTTCACTCTCTATAGAGACTATCCCTTTCACAAAACCAAGCATGTAACAATTTTCAGGTTGAAGTCGAGCTAAGGACCACGATCCAAAGGCGTGACAGGTTACAAGCAGCAGCAGAAAATTCTACATCGTTGAAAGAAAAGCCTGCTGAAGGAAGAAACGAAGGCAGACGTAAACTATTAGCGTTTTGGGATGCAATGCTGGCCCAGACTCGACGTGTTACGACGCCTACGTCGAATACCACCATACTACTACGGCACTACGTGGAATTAGAACCAGTGCATAGGTTGACTGACCCTGTCAAGTACTGGGCTCAAATGGCGAACCAATCTGATCCACTTGATGAAATAGCTGGATACTACCTTTGTATTCAGCTACCTCTGTCCCAGCGGAGAGAATGTTTTCTGCTGCCGGACAAATAATCACAGCAAGAAGAAATGCTTTATAGCCAGAAGGAGGAAACACTTTATTTTCTTACATGGAAACCCCAAATAATTCTTCAAGTAACGTATGTAAACTTCGTTTCTTCTTGACTGAAACGTTATTTATTTAGCTCTTAATTTATTTATTTATTTATTTATTTATTTATTTGGTGTATGGCTGTGGCTCCGAAATAATTGGTTGTATTTAATATGAGGCTGCCTTTTTATAACATACTTCGCTTTAACACACCAAAAAATTATGAATTATTGTTACATTAAATTATGTATCGGTATTATATAATATACGGTAGATTCTTCATTCAAAACAACACTACTACAACTGTTGCTTAAAAACTGCACCATACGAAACAATCCAACGGCTTGGTGCGTTGTCGCTCTACTTAAAGTAGGTGATACTAAAACAAACTACACCGCTCCTTTACTTGCATAACGGTATTAGCGAAGGAAGCGGAGACACAGATTCATGTTGCGCGAGCAACTTCTCCGCTCCTACCGCTCCTTTCCCAGCACTATCAGAAGCGTACACCACCAATTACCACTATGCTCATAGGCAATCTAGAATACAAGTTGGCCATTGCGCTTCATTATTGTTGTCAAACATGTGTTTGCAGTTTCGATATGTCGATTGTCAATCTATTAATCAATCAATCACTATTGATCTGCAGTTAGGGCAGTAGTCCAGGTGGCAGATTGCCTACCGTTGTTTACCTGGCCTTTTCTTAAATGATTGCAGAGAAATTGGAAACTTATTGAACATCTCCCTTGATAAGTTACTCCAATTACATGTTACAAATTTCATGCTTGGTCCGTATTGAAACGTGCAAATACAATTGTATTGAATAGGTTGATCCTAATAAATTTTAGTAATATTTTAAAACTGAAGTTATTCCAGTCCCTAACTCCGTTTGCTATAAACAAATATTTTCCCCAATTTGTCCTCTTGACTTCCAACTTTATCTCTCCTACTTTTAAAGACGCCACTCAAAGTTATCTACTAGTGTCATTCCACGCCATCCCTTCACTGACACTTCGGAACATATCACATAATCAAGCAGCTTGTCTCCTTTCTCCCAAGTTTTCCCTGCCCAAACTTTGTAACTTTGCATGTTATAATTGATATTATGATTTTGCCATTGTTGCACTCACAGCCCGTACTTATAGACATGATATAGACTTTTGCGCACGGCATAATCCCAAAAGTCTTTATCATGTCAATATTATAATTGAAGTTTTGAAAGACTCATTTCTTTGAAGAAACTTATCTTCCTTTCATCCGATACCAGACTTACAAACCATACGTGGCGGTGTCACATAGTTGCGTATCGGAAGACTGTGTATTACATTTATGTGGCACTTCTCAATTCGTGTCGATTGCTGCGCCAAGTGATACGATGGCATCATCTTTCACTTGACGAATGCAGTAGTGGTAGGGCAATGTATGTTATAAGTCACTGGCGTCAGCATATTTCAGCTGAGTGAGCACCCGAGGTCAATGACTCCAGCAAAGTTCATTGATCCTATGACGTCGTGAACACGTGATCCGTGATGTCATCAGCTCGTGGGCTTGTTTTTAAACAAAAGCACGTGCTTTTGACAGCTGTTACCTTGAAAGAACCTAACCCAACTTTTTTGGACAAGAGATCGTCGCTAACCTCACTGCTGCCATCTTGACATTTCCCAACATTACTTTTCTGTGAACAGGTCAAGTGGCTATCCTCACTGCAGCCATCTTGACAGGTGTTTGGCGCGGAATTTTAAACGTGGCTAACCTCACTCCTGGTATCATAACCACATGGGCGCGGAATTTGAACATCTGTCACCTTGACGGAACCTAACCTCACTTTCCTGCATAAGGGAACGTCGCTGAACTCACTGCTGCTACCTTGACAGACTCAAACCATACCGCTGCCATCTTAACAACATGGGGCGCGGAATTTAAACAGCTGTCAAAATGACAGCTGCCAACTTGACAGGTCCTAACCACATGCACTAGTTGGTGCGTATTTTGAACAGGTGCCCTTCGCGACGTCCCCTTCCCCGACACTGCCTTAGAGGGTGCCTAACCTCAGAGGATTATAGTTTTAAAGCTAGCCGCCCTTCTCGACATGACCCTTCCCGACACTATCTTGGAGAGGGCCTAAGAGGTCAGCTCAATGCATTATGTCTCCATCCGACAGTTACGAACAAGTCTAAACATGTATAACCTTGACGACGTGACTTATGCTTAAGGCTGTACGTCCCCCATCCGACAGACTGTCTGCGACGGGACTGAGCACCTGCGATACTAAGATTATTCTGCTTTTAACATGCAGCGATGACGTCGACATGATTATGCATGTTTAGACTTGTCCGTTATCAAAGTCACTCTCTAAAAAAACAAGGCTTTACATATAGTATGAGTGTGAATTATGCCTTAGTCTCTGAGATACTGTGATAAAGAGTAGACCAATTTATTCCATCATGACAAGAATATTTGATGTACAAGGCTTCAGCATACATACATACATACATTGTATTTACTTCTAAATTTACATTTACTACTTCTGTTCTAAATTTGGTAACTTACCCATCCACACGATGTATTGTAATTCATTACTATTAGTGGTTGGCTCATAAAAATTATTGTGTCGGAAAACATCACGACACGTTAAAACTTGTGCGTCAAAATTATCCACGGAATCCCTCTTGGAACATTTTCCGGTGCTGTTTCGTTTTGACTGTTCGAGTGACGCCATGCATCTTGCACCTACGCGATCAATGCGTGTGTTTGTGTGTTTAGGCCTGCAAAATTGTTTTTGGTCTCGTAGAACAATATTCTGTGCTCTCACATATTTCTGCTGTAGACATTTTTGCGCGATTTTACATCCATGCAACTATATCTGATGAGCAAGAATATGTGTGATAATTATAATTGTTTACTGCACTTTGTACTGGTATGATAAGGTTGCTGTCAACTTATGTGATGTGTGGTGGAGCGCTGGCCACGTTACATCTTCTTCTGGTCACACTTAACGTGTTTATCTACTGGCATATGGTGAAGCTCTGCTATTCTTCAACTAAGTAAGACTATTCCATGTTTACTGTACTTAAAATGTTGGACTGTCATCTTCTGTAATCAACGTGTGAAGATTTGATTTGGATATTGAAATTGTACCATGTAATCTTCTATCCAACGTCTCAACTTTTCGCCTCCCCGTGTTTTGGCTTTCGGAGGGGAGAATCTGTGACATGAATTAAAGCTAACCTCATTTATTTGACATAGGTATTTGTGTGTGGGGAATTCATCTACCATTGTTTGAATTGCCGTTAATTTATGTGACTGAACTATGCCTATTTCAATGTGTAATCTGCTATTGATACGTCAGTAGCTTCGATATTTCTCATTCGCTCAGTAAGCTAGTTGATTTGCGTGCGCAGGCGCACTATTCCCTTGAACAAAGCGATGTGCTTCTTGCTCGCTGCAAACGAGTCATTTGGTAGCCAAGCGCCATTATGGACGCTATTACTAACCGTGTTCTGTGGAAGATGCGATGGGGAGTTGGTGGAATGGAGCGCGATACCCCTGGCTGATAGCCATGTAAACCAAGGCATTTGCCTTAGTTGGAGTATGTTTAGTGTTTTAATATTTTTATTTACCGTTCTTTAATATATAAGTGACTGGAATATCTGAGTGAGCGTGCTTCATTGCAAAATGACCTACCAACGTAAGCTATAGGATTATATTAAATTGGACACCCAAGGATGTAAGTACAAGTATCCTTTTAATTGTTTCAAAACTGTTCTTGTTATTTGGAGAAGAAGAGGCTGAGTAACACGCTATCATTGACATTCATATTGTGGGAAATTTCGGCAACGCTGTCAGAATTGTATCAAGCCAACCTCGCAATTGTAATTCGAAATTACGCCTACGGTTTATTCATTAAGTTAAGTGGGATTTCTTCATCCTCAAGATTTTAAAATATAACATGTTTGTTAAATTCAATATTCCAATTGTAATTGATAATGGGGTAATTCTGGAACTCGGTATATGCGCGGATGAGAGGCAAGTTTCTCCATTCATTTTATTTCATTGAGGTTGTCGTTGTGATACCTTTTCTGTTCCTTAAAGTTATTGAGGTTATTATTATTAATTTTGGTTAATGGATTTCTTTCTATATTTCCCGTTCAGGGTTGTGGTCTCTATAGCACTGTTATCACTGTATTGGATGATGCTGTGTGCTAGTATAATATTCGTGATGGGATCATTCTTTAACTCCTTACTGGGATGGTTTATTTCCTGTCTTATTCGCACATTACCGTATTCCAGGACCTCCTGAAAATTAAATTCAGTCACCGGCATTTTAATCCACTTTTAATAGTTTGTTGGAGGAAATGACTGTCACAGACAAAATACTTACCAATGACAATATTTAACATGGGTGGGAGAAGCCCACTCCAAAAGTAGATTCATCAAAAGGCCGGGAAGAAGTACCCACCTAAAGCTTTAACCCTCCTTACCATGTCATGTGAAATGAGCCACACCATTAAAGTCAAAATATATTAATGAACACATTCATACCTACACATGCAATTAAAATTCTACTACGTAAATGAAAAGAAATATCTTGTCAATTAAAATTAATATTGTGAAACAATTGAAACCAGAAATTGAAATATTTCCTAGAACAAGATAAAAATTGAGGGTTGAGGTACCTCAAAACAACCTTAAATATATCATTAATATATTATTATTATCACTATTATTATTGGAGTGTGTACAGTGTCCGGAACCTCAGAATTAGAACAAGCCTTGGTTTACTAGGCAAGGAATATTGTTAAATAAAAATGAATTTTGGTACTTGATATGCACAATCAACTGGCAATATTAAAAAAACTGACCAGCACAATTAATTCAATAAATAGATTCCATATTTAACTGACTAGCTAGCAGAATAAATAACAGCCATTAAGCACAATTCCATCTATGAGTAATATTCAAAGACAGTCATCTATTTTTCAACAACAAGATACGGCAGGGAAAAAGAAAATCATCATCAAACAAACTCGTAACCATGCAACCGGCCATGATAATAGGCAAGGCAATAAGCTTAAAGAAATCTAGCCTTGCGGCCATTGATAATTTTGAGGTTTCGTTTACATTAGGGAAGAATACCACGAAATGCAAATGTGAACTTTTAGGCCTACACGCATCATGCGATGTTCACATAACACCTTTAATAATCTTAGCCTCGAACTAGAACCATGATATAGCTTTTAAAACTTAAAAGAAGGGATGATTATTTAATTAAAGTTATCATTTTAGCATATTTTAAGGATTCTAAAATTGCGAATTACAGATGTGGCATATCTGCCGATCACACGGCCACTGGAATCAGTTCCACACATAAATTTTAACTCATAGCATACAAAAAGGTTACATATTTACCTTGAGGTTCGGACCACAACACTACCTGATTAAAAATGGAAATTGAATGAAATAGTTTACCACATGGGCACGTGAAACGGATGAAAAGATTTGCAATTAAGGAAAGGTAATATTCTTGGTAAATCAAACAACAACGGCTAGTGCTGACTTGAAGAAAGCATCATGGAAACACGAAAAGCCATAGGGTTTTTTTTATCCAGGATCAAAAATCCTTCTTGCACACATTCATATCTTCGCACAACCCAATTTGCTTTCGATTCGAAAACAATCTTGCTCGACTACAGAGGTCAAAATTCATTTGTCCAGTTCAGCTGTCTTACTGTCGGAGTTCCGACTGGCAGCTGCGTGGAGCGCCACCAACTGGCTGAGTCTTTATTAACGAGGAACCCCAACAGGCTTCGCAACGATGCACACTCGTTTCTATTCATAATTTGACACGAATCTCAATTTACCTGCGAAAGGAGCTAAAGTTCCTTAATAATGTCTCCATGAGAAATTTAAAATTCTATTCATTATTATTGTAATATCGTGGTTGTAGGGAACTGACATTTGTTTCTCCCATTCCTTAAAGATACCTACGTTTACGCTCCTCAGACTATTCATGTCCGTGTTTTCCTTTTTTCTTCCATTATGAAGTGTCATTTATCTTATCTCTCACTAAGCTACAAATGTGTGGGCCTTGCCTGTTGTTTGATGATTTTATGTTAGCTCGGCTTGGGAAGCTGTAGACTTCATCGTGTGTACCACTGTTCAGTTAACTGTGGACTTTCAATATCGTTTCCCTTCGTAATTTGTAACTAATTTGCGAAATATTTTTATTTGGATTTTTTTGGATTTTTGCAATTCTCTTGTCTCTTTATTTAATTATTTATGTTTGGAAAATTTGGATTGCGACCTTCGGTTTTAAAATTGTGCGTGTTACCATGTTTCTGGGATGATTGAAATGTTTATGAAAAACTGGCCAGTGGTGTATTTAATTCTTAACACGCGGATCCGTCTTAATATTTGTCACTTATTGATTCTGATGTGAGCTGCAGTCTACACTTATTTCTCTGTACTGTAAGAGTTACTTTACTTTGTAATGTGAGTGGGTTTTCACAATTTTAATTTTTTTAAATAAGAAATTTGTCTCTTATTTGAATTCATTAATTTAATAAGAAATACTTGCTTTTGGGGGTATAAGTTCTCCGACTTGCTTATTTTATTACATCGTAAGGATTATTTTACATTGTTATCTGAGTGTGGAATCATAATTTTATTTATGTAAAAAACTGAGTATTTAATGCATAATTAAAAGGGTTGATTTTATCATTAAATTATTTGCTCTGTATTTTGTTTATTTTTCAACATATTGCAGAA
Organism: Anabrus simplex; assembly: GCF_040414725.1. Taxonomy (NCBI): domain Eukaryota; kingdom Metazoa; phylum Arthropoda; class Insecta; order Orthoptera; family Tettigoniidae; genus Anabrus; species Anabrus simplex. Next base: position 99,495,678 of record NC_090274.1, on the reverse strand, counting down.
AATTTTAAATCTTACTTAAGTATCATTCATATTTTTCTTTTCCTAATTTTTAAGTAAATTTTTATTTTGGCTTTTATTTAGTAGTTAGCGATATTGACATGGCCACCCCTCAAGTAGTAAGCTAAGATCCTGTCATCTTATCCTTTAGGTTCTGGGTCCTCCACGTCGGAACGTTTAATGCTGCAGCCCCCAAAGGTAAGTATTTTGCGTCTTGTGCTCATTTTGTCATTTCATGTGTGTTTATTGTTGTGTATAGGCTTGGTCGTTGCAGAGGGTTTTGGAACAGAAGCAGCAATCCAGAAAGGATTGAGGGAAAGCTGCAGTTTGTCACATTCCTTTTCCATGTTTACATAGAACAGACAGTATAAGATATCAAAGAGGAATTAGGAAAGGGATTCACAATCCAACGAGTGGAAATCAAGACCTTAAGATTTGCCGATGATATTGTTATTCTATCTCAGACTGCACAAAATCTCGAGATGCTGCTGATTGTTGTGGACGAAGTCTTGGTTAAGTAGTACAAGATGAATATAAATAAGTCCAAAACAAAAAGTAATGCAATAGATTCGAATGAAGGCACGTGATGCAGGAAATATTAGATTAGGAAATGAAGTCTTAAAGGAAGTAGATGAATATTGTTACTTGGGTAGTAAAATAACTAACAATGGCAGAAGTAAGGAGGACATAAAATGCAGACTAGAACAAGCAAGGCAGAGCTTTCTTAAGAAAGGACATTTGCTCACTTTAAACATTGATGTAGGAATTAGAAAGATGTTTCTGAAGACCTTCATCTGGAGCGTGGCATTGCATGGAAGTGAAAAATTGACGATAACTAGCTCAGAAAGAAAGAGAATCGAAGCTTTTTCAAATGGAGTGTTACAGAAGAATGCTGAAAGATGGATGAATCGTATCACAAATAAAGAGATACTGAATCGAATTGGTGAGAGATCTATTAGGGTAAATTTGACGAGAACAAGGAACAGAATGACAGGACACATCTCAAGACTACCAGGAATCATTCAGTTGGTTGTTGAAGGAAGTTTAGGCGGTAAGAACGTTAGGGGTAGTCGAAAGTAAGAATATGACAAGCAGATAAGTGCAGATGTTTGATACAATAGTTACGTAGAAATGAAAAGGTTAGCAAAAGAGAGGGTGGCATGTAGAGCTTCATTTAACCAGTCTGACTGATGACTAAGAAAACATTAAAAATAGCACCCAGCATGAGGTGTTTAAGTATTTGATTTGATAATTTTTAGTCAATGGCGATGTTTATTATTGATTATGTTACTAACGTATATTATAGTATACCCAATTTCCACTCTTCAATATACTTCCTACCACATCCATTACGACAATGTGGGCGCTATCCAAAAATCGCAAACATGTGTGGTCGAATATCAGATTAGGTTCAATTATTACCACATTGAACAAAATGATGTGGACGTGTCTAAAAACCGCTGTCTTTTAACACGCAACTAAGATTTCTCTAACTAAGTGCATATTGAACTCAGACATCTGGCCAAAGCGTTTACACACATCGATCTCAACAAAGTGGGAGAGATGCAATATATCTTGTTTTCGAAGAATGGAATAGGTAATAAAACTACTTATCCCACTGATCAAATGAATGTAGACGCACCCCAGTATCCGTCAGCGTATGTTGTCGAAGAACTGCCTTTTAGAAAACTTCTTCGCAGAGTCATTACCAGAACGGGGACTCTCACTAGTATGGATAACCAGATGTTGCTAGTCGCCTTGTCTGGACGCTCACGATGAAATATCTTAGAAAACTTTTTTTCCAAAATAATGTGGTCGCTGACCAGTATGTGTAAGAAAGTGAAACTTAAGATGTGAATCCTGGGAAAACATCTGACCACATTGTTTGCAAAAATGTGCACGCTCACGAGTATGTGCTTAATAAGACTTGACTTTAAAGTAAACTTAGAAGGACATTGATCACAGAAATATAGACGCTCACCAATATCTATAAGAAGGTGACGCTGAAGACTCGTCTTCTCAGAAAATGTCTTACCACATTGTCTACAAAAAAAATGGCGCTAATCAGTATGTGTAAGAAGGTGACGCCGAAGATATGACTTCTGAGGAAACCTCTTACCACACTGATAACAGGAAAAAGGACGTTCATCAGTATGTGTAAGATGGTGATGCCGAAGAAATGACTTCCGAGAAAACCTCTTACCACATTGTATACAAGAATATGGCTGCTCACTAGTATGTGTAAGAAGGTGATTATTGAGATTGGACTTGTGAGAAAACCTCTTACCACACTGTTTACAGGAAAATGGACGTTCACCTGTATGTGTAAAATGATGACACTTGAGAACGGACTTTTGAGAAAACCTCTTACCACACTGTTTACAGGAATATAGACGCTCACCAGTATGTGTAAAAAGGTGCCTGTTGAGATTGGACTTGTGAGAAAATCTCTTACCACACAGTTTACAGGAAAATGGACGTTCACCTGTATGTGTAAAAAGATGTCTCTTGAGATTGGACATGTGAGTAAACCTCGTACCACATTGTTTACAAGCATGTAGACGCTCACCAGTATGTGTAATCACATGTATCCGAAGACTTGACTTTTCAGTAAAATTAGAAGCGCATTGATCACAAGAATATGGACGCTCACCAGTATGCATAAGAAGGTGATGCTGAAGACGGGTCTTCTCAGAGAATGTCTTACCACATTGTTTACAGGCATTTGGATGCTCTCCAGTATGTGTACGAAGGTGACGCTTAAGATTCCACTTCTGGGAAAAGCTCGCATCACATTGTTTACAACAATGGGGACGCTCACCAGTATGTGCAAACAGGTGTTTTCGAAGACTTGACCTTTCAGTAAAATTAGAACCACATTGTTCACAGGAATATGGACGCTCACCAGTATGTATAAGAAGGTGACGCCGAAGATTTGACTTCTGAGAAAACCTCTTACCACATTGTATACAAGAATATGGCTGCTCACCAGCATGTGTAAGAAGGTGACTACTAAGTTGTGATTTGTGAGAAAACTTCAGGCCACATTGTTTACAAGAATACGGACGCACACTGGTATGTGTAGCAATGTGATGCCGAAGGCGCGATTTCCGAGAAAACTTAGAACCACATTCATTACAACATAGTTCCCATTCGCTATTGGGATGAATTGGACTTTGATCAGACTCACGGAACATATGTGGGTTGCATTCATTACAAGTGGACAAAATACACAGCACCTTACTTCCTTCTTTCGTTATCTTGCACCTACTGTTACACGTACCCACTGGACCTCCAGTAATTAATGGAACATTCCCAAACCTAGAAAACGGAAAAATAAGTTATTAATTTTACAATTAAGATGACAAAATCAAATACAATAATCAGAAGCAAACGCAATATATGTACCAAGATTGCTTCTTATCACATAACATAGCAGACCAAATCTCAATAATTTCAGATAAAGGCTCAAACACATAAGCCCATATAATTTCTAATTGCCAAATAGAATATACGATAAGTCTGCACTTAACCACAGCACAGACAAACTATTCAAGAGGGTCCTATATGGAAGCAATTATTGTGAGAATGCTTCCCTTAGTGATTTCCTTACCTGCATTCTCAACTTCATTTTAACTGAGACTCAGCACATTTAAGATGCCAAATAATAACTAATAATTTAATGGCTTCATCCTTAGTGAGATTATATGTTGTCAGGATTTCTCTATCATCTACTGGACATTGGCAAGGGCTTCTGGCCAATTTGACATCCAATTTCTGAGATAAACATGTTTCTGACTGAAGTCCCTCAGTTACTTCATCTGAGCTAATACCTGTCAACATATCAAGGTTAAAATAAGAATATGCAGTAGAGTGAGATTCTTTGTGTTCGTCAGCAAGCTGAACTAGAAATTTCGGAGCAAGAAAGAGGGCAGAACTCATAACAGTAGTACGGTGGTAGTTCTCTTCATCACAGGATTCACAGCACACAATATTCCGAAGACTCCTGTGGTCGGGTTGTATTAACACAAATTTGTTTATCTTAGGAACATCAGCTGAATGAGTAACAAGATGGGTTATGAATCTTAAAACAATAGACAGGAAGTCAGGCTAAAATTCAGGGTAAGCCATTTACAAAGGGTTCAAAACTATCCCATTTCAAGATTCACAACTTCTGTCAAACTCAACAGTTAGGTTGGTTATCATGCTAGAAACTTTGAGTACACAATGATGGGGCATATGTATGCTTGATGAGTTAGAAGTAATGAGGGGTATATTTTCCATGTGTCCCGTTTCACTGTATTCATGCATGAAAATTACATTACGTTACATTACATTACCTGGCATTACCTAGCTAACTTATTTTCAGTGTGTTCAAGCATTTTAACAGCATTATGCTTAAACTGAGGTACAGGTGACGACACTTCAGAACGAATAGGAAATTTGCCATTAAACCTGCCAGAATCATCCATTTCATCATTGTTCAAAAAACGTTCTTCACATGCCCTTTCTTCAGGAGTAAGGAATGGTTTAAGGCGTTCTTCAAGCTTCCAAAACATCTGCAATTTTGTGTAAAGGGAATCGAGATTTATTAGCCTGGCACACCGAACTTTGGCGTTATTCTTAACATAAAAATCAGGGATGGTGCCTGACAATCCCCAACCAAATTTGGTCATCTAACAAAGTGCGATAACCTTCCTTATGCAAGGTATTAGAAGACAAAATATCATAACAGACTTCAACTCTTCGCAAGATATAAGAGGAAGAACGCTGCTTAAATGTTCTATCACTTAAAACGACATCACGAACAATATACGAACTGGAAAAATCAATTTGTTGTGCAGGAATTTGGCTTGCGGTGTATTCACAACTGCACAGTTCAACTTCAATGTAAAATTTGACACATTAGAGAACGAAACAAGGTTGCATGTGGATCATCCAGGCGATACATCAGTATTGCCTATACCAAATACAGGTAGCCAACAAACCTTAGTACACATGCCAAGCTTCGAAACAAATCTACAACGCACTAAGAATAAATGACTCCCCCAGTCCAATAAATTCTTCAATTAGTACAATCTCTCCTGAACAGTTCTTCACTGCTATACATGCTGTGGTTAACTAAATATTTGGGGGCTGGCACAACTGCAGAACTTCTAACAGGTATATCATTAGTGGGAATTGTTTGGTCTTTACAAACCAATAAGGTGTGGGGTCCATTTACCGGGGACACTTGTGTCGCTTACACTGTTTAAATATATGAGAAGCAAAAAATTTAGATACCAAAGGTTACTTTCCCTCACAAACTTGCAGTGATAACTAATGTTTGTTTGAAATTTCTACAATCAGAATTGCTATGTTTATCAAGTTTTCAACACTCACCGTTAAAGGAAATACTCTTGTTGGTACTGTGTAATAAAATCTAAAACAACTGACAATGACAAAAGGGCCATGAATTAAAGAAAATTAGTGGAGCCAATTCAAAATGCCTTATTTTTGGAGATAATGCTTGTTGTCCACAAGGGTCCAAAATCCATGCACTGAACTTTGCAATAGTATTAATTACTGGTAAAGTAGAACCATGGCCTTCCTCCTATAGTGGTAAAAATCACACATGTCGTACTCACGGCGTTCCTCTCATGGTGGTACTAATCACAGGTAATATAGACACAGGGCATGCCATACATAATGGCACCCCTCAAATGTAACACAGACTGATGGTGTTCCTCACATAGTGGGACTAAACACGGTCACCGACTAGATCAATGATGATGATGATCATAATTCTTGTTCAAAGGGGCTTACCCGCTAGGTAACCAGACCCTATTGGTATGAGGTGCAACAAAATGAAACAATAATTAAAACATCAACATGTATTCATCGACAAGATTCTAAAGTAAATGATGGTGAAAAATTAGCATGAATTAAAAATAATCAGTGGATCCAAATGGCAATGCTTTAATGACTTCACTATGCAGGGTAGGATTAAAAAGAACTTTAGGATAAAACATACAACTTAGCTTGGAGTCCCAATGCTCAATGCTGCATCAGCCTGTTTGCATCCCGGAGTAAGCATGCCTTCCTCCTCCAAAGAGCGAGTTTGCTACATGTTTTTAGGTCCTATAGCCAAGAACATCCACCCGAAGGATGATAAGTTCGAATCCGCACGTAAGAAGATAGTTTTAAAGTGGTTTCACATTTTCATACTTAGCTGGTTAACATGTCACTGTACTGTGAAACTCCTACTCCTCAAAGATGTAGTAGCGCTTAACCTCTTCCTTATTGACAGAGTACTGTATGACCTCTTCCTACCTAGTACTCATTTCTGTTACAAAATTGAGAAAACCTCAGATTTATCTCTCAGACCTCTTAACAGACAACCAAACATAAACCTTCATGGAATAGACCTAAATGAATTGCTGTTAAAATTTATACTTCATCAATTCACATTAAAATAAATGCCTTCCTCACCACCACCATTAAGGAACAAAAGCTGAATCTCCGCGTTCTGAGATAGAGATTTGAACCCCAAAAACTACAACAAAAACTCCACTCATATACACTTAAAAATGGGTATTGATATAATCGTTTTACAGAGAATCGGTTCATCATGAGATTCGACTATAGAGTAGTGTCACTATTATAATTAAACTTATGGTTTAATGGTCCACCTTTTCAATCCTATATTATGCAATGTGTATAGACTATATAGTATTGGAAAGGTGGACCACTACAACATAATTATTACTGTGACGACAATTCAATACGGATCAAAAACAACTAATTTATATCCTATGATATTGAGTAGCATGGCAAAGTAACTATGAGCTGCGACATAACAACTTCAACAGAAACCAACAGACAGCACTATCAGTTAGAAATATACCATCTGCGGGAAAAACTTCTTCTATGGTATCCGGAAATTCTACACCATCACCACCACCATGAGGACAACAAATTGCGATGGAGAGGAATGCAGGGAAGCAGGCTAGGAGGCTGGAAGACAGTGATTCTCCAATCCCAAATAATTGCACGTAGCTTGCTATTGCTCAAGAGGAATAAATCCCGTTTGTATTGACGGGCGGAACACACCCCCCACTCTCAATCAGGCGGCACATCACATCTCAACATCAGGGTGATATTCTTTTTGCTAGTTGCTTTACATCGCACCGACATAGATAGGTCTTATGGCGATGATGAGACAGGAAAGAGCTAGGAGTGGGAAGGAAGCGGCCATGGCCTTAATTAAGGTACAGCCCCAGCATTTGCCTGGTGTGAAAATGGGATACCACGGAAAACCATTTTCAGGGCTGCCGACAGTGGCGTTCGAACCTACTATCTCCCGAATACTGGATACTGGCCGCACTTAAACGACTGCAGCTATCGAGCTCGGTGGGAGAGTGATATTCTAGCGCAGTTCCATTTACCAGCTGCGAACAGATCGACGATATTACCGCCAGTAAATATCAGGAGCTAAGCAGAGGCAGCAAAAAACCTGCACTGCTCACACAAAGTACAACGCAGTGGCACAACAACAAACACTGGTCTGCCTGTCCCAATCTACACAGTGAAGATGAGAAATCTGTACCAGGATAAAAACCACTCGCTCCAAATCTACAATATAATCACCAAGCTTCTGCCCAATGCCATACGAGATTATCTCCTAGAAATTCAGCACAGCAAAGATGGGTAGCCCATCAAAATTTCTAAAAATATTTATACAGTGCAAGTCAACAAAATAGGACTGGCACATTTTGGACACATGCTACAGCACAGAACCAGGCTCAACAATGCGGCACAACTAACCGCCTTTGCGTCCAGCCCCCACCTGGTCAGCTGTGGTACATGGGGTTCATAGCAGCCACACGGAGGATGTTATCACGTTCAGAAACAGGGACATCAAACATTCCGGGCCATTCGGATCCGGAATTCTAACGGACACACCTCACTGATGCGTATCCTGTCCCGGGTTAGGGCAACAATGAACCAGCTTCTGAAGGATGGTTTGCTGATCTACGTGAAGCGATATCATGTGGAAGCCTCTTGGTCATCTTGAACATAGTGCAGACACTGCGATTGCTGCGAATTATATGATCATCCTACTACTGCTCACTTCAAAATGTGTGATTCGTAGTGGACAACACACCTCCAGTGCTTGCACGAGAAGGGGATCCCTCAAATGGAACACTTGCAGTGAAGATCATCCACCTTTCTCAGTTAAATGTAAGGGTAAACCTTAACCTTCTCCCACTCAGCCGGAAAAAGTGTTACCTATCACACCAATTGACATCCCTGCCCCTCCCTTCCCTTCTACTCTTCCACTCCTTCCACTGAGACCATTCTGAAAACCATCACTATGGAGCTCCAAAATATTGTCCCATTCCAACGTCCTGATGTTCTGTATCAGATCCAGCTAGCGGTGCGGTTGCTCTTCCAGACTCACCTTGGCGGAACTTTCTCGGCGACGTGAATGCACTGTGCATTATTTCTACCTGCTTCCAGTCCACTGTTGTAGTAAATGAATGTTTATTACACTAATGTGTGTTCTTTAAAGGTCAAGTGACTGCTGCTCGAATAGATGTCACGGAGGGGTAGCAATTAGTATTCACAAATCCATCCCTTCAGAACAACATGATCAATCCTTAAACGAATATCTATCTGAAAACTTAGAGATAGAAATCACTGTTGGAACTCAAATAATAGCTTTAGAAATAATATTTATATACCTCTTGGCTATTCCCAACCACAGAAAATTGTACAAAATACTGATCTAAATACAGTACTTACACCACGATCACAGATTTTAAAATTACTTCATATACACAAAAACTACAAGCTATTTACGATCAACTGTTGCATAATATACTTACATTTCTCTTCCCCCAACCCGCTCTAAATCAGATACGAGCCCTGTATTTCTGATCCTCTGTCTTAACCTAGCAATGAACCGTGACATCACCATACTACATTCAATGGGAAGTGACAATGTCCCTGCCTTACAAACCATACAAATGTACTACCAAACCCATAGCAACATAACCAACATCCTCAGTCATACCTATTGGATAGCATACGGACATAATATGCAATACTGAACAACCTACTTCACAACATGAATTACATGATAAAGTTAAGAAATTAGAATCCCCGCTAACTATTGGCAACCGACTCCACATTCCTCACCACACCTCCCGTCTACACAAACCTCCCCTGCCTCCCTAAGCACTCCAAATATTAAAATATTCCCATGAACATTACAAGGCACACCTTCGGAACTGTGACCCAAATATTCAGGAAGAGAAGAGTTCGAACCTTATTCTACTCTTCCTGAAACCTGATGAAAAAATTAAAAAATGATGAATGCCAATTTTTTCATGTTAGAATTACAAACGCGCAAGGAAGAGCAGAATAAGGTTCGAACTCTTCTCTTCCTGAATATTCGGGTCACAGGTTCGAAGGTGTGCCTTGTAATGTTCATGGGAATATTTTAATATTTGGAGTGCTTAGGGAGGCAGGGGAATCAAGCATGGTTTCAAAGACCTTCATATGACCATAGTATTTTCTCTGGAACCATCTGAGTTAAGACCGTAGAATGTTACACCTTATAAGAAACAAGTTATTCTTCACATGAAGGACATATATTTTGCAATTTTACTTTAACAAGACAAAATTATAAACATTTTGTGACTTATATGCTTCAAGCTCGATCATCTCTCATGTGTGTACAGACTTAACAACTGAGTTTCTCACCCTAGATATTAATGAATTTTACTTGTTTTTAATCACTATTGCATGTGTGCCATGTGTTTGATACTGCTTTTTGAATGTTTGTATTTTGTTTAAGTGTATCACTGGCTGATGATGACAGGTAATCAGTGTCGAAACTAGTACCACTCTTTTATGAACCACATGCGGTATAATTCACATCAATGAATTAGTATTAAAAGGGTGGACACAAAATCTCGACTCCCTCCATCTCATACCTCAGTAACACGCAAGTTTCTGTCCTCAGCACTCCATATATGACCATGTCTTTCATATCTCTGTATCCATCACAAAATATTTACCTACCGAAATATGCACAGCCCTTACCTGTCTTGAGAATGCCTTTCAAAGGAATGATATATAAATTCCATCATCTTCGAGTTCCAAAGACAATCACCAATTTCCTAGCGAAAATCAATGTCCAAAACACATTTACCTACAACTCTCCAATTAAGGCATGAGTACCACAAGGTTCCCACTGTCACCACATTTGCGTGTCCTGTTTTGTAACAATATTACCCAACCGATATCCCCACTTTCATTGTGTCAATTTGCTGAATACACAGCACTACTGGCTGTGGAATCCAATAACTGATCCTTGCAATCCCGTCTTCAAACCAATTTAAATGAACTCGAACAATGGCTCAATTTCTGACAAATCAAGATTAATGTCAGCAAAAAAAAAAAGTACTTTTTTTTCCTAATAATAAATGTAGATGCCGTCCCACTAACACCCTTTCTAACCTTAAATAATCAACCCCTTGCTGTAACGACCTCACTTACCTACCGAGGTATAACGTTTCAAAATAATTTTCAATGGGATGTACATTTGGACCAAATTTATAAAAAGGCATCCCACAGGATTCACTTCCTCCCCTGGCTGTTAGGTCAAACCTGGGCATTAAAAGGCATACAAATCACACCTCCTACCAAGCACCACTTCCCACTTCCGAGTCAGACCATAGATACATTTAAACTCAAAAGGGAATTATGGACATATACAGATCGCACACATCTGGGGGAGGTTCTCATTGTTATTTTTTTCCTCAGAAATTTTGTCAACTTGGCTTAGTCACATGAAGAAGAATTCGTTAATAATTTTATGTCATCAATTGTATACTGAAACTTAAAATATATATAAATGTATCTAAGTAAAGATATAAAATATATTTAACATTGTTTCACTTCGAGAAAAACAATATTTTCTGTTATTATATTTGTAGTGATTCAATACTTTGACAAGAAAATTATTTTTATTTCCTACAACGTGTTTTACAAAAGCAGAAGAAAAGTTTTTAATTTAATTCCATAAAACATGTGAAATTAGCACACAACCATAACTGAAACAAATATCTGTAAATGTAATTGGCCAAAGAGTCCATTTGTTAGAATGATGGCTCGCTCCTGTAGTGGGGAGGAGGAAATAACTATTAAACTAAGAAGATTGGTTCATCTCTCTTTGCCTCTCTCTGCCTTTAGGAAAATATCTACAATGAAACAAGCCACCTGGGGTTATATTTGCAAGGATTGAGGAATAACCATCCTCTGGGGGTACAGCAAGACTTCCATAAGATGTCATGTAGTGCAATTTTTTGGTGCAAACACTGTAAATAATAATATTCTTAATGCAAATGGAAATACACTTGATCTTATAATTACGAATGTTAACACATTAACAGTTTACAGAGATGAGTGCCCCTTCGTTAAGAAGGATAGTTATCATCCTGCAATTGTAGTCACACTAATATTAAACAGAGAGCGTAACCACGTTTCACAACAACCGAAACAATCTAAGCAGTTATTTGACGTTAGAGGGGTTAATTTCTTTCATATGTATAAAATGTTCGAGAAAATGGATTGGTCTAAGATTGTAGAATTTGCAAATGCTGACCAGGCTGTTGAGTGTTTATTCGCTCAGGTACACTCTGTATTTTGTGAAACGGTACCAATGAAGAATTTTCACACAAAGATAAAATATCCTCCATGGTTTTTTAATTAGAAATTCAAGAGACATCACTAACACGTATGTACTCACCTTATTGTTCAACAGTATTGTCCGATCAAAACTTGAGTATTCATGTATAATTTGGTCTCCATGATATAAATATTATCAAAATCAAGTTGAAAGAGTGCAGAAACGCTTTTAAAGATATCTTTATTCTAAAAATATTAGAAATTCCCTTTTAGAAATTATGTTTCAAAATAATAATAATTTTGTGTGGCTATTTCTAGCCGAGTGCAGCCCTTGTAAGGCAGACCCTCCGATGAGGGTGGGCGGCATCTGCCATGTGTAGGTAACTGCGTGTTATTGTGGTGGAGGATAGTGTTATGTGTGGTGTGCGAGTTGCAGGGATGTTGGGGACAGCACAAACACCCAGCCCTCGGGCCATTGGAATTAACCAATTAAGGTTAAAATCCCCGACCCGGCCGGGAATCGAACCCGGGACCCTCTGAACTGAAGGCCAGTACGCTGACCATTCAGCCAACGAGTCGGACATGTTTCAAAATAATTTTTGTTGAATGAATTTAAATACGTATCGCTAGCCAGTGGGTGTGTAACAGCTCATCAAATTTATCTCTCTAAGATTGTTAATGCATTAATTGACGACAATAGTTTTTTTCACGAGTTATGCTTTAAAGTTAGAAAAAATCATTTAAGATTTTGGCAATTGTTCATAACTCCAGTCTCCGAAACTGTATTTTCTAAGAACTCTCCATTTATCAATATGTGTGAAACACAATAACATAATTAATACATATTGTACCGGGTGGTACACCCCCACGCCGCTAATTCAAACTTTGCGCCAGTTGAAACTCCTCTACTGGAGGGAGTCTGAACTTTATCTACTGTGTTAATTTTCAAGTTTCTCAGAAGATGTCACTACTTGGAAATTTTCAAGTTTCTGAACTGGGTCGTTTTCGATGTATTTTTGTTTTGCCTGTAGTAAGAAGTGTGGACATTCTCTTCCAGATGGCACTACTGAAGAAATACAATTATGCACCCTAGTGCGAAGTGAAGGAACTACGTTTTTGAAGAAATTTTGTGTTCATAAGTTTGTTCTTTGTTAAATTTCTTTCAGTTATTGTTTATGTTGGCAATATTAACCCCTTCCTTCCGCCAGGTTTGAATTTAGCCAATCCCGAATTTCTTTAATTAATTTATGACCAATCAGGTGTATCTTCTTCAACTTGGATATGTTGCTTAACCCTAGCCAATAAAATTCTTGGGGAGGGTGTTCTCATTCCTGAAACGCCTCGAACTTTCCGCGAGAGTATATAAACTGCTGATTTTCGGGTCTCCGCGCCACTTCAGTAACATCTTTCAGTGTGTAAAGTACGTTGCAGGTGGCAGGAAGCGCCTCTTTCTTCGGGCAGCAGTTCATCTACAAGGTAATGGCCGTTTAATAACTTCTTTTCTTGCTAGCTCAGCAGTTTAACTCTCGGGGCAGGTCCGAAGCATTTTACCATGTAACTTTCCCCTAAAATGTAAAGACACTTAGTATCTATTCTATCTTTTAAACTTCATATTGGGATAGAGAGTGCTTAACCCTCTCGAGCTCCCACTCATATTGCATTGAGGTGAACTTATTTTCACAACCGTTTCTTCCTTAACGTAATGTAAATTGTTTCCTTCTAAAAGTCACCTCTTTATTATGGGATTAGCCCTTGCAGTAACGGCCTAGTGCCAAGTAGGTTTTATATAAAGTGTATTAGGAGTGCAAGAACGCCTCCTCTCAAGTTGGTATTTTAGAGGCCATGTCATTTTCCTGTTTCTTTACTTAATAGGCCTCAGTAGGTTGGGTATTTTTACCCCTGTTTTCATGTCCTTGGAGGACAACATGAATGTGGAGTTTGGTGTGGCCTTTGATAGGCTTAAATTTTGAGAGCGAGTTGCTCTTTCTTGAAAATTGAGTTGTTGTATGCCTCGAGGAGGCTTTACCGTGTAAAGAGGAGCAAGTGCTCCTAGGCATGATTGGGGTCTTCTGCCCCTTTGTTGAATTCTGTATATCGTAAGGTTGGGCTTATAGCTCAAGAATTGTGTGTCTGGCTCTCGGAGCCCAAATCCTGTAATCACTGTAATTGTACATTTTCGAATTGTGTTTCGGCTACTGAGTACCTGTTCAATTTGTTATTTCTTATTCTTGAAAAGAAAATATAACCTTGTTAACTTTTATCTTAATTTTAATTTCATATTTTGAGACCTGTTCACCCCCGCACCTTCTTTCACCTCTGCAAAACCACCAAACCGCGGTAACACATATCATATAGATCTTGACTTTGTATATGAATGTGACACATATGTAAATATATTAAAAGAATTGTACTCATCAAAGTGATTTGTTAATATGTATAATATTTAAATTATTTGGTTATAGTTTATTTTTTAAATGTAGTAACAGACTTCTGTATATGTGAAGCTGTTTCATCCATTTCATCATCTCATTTACATAGCATTTTCATATTTTCTTCTTTTTCGTATTTCTGTGTGATTTGTGTCAAATAATTGGTAAAGGCTGCCTATAATCGGAGTGTGTCTCTGTTGGTGGCACATTTAATAAATAAATATAATGCTACTTTTAAAGTTCACTTCTGACTATCATTCTTAGATCAGCCTTTTACGCTGATGGCAGTAGAGTGCTCACCTCCTATTTTAGTCTACACAGACGTGAAAGGCTGCAATGTTACAACATCACCTCTGTCCAGTGATCCACAGATCAGCCCTTTAGGCTGATGACAGTGGAGCACTAACTTCCAAAGTTAGTCTACACAGACTGATAGGTATCTTTCAACATATATTTAAATTCTGAAGCCTAAACTTTAATCTCTAGGTGATGTAAACATTATGGTATGCAATTAGAAGTCTCTAAATTTCAAATCTATGAGCTCAAAAATTTACAATCAACAAGTGAGTGACTCCGTGGTAGCTCAGTTCTGAAACTGACGTCCATTATGTCCATATAAGCAATCGAAATATGTTATGCCTTACCCATATCCCTAGTCCCAAATGAACAATGTATACACACTATCATGTACAGAACTACAAGCTCAACTCTGATTCCCTCAGGTTGCCTCCTGTTATGTCCCTATGAGTAAAGCATATGTATTAAGCCTTACACCATGTGCTTGGTCTCATTAGTACAATGTGTAGCCAAAATTTTGTTCCAAGGTCCGCTCCAAGGGAGCTAATGCTTCTGCACATTGCCTATGCAGTCGCCTCCACGGTATGCACTAGCCTTGCATCTTGGTAGGTGTGTTAAGTACCAACTGATGTGCCCAACTTAGCACACGAGAGCGAAATGCAGGCAACCAAGAATGAGTTAGGTCGAAAATTTATAATGTCCAATAACGGACTATTATATAGGTATTATAAATTTACTCATTCAGGACAAATATTCATGTTCCCTATGGGAATCAACATCTATATCATCTGATGGCCAGGCAGGCATCAATTTTTGGAAGTGACACATAGTGTCTCATTGTGCATTGGCACTGCTGGTGGCTTCAAGTAGCCTATGCAGTGGCCTCCATGGTATGCACTAGCCTTGCATCTTGGTAGGTGTGTTAATTACCAACTGATAAGCCAAACTTAGCACACGATGGCGAAACGTAGGCAAGCAAAAATGACTTAGCTGGAAAATATATAATGTCCAATTAGGGACCTTTATATTGGTGCCAACTAGGCGGCCTGCTGATCACAGGCTGACTTACTTTAACTTCGTGCAATTTTCTCACATGCCATGATCAAACCAACAAGTTTAGACCATGAGCGAAGTACAGGAGACAGAATTCGAGAACGATATGTATGGACCTGTGCTGCCTTGAACCCAAGATATTGGGATATTGAGGACTTCACCCCACGTCTTGTCTGCAGAGAGAGCTACTCACCATATAAATAGCAAATTCCATATTGTTGAGGTTTATGGGTGTAAAATCTAATTAAGCTCAACGGTACTTACTTGTCTTCTTCTTTGACACAAGCGACCAGCTGACCTACTGTGTGTTCATCTACACTTATTTCATTCTTAATATCGTTGGAAGGCTGTAATGAACAAATATACAAAACAAAGTAAGAAATGTACAGTAAACAGATAACTAGAGTAAATGTTTATAAAAAGACATGACATAGCTGACAAAATAAACTGCATAATTGCACAATAAAAATATCAATTTATTCTCCCAATGTAAAAAGGAAACAAGCAAACAAGTGTTAAGTCAAAATTATATGAAGAACAAGAATAAGAAAAGGAACTCATAAAAGATAAAGAGGACAGCACTGGAAGAGGGAGCAAAAGAAAAAGAAAAAATTGAAGGACAACAATAATCTCTGCAATTTTTTCTTCTCTTCCTACAACTTCCTGTCATCGTGTTCATCGTATTATGTGTCCTTAAATGACTGGTCACTTGTTTCTTTCTTGTGTTCCTGCAGACGACTCTGATTGTCAGAAAGACATACATTGGATCTTAATATGAGAAAGGTCTACCTCTTGCCTACCATGTTCAATTTCGTACAACAAATAGTTAGTTGTTGAACTTTTCATTCACTCTAGAAAATCTGAAGGCTTTATTAATACAGACTTACAACATTTACATTCAGATTTTAAAGGATAATGATGGCCATGTTCTCTACGCATAGCAAGTACACCGCATTCCCGGAAGCCACAGAATTGATTCTCGGACAAGTCAGAGATTATTATCACACTCTGACGGCTAGTTGCTGGTCCAGTCAGGCTGTATGAAAACAAAGAAGTTGTTATTTGATAGAGAGAGAGTCCATAGTCTAAAAAGCCAAGAATAATGGCCAAGAAAATTTGTCTTGCTCACCACACACCGACTTATAAACTGCAGGCCATCAGGCTGAGCAGGGGTCGCTTGACAGGGTAATGTCCATCAGAGCTGTAGAGCCACAGGTTTTGGTTTGGTCTTAAAAGGATTCTGTTCAGAGAGTTTAAAACTACCTAGTATGTTTTCTAGACATGACCCGAAATGCCTAACATTTTAAAAAAAATTATGATTCAAGTGAAGTAGCCTACACTTGACTCTGTATGCAATGTTAGATTAATGTTATCTCTCGGGTTTTTTGAAAGAGAGAAACCTTACACTTTGCTTCCTCACAAGTGAACCTTCCACTGTTCTAACAAAGGTGAAAGAATTCAATTTAGTTAAATGTCATTGATTATTTCATCAATAGAACAATATTTAAATGAATTCATCAATCTAAACCTTGCTAATGGCAGTTGAAGGATCATAACTAATGTCGTATATTTTGAAACTAACAACCAGCAAAAGAGAAGAAACTCCCATTGTCCTGTGTAGCACATGCTGCAAAAAAGTCAAAGATCCAAAGCACATGGATAATACTTCCCTGGAAAATCACAAGGCTCAATTCATCTCAGATGAGTCTCTTCGGGATCGGCTGCATCTACAGATATGCCACGAAGCACATGTATGTAGAATTATATTGACTTTAATGTAAAATTTTATATCGGAAAGGCAAACCCGTTTGTTCACAACAACAAAGCTTTAAACAACAATCTATATTACATATTCGTGCAATAAACCAAGGTTTGAGAGCTACTATTAAAGGGCAAGAGCTAGTGGTAGCAGGCAGAAATTGGAAGAAAATCTGGACTGTAAATGGACTGATTGACTTAGACAGGAGGATAAAAGAAAACGAAGAAAAAGTGAGTAGTGCAACGAAAGGTGGGGAAGTGAGGAGAGATATCAGTATCAGTGTGCAGTGTGAAGAGGGTCAGGGAGAGACGCTAAGTGAAAATGTGATCATAAACAGGGAAGAAGCCCAAGTTCAGGAAGAGAGGACAAGTGAAAAGGTGACCATAAGAAGTAAGGAAGAAAGGCAGGGGAGGGAAAGCAGTGAAGAGGGCAGGCAAGGAAGGGAAAGCAGTGAAGTAAGGGAAACGCAAAGACTGAGAATTGAAAACAGTAGAGTAAGGCAAGATCAGGGTAAACAAGTAAGGACAGAGGTAACCCGGCAGAGGCTCGGGCAGAATCTCGATCTGAGCCGGGACGGACAGAGAGATAGAGAATTTAGGGCCATGTTGGCAGCTATTTATAGCAAGAAGAAATAACAATAATAAAGCGAGTAAGTAAGTAATTAAGGGCATGATTGTCGAAGAAGTAAGAGATGTAGGTGGTGTTGTGGAGTTGGAAGTTATGATGGTATTATTTGTGAAGGCTGAAATGTGGTGATGG
Organism: Anabrus simplex; assembly: GCF_040414725.1. NCBI lineage: Eukaryota > Metazoa > Arthropoda > Insecta > Orthoptera > Tettigoniidae > Anabrus > Anabrus simplex. Next base: position 99,477,705 of record NC_090274.1, on the reverse strand, counting down.
AGAAGTGATATGTAAGTTATGACGTGTTATGGGGCTGAAATGAGGTATTGGAGAAGTGGTGGTATAAGATGGTGGAGGGCAGAAGGAGAGTGTAAAGAAGTAGAGGTGGTATTTGAGGTGGAGTTGGTGTTAGATTGCTGAAATGTGGTGGTGGAAGTTTTTGAGGGCTTGGTATGTATGAGTATGTGTTTTGATTAAATTAGGAGGTGCTATATTGTTGAAATGAGGTGTTGGAGAAGTGGTGATATAAGATGGTTGATGCAGAAGTTGAGTGTTATTGTCAAAGCATGGATGAATATGTAGGTAATGAAGTGTGTTTAGAAGGAGAGTGTAATGGTCGAAGAAGCAGAGGTGGTATATGAGGTGGAGTTGGTGTTATATTGCTGAAATGTGGTGTTGGAAGTTTTTGAGGGCTGGGTATGTATGAGTATGTGTCATGATTAAATTAGGAGGTGTTATATTGTTGAAATGAGGTGTTGGAGAAGCGGTGATATAAGATGGTGGATGACAGAAGGCAAGTGTTATTGTCGAAGCATGGTTGAATATGTAGGTAATGAAGTGTGTTTATATTTGGAGATGGAGGAGTGGTGGCACACGTAATAGAGAATTTAAGCGTGGAAAGGGATGAGATTTGAGAAGTGGTGTTTTGTTTGAATAATTGTCTTGAGGTGTTTTATTGGGTGGAGTTGAAGTTGTAAAAGATGTGTCTGTATAGTGAACTTGACGGTGAAGGTGGTATGTGTTGGTATAATAGGTATAGGGTAATAATGGAGTAAGTTGAAGTTATTTGCATGTGAATCTGTGCTGGTATGATATAGGAACAAAAGTCGAATGTAAGATACAAAGAAAATTGGTAAAGTAACGAGTGTATTGCTATAATATGTGAAAGGTGGTGTTAGAGAGGCGGTAGATATCAGTGTTTGGTATTTATAGGTGAAATTTTGGTTTGGTGGCGTAATGTGGAAGAAAGCTTGGTAGGTAAATCTGATCATTTAATCATGATTACAGGAGAGTAAGATGAGGTGCTATTTTGAAGGACGAGATGGTATATAGTGTGGAGGCAATAGTATTTGTGAGTGGTAGGGAATTTTTGGAGGTGGTGAGGTGATTTTAATGCGGGTTGGTAGAGATGGTTTTATCTATTGCTGAAAATTTTGGATTAGGGAGGTGAAATTATTGCCTTTGTGTTTGGTATGTAAGTGCTGAAATGATGATTGATTAGTTGTATAGTGATGTAAGTGTTGAGTGAAATAAGGTCAACTGAAGATTATGGGAGTAAGTATGTGTAAAATGTATGTGAGTTTGTAAGAGTGAATACGGGTTGGCAAATGGTGAGTCATTGATGTATTGTGTAATATATAAATCTATTGGTGGCGAAATTGTGGAGACGGAGGGGTGTAGGAGATATGCATTGCTAAAGGACAAAGTTACAACAGGTGAGGTGTGAGGTAAACACAGTTATGGCTAGCGAGGCAAGGTCTGCCTGAGCACAGCAATGCAGAGTGGGTCATGTAGAAAAACAATGCCGGTGTGGAATGTGCAGTGTCAACATGGACACTTGGTAGAAGGAGTTGTCTGCCTCCGGGATCGCGCATGTGATATTATATGTTTATATTGGCAAACGATTCATAGAGGGAATCAACCGTTGGCCAGCTGATTATTAATAGTATTATTATATTATTATTATTATTATTATTATTATTATTATTATTATTATTATTATTATTATTATATTTAGCTATTCATTTGTTTATTTGATAGTTGTAGGGTGGCTTAGGTAGAACTCTATTGTGAACATGTATTGGGGCTAAACGCCTGTGCTGATCATTAATAAATTCAAATATATTAACTTCATGTGAAGAAACACGCTTGAAACAGGCGATTCTCCAGATATATCCATAAAATATTTTCAACGGACTGGTCATATGAAGATTAAGTAGGCCACAAATGGATGAAAACAGGAACAATGTTTAATTAGCTCTAGTAAATGAAGGCAAACTGATGTACTGGAGACAAGATGGTTCGAACTTTAAGAGGGACAATACTGCTGATGAGACGCTATGCAATGGAATCTAATAATGTCACTGACAGCACACGTTAGTTTTATACCTACCTTACCTTAGAGCATACGTTCTCACATCACACGCGCACAAACTGGCATAATGAACACAGTCTCGGGTTAGCTGGAAATTTATGTCAGTGTTGTCACGATGTTTTGGAATCGTACAGCACGAGCGTGTCCTCAAGGTCTTCAAGAAGCTTGCAGCGAAGCTGCATAGCCTTACAGGACAGTGGCACATTGGGTAAAAGCCTTTTTTTTTTTTTGCTAGCGGCTTTACGTCGCACCGACACAGACAGATTTTATGGCGACGATGGGACAGGAAAGGCCTAGGAGTTGGAAGGAAGCGGCCGTGGCCTTAATTAAGGTACAGCACCAGCATTTGCCTGGTGTGAAAATGAGAAACCACGGAAAACCATCTTCAGGGCTGCCGATAGTGGGATTCGAACCTACTATCTCCTGGATGCAAGCTCACAGCTGCGCGCCTCTACGCGCATGGCCAACTCGCCCGGTGTAAAAGCCTTTAACGAGGGACGCCAATAAGTGGCAGATGTGTGTCAGCCAGGTTACCCTAGTGTCAGTGAAGGGGAAGTGCATGTTCTTGCCGTGTTAATGGACATTGCTCGATGTCATATGGCATGTGAGCTGGCCCAACACACCGGGTCAACTTGGTGCCTCAGGTGAGTTTCTATTTACAAAAGGAATTCCTCGTTGTCTCCGCTTCCGTCAAGCTAATACGCAAATTATTTCCTTCCTTTAGGTCCGCCTTGGTTCGAAATCTTTCTAGACCCTCCAAAAATCGTTCTGAACATATTGTGTTTTCAGGAAATCTCGGCCATCAATCTACAATACTCAAATTTATGCATATTTATGGCTACAGGTTTCAAAATATAAGATCAATATTACGTGAAAAATATACTAATGTAATTTTTTTGCTATTTGTTTTAAGTCGCACCGACACGGATAGGTCTTATGGCGATGATGGGATAGGAAAGACCTAGGAATTTCAAGGAAGCGGCCGTGGCCTTCATTAAGGCACAGCCCCGGCATTTGCCTGGTGTGAAAATGGGAAACCACGGAAAACCATCTTCAGGGCTGCAGACAGTGGGGCTCGAACCCATTATCTCCCGAATACTGGATACTGGCCGCACTTAAGCGACTGCAGCTATCGAGCTCAGTCTAATGTAATTTAATTTACAGTATTCACACAAGATATTAGTCTCTATACTCTAGATACTATCAAGACAAACCCGAACATTCTACACAGGTCATTAACATATATACTATGATTTTTTTTGTTAAGAATGAAGCCATGTTTTCCAGTGTTGACTTAGTTAAATGTAACAAAGGCTTTTCAGTCCGTCAAACACACAGCAAATACAATGTAAATTATAAAACTATAAACATACCTGTAAAATACACACTAACATACAAAGAATGACATGTTTCGTTCTACAAGAACATCCTCGGATTCTATCAAATCACTTAAAAACAAACTTATATATGTACAGTATTGTTTACGTAGCGTAAATTTGTCAATGATAGAGAGTTTAGTGATAACATGAAACAGTAATGACAAAAATAAAATAGGTATGTACAATTATTAATATAATGAAAACTTACGTACTTATCTAGACTGCCGATGTTAAGTCTGTTGTCACCAAACACTATCTCAGGGCTGTGATCGTGGAAAGTTTTTGGTGGGGCACGCTGCGCGTGGAGAGGGGAGGGCAAGGAAGGGAGGGGCCTTGTAGAGCGATGTGCCTCTCTCCTATTGGATGATTAAATCGAGTACACTATACAGTAGAGAGGGGAGGGAGAAGTAGGGCGGAGCGGCCGGAGCGCTGTGGAACCTTCCATCAATATTGAAGAGGGGAGAGATGTTATTGACCTATTTCATGTTAAATGTACCTTTATGTAATATGGATGAATGCAATTTAATAATTATTTTTTAAAGTAAGGAACGGTATTATTATTATTATTATTATTATTATTATTATTATTATTATTATTATTATTATTATGATAAAAGCAATTTAATGAGTAGGTTTTGTCAGATATTATGTGAGTAGAGCGAATAGGGGGAATTATTTAAATGTGTATGCTCATTCAGATTACTTGCATTAGCATTTTTTGCGACGTAAATTTCTATTGCTTCTTTTATATTCAAAGATTTACTTTTATTTTCGAAGTGTAAATTTTTAGAACAGTGATGATGTTTGTGAAATGCCGATTATATCTGACCGCGTTTTTTTATCTTGTATGGAAATTACGTTTTGTTTGACGCCACATATATAGGTATTTTACAGGTATGTTTATAGTGTTATAATTTACATTGTATTTGCTGTGTGTTTAACAGACTGAAAAGCCTTTGTTACATATATACTACGAGGAGCTGTTTTATCAAAAACTTGGTGCTGTAATCTGATTTTCCCTCACGTATAATGACTTTTAATATTTTATCAGCCAATTTTACTATGTTAAATATAATTAAGAACGTTAACAATCTGATAAGGCCAATTGAATGCCTTTAATGTCCAATTAACATATATTTTATGAAGAATATTTACAAAAACTCAATGCTGTATTCAATCTTTATAACAACCACAAGCAATTTGACAACGTCATTTATATTTTTATATTCAAAAGATTGTATTGTATCTCATAAAAATTATTCCAGTCTTTGTATTTTAAATATACAACTTTTATGGTATACACCCAATGCAAAAACTTACCTGAAGAACAAGTTGTACATACATAAATTTTAAAATTATATTAGTGTAGTTTTCAGAATGCCTTGTAACAATTTTCTTAGGCTGATGATGGCAACTATAAAATAAAATAAAATAAAATAAAATAAAATAAAATAAAATAAAATAAAATAAAATAAGATAAATAAATATCTGACGTATTAATAACTTCACAACTTTGTAGTATTGTATAGGTGGAACAACTTACCCATATTTCCTAATGAAAATCTTGATTCTATATGGACCAAAAATGAAATTTTTTACATTAAATAAGGCGGTTAAGGCCAGATATCGGTCTTGCTGTGGGGTGGTTACCCTTGATAGACCTGGTACCGGCCTATGACTAACATTTCCTGTGTCTTGAAATCGTCTCCAAAACCTGGAAATGAAACTTTATGGCACATTCAAGGATACGGCGACTTCGGTCCGTGTCTGGCCTGCTTCCAGGCGGCCGAGTATTCTACCCTGTAAGACGGGGTCCAAATGGCGTCGTTGTGCCTTTATGTTGTCACGATCACCATGAGGCTACACTCCGCACACTATAACATGGTAAACACGACTGAGGGAATATGGGGCGCAGGCACTGGCTGGGTTTACCTTGCGGTTACACCGCCAGTCAAAGCTGAAAACACTCCTTTCCTATACAGAGTGAACACGTAAGGTTGGTATGTGCATATCACTGAGATTTATTGAATAAAGGTGCCGGTTTCAATATTTAAATATCATCATCAGCCATAAATACTTTAATCACACAATTGAGAAAGGACATGATAATTAAAATTGACGTTATTATACATAAATAAATACATAGTCTTTTAAGAATAAAAGATGAAAAAGTTTTGACATGTTATCGACGTATGAAAGTCTTTTGAATCGCTTATTTACACTGTGTGCTGAATAAAATTGTAAAAAAACTTATAGCAATCACTTGATACACTGTTAACGTTGATCTGTTTATGTACAAATACTCAAACCTTCGTGTCATATTTACGGTTGCATTTGAATCTATCGCCTGGCTAACTTGCCATTGAAATCTGTATCACTTTATTCCTTCTCGCTCCTTTTCCCTGTGCGACTTAGGTCGCTAAATGTAATTGCATCTTCTCCACCCGCGGGGTTATATTCCATCGTTCATATACGATGTTTCCTGATCTCATGTCTCTTATGTACTGGTCTGATGTCGGACCAGCCGGAGAGCGAGTCTTAATTGGCCCGCTCGCTGTCCTAAGTTCTTTTACTGTACATCGCCGGGTAGCGTGAAGTCAGTCAGTCAGTCGAGCGCCATGAAGGTCAGAAATGTGGTGGTTCTTGGTTAGAGCGTCTACCTACCTCAACATGCCTGGATAGCATGTAAAGGATCAGGGCTAACGCCCTGAAGTGTTGTTTTCATCTTATTTTCTTTCCTGGAGTGGACGTCCGCTACTTATTCTATTTAATTCTATCTCTATGAATTTGTAAGTAACCTGCATCCCAAATGACGCCATGCGTTAGTTTCCACTCATGGACCAAAATGAAAGTCTACATCAAGATGATATTATTTTCCTTTTCTCCTGGAGCTCGATGACCTCGTCTTGGAAGTTTATTTAAAATTGCAGTCGCATGCTGTCGGAGAAATACCGAATTGATGGTTCTTCTGTTCTGACAAATTTTAAAATTTTGTAACATGTTTGATTTTCGGCCTACAGTCTTCTCTGTTTTAACCTACTATGAGTAGAAGAAAACCTTTTCGACGAGATGTTCTTGGCACTAAATAATGTTCCTGTTTTGGATTTAGTTAAAGAAGTTAGGAGTGAAATAATTTAATAATGTGAAGTCATCCATTAAAAGGATTGAGATCGCAAGATTATCTCCGTGGATCGGGATCTATTTCTTTCTTTAAATGTTATCTTTTCTGTCTTTCTTTTACACTTCAGTACCGCTTACTGTTGTTGTCGTTTCCATGGCAACAGTCGCCCATGGGTACTACTGTTTTGGATTATTGATAAGGATTGATTATGTTGCTGAATTAATTAGTTTTGTGAGGAGCGTACCATTAAGTTGGGAGCTGTTGGCTTTTAATTCTTCGCCTTAGTTGATTTATGAATTGAATGTGCGAGTTCTTGCTGGTGGTTTGAGCTGGATTGCTCTTCATCCTGATTTAATTCTATGTGTGCTTTTTTTTGTTGATTAGAGCTGCTTGCTCTGACAACTAATGATTGATTTCTAATTTTTGGTGGGCACATTACCATTCTGGTACTATTTTGTTTTTCCATTTCGAAGCACGGTGAATTTTTGGGGTCGTTTCGTGACCTGTTTAATGTCTATCTATCTTTGTGAGCGCCTTCGGTTTTGGATATGCTTTCTGTGAATGTTAATTAATTTTCCTGTTGTGCCTATTGCGACCCGGTTCATGGGATGATCTCGCAGCCTCACCTTAGCAGTGTTTCACCTAATGTACATAATGATTCCTTTAGAAAGGATGCAATTAATTATTTGTACACAAGTAAATTTTTGAAAGATTAAGACTGAGCCTCCCAGGCACGCAGTAAAGTTTAGTCCATGGACATTTTCTGACAACCAATTATCTTGTAATTTAATCTCAATTTAAGTCTATCTACAAATTAAATTGAAAGGCGCCCCTCGACACTAGGTATACATTTCTACTCAATTCAGAACTATTTAATAAACCCATTTAAAATATTAATTCGTCATCTCAATTCAGAGTTTATTTCATTCATCAAATTATCATATTAATTCATTATTCAATTCAGAGTTTATCTAATTTAATCTAATTATCATATTAATAATCTAATTATCATATTAATTTGTTATCCCAATTCAGTATTTACTTTATTGATCAATTTACAATTTTAATTAGTTAAACTGTTTGTCTTTGTGAAGGTGCACCTGGAGATTTTATTTTCCTATCATATGTAACTTTCTCTTATAGCAGAAATTAAATAATTTAGTTTTTTGAAAAACTCGCAAATTTTTCTTTCATGGTTTCTAATATTTCCTACCGTGCAAATCTTTTGGTTCGGTGTGAGTTGCCTCTGGTTTATGGCCTGTTACTGAACTATTTGGTGAGTATTCTCTGTTTTCCTTCTTAAGTTTTTTAAAAAAAGGAATATTTGCTATCTCTTGCTCTTCGTTTACTTGTACGAGTAAATGCCGGTACGACTGGTATGCCAGTTATATTTAGCTATAGATCGAATTGTATTTAATATTTTATTCCAATTTTCTCTATTTAGCGGTATACTGAATTCCCGGTCTGCTGTAGGTAGCACATTTACGACTTTGGGATGGAATGAATATTTCTTTATGGTAGTAGCGGCCTGTGTCGGTTTCCTGTAAATATTGTATTCTATCGAAGTAGGAAGTCTGTTTAACGTGAGATCTAGAAAATGTATGCTTCCATTTTACTCAGATTCCAGAGTGAACTTTATCTATGGATCAATATTGTTTAAATTGTTTAGGGTGGAGCCTGCATAAGTAATTCTTCTGTGAAGGATAACGAGAGTGTCATCTACAAATCTGGCCCAAAATTTTATGTTCGCAAAGTCACTATTGTTATTAATTGCCGTATGCTCTAAATAGTCAATGTATATTTCTGCTAATATCCCTGAGGCTGGCGACGCCATAGCCAACCATCCTGCAGATATATGCAATTATTAAAAAGGAAGAAATTACTCTTAACTACTAGTTTCAAAATTTCCATGAAATCTAGAATCTCGAATTTACTGAGGTTACTATTTTTATTTAAATTATTTTGGATAATAGGAAAAAGTTTCTTTGTACTGACACTCGGATACATATTTGTTGTATCGACAGAATGCAACGAGTGGAAAGGCTGTATTTCAAATCTCTCTTGCTTTTTAATTTACTCAATGGTATTTTTCACAGAATTATTCAACAGAAAATTCTTTATTAGAAATTTCTGGATAAATTGTGTTAATTTATACAATGGACTTGGCCTATAATTGATGATAGGGCGTATGGGGACGCCAGCCTTATGGATCTTAGGTAAAGCTTTCGCTACTGGCAGTCCGGGGTTCATACTTATTAGTTTTATCTTCTCTTGTTCTGTAAATAAAAACGAGGTATTATGGGACTGATTTTAGGAGACGTTGTATCAGTTGGGTCGGATCTTTTTAGTCACAAATATTATAATAATATTTATAGATCCACCTCTTCAGTACAATGCAATACAATCCACTATTTTATGTGGTTAAAATATATACATAATACATAAAGGCCTTAGGTACATGTTTCACCGTTTTTACGGGCATTATCAGCCTATATCAATCTTAAAAATTAATGGATACGGGATCTTTCTAATCTTATAAACTATAGAGTAAAATGTTGGACAATGATCTCATAAAATGCTGTACTATAACATCTAAAATAGGGATATTGCACGGAAAGTACGTTAAAATACAGTGAATCAACAGTTTTTGAAGATTATAACGTGGTTAATCATGAATATTTGAGCGTTTAAAACAAAAATGGATCCTCTTTTTATACACCATTAGGACTGTGATGGCCTTGAGTGTATAAGCACTATCATCCAAGGGGGATGGTTACTCCATTCCCATAGCATGAGTTCAATATAGTAAAATCAATGTCAGTTATTTAAAATAGAAGTGAGAACATATCAAATGTGTTAAAATATGTACAGTTGATTTATCAGAAAGTCGTAGAAAAGAAGATGGGACTTCTTGTGGAGGCATTGCTAAAGCTAAAATGTTGTGTCAAAGCTAGCTTATGTCAGTATTTAGTTATGTTAGTACGGTAATCAATTGGATCCAAAAGACGGTCAAGTGGGTGTTATTAACCCTGTTGAAAAATTTGTTCGAAGAAATGATCGAGTTTTACCTGAAACAAAATGTTAAAGAGAGTTAGTTAAATAGTATTGTGCATGAGACTTCCCGTACGTCAAAAATGCCTAAGGCGGTGTTTACTCGTACAGTGCGTGTTAAGTACGTCGGGCTGTTCCAGCAACCTTTCTACTGCTAGTATTATACTGGTGCGGCTGAGGCGGTGAAGGACACGCGGGGGGGGGGGAAGGGGAGCGGATCCTTGCGTGCAGGTGTTGTTGTTTGAGGGCTGTTAGGAGCAGAATGGGCGGGCCTAACATTTGGCGAGGTGGTGAGAACTTTCGAACAAAATGTTCTAAAAGTCTGCAGGATTGTATTGTTTCGACTTCACAATACCTAATAACTTTAATGTTAGCTCATATAAAGGATATTTTGCCTCTGTGGCATCATTAAGATTATGGTCTTTGTTATAGACTTGGTCTAAAAAGATGTAAAGACTTTCTAATTCATTCATAAGTTTTCCTTTGCCTATACATGTTACAATAGTGAGATCCTTATCAATTGATGTAAACTGGTGTCCTGTTTCACACATATGTGAGCTCATCGCTGGATATTTGTTATGTTTGAAGGCATTGTAATGCTCCGTATATCTCGTATAGAAGCTGCGCCCAGTTTGACAAACGTAACTAAATCCACACTGAGCGCAAGTTAGTCTGTAAATACAAGATCTCGAAAAACGGCTGTTTTTATAATTGACTTTATTATGATTAAAAAATATACTTTGATTTGTATTTACTGTTCTGAAGGCGATATTAATGTCATATTTCTTGAGTGTGTTTGCGATCTGGTGGACGGCTGGGTTGTTGTATGTAAACGTGGCATAACTAGTTTTTTATTTTTATCCGGAATGAGATTCGTGGATAGTTTTTATTTAACTTTATCAATTAACTGGTTAATCATTTCAACTTTGAACCTATTAAGTTTAGCCAAGTTCCTTATATAGTTTAAAACAATTTTTAAGCTGAGAGGGAAGAGTGGGATTTTCAAAGCTCTGTGTATTAAATTATAGAATGACGCCCGCTTATGAGTATTGGGATGTAAAAAGGAATTATTTATGGTTATAGGAGATTGTGTGGCCTTCCCATATATTTGAAATCCAAAAGTATTATTGACGCGCGTGATCGTTATATCTAGAATATTTACGGACTGTTTAACTTCGTCTTCCTTAGTGAATTTTACATTACGGTCAATTTTATTTAATTTCTCTAAAACTTCGTCACTGTTAGTAACATTTTTGTCAATAACCACAAAGGTGTCATCCACGAATCTTAGCCATAAACATATAGCTTTTATATGCGCTTTGATGTCCTTATGCTACGTTGAATCCATGAAATGTTTGCCAAGATGCCAGACAAAAGGTCACCCATGGCTAAGCCAGTCTGTTGATAACTCTTTCCGTTAAAGGAGAAAAGTTGTTATTCAATACAGAATTCAATATCTTCATAAATTCATAAATTTCCACCTTACTCAGGCTGCTACATTTTGAAATATTGTCAGAGATAATTTCGACCATTTCTTTAGCAGGTATATTTGGATACATGTTTATGACATCATAGGAACACATTATGTGGTTACGTTGTAAGTCAAATCTACTTAAAATATCGCAAAATTTGATTGAATTCTTTAAAGGATGTTTATTATTAAACAAATAATGTTGTTTTAGAAAACCGTGGATATATTTGGAAACTTTATAGGTAGGGCTATTACGGCAATTAATAATCGGACGTACGGGAATGTTGTTCTTATGGATTTTAGGTAGGGCTCTGGCTACTGAAATGCTGGGGTTTATGTTGATAAGTCTCTGTTGTTCCTGTTCATTAAGAAGGAATGTGGTGTTCTTCATTATAGATTTGAAATTGCATTGTATTCTTACAATAGGATCTTTGCTAGCGATTGTACAGATCTTATCCTTAAAAAATTAGTTTTATTTAGGTAACTGTCCTTATCCAATAATACTATAGACCCTCCTTCATCAGCTTCTGTGACTAAGATGTAACTATCTTCTTTTTTAGTTCTGAAAATACGTATTACTGTTTTTGATTAGAATCACATTTAGCGTTAAGTCCTTTAGCTAGGGTTCGTAATTTCCTATTATGGGCCGGTTCTACCATCTGCTGGTAAAGTGGCTGGCAGCTGCCCGGGAGGTAAACTACCTGGAGGTGTAAATCGGTTGGTACTTTGGCTTGCGTCCAACCACCTCCGTGCAAGCGCTAGGTAGCTACCCGGAGCTAGACACCGATATACGAGGTTGGCTAGACTGATTTTCAGTGATTTCTCGCTTTCGAGTGTGGTGCTATCTATCGTCAGATGCATGAAACCCATTTCGATTGTCTTATTTCCCTGTACTTGCGTCTGCTGATTATCACCAAAAAGCCTAATAAGGGGAGTCTTAAGAGTTATGGACAACGATTCATGTCAAGCTTTCGTGATTTTAATCTATGATCTTCAATATCAATACCTAATTGGGATTAAAATCTCGAGATTACATTTTCTTACGCCAGTTATAACCTGTCATGCAAGACAAGCTTTTTGAAAGGTATTCTCGTAGTAGACTGGTCAAGTCGCTCGCTCCGTAATAGAAGGTACGCAGGTTTTCATCGTATTTCTAATTTACATTTTAAAGTGTATTGTCGTTCCCTGCCGTTGTTCTTAACTCTCTTTTACGCGCTTCCATATACGTATACACACACATCTTCTTTACGGACTTATTGCCTTTGAGCATTCTATCTGCAGGCTTCTGTGAATTGATTAAGTATCTCCGCGATGCTCTATTTGCAACTAGTTCTGTGACCTCGTTTAGTTCCAGATGCTTCCATTTATTGATAAAGCATTTCATTTTAATTTTTAACTTTATGAAGATAAAGTTGGAAGGTACTGTAAATGTAAAGAACTAATCGGGATGAATATCCATTCATAGGAAGAGGAGTTCGGGAATGGAATAATTTCCAATTTCTTCGAAATAATGTACAAGCCTATGTAAACAACTAATAGGGAATCTGCTACCTGGGCGACAGTCCTATGTGCTATTAATCATAACATCACTTGCTATAGGTAGCATACGGTACATATAAAGCAATTTTCCTAGTAGACATAATATTGTGATAAGAACGTATGAAAAGAGGCATACAGATTAACACAACGCTAATAATGGAAATAAAAAAGATTCGTCATAATAAAGACTCGAACCTGCACACTTCGTATTACGAAGCGAACGTGTTAACCATTACGCTACGAAAACGCTTGGGTTAGATAGGATACATACAGTAATATATATCTCATGTCCGAAAACTGAAAAAGTAGAAAATTAAAGCCCATTTGAAATGATTTCCAAATAGATTTTGATTTTACATCCTTTTAGAGTTTCTTTACGAAAGCTTGACGTATAAAATGTGTTCCCTCCGCTACCGATGCGAGAGGATGGTGTGACCGTTGCAACTAAAGGGAAGCATTAATGTTCAAAATCCTGCAATACAATATCGATCACTGTTACAGTATACTGCTTTTTTCAGTATACTAAGCTAATTTGAGTTGCATATCACCAGAAATACAGCTAATAATGTTCAGCTCTCAGAACTTGCCCGGCAGGTAAAGTCTTATCGGGCCCTCGAAGTGGCCGAGAAATTACGCGCTGGGTAACGACGATTTATGCTGCCGATAGCGCTACCTGGGAGTGGTCGGACGGAAACATCCTTTTACGCGGAGGGCAAATTACGCGCTACTTTACCAGTAGGTGGTAGAACCGGCCCTATGTCAAATCTAGTGTCAGTTTGAACTTCAAAGGGGAGTTTAGGAATGTTAGCCTCTACCTCAGCTACTGCAGTAATTATATCCAAGTTCGTTTTTATTCACTAGGCCAGTTATACTTCGGACCCTTATTTAGGAGTTCCATTTCTATTTCAGAAAACTGCACACTGGTTAAGTTAACAATTGCAGGTGTGTTGACACGCGGAGTACTTGCTTTTGTTTATCTGTATTCTGTACAATGAACTGTGTTTGGGATTCTTTTAAATGCGTTCATTTCTTATCTAATGTAGTCTGTTTCTTGTCCAGTAAAACCATCATTTTGTAGTCTACGTGCAGTTGGAAAGAGTTCCATTCTAATGGCAGCAATGCCTGGGTCACTGTTAAATGAATTTTATATAGATTTAAGTTCAATTGCAATTTCTTTTTGTATAGTGACCTAACTTCATTCCTTAACCATATTTCAATTACTTTGTTTTGGATTTTGTTCATACATGGAATGGTTAAGTTTCTTCTTTGTGTAGGTTTCAAAAATTTTGGGATCAATTTTAGTTTTAAACATTGCTTCAAAAATGTTATATCCTTAGACAACTTGCATATTTCAATTTTGAGATTGATAAAAACTATTTAATTTGAGTTTTGCCTGGTTGGCTACTAAGTTACAAGTAACTATCCTCATTTTGATTCTGTATAAGATGACGTATATCACAAATATCATTATAATATTTATAGATCCACCTGTTCAATACAATGCAATAAAATCCACTATTTTATGTGGTTAAAATATATAAATAATAATACACAATTCACAGATATATGTTTCCCCTCTTTTTTTATGGGCATCATCAGCCTATAACAATCTTAAAAATTAATGGATACGGGATCTTTCTAATTTCATAAACTATAGAATAAAATGTTGGACAACGATCTCATAAAATGTTGTACTGTAACATGTAAAATTGGGATATTGCACAGAATGTATGTTAAAAAATACTGTGAATTAACAGTTTTTGAAGATTATAACGTGGTTAATCATGAATATTTGAACGTTTAAAACCGAAATGGATTCTCTTCTTATACATCATTAGGACTGTGATGGCCTTGAGTGTAAAAGCACTATCATCCAAGGGGGATATTTACTCCATTCCCATAGCATGAGTTCAAGATAATAAAATCAATGTCAGTTATTTAAAACGTAAGTGTGCACGTATCAAATGTATTAAAATATATATGGTTGATTTATCAGAAAGTCGTAGAAAAGAAGATGGGACTTCTTGTGGAGGCGTTGCTAATGCTAAAATGTTGTGTCAAAGCTAGCTGTTGTCAGTGTTTATTTATGTTAGTACGGTAATCATTTGGCTCCAAAAGATGGTCAAGTGGGTGTTATTAACCCTGCTGAAACATTTGTTCGAAGAAATGATCGAGTTTTACCTGATACAAAATGTTAAAGAGAGTTAGTTAAATAGTATTGTGCATGAGACTTCCCGTAAGTCAACAATGCCTAAGGTAGTACTTACTCGTACAGTGCGTGTTAAGTACGTCGGGCTGTTCCAGCAACGCTAGCTAGAAGTAAAATGGTCAGTCAATCCAGTGGATCTGTAAATATTATAATAATATTTTTTATATATGTCATCTTCAATACGGAACCAAAATGAGAATAGTTACTTGTTATCTTTTTTAGTCACTGTAAAAGAGCTTTTCTTGAAAAATTCCTCATATTTGGTGTAATCTGTTTCTTCCATTATTACTGTCGTGTTCCCTTTATCTGCCCTAGTGATAATGAGGTTCTTTTCTCTAATTTCCTTTTGCTATTTGCTTTACGTCGCACCGACACGGATAGGTCTTATGGCGACGATGGGATGGAAAATGCCTAGGAAGTGGCAGGATGCGGCCGTGGCCTTAATTAAGGTACAGCCCCGGCAATTGCCTGGTGTGAAAATGGGAAACCACGGAAAACCATCTTCAGGGCTGCCGACAGTTGGGCTCGAACCCACGATCTCCTGATTACTGGATACTGGCCGCACTTAAGCGACTGCAGCTATCGAGCTCGGTAAATTTCCTTTTCTTTGAGGTTTATTACCTGTTCCCGTTCTACAAAATATTCTTGGTTTCTATTGTTACTTGTAGATAATGCTTTTCTTTTTGATACATGGATTTTGTTCAGTTTTCTTGTATTATCGAATCTGACCTCATCTTGTATTTCCGGGGGCATTTCACTAACAGCGACTTCCGACCCAACAATCATTATGGTAGTGGCATTGATTATATTCATGTTCGACGAATTGTGTTTCGGACCTTTCTCTAGTATCTTGTTTTCCTGCTCTGTTAGTTCTGTTTTTGACAAATTTATAATGGGAGGGTGAAATTTCTCAATCAAGTTGTTTAAATTGTTATGATTTTCTATTTTGCTTTTTGTACCCTTAAGTGTGTTGAGATTTCTGTCTAGCACGAGCTGTTTTTGGGCTAATATTTCCTGCTCTCTTCTTCAAAATTTCTCCTTTCCTCTCAAGAAGAGAGCAGAAAATATTTTAAGTTCAACATTGTGACTAACTTAATAGGTGTTATTTATTTATTTATGAATCAAAAATTATTCTATTTCAAGTGTTTTATTAAATGACAAAGCAAACACAAAGAAACATTTTATTCTTTTTCAGATTTAAATAAGGATTTGAGTTCCAAGAGCAGAGCAGATTTAAAATTTAAGCATATAGTGACTAATTTAATAGATTTTATTCAATTATGATTTGAAAATTTCTATTTTAAAGTCTGTAATAAATAACATAGTAAGTAAGTAAAGTTAAAACACAAAGACATTTTTAACAATTTCAAAGAATTATATATAATTGTCCTGTTGATACGTATATTTGTAATAATGCACAAAGTCCAAATGTTATTGAATTTTTGGCACCGCTGAAGAAGAGAGTAGTTAGCTCTAGAAACATGTACGGTAATTAAGTTAAATAAAATATGTAAAGTACTGACAAGGCGGGAACGTGTTTTACAAGTCAATACGGACAGGATTAATCAACATGGTGGAAATAATCCATGCTAATAATATTCTCGCCATATAATGGGAAGACAGAAAGGATGTGCATTTACTTTCAACTGTTGATAAGGACTTGGACTTTCATGTGAAAATTCAAAGAAAATGAGGCTGAGGAGAGGAAGTAGTGAAAAACCCCAAGGGTACTGGAAGATAACAACCAGAAAATGAATACAGTTTATCGTCAAGACCAAGCCCTTGCATATTTCCCTGTAATGCGATGGACTATGCTGTATCTATTGGATATGGCTATCTTCAATTCATACATTGTGTTCATGAAGGTTACTGGCAGGTGGCTGTATTATACAGAATTTCTCAGAGCATTTGCCAAGCAATTGTTGCAGAGTGTTGCTCTCCTGCCTAGGACAACAAAAGGAAGAACTCCCAGTCAACACAGCCACCTAAGACTTCAGGCAAATGTATGGGGCATTTTCCAGTGCCTGTTCCTCCAACAGAAAGGAAGAAACTTCCTTCTAGGCCCTGCAATGTTTGCAAGGGTCATAAAATAAGGTCCGAAGAGAGGTGACTATGTGAAAAATGTGGTATTACTCCATCTGGAGAGCTGCTTCAAAAATTATCACACAATGATTCACTACTGAAGACTGAGAAACAGTTAATGAACAGTTAGGCATTGATCTGTGAAGTATATAGCTTTGAAAAAATGCCAGTTTTTGACCAAGCGTCAATATACAAAATTAAAACGCAATTTTCTAAACTAAATAGTTTTCTGTCCCTGCAAGTTAGACTAGAAGTCAGGTTCCAATGGGTTATTTAAAGTATAGTTTCAGAACTTTGATGCTTTAAAAGTGGGAAACCACAAAAAACATATCTTTGGAAGAATGGCTGAAAGAGAAGTGCAAGGATGTTCAAGGCTTTATGGTCTGAGGAAAGGTAGAAAATGCATGCCGACAAATCAATGAAGCCTTTGGAGAAAGGAAAACTAGGTAAGAAAGAGTAGTGATGGGTGACACAACAGTGCTGATGAATTCAATATGGAGGAACATAGTCAACAGCTTGCTGATAATCCTATGAAACTACAGTCCAACAATCGGGCTCATTTCATATGTGCATCTTTCAAACTTTATCTGAGCAATTGCCCCTCAACAAGAGCTCAGATGGGAAAATCTAGCAAAAAAACATAAAGCACAAATATGACAGGAACATATCCAACACCATTATCAAGGTAAAGAAGCAGATGATAGCGATCTGGAAAAATAACAGGCTGCTGATGCTGATGAAATGGGAGTCCCAATTTTGAAGTCAGAAATTGAGAAGTTTTGAAAGAACTAAGTATATGCAAGGCACCAGGAATTGATGACATACCCTCAGAATTACTGACTGCCATAAGAGAAACCAGCTTGGTGAGGTTATTCGCTTTAGTGTGCAAGATACATGGAAAAGGAGAATCGCCATATGATTTTTGGCAAAATGATGTTATATCTATTCTTGTGAAAGCCACTGCTGACAAGTGTGAAAACTATCGTACCATTAGTTAGTATGGAAAGACAATTGAGTTGGAAGACATCAATTTGGCTACAGAAGAAATGTAGGAACACATGAAGCAATCCTGATCTTAGAGGATTGAATTAAGAGGGACCGGCACACATACATATTATCCATAGAAAAACAAAAGGCATTCATTGTCAGATACCAAGAAAGAAGAACAATTTACAATATGCAAAACATCAGTCTGCTGTGATAAGAATTGAGGACATTGAGAAAGCAGCAGTATTCCTTAACAGAGTCAGGCAGGACTGGAGGTTCCCCCTCCTTCACAATGTTTATATAGAAGAAAGAAGCAGTAAAGAAAATCAAAGAGGAATTTGTAAAAAGGGTATCGCAATCAAAGGAGAGGAAATCAAAGCTCTCAAGTTTGCTCATGATATTGTTTTTTATCTCAGTTTGCAGAAGATCTGGAGAAATTGTTGAATGGTACAGGCAGAGTCTGGGGGAAAGAGTACAAGACCAAAATAAATAGAACCCCCCCAAAAACGTAATGGCGTGCAGTAGAAAAAAAAGTCAGCTGACAGAGGAAAAATGAGATTAGGATATGAACTTTTAAAGGTAACAGATGAATATTGTTACTTGGGTAATAAATAAACTAACGACAGCAAAAAAGTAATGAGGACGCAAAATGTAGATTACAGGCTAGCACAAGCAAGGAAGGCCATTCTTCAGAAAACAAATTTGCACCTTTCAAACAGTGATAAACAGATTACTGAGATGTTTTGAACACATTTGTCTGGAGCTTGGTGTTGTATGGAAGAAAAACATGGATGCTAATTAGCTCAGGAAAAAAAGGGTAGAAGCTCCTTAAATTGTGTTAAAAATGAATGCTGTAGTGAGTTGCGTAGATTGAATCATGAACGAAAAGTACAGAATTAAATTGGTGAGAGATCAATAACAGTAAATTTGACAAGAAGAGATAGAATGATAGGATATATCTTAAGACACCCAGGACTTGTTCAGTTGGTCCTTGAGAGAATTGTAGTCAGTAAGAACAGTAGGGGTAGAACAAGATATGAATATGACAAGCAGATCAGAGGAGATGTAAAATGTAGTAGTTATCTAGAGATGAAAAAGACACCACAGGATAGGGGCACATGAAGTGCTGCATCACATCAGACTTTGGACTGATGACTCTCAAACAATAACATGTGAGAAATTGTGTCCTGGTTAACAGTGACTGCAATTTGTTTCCAAGAGGACATGCTGAGAACCCGGTTATATTCATTAATCAAGATGAACCAGCCAGTCCAGTGCACTTACAAAATAGACTGTATTTAAGCCAAACATGGTTATACTGTATTACACCTTTCTTCATATCACCCAGTATTGAATCCCATTAAGTTGATATAGTCAAGTGTCAAGAAGGGCATTTCTGAACAAAATGTGATGTACAGAATGGAAGCATTTCTATCATTTATGGTGAACAAATTGCTTCTATTACAAATGAGGACTGGAAGTAAAATTTGCGAGCACGTAAATTAATTTGAACATCAGTAATTTCAACAGAAGATTTATTTGATTATAGTGACAGTGATGGAAGCAATACTGAAATCCCAAGAGAGAGTGGTAATAAAACAACACTGCCAGCGGAAGTAAAATAGGCATGAATAGAGAATATGATGAAACAGTGGGAGGGGCATTATCTATGCCTAGATATAGTGACAGTGAATGATCCATTGTCTTCTATCAAGTGATTAACATACTGAGTTATGTGTAATGTGCTGTTATATGTGTAATTATTGGAAGGATTTCTGAAAGGCTTAACAGGAATACTATAATTTATGATGAGATTGTACATTTCATAAGGCATGCATTGTACAATATCCTTCACTTATACTCTCCTGTGTATGCTCGAACCTAGTCCTTGTCACCTTCCACAACAGCGCACTTCCCGTCCTGCACCTAAATGAATGTTCTCCACAAATTGCAAAAGCTGTACCCAAAGATTGTGCCTCAGTCCTCAACACAACAAAAGTATAAGAAAGAAACCTACACCATTAGGAACCCTCCTGATGTACAACATACAGGCAGACAGGGTAAAAAGTATGGTGTATCTAGGGAGTAACATAGGACCATTGTGCTGCAATTAAATGCTGAAGAAACCAGAGACTATCTTCATTAGCAAGTGGCAACACCTATCCTGAAACGATCACAGAATCAAGCTCAAAAAGACAATAACAAAATGCTGTATCCTCTCTTCCCTACTAAATACCGTAGAGCCCTATATAATTTATTATCTACAGAAAAGAGAATCCAAACTTTCAAGATATGGATATATAATGGCTAATTGTGTAATTCCTGTGGGTTATTTTCATGTCGCACCAATGGAGATAGGTCTTATGCCAACAAAAGGATAGGAAAGGGCTAGGAGTAGAGAGGAAGCAGTGGTGGCCTGAATTAAGGTACAGCCCCAACATATTAATGACATGACAATGGGAAATGATAAAAACTATCTTCAGGGTTGCCACCAGTTGGGTACCCCACACAAAGAGCTGTCAACCTCAGCTTATCAAGACAATTTAACTCATGAGGCTGAAATACACGTATCACATTATGAGGACTGTTACAAGTAATATTTTGAGAAAAAAATTTAGGCAGAAGAGGACTTAGAATAAGATGGACATCTCGGATCAATATTTTGAATGGGTTGGAGCTCTTTGGCACATGACAAAAGGAAGATAGCCATGCTTGTAGCCAAATTCCAGTTAGGATAAGGTACCAGTAACAGTGAAGAAACCAGCCGTCAGATGCCATGCATTGGAGGGACTTTGAACAATAATAGCTGCTATATATTAACTAGCATAAAATATCGAGCTACCTGAAGAAATTACAAAAATCGTTTCAAATACTGGAAATTTCACTATACATCTTTCCAAGGATCTTCAAAATGTCTGCTTAAAAACGAGGAGTTGCCCAATTAAGTCTATTCAGCAGTTTGTTAGAATTTCCATTATCAGAAAAATGACATCAAAATATTAGATTACTTCAAATGTTTTCACCTGTGTTTCTCTTGGCACTGTCAACTCAGATTTTGGTTCTTCTTTCAAACGCATCTCTTCTGATATAATTTTGTAATTGTCCTGTGGAAAAGTTAATATATTAGGCAAACTTTTCAGACACATCTGGAAATGTATTTATATATGAGTGGGCTTAACAATTCATCATTTCCTAGTAAATAAGACAGTTTAAGTTTCAAATCTTAAACTATCGTTTATCAGAAAATCTCCATGTTGAGTATCCATAAAAGCATGACAATTAAGAGACCTTCAGGAGTGGAGGAATGTCCTGTTTAAATGCTCATATTTAATTTTGAAGAGTAGAACAATTATATAAAAAAAAATCTTCTAAAATAACACCGAATGATCAGGAAAATGTACAGACATACTTACAAATAATCTGCTCATTATAAAGAAACCAATACTGAAATATTAGGAACTTCACAATTTATCACTGTTATCTTTCACGTCTTGTACCAACAAATACAGCTCAGCAGGAAAATGTATCTTCCATATTTCCTCTTCTATATGAAGTGTTCAGCTTGAAGACAGGGAAGATCCTCAATAGCCCTACCATCAAATGGCATAGAGAGCTAGGTGTCACTGAGGAGGCAAACTAAGGAAATGAAGAGTAAGGTAGCTTTCCATTGCGTTCCTCCTCCAGCCAGACAGTGCTGTTACATACCAGTCTCTCATGAGCACGGTACTGTACACACAGACCAGCTATTTCACACCTTTTCCTATAGGATCTGGCTGTATTAGGAATGGTGTTGCCCGTACTGCTCATATCTCAGTCACTTTCATATCGTAAGAGCCAAGAATGAGACTGAGACCCAAAATACAAGTGACAAACTTGTTCTGGGCCAATCCAGAAGACAACAGGTATTGAGCACACAGTATCTCACCAGAAATGGAGTAGGGCAGGCCACCTCATATGGAAGTCGTAAGCCCTAAACAATTTAAACCATACCCTATAGGTTATCTACAATATCATAGAGGGCCTGTATGCCTGACATCAGTGCTCCTTGTGCAGGTATGAGTACATATGGTCAGCTGACAGGGATATTGCAACTTGCTTTACATTGCACTGATACAGAGAGGTCTTTTGGCGATGATGGGATAGGAAAGGGCTAGGAGTGGAAAGCATACCTGCCAACTTTACAAAACCAAAAATCAGGAGACTTTGATATGAAAATCAGGAAAATCAGAAGAAACAATTGGTCAAAACTGCTTATTCTGCATGTCTTGTGCAATACAGTACTATGATATATCTGTAACACTGATTGTCTCAAAGCCTGACTGCTGCTGTGTGAGAGTACAAGGCTAAAAATTACACATCTCTATTACCTCACAGGAAGTACATGTGTGAGATGATCAGTCTGTGATAAGCTTTCCAAAAATAGTATGAACTCGTGTTCCACACGTGTGAATCAGTCATGTACTTAGATACCATTACTTAGCAAAAGCATAGATTAATATATTGCACGCAATTATGTGAAGCTCAGTGCTATTAGTATCAAATAACTAGCTGTTGTACCCGTGCTTCACTATGGAATTCCCAGAAAGAATGTCCTTATAGTTTTCCCAACTGAAGTCACCATAGGTCATAACAATGACATCATTATGAATGTCATGATTAAAAGTAATGCTGTCATATGAAATATTCTGTAAAATGAAAAACAGCACATTTTCTCACTTTTAACGAAAAGTACTACGGTTGATATAGATGTTGATTCCCATAGGGAAACCAGAATATTTGTCCCGAATGAGTAAATCTATAATACCAACATAAATGGTCCGTTATTGGACATTATAAATTTTCCAACTAACTCATTCCTGGTTGCCAACGTTCTGCCCCTGTGTGCTAAGTTGGGCTCATCAGTTGGTAAATAGCACACCCACCAAGATGCATGGCTAGTGCATACCATGGAGGCCACTGCGTAGGCTACTTGCAGCCACTGGCAGTGCCAATACACTATGAGAGACTTTGTCTCATTATCAAAAATTGAGGCCTGCTTGGAC
The DNA here is from genome assembly GCF_040414725.1 of Anabrus simplex. Classification (NCBI taxonomy): domain Eukaryota; kingdom Metazoa; phylum Arthropoda; class Insecta; order Orthoptera; family Tettigoniidae; genus Anabrus; species Anabrus simplex. The sequence continues at coordinate 99,454,729 of NC_090274.1, read as the reverse complement.
ATCAGATGATATAGATGTTGATTCCCTTAGGGAATCTGAAATATTTGTCCAGAATGAGTAAATATATAATACCAATATAAATGGTCAGTTATTGGACATTATAAATTTTCCAGCTAACTCATTCTTGGTTGCCAGCGTTTCGCTCTCGTGTGCTAGGGTGGGCTCATCAGTTGGTAAATAGCACACCCACCAATACGCTGGCTAGCGGATACCGTGGAGGCTACTGTGTAGGTTGCTTGGAGCCACCGGCAGTGCCAATGCACTAAGAGACTTTGTCTCATTAAAAAAATTGATGCCTGCTTGGCCATCAGATGATATAGATGTTGATTCCCTTACGGAATCTGAAATATTTGTCCCGAATGAGTAAATTTATAATACCAATATAAATGGTCCGTTATTGGACATTATAAATTTTCCAGCTAACTCATTCTTGATTGCCAACGTTTCACCCTTTTGTGCTAGGGTGGGCTCATCAGTTGGTACCGGTACCAATAACGTCAATAATGTTAGACTTTAAAATATGGGGAATATTGATTTATGATGTAGAAATCACTGATGAAGTGAGTTGGGGCTCCTGAAACATGTACGTGTGAAATAATTATACAAAATTAAAAACTGATAATATATTGATATGGCAGACCAAACCATCGTCCATAGTATATTATGTGCTGGATGTCATTCATTGTTATTGGAAATAGTGGATACTTGTTGTCACTGGAACCTTGTAATGGAACACTTTAAAACATAATGGAACACTTTGGAACATTTATGAAAAGCATAACAGGTTATCTTTATGTTATGTAACACTTTAAAACATGTATTAGGAAAATCAATCAGTGATAAAATGTTTTTGCTACTATTTGTTCTGTTGTAGCCCACTTAAGAGTAGGCCTTTTAAATATTTAACTATTATACTACCAAAGTGAGTATTTTTGCCTTGTTATTCTTAGAACACTTTCTAGTATGAAATGGTTTACCATTGAATTATTTGCCTCCTTAAGATCTAAAGGTGTAATTCAATATATCATATCGGATGAAACCTTTCTATGTTGGTGTTGGGCTGGGAATTCGACAGAATGGATCAAACATACTGTCACGAACATGAATTCGTGGCTTTTAAAAATTGCTCTTCTTATTGTAAATTACTGAAGTGGAGGAAGACTCGCTCACCAGCCTAACACTTATTTATTCTATGTGGTGCAAATTAGCTTTAAAGGTTTCAAAACACTAAGATGACAGAAATCGTTCCTGCAGGAGGCTAATGTATTTGAGCACCTTTAATACCATCAGGGAAATAAAGGATTAACATGCCAACTTGAAACCAGAAGACAGGCCCTGCACAACATGACTACTCAGAATACCATTTTTCCTGACAAGAGCTACAAAGCAATGAGAGATGAAGACAAACCCACTTCTTCAGCTTTCAGACATGCTGTACCAAATAAAAGGTCCATACCTGTAAATTCTGCATTTGTGTAATCGTAAAAAAAAAATACTTTGTCAATTTGAGATTAGTATACAAATATATATGTGTCTTAAGATTAGAGGGCAAGACACTCACATACCACCTGAACATCAGATAAAAGTAGAGTAATGTAACCAGTCAAACTCAGACGACTGCTAAGGGTTTAATTGTAATCACTATAAAGTTGTCGAGAATGATACTTACGCATGAAGTATTTGATGTTTCCTCAAAGCATATTGGTTCCTCTTTGATCTTTATTTCCATGTCCATTTTAAATGGCGTGTGAAGGTATGGACGGTTTTGGGATATAGATTACTTCCACAGTTTGCACTGAAACATGAGCAACAAACACTATTATTGCTGTTTTGTAGTCAGGTCTGTAGTGTTAGGTGACTGTTGATATTGTGCTCATAGCCACAGTACCTCCAGTTTTACCTCGAAACTGAACCTCATGGATAAACATTTTCAATGAAAGAACATCCCACACCCACAGAATGGGATTAATTTGCACAGCCCTTGTGAAAAGCCTGTGACTATGCAACTTACACATCGCCCACTACACTGGGAGTCTAATGACTGGTTTGATGTACATTTTTCTTTTTTTATGATTTGTTTACATCAAACTGACACAGATAGAACTTATAGCACTATGACTAGGAATGGGAAGCAAGTGAATGTGGCCTTGAGTAATATAGAGTGCCAACATTTCTCTGGTTTGAAAATGGGAAAACACAGAAAACTATCTCTAGGGCTGTGACTTCTTCCCATTCCTAGCCCTTTCCTATCCCATCATTACTATAAGTCCTATCTGTGTCAGTGTAATGTAAAGCCAATTGTAACAAAAAAAAAAAGGAAATTCTACAACCAAACCTTCCAAACTATTAGTTTCTTGCTCAACTTCCAGGGCAAATGATGCGCTTTTAGCCACTGTGAAGACACAATCCCCATGCCCTGTCCCTCCGCTAACTCTATTGGCCGTGTACATTTTGCACTGCTCAATATAAACCTTACTCTCTTTTCACTAGAGTCCAGCGGTGATTTAGACACAATATAAAATTTGAAAGTCACTACTAGGAATGTTCTGATATGCTACATTCAGTTTTGTTTTCAATCCACAAACCTTTGGATAGTAAGTGGTGAGCCCAGGCTTATTCACCACACTTACAAATTATGTAAATCATCCTGGATGTTAATGACAATTGTTGGTAAGCCCTGTGCCTTATGTATTTTAATAAGCCAGATTATTACACTGATTTATCCGTAGACCTTCTATCAATGCACAGTACTAATCTGGGCTAGCAGCCCCTTTAACAGCTACCATACAATAAGTTGTATTCAGTAGCAGTTTAGCCAGATTCCTTATTGATCAAACAAATTATTTGATAGAGGATAGCCAGGTACTCATTGGCAACTTTATCCAGAAAGCTGCAACCATTACTGATTATGCTACAATATATACTGTATGTCCATTACAACAAACAGTTCTGAACTGGCTTTGAACTCCTTTGTTACAACAAATAGTTCCTTCGTTACAACATTTCCCAACTGGCTATAAATTATTTTGTTTCAACAAAGAGTTCTGAACTGGCCATAAACTACTTTTATGCAACTTTCTATGAACCCCTTCAAAATTATCTTAATGAGCATACATGAATAAGAATGCTTCCAGAAGTGATTGTTAATAATGGTTTTTTGGAATCAGTAAATGGCATGTGTGAACTGTATTGATGCCATCTACGAATTGTTACAAAATGTTAAACAATGGATGACCTCACTATTCCAATGAGATGTACTGCATGTAGTCACACCATTTACTGGTCAAATCAAATGTGCATGTATAGAACATGCAGTCCCTGGTATTGAATGCGCACTGCTGGCATTGGATCTGAAATGGTTCTGAATTTCTGTTGGAAAAGCATGTACACAGGTACAAAAAGGTATTGGCACAGACACCTTTTTGCATATAATATAACAGTATAAATGCTAGGAACATTATATGTATAACATTAACCTTACTCAATAAAGGAAAGAATTAGTATATTAAACCATTTCCTAAACACAACATAAACATATGTAATCTGTTATATTAGGGTTTTCTGCTGCTCAAAAAAGTTTGGCACACTGTACGTCGTTTGTTACTGAGCTTTATGGACAGCGCCGCGTGTACCAGATTTGTGCAATCGATGTTGACAAACAATTCAGTTGCTTGCCTGATGCCCATGCATGGGTCATTCACTTATTGATGAATCCGAAGGCGAAGGAGCATTCCCTGTTTTCCGCACCAAGGTGCTTTTCTTGCATTTGGAGGGTAAAAGTTACCATGAAATTGGTAAAGAACTTTCTGTTACTTAGTCAACAGTGCGGGCAATCATCAAGAAGTTTCAAGAGACTGGTACAACCGACAATAAACGCAGATCTGGACGTCCAAGAGTTCTTATAAGTAGGGAGCGTCAAAGCATAGTTCGTCTTGCGCTAAAAGAGTCCTTTAAAATGCAGGGTCAATTGTATCGGACCTCCAGTCCACGTCCAACAAACAGGTCAGTGCTCAAACTATTGGGAATGTTTTGCACGCAGCTGATATTCATGGGAGATCTCCGAGGAAGAAACCATTTATTTTGGAAGTTAACTGAAGGGAACACTTCCAGTTCGCCAAAGATTATGTCAGTAAATCGATTGAATTTTGGAATTCTGTGATATTTTCTGGCGAATCCAAGTTGAACTTCTTTGGATCTGGTGGAAATGTAAGAGTGTGGTGCAAACGAAATACAGAGCTCCAATTACAACATGTCCTACCTACACTAAAACATGGGGGAGGAAGCATAATGGTTTGGGGATGCATGGGAACTTCTGGTGTTGGTGACTTGGCAATTATTTAAAGTGTCATGGATCATCGTAAATATACATATAGAGACATTACCGTACTACAATTAGGTGCAGAACAACCCACCATTATGTAATAAATATCCACACAAATATAGCACTACTCTGTCCCTGCACGCGGTGATTGAAGCTATACGTTCAATGTGACGAAGCGAGCGCTCGTAGGAGAAACTAGAGTTTCATCACATGGCCCATTGGGGATGAATGAACCAAAATGGCGGCTAAGCATACCCATCTTGTGGAGCCTTAATATAACCAGTACGTCGTTCCTCGACCGTATATATACAGACCCGGTATAATTAACTTATCTGCAGCTAACTATTGCACCTGTAGAGAAGTCAAATGTCATCTAAGACAACCAAGACCAAGACCACTCAAACCACAAGACAGAAAATATATGGCGCGTACCTACCGAGAGACGGCAGACCTCATCTTCTAGAAAATAGATCTCAGAGAATTAGAGTAGGCGAAGCTTTATCTGACCCTGTAATAATTAAGAGGGGAATTTCTCAAGGCAGTGTTGTTTTCTTAAATATATAAATGATATGAGTAAAGGAGTGGAATCAGAGGTGCATGGTAAGGCTTTTGCGGATGATGTTATTCTGTATAGAGTAATAAATAAGTTACAAGATTATGAACAACTCCAGCGTGACCTCGATAATGTGTTGAGATGGATATCAGGCAATGGTATGTTGATAAATGGGGTTAAAAGTCAGGTTGTGAGTTTCACAAATAGGAAAAGTCCTCTCAGTTTTAATTACTGCGTTGATGCGGTGAAAGTTCCTTTTGGGGATCATTGTAAGTATGTAGGTGTTAATATAAGGACAGATCTCCATTGGAGTAATGACATAAATGGGATTGTAAATAAAGGATACAGATCTCTGCACATGGTTATAAGGGTGTTTAGGGGTTGTAGTAAGGATGTAAAGGAGAGGTCATGTAAGTAGAGTATGATTCCAGTGTATGGGACCCTCACCAGGATTACCACATTCAAGAACTGGAAAAATCCAAAGAAAAGTAGCTCGATTTGTTCTGGATGATTTCCGACAAAAGAGTAGCGTTACAAAAGTGTGGCAAAGTTTGGGCTGGGAAGAACTGAAAGAAAGAAGACGAGTTGCTCGACTAAGTGGTATGTTCCGAGCTGTCAGCGGAGAGATAGAGTGTAATGATATTAGTAGACTCATAAGTTTGTGTGACGTCTTTAAAAGTGGGAAGGATCATAATATGAAGATAAAGTTTGAATTCGAGAGGACAAATTGGGGGCAAATATTAATTTATAGGAAGGGGAGTTAGGGATTAGAATAACTCACCAAGGGACATGTTCAATAAATTTCCAATTTCTCTGAAATCATTTAAGAAAAGGCTAGGAAAGCAACAGATAGGGAATCTGCCACCTGGGTGACTGCTCTAAATGTTGATCAGGTTTGATTGATTGATTGATTTATCTTCTTCCTCTTCTCCTTGAAAGGTGATGTTAGGCTCCCTTTGAGACGGCAGACGATTGGGAATCGGAAGCTAGTGCTGGGAGAGGAGTAGTGATGTGACTAGCAGTGCTTTTACACTCACAGGTCAAACTGTGATTGCTATTTTGAAGTAGCAGTGATTTTTAACTGTGATTAACTGTGATTCAGCCAACGCCACCTAGGATACAATGCCACTCGAAATATGACCATCATCACTCTGCGGTTTGCAGGAGTACGTTGTCGTGCAGCATTCAGTACACGGGCGAACTCGCGCTAACGCTGAAAACAAATACTCATTTTTTTTAAGAATCATATTTTAAAACGTTATATACATTACTTTTTTTCAAAACGTACGCCACCGTAGGAATCAACAAGGGCTACTTTTTAATAATTGCTAGTTGATGTACCCGTGCTTCCCTACGGGATTTTCAGAAAGACTGAATTTGTGGTTTTCCTAACTGAAGTCAACATAGGTTATTACAACAAAGTCAGTAGAAATGTAGCGATTAAAAGCAATGTTATCATATAAAATACTCGATCAAATGAAAAACTGCAGATTTTCTCACTTTCAACGAACAGTACCTACTAAGGTGCCGACCAAACAGTCCAAAGTTCCAGAGCTGGAATGACCAGGCCGTAGACATCCGTGAAGACTCCTCTGCCGTTATTCCATTAAATATGCACACTGCTCATTCGAGTCAGTGCCTCAGAGTAGGGATTGAACACCTCGAATGCTATGATGAACCAGTGTGTTATGTACCAGTAGCATCAGAAAATTTATGAACCAGAGGAATAGCATGCTAAAGAAGAAAGTTATATAACTCCCCAGCTACTTCCCGCCAATATTCAGGTAGGCTGTTACACTCGGTACGGCCGGGCGGGTTGGCCGTGTGGTTGGGGATGCGCAGCTGTAAGTTTGCATCCGGGAGATAGTGGATTCGAACCCTACTATCGGCAGCCCTGAAGATGGTATTCCGTGGTTTCCCATTTTCACACCAGACAAGTGCTGGGGCTGTACGTTAATTAAGGCCAAGAACGCTTCCTTCACACTCCTAACTCTTTCATATCCCATCGTCGCTATAAGACCTATCTGTTTCGTTGCGACGTAAAACAAATTTTAAAAAATATTCGGTACGCAGCAGCAATCCTATCTATCGCAGATGGGTGGCAACAGAAGACACAAAGCACGTCACAACAAACAATGGTCAATGTAATGTTATTGTTGATCAATTTTATGAGCTTTCTATATTGTAGCCCTTTAGTTTTTTTTCGACTCTGCTATATTAGGGCGTCTTATAAAATTATTTATAGCGTAGACTGTAGTTTCTTATTCTCCGAATTTACATACCGATTTTCATTAAATTCTGTTTACCTTTTTTTTTTTTTTCGTGACTCGGCACTGATATGGACTTGGTAACAAAAATCCAAATTCATGAAAATATCTGTGATCATAGCCGGTACAGTAACAATATATAAGACATAAATGATCGGAAGTTTAACACTATATAACTTTAGTTATGCAGTATTTATTGATACGACCACTATTAACATAAATATTTGAGAATTAAATGTTAGGCCTTCCCTCAAACTAGGGGCTGCCTGGCCGAGGCGGTAAAGGCGTGCTCGGCTCGCCCGGAAGGACGTGGGTTCGAATCCCCGTCAGGAAGTCGTAAAATTTAAGAAATGAGATTTCCACTTCCGGAGGTGCATATGGCCCTGAGGTTCACTCAGCCTACACCAAAAATGAGTACCAGGGTAATTCCTGGGGGCAAAGGCGGCCGGGCGTAGAGCTAACCACTCTACCCCATCAAGTGCCGAGGTTACGGATAGTGGAAGCCTTTACCTTCCACCCCTCCAAGGTCCTTCATGGCCTGTAGGGAGATGACTTTGCTTTGCTTTGCTTCCCTCAAACTACCACTTCACTCAGCGTGAATAAAAATATGTATGGCCTAGATTGTAGCATACCGATTTTCATTAAATTATCTTCAGCGGTTTTCTCGTGATGCGTGTATATACATGCAACTGTGACTTTGGTGTGGATCACAGTTAGACCTTTGAGTGTGATGCTGTGATACAGACAGACATTACGGAAAATTAAAAAGTGCATTTCCTTGTTACTGTGGGTATGACTGATATAGAAATACCATCCTTTTTAAATTCTGAGCAATGTACAGAAAAAAACTCATAGATTTGAGGGTTAACCAGCTGTCTTTTATCAAAATCATTGGTATAATTATATTGGAATTATAGAGCTGCTCATTAAGGAAGAAAATCAGGGAGTGAGGAGGAGGAAATGACTTCTTCTTCTGACACTTTTCCCACACCTGTGGGGTCGTGGGTGCGAACTGCGTCGCACATGTGGATTTGGCCGTGTTTTACGGCCGGATGCCCTTCCTGACGCCAACCTTATATGGAGGGATGTAATTTGCGTTTTTCTGTGGTGGTTGGTAGTGTAGCGTGTTGTATGAATATGAAGAGGACAGTGTTGGGACAAACACAAACACCCAGTCCCCGAACCAGAAGAATTAATTTTTTTGCTATTTGCTTTACGTCGCACCGACACAAATAGGTCTTATGGCGACAATGGGACAGGAAAGGCCTAGGAGTGGGAAGGAAGCGGCCGTGGCCTTAATTGAGGTTCAATCCCAGCATTTGCCTGGTGTGAAAATGGGGAAACCACGGAAAACCATCTTCATGGCTGCCAACAGTGGGGTTCGAACCCACTATCTCCTGGATACAAGAATTAATATGACGCAATTAAAATCCTCGACCGGCCGGAATCGAACCCGGGACCCCTCTGAACCAAAGGCCTCAACGCTGACCACTCAGCCAAGGAGTCGGACAGGAGGAGGAAAATACTATTCTGATAAAATGTCCAAAACTCACTCAGAGTTCGCCTGCTGCCAATTCTGTTGTTGGCAATACCACTCATTTTAGTACCGAATACTTATACTACTGTACAATAGTGTAAAAACAAAAACGGTAGGCAAAATATTATGCTTACGTCGCAAATCACTGATTAAAATACTTAAGTCAACTCAACTGCTAACATCACAATTTTTCACTTTTAGACCTACAACCACAAGCCACAACCCAATAAACAGAATGAGATAATGAGAAGACTAAAATAAATCGCAGGTTGGGAGGTTATAAATCCCACAACACGACAATAGCTCCTTTCAAAAATGGGCACGATGGCTTTCACGGCCCCAAATTCTATTGACTTCCCCTTCCTGTGATCGTATGACAATGTCGACAGTAGGTGTTTACAATCACAGCGCAGCCGCAACTGCGACTGTGGTGTGGGTCACAGTTAGACTTGGACTTGTGAGTGTGATGCTGTGATTACTGATTAGGTTAGTTGCTACTGCTATCTCAACTGCTAGTCCGCTAACTGCTACTGGCTACTATTGGCCTTGCTGTGCGTTTCGCGCTGGTTGATCACCTTAGTTTAAGGATTTCTCGCAGCGCAGCGCTGCCGGTACTTGATTAGGTTATCTGCTACTGCTTTGCTTAACTGCTAACAGCTACTGGCTGCTACTATTGGCCTTGCTGTGCGTTTCGCGCTGGTTGATCACCTTAGTTTAAGGATTTCTCGCAGCGCAGCGCTGCCGGTACTTGATTAGGTTATCTGCTACTGCTTTGCTTAACTGCTAACTGCTACTGGCTGCTACTATTGGCCTTGCTGTGCGTTTCACGCTGGTTGATCACGTTAGTTCAAGGATTTCTCGCAGCGCAGCGCAGCGCTGCCGCCTGCGAATCATCACAATCGCAGTTAAGACCTGCTAGTCTGGCCAACCCGCTAGCAGGTTAAACTGTGATTTCACACTACCAGTGATTTAGTAGCAGGTTTACAAATCACTTCCCATCACTAGAGAGGAGGCAGTCCTCCGAGTAGTGATGTGCTCGAATGACGCCTGGTAGAGTTGGGTCGATTCGTGAACGAATCGCATTTGAACGACTCCAAATAAAGAATCGTGTGAATAGATTCTCGGTATGGATGATGAGTCGTTCAAATGAATAGTGCAATTTGGAGTCGTACGGGTACGAATGAATCGTCGTTCAAATGATTTGTTGTGAATCGTCGGATTTAGAGTCGTCCGTGGTTGTAGCCAACTCGGCAGCGACAATTACCGATCCGTCCCGAAGTCTGCGAGTGAGAGATGAGGGTAATGGTGAGACATAACTCGCCTTCACGCTGTTTTAAGAAAGGTATTTCCGGCCTACAGTACAGGTCACCTACAGTATCTATGACAGAGTTGAAACAAAATTTTACATTTTCGACTTTCGTGGCCGGGGGTAATGCTGTCAATCAACGTTGAATTCCGGATTGATGAGCAGTGACTATTTCATAGTCGACTATTCGTCATCGTTCCAGATGACTTCATCACCAGCAAGGGCGAATGCTGGTCATGAAGGTCAGGTTTGCTCTTCCATTCGTGAAAGTTGGTGGGGTGGGACATGCATAGTTCTGAATGAATAAAATTTATAAACACAATAATCGCTAAATCACATGAACGTTTTAATCATCGGTTACATGAACAAGCATTCAAATTGGTTACGTCACACCTTCAAGAATGGCCAAAAGAATAACAATCAGACACATTTTATAATTCTTAACAAATCATGACAAGCCAGTGATTCTATAATTTAAACAAGTAAACGTCAAACTAGGTACTGACCCACACAACCGCATACACACTACCGCACGCACACTCACTACCGCACGCACACTCACTCACCTATGCCTCACACACACTCTGCTACCGTAGACACGCACACGCACATACGCACACACATACATACGCACACACGCACGCATACACATACCAACAGGTCCGTGAATACTTACCAACTTACCTCATGAGACAAGGCCGTGGACGGGCTGGAACAGACTAAAACAGTCTGGAGCTGGACTCGAACCAAATTAGACAAAAGGGAGGAGCGGGAAACGGAAAGAACCCAGAACCCTTCCCGATAAATGAAAGAACGTGGTCAAAATACATGGGGGTTTATTAAAGAAAATAAAGCAAGATAAGGCAATAAGAAAAATCAAGTTTGAAACATTACTCACGGAGATATGCGTAGAAACTTATCGTGTAGGTTATTCATCCAATCATATCAAGAGGCAGATTGAAAACATATCATACATGGCCACACAAGCCTCTTACAATCACAAAACTTGTAACGTACGATTTACTTCCTCCACATAACTTCATACACGCGACGTATGATACATTCGTCCTCGCAATGAACTACTATCAGTGGACATACATCGAAAGAACTTACACGCACATCAAAAAAAAAACATTCACGTTATATCTCACACATCTCCATGTATATGGACCAGCATCCCAGAGAAGAGATCCATTACGCAACCATCCCCCATTTGAAAAGCGCAGCATCCCAAAAAAATCAAAGAATAAAAATGGCTGCCATAGTTACGAGGCGAGTAAACAATTCTAACAATGAAAGAAGACTCATGCAAATGGAAACAATAAACGTAAATATATAATTAGGCCAACAAATAGCCCGAGGAATGAAAATAAGAAAATGTAAATAAAACTTAAAAATATAACACTGTAAGAAAAGGAGAATGCTGTTAATCAGGCAGGCATACAGCACAACCACACGTGCACACACACCATAGAGACCCAAAAGAAATGCATACAGGTAGAATAATCAGTTTTGTCAGACACATAACGAACACAGAGAGATCCGCATAGCAAGACAAGTGCTTTCATGGACTCATGAGCTCAATACAAGATGCGTAATATAACAAAGGATTGCCGCATCAAGGCAAGGCATATCCCCACTTAAATCACAGTAGCATCATCGTAACCAATCACGCCCACAACGTATTCATATCGCCTCGCCACGGACGAACATGAATATCAGTCATAGCGTCAAAACACAACGTCACGCATCAAGAGCTCGCCCATGAGAGAAATCGACGAATAAATAAAAGGCAGTAGGTCTCAAACTTCAGATCACATACACGCCAAACAAACATACAACCGACCAAAACCATACTCCGTCCTTGCAGGTTTATGTCACACAAAAAGAACACACAAATACAATGGAAACTAACAGTAAGGTGAAATGCAAAATTAACAGTAAAATATATACGACTAATATGCCCACGCAACCATAGCAAGCAAAAAAAAAACGTTACCTTAATAGTCAGGCGTTGCTCAGAACTTTAGATAGTCACAAAATAGCGACTCACATAAAGAGTCGGGCATTCAAGCGGATAAATCCACTGCAGAAAAGCAGACGACACAGGTTAAAGATCTCGTATCTCAAGATGCACATTATTACATCGGCCGCCATGATGGCTACAACCGTCATGCGAACTTGTTTCAAAGAAGGCGAGCACAAGACTAACGAAGAGGGCACTTCGGCTGATGGCCGGAAGCGCGCTCTGTCAAGGAGAAAACGGGTCATACGTCACGTCCAGGGAATAGATCGACCAAAAGGTCGATAGCGGTCAAATAATGTATTACATACAGAGGAGTGCACCACCAAGGGAAACTTGGTGCGGCACAGTACACAGAAAAATTGCAACTACTTATTAGATCTTCCTACTTGAAAGCAAACTACTCTGCGGCTTCTTTTTACAAAACCATCAATAACTTCATCATAGAAAGAGGACTGTAATCTAACTTTTGCAAGCAATCCTTTTTCAATCGACAACATAGCTAATGATGATAGCCTCTCCTGACCTTGAATCGATCTGCAATATGTATTAATGCGTCTCGGTGTTGAAAAAGTACGTTCTGAAGAGGATGTAGTAGCAGGAACTGTTGCTACAAGTTTGATGAGCTTGAAAATTTCTCGCATACCCATGTATATGCATAATCTGCATTACGTCTGAAACACTCTTCTCTTTAAAATCAGAAGATGAATACATCACACTTAATTCGGTTTTAAAACGAACAATGTCGAAAAATAACCCGTAGATTTTTGCTGGGGCAGTAACATCACTGTCTGGAAACCTATTTCTCTGCTTCTCAAACAAATCACAATCCAACAGCGAGAAGAACACAAATGTCTTTATGCATTTAAAACGCTCTCCCTTTTGGACAAGTACATTGTCAATTATTTCATTGAATAGACGTTTGTATTTTTTTTCTGGTTCATCACTAATTCTTGGATTTCTAGAGCACGGCTGTCCTACATAAACATCAATTTCAGTATCAACATGTCCATACAAACTATTAAAATCTTCATCTCTCATAGACTGGCTATTTAAAATGAGCTCCTCAACCTTCTTGCCACGGTACTGAATATCCAGACTTTTGTTTGTAAAATATTGAACACAGTATCGGAGAATGAAAAATCTTGGAGAACACTACCAGCAGAAATCTAGTGTTGAACTTAAGTAAGAAGAACAAAAATCCCTGTGCTTTCCATGTAGTGTCTTCAGTCCAGTAGTCTGAAGTAACCTGTACATGTCGAAATAATTTCACCAGCGTATCATAATATTCCTTCACAGTATTAATAAGACGTGATGCAAAATTCAATCTCGTTGGTGCTACTGTTGGCAACTTTTTCTGAACAAAATCTCGAAGAGCAGCTGTTCTCTTTGTAGACTTTGAAAAAAACAGCAAGTCCTGACATTGTTTGGAAGAAAATTGTACATTATTTGATTTTTGAAGCAGGCTGCTGTAGTGTTAAATTCAATAGGTGGCTATAACAATACACAAATGTCGCATATGTATATTGGTCTAGAAGTAGTGTATTAAGCCCATTCACATGACCGGCTAAGACAGCAGCACGATCATATGTTTGAGCCACAATCTTTTCCTCACAACTGAACTCTTTTAAAATAGCACGAATATGATTTAAGATGGCTCCAGCAGTGCGATCTTTACTAACGTCAACAAAACCAAGGAACCTCTCTTGAGCTTCACCACTTTCATCTACAAAATGGAGTAAAGTAGAGAGTTGTGACTTATTAATAATATCGGACATTTCGTCCAACATTATTGCCACAAAAGTTGCTTGTTTAAGCTCCTCCTTTATTCTTCTCAAATTACTGAATTTATTTCTGCTATTAAATCATTTTGGATTGCAGACGACGTCGCTCTAGAAATGGTGGAGTCTTTCAGATGAGCTGCCAGAAGAGGATCATATTCACTTAATATCTGTAGAAGTTCGACTTAATTCCCCCTGTTTACGGAAGTTGCAGACTTGTCATATCCGCAAAATGGTAGTTCCTATTTTGCTAAAAAACACACTGTATCGATCAGTCGTTTAAGTATGTCACGTTTTTTCTTTACCTTTTCATTATGAAGTTGGTCACTGATGCGTTTCTGTTGATCCAGCAGGTGGTCCTTGTACGCCAAAAACCTATTCAACTACAAGAAACACTTCATATGGTTTGCAGATTTCTCATGTCTTGTAATGGACAGTGTCAAGGTGTTCAAATTGTCAAAGCCACTTTTACACCATACACCGTTATCAGCAGAGAATAGTAAACACGGCCAGCAAAACAGTCTATTCAGTTTCTTCGACCCTGCCAGCCAGTGCGTATTATTATATTGAGATACAGAGAACGAACGTACATATTCTCCATTTTTCTCCCTGTGCTGTGTCTTTAAATCTGGCAGCGCCGGACAGGGCCTGCCATTCTTAATAATGTCTGTTTTCTCCTGGATAGTCCTCCGAGAAAATGGATTTGATAACAAGCTGTCAATAATGCACGGTTCGGAACCCATTGCAGCACGTCAAAGCATTCAGAATAGATGAACAGGAACTTACAGTACATTACTCACTGACACAACAGACTCGATCTGTAGCTCTCAGACCAGAGTGACAGCTTGCCACCGGCCTTGGAGAGAAGACAGCTGCGCGCTCATATATTTCATGCTGTGTCGACAGCTCCGCTGGAGCTCCTAAGACACAAGCAAGCCTCGTTGGACTCGCCAAGATATATGCAACATACGATTTGTATAACACAGATCTATTACAGATACGGTACATACTGCGCTTGCGGAGATATCGCTCCTGATCACCAGCATTAGTTATTAAGATGGTAATAAGTTCGATTTCCAAATATTTTGTACGGCAACAAAGTACTGCATTAGAAAAGGAAGAAAATATTAATGTAACTGCGTAATAGTGCTTTACTGGGGTGGCTGAATCGCCTATTAAAGGGTACAGCAGAAAACAGGCAGAAGAGGATAACAGTAACAATGATGTATGAAAACAATGACGAATAATCGTATCTCATGTTGGAGGATTTAGTAGACACATGATGCAAAATAGGCCTATATGCTTGGAATTTCACTTGAGGTTGAGGAACACTATCTGTGGACCAAGGCGTCGTCTCAACTCAGTTAAAGCACGCTCACACGGGACAGAACAACCGACAACAGACGGTGCAGCCTTGCATGTCCGTTTCTGGCCACCACCTGAAAGGACCCGCCTCCTTTGCTTGATTTTTTTACAATTGCCCTTAAGTCGCACCGACATACACAGGTCTTATGACGACTATGGGATAGAAAAGACCAGGGAGTGGGAAAGAAGTGGCCGTGGTCTTAATTAAAGTACAGCCCCAGGATTTGCCTGCTGTGAAAATGGGAAACCATGGAAAACCATCTTCAAGGCTGCCGACAGTTGGGTTCGAACCCACTATGACCCGGATGCAAGCTCACAACTGCGCGACCCTAACCGCACGGCCAACTCACCCGGTCTGAAATGGTTCATCAATATACTTATCATATTCTACTATCGAGGCTGCCAGCGGCGTAACGGGGTTTGTAAAATAATTAACACTGGAGTCGAACTCTCCCCAGAATTAATCTTCGTCCGAAGTAGTATAATACAGGGATTCTGCGGCCACCTCCTCCTCAGGCTCTCGGGAGAGGCCTCCACCTCCCGCGGGAAATTTGAATTTCGGCGGGAAATTTGAATTTTGGCGCGAGATTTGAATTTGTAAACAAAGCCACGTGCTTTTTGACAGCTGTCATCGACAACAACGCATCGCTAACCTCACTGCTGCCATCTTGACGGGCCTAAACCTCAGTGGTACCAACTTAACCTAACTAGCGCGAGATTTGAATCGGTAAACAAAGCCACGTGTTTTTTCACAGCCACGTGTTTTTGTCAGACAACAACGTATCGCAATCCTCAGTGCAGCCATCTTGACGGGCCTAAACCTTAGTGGTACCAACTTAACCTCACTAGCGCGAGATTTGAATTTGTAAACAAATCCACGTGCTTTTTGACAGCTGTCATCCGCCATCTTTAAACTACAGAGCACCGTGCTGCCCTCTTTATCGCAGTAGCAGCAAATTCGTCAACTGTCATCCGCAGTGCTGCCATCTTGGCGGGCCTAAACCTTAGTGCTACCAACTTAACCTCACCAGCGCGAGATTTGAATCGGTAAACAAATCCACGTGCTTTTTTGGCAGCTGTCATCCGACATCTTTAATCTATAGAGCACAGTGCTGCCCTCTTTAGCTACTTACCTTTGAAATGTGGTGGCGGCTATTTTGAAAAATGCTTTTTGACAGCAGCCATCTTTAATCCAGAGAGCATCGTGCTGCCCTCTTTAGCTAGATACCTTTGAAATGTGGTGGCAGGCAATTCCACGTGACAGCAGCCATCTTTAATCAAGAGAGCACCGTGCAGCCCTCTTTGTGGCGGTGGCAAATTCAGCGTGCTCTTGTTTGGAAAATGACTCACGTGCTTTTTTTCTGATAGCTGTCATCCGCCATCTTGCATCACAAACCTCAGTGCTGCACTCTTTAGCTAGATACCTTTGAAATGTGGTGGCGGCAATTTGAAAAATTCAATGTGCTCTTGTTTGGAAACAAAGCCACGTGCTTTTTTGACAGCTGTCATCCGCCATCTTTAATCAATAGAGCACTGTGCTGCTATCAACGGCCAATTTCGTCAGCTGTCATCCGCCATCTTTAATCCACAGAGCACCGTGCTGCCCTCTTTATGACAAGTAGCGGGCAATTTGAAAAGTTCTGTTAGCTGTCATCCGCCATCTTTAATCAAAAGAGCACCGTGCTGCCATCTTTAGCTAGATACCTTTGAAATGTGGTGGCGGCAAATTGAAAAATTCCACGTGCTCTTGTTTAGTAAACAAACTCACGCGCTATTTGTCAGCTGTCATCCCCCATCTTACATCGCAAACCTCAGTGCTACACTCTTTAGGTACATACCTTTGAAATATGGTGGCGGATAATTTAAAAAGAAAAATTCTACATCAGCCATCTCTCGACGCTAATTGCACAAGATGGTGGCTATACATGACTTCTTAAAGGTGCTTATGTAAGATGGCCGCTATACATAGGTTCTTACGAGACGCCCTTGGGATGCTTGCGCAAGATGACGGTTATACAAGGCTCCTTATGAGACGCCCTAGGGATGCTTGCGCAAGACGGCGGTTGCTCTTATGGGGCGGCTCAAGGGTCATTTGCACAAGACGGCTAGAGATGCCCTAAGGATGCTTGCGCAAGATGGCGGACGCAAGATGGTGGCTATACACGACTCCTTATGAGACGCCTTAAGGGTGCTTGCGCAAGATGGCTGCTGCTCTTGTGACGAAAGCTAGCTTAGAGGCTAACGTGTCATGCTAGTTCGATTAATTAAACTTGGGGCTTAAATGCAAAATGTTAAATATCTCAAAAACGGTGCATCGTAGAGCAAAACGGACAAAATTTTTCTGCCCAATATCTCGGTTCGCAGAATGAGGAACATGATAGCATAAGAAAAACATAATATAATGATGAGATCAACGGTTCGGTTCCAACTTAGGCCCTTTGGCATTAGCTCTGTTTCAGCTTGTAATGAAGCAAGTCTTCGTAACATGATCAGGTAGAGAGTATAACGTGCCGTGCAGGTTCGATTCATTAAATTTGGGGCTTAAGTGCAAAATGTTAAATATCTCGAAAACGGTGCATCGTAGAGCAAAACGGACAAAATTTTTCCACCTTATACCTAGGTTTGCAGTATCAGGAACATGATAACATAAGAAAAACATAGTCTAATGATGAGATCGACGGTTCGATTCCTACTTAGGCCCTTTGGCATTGGCAGCTATCTATTTCTACAAGATGGCGGCTATACATAGCTTCTTATGAGGCAGCTTAAGAGCGCTTGCACAAGATGGCTGCTGCTCTTATGAGACTCCCTAGAGGTGCTTGCGCGAGGTAGCAGCGACAAGACGATGACTATACACAGCTGCTTATGATACGGCCTAGAGGTGCTCACACAAGATGGTGGCTGCTCTGATGAAGAAAGCTAGCTTTGCAGCGTGCAGGTATTTTTACAGCACTAAACCTCATACCTTTGAAATGTGGTGGCGAGCAATTTAAAAAATTCGACGTGCTTTCACTTCACAGCAGCTATCTTTAGACAATAGCGGCTATACATAAGCTGTTAAGGCCTCCTCTTATGTCAAGGCGTAGTTCTATCGAACAAGTTTAAACCTGCATCGGAATAGCTAGAGTAAGCACGTGCTGCAGTGATGACGTCATTATGCATGATTAGATTTGCAAATCACTAAAGAAACGTAACAAGACTAGAATCGAACACTGCACTCTATGCCGTGAACTTTATCATGTGATCGGAACATTGATTGAAGTGTTTAGAACACTAAATAAGTGATCAAGACTAAAATCGAACACTGCACTCGATACAACATGTGTTTAGAACATGTCAGGGGATACCTTTGTTCTAAGAAGATTAGATTACCGCACATTCCTTGTAGGGCTAATAGGCTAAAGGACTAATGGGCAAAAGGGCAAAAGGGCTAAAGGGCTAGGGTGCCTCTCCTCTCTTTATCCGGGCTTGAGTCCGGCTCTACAACTAGAGGCGGAGTTAACTCCCTAAGGAAGGGAGAATGTTGGGAAATAATCTATACGAATATAGCTACTCGATCGGCTATATACTACAGATGGATGACTTAGGTGAGGGTAAGCGCTTACTTTTCAATACCTACACGATGTAATTCATGCTCTATTTTAAAAATATCTTCTTTGTACTGTGTGTAACCAGCATCATGAAAGGCTCTTAGCAGTTGTAAACGTTTTACGAGTACGTTGGGGTCTTTAGAGTATCTTATATCTACATAGGGTAACAGAGGCTTGTTGTGAACTTTGAGTCTATATGCCGACAGTTGATGTGTAGGGACTTGTTTTGATGTAGTACGTGCTTCAGCAGTAGCGTTTCTAGGTACAAACTTAACTTGTTTCGATAGCGATGAAGCGTTGAAATTTCCTTCTTCTTTACTTTGCATCTCTTCTTGAGATGTTTGGACTGCGACAGAACGTGTAGTAGGCTTAGGAAATGAAGTAAAATCATCAAGATGTAATGGCAATGAAACATTAAGATTTTCTTCTTCTTCTACTTTCCCTTTACTACTGTTTTGATCAACATCATTATCCTTATCATAATCATGATCTTGCCTCTCTTTATCTTGAAGTTTGTGCTTAGTAACAGAACTTGTAGCAGGCCTGGACAACAAGGGAGAATTAAAAATCTCTCGCAGAGGTGTACTTTATAAACATAAATCAGTGTTCGCTTCAATATGGTTGAGCTCTTTGTATTTTGTTCCCGATGAAGCTACATTACACGCGGCTTCATGACGTTGAGCGTTGTATGCGTTCTTGAACTCTCTTCTACAATGTTTGCGTTGAAAAATATCCTACATGATATCTCATGACGTCTCTTGTGATAGCTTTGGGAAGATGCTTTTCCACACTCTTCGCAAATATACCTAGAAATAGGTTTTTCCATGACGGACTTTTATCTTCTGCTAACAGATTCTTCTTTAAATCTACTTGACATTTGTTACTCTCTACTTCGATGATGCGAACAGCTTAGCGATTAACAGTAATCTAACACAAAAGCGTATAACCAAGGTAGCAACAGTAAGGTTTAAGCTCATCAAGATGGCAAGAGTAAGGTTAGCAATGTTCTGTTGTTGGATTTTAAATTCCGCACTATAACATGCATAAGGTGGCAGCCTTGAGGTTTACCGCCGTCAAGATGGCAGCAGTGAGGTTAGCGACGCTCTATTGTCCTCCAAAGTGAGGTTAGGGTCCGTCAAGACGACAGCTGTCAAAAAAGCACGTGGCTTTGTTTACTAAACAAGAGCACGTGGCTGTGACGTCACGGTCACGTAATCAATCCTTGGCTCGACGTCGTTAAGAGCAGCATTACGATTAGCTATGCTTAAAAGTCTTGGGAACAGAGCAGCAATATGAACAGCCATGTTCCAAAGCGTGTACACATCACCTATCTATTTTACATGCATCGACCCTCGTACTAAACTTCTTCCGCTAGATCGTGCTGTTATCTTAGCATACCCTATACGTATGAACTTACTTTACAAAGAATAGCCATGTTTCAAAGCGTGTACACATTACCTATCGATTTTGCATGCATCGACTCTCGTACTAAACTTTTCCGCTAGATTGTGCTGCTATCTTAGCATAATCTATACGCATAACCTTAAAGTACAAAGTATAGCCATGTTTTAAAGCGTGTACACATTACCTATCGACTTTGCATGCAACAAATATCGTACTAAATTTCTTCCGCTAGGTTGTGCTGCTATCTTAGCATAACTTATACACATGAACTTAAAGTACAAAGAATAGCCATGTTTCAAAGCGCGTACACATTACTTATTGATTTTGCATTCATCGAATCTCGTACTGAACTTCTTCCGCTAGATTGTGCTGCTATCTTAGCATAACCCATACCCATCAACTTAAAGTACAAAGAATATCCATGTTTTAAAGCGTGTACACATCACCTATCGATTTTGCATGCATCGACTCTTGTACTAAATCTTCATCCGCTAGATTATGCTGCTATCTTAGCATAACCTATGCGCATGAACTTAAAGTACAAAGAATAGCTATGTTTCAAAGCGTGTACACATCACCTATCGATTTTCATTCATCAAATATCGTACTAATCTTCTTGCGCTAGATTGTGCTGCTATCTTAGCTTAACCTGTACGCATGAACTTAAAGTACAAAGAATATCCATGTTTCAAAGCGTGTACACATCACCTATCGATTTTGCAAGCATCGACTCTTGTACTAAATCTTCATCCGCTAGATTATGCTCCTATCTTAGCATAACCTATGCGCATGAACTTAAAGTACAAGGAATAGCCTTGTTTCAAAGCGTGTACACATTACCTAATGATTTTGCATGAAACGACTATCATACTAAACTTTTTCCACTAGATTATGCTAAAATCGTGTAAGTGTGCTGCTATCTTAGCATAACCTATCGATTTTACATGCATCGACTATCGTATTAGGCTTCTTCCGCTAGAGCATATAGCTATCGCTTTTGTGTATCCCTAACCCATGTGCACGAACTTAAAGCACAAAGAATGGGTATGTTCCAAAGCGTGTACACATCACCTATCGATAATGTATGTATCGAATATCGTACTAAACTTCTCCTGCCAGAGCGTACAACTATCGCTTGTGTGTGCACGAACTTAAAGCATAAAGAATAGCAATGTATAAAAATCTTGTAAACAAAGCAGCAGCATTAAGTATAGCCATGTTTAAATGCGTGTACACATCATGTATCCATGATGCACGCAGTACTAAACTTATTCCACTAGAGTGTACAAAGTTCGCATGTGTTTGTGCCGCTATCTTAGCATAGCCTATGTGCATGAACTTAAAGTACAAAGAATAGCGATGTTTAAAAATCTTGTGAACATAGCAGCGGTAAGAACAGCAAGGTCTAAAAGCATGTACACACCACCTTTTGATAATGCATGCATCTTCTACTAGAGCATGTGACCATCGCTTGTATCTGCTGCTATCTTAACATAACCTATGTACATGAACTTAAAGCATAAAGAATAGTTGTGTAAAAAATCTTGTGAACATAGCCGAATCTTAACTACGTAAGTGTAGACATTGAACTTTGCATGCTGACGCAGCAAACCACGTGACCGTGACGTCACAGCCACGTGCTCTTGTTTAGTAAACAAAGCCACGTGCTTTTTTGACAGCTGTCGTCTTGACGGACCCTAACCTCACTTTGGAGGACAATAGAGCGTCGCTAACCTCACTGCTGCCATCTTGACGGCGGTAAACCTCAAGGCTGCCACCTTATGCATGTTATAGTGCGGAATTTAAAATCCAACAACAGAACATTGCTAACCTTACTCTTGCCATCTTGATGAGCTTAAACCTTACTGTTGCTACCTTGGTTATACGCTTTTGTGTTAGTTTACTGTTAATCGCTAAGCTGTTCGCATCATCGAAGTAGAGAGTAACAAATGTCAAGTAGATTTAAAGAAGAATCTGTTAGCAGAAGATAAAAGTCCGTCATGGAAAAACCTATTTCTAGGTATATTTGCGAAGAGTGTGGAAAAGCATCTTCCCGAAGCTATCACAAGAGACGTCATGAGATATCATGTAGGATATTTTTCAATGCAAACATTGTAGAAGAGAGTTCAAGAACGCATACAACGCTCAACGTCATGAAGCCGCGTGTAATGTAGCTTCATCGGGAACAAAATACAAAGAGCTCAACCATATTGAAGCGAACACTGATTTATGTTTATAAAGTACACCTCTGCGAGAGATTTTTAATTCTCCCTTGTTGTCCAGGCCTGCTGCAAGTTCTGTTACTAAGCACAAACTTCAAGATAAAGAGAGGCAAGATCATGATTACGATAAGGATAATGATGTTGATCAAAACAGTAGTAAAGGGAAAGTAGAAGAAGAAGAAAATCTTAATGTTTCATTGCCATTACATCTTGATGATTTTACTTCATTTCCTGAGCCTACTACACGTTCTGTCGCAGTCCAAACATCTCAAGAAGAGATGCAAGGTAAAGAAGAAGGAAATTTCAACGCTTCATCGCTATCGAAACAAGTTAAGCTTGTACCTAGAAACGCTACTGCTGAAGCACGTACTACATCAAAACAAGTCCCTACACATCAACTGTCGGCATATAGACTCAAAGTTCACAACAAGCCTCTGTCACCCTATGTAGATATAAGATACTGTAAAGACCCCAACGTACTCGTAAAACGTTTACAACTGCTAAGAGCCTTTCATGATGCTGGTTACACACAGTACAAAGAAGATATTTTTAAAATAGAGCATGAATTACGTCGTGTAGGTATTATTAAGTAAGCGCGTACCCTCAAGTAAGTCATCCATCTGTAGTATATAGCCGATTGAGTAGCTATATTCGTATAGATTATTTCCTAAAATTCTCCCTTCCTTAGGGAGTTAAATCCGCTTCTAGTTGTAGAGCCGGTCTCAAGCCCGGATAAAGAGAGGAGAGGCACCCTAGCCCTTTAGCCCTTTTGCCCTTTTGCCCATTAGTCCTTTAGCCTATTAGCCCTACAAGGAATGTGCGGTAATCTAATCTTCTTAGAACAAAGGTATCCCCTGACATGTTCTAAACACATGTTGTATCGAGTGCAGTGTTCGATTTTAGTCTTGATCACTTATTTAGTGTTCTAAACACTTCAATCAATGTTCCGATCACATGATAAAGTTCACGGCATAGAGTGCAGTGTTCGATTCTAGTCTTGTTACGTTTCTTTAGTGATTTGCAAGTCTAAGCATGCTTAATGACGTCATCCCTGCAGCACGTGCTTACTCTAGCTATTCCGATGCAGGTTTAAACTTGTTCGATAGAACTATGCCTTGACAAAAGAGGAGGCCTTAACAGCTTATGTATAGCAACTATTGTCTAAAGATAGCTGCTGTGAAGAAAAAGCACGTCGAATTTTTCAAATTGCCCGCCACCACATTTCAAAGGTATGAGGTTTAGTGCTGTAAAAATACCTGCACGCTGCAAAGCTAGCTTTCTTCATCAGAGCAGCCACCATCTTGTGTGAGCACCTCTAGGCCGTATCATAAGCAGCTGTGTATAGTCATCGTCTTGTCGCTGCTACCTCGCGCAAGCACCCCTAGGGCGTCTCATAAGAGCAGCAGCCATCTTGTGCAAGCGCTCTTAATCTGCCTCATAAGAAGCTATGTATAGCCGCCATCTTGAAGAAATAGATAGCTGCCAATGCCAAAGGGCCTAAGTAGGAATGGAACCGTCGACCTCATCATTAGACTATGTTTTTCTTATGTTATCATGTTCCTGATACTGCAAACCTAGGTATAAGGTGGAAAAATTTTGTCCGTTTTGCTCTACGATGCACCGTTTTCGAGATATTTAACATTTTGCATTTAAGCCCCAAATTTAATGAATCGAACCTGCATGGCACGTTATACTCTCTACCATAGCTAGACTTGATCATGTTACGAAGACTTGCTTCATTACAAGCTGAAACAGAGCTAATGCCAAAGGGCCTAAGTTGGAACCGAACCGTTGATCTCATCATTAGACTATGTTTTTCTTATGCTATCATGTTCCTCATTCTGCGAACCGAGATATTGGGCAGAAAAATTTTGTCCGTTTTGCTCTACGATGAACCGTTTTCGAGATATTTAACATTTTGCATTTAAGCCCCAAGTTTAATTAATCAAACTAGCATGACACGTTAGCCTCTAAGCTAGCTTTCTTCACAAGAGCAGCAGCCATCTTGCGCAAGCACCCTTAAGGCGTCTCATAAGGAGTCGTGTATAGCCACCATCTTGCGTCCGCCATCTTGCGCAAGCATCCTTAGGGCATCTCTAGCCATATTGTGCAAAAGACACTTGAGCCGCCTCATAAGAGCAACCGCCGTCTTGCGCAAGCATCCCTAGGGCGTCTCATCAGGAGCCTTGTATCTCCGTCATCTTGCGCAAGCATCCCAAGGGCGTCTCGTAAGAACCTATGTATAGCGGCCATCTTACATAAGCACCTTTAAGAAGTCATGTATAGCCACCATCTTGTGCAATTAGCGTCGAGAGATGGCTGATGTAGAATTTTTCTTTTTAAATTATCCGCCACCATATTTCAAAGGTATGTACCTAAAGAGTGTAGCACTGAGGTTTGCGATGTAAGATGGCGGATGGTAGCTGTCAAAAATGCACGTGGCTTTGTTTCCAAACAAGAGCATGTGAAATTCTTGAAATTGTCGCCACCACATAGAGTGTAGCCCTGTGCTCTCTTGATTAAAGATGGCTGCTGTCACGTGGAATTGTCTGCCACCTGAGTACAGCACGGTGCTCTGGCGATTAAAGATGGCTGCTATCAAAAAGCATTTTTCAAATTATCCGCCACCACATTTCAAAGGTAAGTAGCTAAAGAGGGCAGCACAGTGCTCTGTTGAAAAAAGATGGCGGATGTCAGCTGTCAAAAAGCACGTGGATTTGTTTACCGATTCAAATCTCGCGCTAGTTAGGTTAAGTTGGTACTACTGAGGTTTAGGCCCGTCAAGATGGCAGTACTGAGGTTAGCGATGTGTTGTTGTCTGTCAAAAAGCACGTGGCTGTCAAAAAGCACGTGGCTTTCTTTACCTATTCAAATCTCGCGCTAGTTAGTTTAAGTTGGTACCACTGAGGTTTAGGCCCGTCAAGATGGCAGCAGTGAGGTTAGCGATGCGTTGTTGTCGATGACAGCTGTCAAAAAGCACGTGGCTTTGTTTACCAATTCAAATTTCCCGCGGGAGGCGGAAGAGGCGTCTGGAAAGGCCCCTCGGGAGGCGGAGGCGGAGGAGGCCTCTGGGAGGGCCACCCGTGAGGCGGAGGCGGAGGGGGCCTCTGGGAGCCCGGAGGCGGAGGCGGCCGCTGAACTGTCCAATTATACTACTATGGGCCATCACGCCTGCTCGGATTTAGTTTCACTGCTGAGAATCAGACCTAGGACATACATTGTGCTTGGCACCATTTAGACAGTTATAACATTTTAAGGAAGACTTAGACCAACTATACTTGGAGACGTGACCTAATTTCCCAAAATTTCAACATTTCGCTACATCAGTCTTCTTATCAACAGTTAAATTGGAATTTGGACGGCATTAATAGTGCGACGAATAGGAGAGACGAACTTCACCTTACGATCGTAACTTACTGGAGAACGGGATGAAGAAGGAATCGCACCCAAGGAGACATTTTGACGGTGCATGATAAGTGACGTCGGGGAATGAACAATCAGAAGGCACGGGAGGCGGAGGTTGTCTCAAACTCGCGACCCAAACTAGTCATTTCTTTCACGCCCTCAACCTGTGATTGTTTAATGTAAAGTTCTTAATCGGCGGCCATATTCCGATAAAACTGATCAAATACTTCCGATTCGGAGTCCTTGACACAGAAACGGTCGAATAGCGTTAAAATTCCAGTGGCATAGTCGTCAATGGATTCTCCTACTGCTTGAGTTCTTCTGAAAATATCCTGTTTCAAGCAGTAGTCCATATCGGACAAACCAAGCCTCTGTTTTATTTGCGTAGCAAGATCTTCCCAGGAATGGATATTCGCTTTTGCTTACCTGAACCATTTCATCGCCGGCCCTTCCAGCATTCCAGAGATGACCCTCACGAACAGATCAGGAGACAAGGAGCTACATTCGGCAATATCTTCAACCCGTTCTATTAGCTATTACCTTCACACAAAAAATTCAGCTTCAATTTATGGACAATGTCAAAAATCGGGTTGATATTAGGAATACGGTCACTAATTGGACTAGTAATTTGTGAATCAGAGTTCATGCGTTCTTCAACGAGGGCATTTTCACCACTGGCAATCGTATTCCTCGCTTCAGGATATCTAGCTCTCTCACTATCAGATACGGAACACGTGTTAATTTCATCTAATTCATGACCCATATCTTTTACATTGTTGGAGATATCTCCATTAAAATTTCACTCTCACTGCCCATATTCAAGCCATTATCTCTTTCCATAATTAGGACGGAATTTCAGGAGCAACAGACACGCAAAGTATAACGGATCTTAGTAAATAAGTAAGCATACCTAAAATTAGGTGACAACATCACACGTGGAGATTGGGGTTAATCGGAAGTGATTTAACATGCCCAGAATACATTTTCATCCCCAGCTCTAGCTCTTCCCAATTTTATTCGAAGGAGATTACCCAGTCTAACCGCGTGACTGCTACCATTTGAGCCACACCCCGCAAGTACAAAACCTGCTCAACGTGCCTAATACAACGTCATTAGCTAAAAACTGAGGCCGGGATCGAGACTGGGAAAGGCCAGAATTTATAAGCCTTGAGCTGGAAATGAACCTCTCGGCAGAAGAATACCAAGAGACTAGTATTCAAAACAAAATACCAAGAAATTCAACAAATAACAACAAAACATTTATTGAAATAATAAAATGAATACATGGAGAAAATAAATGAATTCGAAAGTAGGGAGAGATAATCAATATGAAAATTATATTTACGTAATTCCCCTTTTACAGAGATGTATCAACAGTGTCACTGCGACGGTATACCACCATTCAGAATCGAATTATATTACAATCAGTTGAACCGCTTATTAGCGTGCGATTGCATTCAGATTATCCCCACATAAACACGACGCAATACACACAGTTCATTAAAAGGTGGTCTAATTTTCCAACAGTTATTAATTTCACCTACTCAACCTATCTCCACTCCCTTATATCACACCTCTCTTCTTTTATATCTCTTATTTTTACAACAATCCGTCATCCCCCAAAAAGTATACTCCGACGCATCAAAGAGCTGACTGAAGGAAATAACTATTCGTAGAACCTCCACAGTAGATTTAAAAGGAGCACGAACACGACCAACAAAGAATAATGTTAAGGTCTCAGTTCGCTTCGAACAGTGGTAGACTTAGTTCGTGTGCGACAAGTGCACTATTCTATAGTGCAAGCATTACAGTATATGTATGGCTCGCTTCGACAGTGGGGGTGGCGGTACTAACCGTTCACCGGACATGGACATTTCTAGTGATATTGATCATGAAGAAACAGTGCGGTCAACCACTAATAGTGCCATCACACCTGCCCTCGGTGGTGAAAACTATTCATCCAAGAAACAGTCTGATAAGACTGATACAATTAATCCGATTTACTACTATTCAGGTCACCGCGGGCCGTACGTAATCTATGTTGAGTCAGCTGATGAGAAAAACACTGGAAATATTCATCCCGTGGCGCTTGGTCGACTCTTCTACGATAGTAAAATTGTCGGTATAAAATCTATCAAACCGAAAGGTGCAAAGCGTATTCAGATTCTATTTGACTCAGCTAACAATGTCAACAATTTTCTCAAACACCCCATTTTGAGCTATCATAAACTTAAAGCTTTCATTCCGGAATCCAACTTGTATCGCATTGGATTAATTCGGGGAGTTGATAAGAAATTAACTGAGGAGGACATTATCAAGTACATTGAATCCCCCCTCCCTATAGTCAAAGCTCAACGTCTCAACCGACGTGTGACAGTTGATCGAGAAGCTAACTTTGTTCCTACGGGAACGATAAAATTAACCTTCAAATGCCAAGCTTTACCTGAATTTGTTACTATTTTTCACGTAATACTAGAGGTTCAGGCATTCATTTTCCGCCCTATTATCTGCGGGAAGTGTCAACAATATGGGCATACAGCCAAAAACTGCAGAACAAAATACTCAAGATCCGGTAATTGCTCTAGGAATCATGAAACTCAAACATGTTCTGATGTATTACGTAAATGCCTACATTGTGGGCTAAATCAGTGTCGGATCCGAACGATGTGAAGTTCATCAGCAACAAATCGCAATGAAGCGCATGATGTGTGTGGACAATATTTCCTTCCAGGAAGCACAAGAAAAACTCCATCCGACAGGATTTTCCCCCTTTAGTGTTCCACATCTATTCCCGCAGCTTAGTACAAGCAATTCGACGCCTCCGCGTGAGACTCCTCGTAAACGGAAATTCACTGAAGTAATTCAAAGACAAATTCGACCAGACCCCCTGCCGGGCTTTGATAGAGCAGGCTATCACGCGATCCTACGCAATCCTACTTTGGATCATGCTCCACGGGCATCTATTTCACAGTCTCAACCGTCAAAGGTGCAAGTGGAACAGTCAAATAGCACGGCTCCCCCTTCAGAAGGTCCTCAGACTTCATCTGATCGACCTATACTCCCGCGATTAACAAAGAACGTTCAAGCAACATACTGCAAGACTTCAAGCGATTAGCAGACGTTCTGGGTGAACAGCCTCAATGGGCTCATTTATTAAATACACTCTTTAACAAGGTTAGTCAGTTTTTAGTAGAGGAGGATGCGCATAATGCAATGGAACTGTAGAAGTATTGTTCCAAAAAAGCATGAATTAATACTTCTCGTCCAAGAATATCATCCCCATATTATTATATTACAAGAGTCATGGTTAAAACCTGACTCCACCTTTTCTATCCAGGTTATAATGTTGAACGACTCGATGATTGTGGCTATGGTGGGGTACGCACTTTACCACATACTAACGTCTTGCTACCTTACACGATTGTTCCTTGGCTGTGAGAGTACAACTCTACTGCCCGCCCTCCATACAAGGCAATGCATTTCAATGGCATCACTATTTTTCACAGTTTTCAACCCAAGACAGTGTACTAATAGCAGGTGATCTCAGTGGACATCACACTGACTGGGGATGTGTCGATATCACAACAAAAGGACGTCATATTCTTAATGCAGTCTTAAATAACCATTTGTTTATTTTAAATGATGGCTCTCCTACGCGGCTATCTCCACCCGGACACCCTAACAGTGCAGTAGATCTATCAATTTGTTCGGAAAGTATCGTCCATAAATCAATGTAGTGTACGCACAAAGACACTCATCTAAGTAATCACTTTCCTATAATTATTGACATTATAACACAGCTCCATTCGCAGAACATAGTTGTAAACCTTCAGCGTAGAACACGGAATCTGCACGATTTTGATTTTGGCCTCTTTCATGATTATATTTTGAATCGCATTAAATTTGCCTCACAAACAGCTTCTGCCTATACCTCCTTATATCAACTTATTCAAAACTACCTAGACATATATCAACCTTTTCATTATCGCAAATATAACAATACTACTAGACGAATTAATATTCACTGGTGGAATAAGCAATGCGCTGCTATGGTGAAACGAAGACGCAGCCTGCTCAGAATTTTAAATCAAAATTTCACACCTGCTAATTATTTGCAATATAAAAAGTACACTGCCCATCTGAGAAAAGTATTCAAGGAAGGACGAAGAGAATCTTGGAAATGTTTTATTAACTCCCTCCATAGAAACACCTGTTTGAAGGATATTTGGGCTGCTACAAAAAATTAGCTCATACGGGATGCAATAAAATCGACCAACCACACTTCGAAAGCATCTCCCAATTTTACGACACATTAACTCCGGATTTCGTTGTTCAAGAATTTCAGCAGTATACTACAATGCCTCTTTCAGATAAATTTCTCACAATCTCCCAACCTATATTTCAGCAGTATACTACAATGCCTCTTTCAGATAAATTTCTCACACTCTCCCAACCTATATCTTATCCAGAATTTATTAACATACTCCAAAAGAAACCTACTTCTGCTGCTGGACCGGACTATATTACCTAATGCTCTCCCATCTTCCTTATCATGCACATGCAATAATCGTAGCGTTTTACAATAAAATACTAAACTCAGATGCTCCTCCTTCTGCATGGAATACATTTACGCTCGTAAACATACCGAAACCCAAACTCTCGACTACCAATCTCATCGAATATAGAGGAATCGTTTTAGGATCATGTTTAAGGAAGGTCTTCCTCAGTATTCTTTTGGAAAGGCTTTTATGGTGTCTAGCTTATCACAATTTGTCACCGTTCTATCAATATGCCTTTATAAAAGGGAGAAGCACAGCGGATCCCATTAATATATTATTAACGGATTTGCAACTAGCAAAACAACGCAAACATGGAACAATTGCTGCTTTCCTCGATATCAAAGCTGCCTATGACAACGTGCCCATACACATGTTACTGTCGAAACTTCATAACTTACACCTCCCTGCTAATTTTATTAAAATACTCCAATATCTTTTATATTTTCGGCGAATGGAAATCACATGCCAAACCTCTACGTCTAATGTACGATACGCGTCTAATGGGTTGCCTCAGGGCGACATTTTAAGTGGCCTGTTATTTGCTCTATACTTAAAGGATTTAGAAGGTGTCGTGCTTCGCGATGCAAGAATATTACTTTATGCGGATGATATAGCCATTTATTCTTCTCATGAAAGTCTGGAAGTCTGCAGAACTCATATCACTCGAGCATTAACTGCTGCTAAAGCATGGTTAAACGAGCATGGTTTGGAACTTTCCTCTACTAAAAATGTGGCCATGATTTTCACGCATAAACGCAAGTATAATACAGACTCTTTCAGAATTGCAGATATTACAATTCCGATCGTCCGGGTGCACAGGTATCTTGGTATATTTTTAGATATTAAACTGTCCTGGAAACCCCATTTTGAATACCTTTCAACAAAGACTCAAAAATTTACTAATATTTCGAAATTAACAATTCCACGAAACTGGGGTGCTGATCCCGTAACGGCTTTATTACTTTATCGGCATACAATACGCTCGCACTTAGATTATGGATCTTTTTATTTTGATATCGCATCCTCCGCTCTTATTCACAAGCTCAACGTAATTCAACATCGAGCACTCCGACTATGTATAGGCGCTTTACCCTCTACCGTTACTTGTTGAAACATGTGACATGCCTCTCCACTATCGCCGTTTGTATTTAGCTTCTAAATTTTTATTGCCCCGAATGGCGCTAGCTAGACATCCTATTCTACCCAAACTACAATTAATGGAGAAATATCGTCAACGTTCTCAACAGCAATCACGAACTCCAGCTTTGTTAGACGCATTCAACTTGACGCGGCAATATCATAACGCTTCGCTTCCATACAATACAATGCCATACAATATTATGCACTACAAACCAAATATTGTAGTGTCTCAGCACATTTTCTTTAATAACAGCACAATGCAACTTTCTGAAATACCTCAACTAACACTTAAAATGGCAATAAACGATCTAAATCCTACTCTCACAATATATACAGACGGATCCAAACAACATGTAGGCACGGGAGCCGCATATTACATTCCGCAGTTACACGTCCGCGAGCAATACACACTTCCAAACTATGCCTCAATTTTTACTGCTGAGGCTTTCGCTATACGACAAGCTTTGATATCCATAAAAAATAATCATATCTCCAAAGCGATCATTTTTACCGACTCCTTAAGTGTACTTCAAAGTTTAATGCCACACAAGTCCGATACAAATTGGTATATCTGCAATATTTGACGCCTTTTATTTGAACTCGATGAAAAT
Source organism: Anabrus simplex (assembly GCF_040414725.1). Classification (NCBI taxonomy): domain Eukaryota; kingdom Metazoa; phylum Arthropoda; class Insecta; order Orthoptera; family Tettigoniidae; genus Anabrus; species Anabrus simplex. The sequence continues at coordinate 99,422,645 of NC_090274.1, read as the reverse complement.
GGTGCTGATATAACTCTAACATGGATAAAAGGTCATTCGAACAACGCAGGTAATGATCAGGCTGATAAAATGGCAAAACAAGCTGCATACGGAACCGGAATCAATGCTTCCTTAGCCCTTGCCTACACAGATTTCACGCCGATTATTAAACTTGCTGTTCAACAAAAATGGCAGCACAATTGGACACAATCGGCGAAACTCAAAGGAAAATATTACTATCAGCTGCAACCAAGTATTGCTAGTCGCCCATGGTTTTCAACAATAAAATATTAACGCAGACATATTACAACACTTATCAGATTACGCTTTAATCACGCTCTGACTCCGGCTTATAAATTCAAATTAAAGTTAGTGAATTCACCCTTGTGCCCATGTAATAATAGTATGGCCGACATTAATCACATATTCTTTCAATGTTCCCATTTCGCCCTACATAAAAAACGTTTTTTCCACACTTTACGCTCGCAAAACGTACAAGTACCCACAACAGTCACTCGCCTCGCCTGTACCTTCACCTGTTCTTGCTATTCAAGAGACTAGAGAGTCTTATGAGCTTCTTAACTCGCATCCTCCTCTACATAACTGTAACTCAATCTCTTTGCTGTAACCTATGAAGACGTCACGTTCTCGACCTGTAACCCTAGTGTTTAATGAGTGTTTCTACAAGTGTTGATCAACTCTATCAGTCATAAGTAAAACTCAGTATATATTTCTATTGAAGATTTGTGATAAAATAAGTGTTGCGACTGGGTAATGGCTTTTTAGCAGCGCCCAAAAAAATCCCAAGAGGAAGAAGAAGATGTTAAGGGCCAAAAGCATGCGCACAGCATACATACATACATACATACATTGTATTTACTTCTAAATTTACATTTACTACTTCTGTTCTAAATTTGGTAACTTACCCATCCACACGATGTATTGTAATTCATTACTATTGGTGGTTGGCTCATAAAAATTATTGTGTCGGAAAACATCACGACACGTTGAAACTTGTGCGTCAAAATTATCCACGGAATCCCTCTTGGAACATTTTCCGGTGCTGTTTCGTTTTGACTGTTCGAGTGACGTCATGCGTCTTGCACCTACGCGATTAATGCGTGTGTTTGTGTGTTTAACCTGCAAAATTATTTTGGTCTTGTAGAACAATATTCTGTGCTCCCACATATTTCTGCTGTAGACATTTTTGAGCGATTTTCCATCCATGCAACTATATCTGATGAGCAAGAATATGTGTGATAGTTATAATTGTTTACTGCACTTTGTACTGGTATGATAAGGTTGCTGTCAACTTGTGTGATGTGTGGTGGAGCGCTGGCCACGTGGCATCACTTAACGTGTTTATCTACTGGCATATGGTGAAGCTCTGCTATTCTTGAACCAAGTAAGACTATTCCATGTTTACTGTACTTAAAATGTTGGACTGTCATCTTCTGTAATCAACGTGTGAAGATTTGATTTGGACACTGAAATTGTACCATGTAATCTTGTATCCAACGTCCCAACTTTTCGCCTCCCCGTGTTTTGGCTTTCGGAGGGGAGAATCTGTGACATGAATTAAAGCTAACCTCATTTATTTGACATAGGTATTTGTGTGTGGGGAATTCATCTACCATTGTTTGAATTGCCGTTAATTTATGTGACTGAACTATGCCTATTTCAATGTGTAATCTGCTATTGATACGTCAGTAGCTTCGATATTTCTCATTCGTTCAGTAAGCTAGTTGATTTGCGCGCGCTGGAACTAAGCGATGTGCTTCTTGCTCGCTGCAAACGAGTCATTTGGTAGCCAAGCGCCATCATGGACGCTATTACTAACCGTGTTCTGTGGAAGATGCGATTGAGAGTTGGTGGAATGGAGCGCGATACCCCTGGCTGACAGCCATGTAAACTAAGGCATTTGCCTTAGTTGCAGTATATTTGGTGTTTTAATATTTTTTATTTACCGTTGTTTAGTATATAAGTGATTGGAATATCTGAGTGAGCGTGCTTCATTGCAAAATGACCTTACCAACGTAAGATATCGGATTATATTAAATTGGACACCCAAGGATGTAAGTACAAGTATCCTTTTAATTGTTTCGAAACTGTTATTGTTATTTGGAGAAGGAGAGTCTGAGTAACACGCTATCATTGACATGAATATTGCGGGAAATTTCGGCAACGCTGTCAGAATTGTATCAAACCAACCTCGCAACTGTAATTCGAAATTACGCCTACTTTTTCAAGGACCCGTCGGCGACTGTTTATTCGTTATTTAAAGTGGGACTTCTCTATCCTCAAGATTTTAAAATGTAACATGTTTGTAAAATTCAATATTCAAATTGTAATTGATAATGGGGTAATTCTGGAACTCGTTATATGCGCGGATGAGAGACAAATTTCTCCATTCATTTTTATTTCATTGAAATTGTCGTTGTGATACCTTTTCTGTTCCTTAAAGTTATTGAGATTATTATTATTATTAATTTTAGTTGGTGGATTTCTTTCTATATTTCCTGGTTCAGTGCTGTGGTCTCTATAGCACTGTTATCAATGCATTGTATGATGCTGTGTGCTAGTATAATTTACGTTATGGGATCATTCTTTAACTCCTTACTGGGATCGTTTATTTCCTGTCTTATTCGCACATTACCGTATTCCAAGACCTCCTAAAAATTAAATTCAGTAACCGGCATTTTAATCCACTATTAATAGTTTGTTGGAGGAAATGACTGTCACACATAAAATACTTACCGATGACAATATTTAACGCGGAAGGGAGAAGCCCACTCCAAGAGTAGGTTCATCAAAAGGCCGGGAACAAGTACTCACCTAAAGGTTTAACCTGCCTTAACATGTCATGTGTAATGAGCCACACCATTAAAGTTAAAAGATATTAATCAACACATTCATACCTACAGATGCAATTAAAATTCTACTAAGTAAATGAAAAGAAATATCTTGTCAATTAAAATTAATATTGTGAAACAACTGAAACCAGAAGTTGAAATATTTCTTAGATCAAGATAAAAATTGAAGGTTGAGGTACCTCAAAACAACCTTAACTATATCCTTAATATATTATTATTATTATCACTATTATTATTGGAGTGTGTACAGTGTCCGGAACCTCAGAATTAGAACAGGCCTTGGTTTACTAGGCAAAGAATATTGTTAAGTAAAATGAATTTTGGTACTTGACATGCACAATCAACTGGCAATAATAAAAAACTGAGTAGCACAATTAATTCAATAAATAGATTCCACATTTAGCTAGCTAGCAGAATAAATGACAGCCATTAAACCCAATTATTCCAACTATGAGTAATATTCAGAAACGGTAATCTATTTTTCAACAAGATAGGGCAAAGAAAAAGAAAATCATCATCAAAGAAACTCGTAACCGGGCAACCGGCCATGATAATAGGCAAGGCAATAAGCTTAAATAAATCTAGCCTTACGGCCATTGATAATTTTGAGGTTTCGTTTACATTAGGGAAGAATACCACGAAACGCAGTTGTGAACTTTTAGGCCTACACACATCATGCGATGTTCACATAACGCCTTTAATAATCTTAACCTCGAGTTAGAGCCATGATATAGCTTTTAAAACTTACTAGAAGGGATGATTATTGAATTAAGTTTATCATTTTAGCACATTTTAAGAATTCTAAACAGAATAATTGCGAATTACAGATGTAGCATATCTGCCGATCACACGGCCATTGGAATCAGTTCCACACATAAATTTTAACTCATAGCATACAAAAAGGTTATATATTTACCTTGAGGTTCGAACCACAACACTATCTGATTAAAAATGGAAATTGAATGAAATAGTTTACCACATGGGCACGTGAAACGGATGAAAATGATTTGCCCTTCAAGAAAGGGAATATTCGTGGTAAATCAAACAATAACGGCTAGTGCTGACTTGAAGAAAACATCATGGAAACACGAAAAGCCACAAGGGTTTTTATTCAGGATCAAAAATCCTTCTTGCACACATTCTTATCTGTCGCACAACCCAATTTGCAACCGATTCAAAAACCATCTTGCTCGACTACACAGTTCAGTTCAGCTGTCTTATTGTCGGAGTTCCGACTGGCAGCTGCGCGGTGCGCCACCAACTATCTGAGTCTTTATTAACGAGGAACGCCAACAGGCTGCGCAGCGAAGCACACTCGTTTCAATTCATAATTTGACACGAATCTCAATTTACCTTCGAAAGGAGCTAAAGTTCCTTAATAATGTCTCCATGACAAATTTAAAATTCAATACCTTATTATCGTAATATCGTGGTTGTAGGGAACTGAAATTTGTTTCTGCCATTCCTTAATGATACCAACGTTTACGCTCCTCAGGCTATTCATGTTCGTGTTATCCTTTTTTCTTCCAATATGAAGTGTCATTTATCTTATCTCCCTCTACGCTACATTTGTGTGAGCCTTGCCTTTTGTTTGATGATTTTATGTTTGCTTGGCTTGGGAAGCTGCGGGCTTCATCGTGTGTACGACTGTTCAGTTAACTGTGGAATTTTAATATCGTTTCCCTTCGTAAGTTGTAACTAATTTGGGAACTATTTTTATGTGGAATTTTGCAGTTCTCTTGTCTCTTCATTTAATTATTTATGTATGGAAAATTTGGTTTGCGACCTTTGGTTTTAAAATTGTGCGTTTTACCGTGATTCTGGGATGATTGAACTGTTTATGATAAACTGGCCAGTGGTGTATTTAATTCTTGACGTACGGATCCGTCTTAATATTTGTCATTTATTGATTCTGATGCGAGCTGCAACTACACTTATTTCTCTGTACTGTAGGAGTTACTTTAGTTTGTAATGTGAGTGGGTTTTCACATTTTTAATTTTTCTAAATAAGAAATTTGTCTCTTATTTGAATAAATTTAATAAGTAATATTTGCTTTGGGGGGTATAAGTTCTCCGACTTGCTTATTTTATTACATCATAAGGATTATTTTACATTATTATCTGAGTGTGCTATCATAATTTTATTTATGTAAAAACTGAGTATTTAATGCATAATTAAAAGAGTTCATTTTATCATTAAATTATTTGCTCTTAATTTTGTTCATTTTTCAATATATTGCAGAAAGTTTTAAATCGTATTTAAGTATCATTCGTAATTTTTCTTATCCAAATTTTTAAATAAATTTTTATTATCTGAATTTTAATTTCGCTTTTATTTAGTAGTTAGCGATATGGACATGGCCACCCCTCAAGTAGTAAGCTAAGATCCTGTCCTATTATCTTTTAGGTCCTGGGTCCTCCACGTTGGAACGTTTAATGCTGCAGCCCCCAAAGGTAAGTATTTTGTGTCTTGTGCTCATTTTGTCATTTCATGTGTGTTCATTGTTGGGCGTGGCAGACAGTTTTGAAACAGAAGCAGCAATCCAGAAAGGATTGAGGGAAAGTTGTAGTTTGTCAACCTCCTTTTGAATGTTTACATAGAACAGGCAGTATAAGATATCAAAGAGGAATTTGAAAGGGATTCACAATCCAACGTGTGGAAATCAAGACCTTGAGATTTGCCGATGATATTGTTATTCTATCTCAGACTGCACAAGATCTCTTGAAGCTGCTGACTGTTGTGGACGAAGTCTTGGGTAAGGAGTACAAGATGAATATAAATAAGTCCAAAACAAAAGTAATGGAATGCAGTCGAACGAAGGCAGGTGATGCAGGAAATATTAGATTAGGAAACGAAGTCTTAAAGGAAGTAGATGAATAATGTTACTTGGGTGGTAAAATAACTAACAATGGCAGAAGTAAGGAGGACATCAAAGACAGACTAGCACAAGCAAGGCAGAGCTTTCTTAAGACAGGACATTTGCTCACTTCAAACATTGATGTAGGAATTAGAAAGATGTTTTTGAAGAACTTCATCTGGAGCGTGGCATTGCATGGAAGTGAAAAATTGACGATAACTAGCTCAGACAGAAAGAGAATAGAAGCTCTTTCAAATGGGGTGTTACAGAAGAATGCTGAAGGTGAGATGGATGGATCATATCACAAACAAAGAGATAGTGAATCGAATTGGTGAGAGATTGATTTGGCTAAATTTGATGAGAACAAGGGACAGAATGACAGGACACATCTCAAGACAACCAGGACTTATTCAGTTGGTTATTGAAGAAAGTGTAGGCGGTAGGAACGTTAGAGGTAGACCAAAGAAAGAATATGACAAGCAGATAAGTGCAGATGTTGAATACAAAGAGCCGCATTTAACCAGTCTGACTGATGACTAAAAAAACAACAACATTAAAATGGCACCCAGCATTAGGTGTTTGAGTATTTGATTGGATAATTTTAGTCATATGACGATGTTTATTAATGACTTTGTTACTAACGTATATTATAGTATACCCAATTTGCACCCTTCAAGATACTTCCTACCACATCCATTACGACAATGTGAGCGCTATCCAAAAATCGCAAAGACGTGTGGTCAATTATCAGATTAGGTTGAAATATTTCCACATTGAACAAAATGATGTGGACGTGTCTAATAACCGCTCTCTTTTAACACGCAACTAAGATTTATATAACCAAATGCATATTCAACTCAGACTTCTGGCCAAAGTGTTTACACACATCGATCTCAACAAAGAGGAAGAGATGCAATATATCTTGTGTTTTCGAAGAATGGAACAGGTAATAAAACTAATTGTCGCACTGATCAAATGAATGTAGACGCACCCCAGTATCCGTCAGCGTATGTTGTCGAAGAACTGCCTTTTTAGAAAACTCTTTTGCAGTCATTACCAGAACGGGGACTCTCACTAGTATGGATAAGCAGGTGTTGCTGACTAGACGTCTTGTCTGAACGCTCACGATGAAAATTCTTAGAAAACTTATTACCACATTATTTTCAAGAATGTGGTCGCAGAGCTGTATGTTTTAGAAGGTGAAACTGAATATTTGAATTCTGGGAAAGCATCTGAGCACAGTGTTTACAAAATGTGCATGCTGAACTCTATGTGTAACTACGTGCTTAATAAGACTTGACTATAAGTAAGTAAACTTAGAAAGACATTGATCACAGGAATATGAACGCTCACCAATATATATAAGAAGGTGACGCTGAAAACTCGCCGTCTCAGAAAATGTCTTACCACATTGTCTGCAGGAAAAAACGCTAACCAGTACGTGTAAGAAGGTGACGCCGAAGATGCGACTTCAGAAAACCTCTTACCACACTGTTCACAGGAATATGGACGCTCTGCAGTATGTGTAAAATGGTGACTTTTGAGAATTGACTTTCAAGAAAATTTCGCGCCACATTGTTTAGAGGAATGTGGACGCTATCAAGTATGTGTAAACAAGTGTTGCTGAAGATTTGACTTATTAGTAGAATTAAAACTACATTTATCACATGAATATTGACGCTCACAGGTATGTGTAAGAATGTGACGCCGAAGTGTCCACCTCTCAAAAAACCGCTCACCACATTGGTTACACGAATGTGGACGCTCACCAATATGTTTAAAAAGGTGCCTGTTGAGATTGGCCTTGTGAGGAAACCTCTTACCACAATGTTCACAAGAATATGGACGCTCACCAGAATGTGTAAAATGGTGCCTTTTGAGATTGGATTTGCAGGAAAACTCCGCACCACATTGTTTACACGAAATTTGACGCTCGCCCGTATGCGTAAACTGGTGAATCCGGAGATTTGCCTTTTGAGAATAATTGGAACCACATTGATCGCAGGAATATGGACGTACACCAGTATGTGTTACAATGTGCCTTTTGAGATAGGTTTTGTGAGAAAATTTCGCACCACATTGTTTACAGGAATATGGACGCTCTCCAGTATGTATAAGAAGGTGAGACTGAAGGTGCGACTTCTGGGAAAACTTCGCACCACATTGTTTACAGGAATAAGGACGCACACCAGTATGTGTAAGAAGGTGACGCTCAAGATTCCACTTCTTGGAAAACTTCGCACCACACTGTTTACAGGAATATGAACGCACAGTAGTATGTGTAGGAATGTGACGTCGAAGGTGCGATTTCCGAGAAAACTTATGACCACATTCATTACAACATAGTTCCCATTTGCTATTGAGATGGATTGGACTTGGATCAGAGACACAGGACATGTGTAGGTTGCATCCATTACAAGTGGACAAAATGCACATTACCTTACTTCCTTCTTTTGTTATCTTGCACCTACTGATACATGTACCCACTGGACCTCCAGTAATTAATGGAACATTCCCAAACCTAGAACATGGCAAGAAAAGTTATTAAATTTTACAATTAAGATGACAAAATAAAATACAATAATCAGAGGCAAACACAATATATGTACCAAAATTGCTTCTAATTACATAACATAGCAGACCAAATATCAATAATTTCAGATAAAGGCTCTAACACATAAGCCCATATAATTTCCATGTGCCAAATAGAATATATGATACGTCGGCACTTAACCACAGCACACACAAACAATTCAAGAGGGTCCTATATGGAAGCAATTATTGTGAGAACGCTTCCCTTTGTGGTTTCCTTACCTGCATTCTCAACTTCATTTTAAATGAGACTCATCACTTTTAAGATGTCAAATAACAACTAATAATTTAATGGCTTCATCCTTAGTGAGATTATATGTTGTCAGGATTTCTCTATCATCTACTGGACATTGGCAAGGGCTTCTGGCCAATTTGGCGTCCAATTTCTGAGATACACATGTGTACTATAAAGCCGGGAAGAAATTTCTGAGTGAAGCCCCTCAGCCTTCATCTGAGCTAATACCTGTCAACACATAAAGGTAAAAATAAGAATATGCAGTAGAATGAGATTCTTTGTGTTCGTCAGCAAGCTGAACTAGAAATTTCGGAGCAAGAAATGGGGCAGAATTTATACGCTGGTAGTTCTCTTCATCACAGGATTCACAGCACAAAATATTCGGAAAGACTCCTGTGGTCGGATTGTATTAACACAAATTTGTATATCTTAGGAACATCAGCTGAATGAGTAACAAGATGGGTTATGAATCTTAAAACAATAGACAGGAAGTCAGGCTAAATTTCAGGGTCAGCCGTTTACAGGAGTTCAAAAACTACCCCATTTCAATATTCACAACTTCTGTCAAACTCAACAGTTGGGTTGGTTATCACGCTAGAATCTTTGAGTACACAATGATGGGGCATATGGATGCTTGATGAGTTAGAAGTCATAAGGGGTATATTTTCCATGTGTCCCGTTTTACTGTATTCACGCATGAAAATTACATTACCTTACCTTACATTACCTGGCATTACCTTGCAAACTTATTTTCAGCGTGTTCGAGCATTTTAACAGCATTATGCTTAAACTGAGGTACAGGTGACACTTCAGGACGAATAGGAAATTTGCCATTAAACCTGCCAGAATCATCCATTTCATCATTGTTCAAAAATGTTCTTCACATGCCCTTTCTTCAGAAGTAAGGAATGGCTTATGGCGTTCTTCAAGCTTCCAAAACCTCTGCAATTTTGTGTAAAGAGAATCGAGATTTATTAGCCTGGCACACCGAACTTTGGCAATATTCTTAACGTAAACATCAGGGATGGTGCCTGAAAATTCCCAACCAAATTTGGTCATCTAACAAAGTGCGATAACCTTCCTTATGCAAGGTATTAGAAGACAAAATATCATAGTAGACTTCAACTCTTCGCAAGATATAAGAGGAAGAACGCTGCTTAAATATACTAACACTTAAAACGACATCACGAGCAATGTCGTCAATTTGTTGTGCAGGAAGTTGGCTTGTGGTGTATTCACAACTGCACAGTTCAACTTCAATGTATAATCTGACACATTAGAGAACGAAACAAGGTTGCATGTGTATCATGCAGGCGATACATCAGTATTGCCTATACCAAATACAGGTAGCTAACAAACCTTATTACAAATGCCAAACTTCGTGACAAGACTTCAAGACACTAAGGATAAATGACTCCCCCAGTCCAATAAAATCTTGAACTAGTACAATCACTCCTGAACAGTTCTTCACTGCTATACACGTTGTGGTTAACTAAATATTTGTGGACTGGCACAACTGCAGAACTTCTAACAGGTATATCGTTATTGGGAATTGTTTGGTCTTTACAAACCAATAAGGTGTGGGGTCCATTGTACCGGGGACACTTGTGTCACTTACACTGTTTAAATACATGAGAAGCAAAAAATATAGACACCAAAGGTTACTTTCCCTCACAAACTTGCAGTGATAATTAATGTTTGTTCGAACTTTCTACAATCGGAATTGCTAGGATTATCAAGTTTTCAACATTCACCGTTAAAGGTATTGTTGGTATTGTGTAATAAAATCTAAAACAAATGACAATGACAAAAGGGCCATGAATGAAAGAAAATTAGTGGATCCAATTCACAATGCTTTATTTTCGGAGATAATGCTTGTTGTCCGTCCGACTCGTTGGCTGAATGGTCAGCGTACTGGCCTTCGGTTCAGAGGGTCCCGGGTTCGATTCCCGGCCGGGTCGGGGATTTTAATCGCTTATGATTAATTCTTCTGGCTCGGGGACTGGGTGTATATGTCCGTCCCAACACTCTCCTCATCATATTCAGACAACACACTACACTACCAACCACCACAGAAACACGCAACAGTGCTTACATCCCTCCATAGAGGGTTGGCGTCAGGAAGGGCATCCGGCCGTAAAAACAGGGCCAAATCCACATGTGCGACGCAGTTCGCACCCGCGACCCCACAGGTGTGGGAAAAAGCGGCAGGAAAAGAAGATAATGCTTGTTGTCCAGAAGGGTCCAAAATCCATGCACTGAACCTTGCAATAGTATTAATTACTGGTAAAGTAGAACCATGGCCTTCCTCCTATAGTGGTACAAATCACACATGTCGTACTCGTGGCGTTCCTCTCATGGTGGTACTAATCACAGGTAATATAGACACAGAGCATGCCATATATAATGGCACACCTCAAATGTAACACAGACCGATGGTGTTCCGGTCACCGACTAGATCAATGATGATGATGATCATAATTCTTGTTCAAAGGGGCCTACCCGCTAGGTAACCAGACCCTATTGGTATGAGGTGCAACAAAATGGAACAATAATTAAAACATAAACATGTATTCATCAACAAGATTCTAAAGTAAATGATGGTGAAAAATTAGCATGAATTCAAAATAATCAGTGGATCCAAATGACAATGCTTTAATGACTTCACTATGCAGGGTAGGATTAAAGAGAATTTTATTATAAAACATACAACATAGCTTGGAGTCACAGCGCTCAATGCAGATTCAGCCTGTTTGCATCCCGGAGTCAGCGTGCTTTCCTCCTCCAAAGAGCGAGTTTGCTACACGTTTTTAGGTCCTATAGCCAAGAACATCCACCCGATGGATGATAAGTTCGAATCCGCAGTTAAGAAGAGTTTTAAAGTGGTTTCACATTTTCATACCTAGCTGGTTAACATATCACTGTACTGTGAAACTCCTTCTCCTCAAAGACGTAGTAGCGCTTAACCTCTGCCTTATGGACAGAGTACTGTATGACTTCTTCGTACCTAGTACTCATTTCTGTTACAAAATTGAGAAAACCTCAGATTTATCTCTCACACCTCTTAACAGACAACCAAACGTACACCTTTATGGAACAGACCTAAATGAATTGCTGTTAAAATTTATACTTCATCAATTCACATTAAAATAAATGCCTTCCTCACCACCACCGTTAAGGAACAAACGCTGAATCTCCGTGTTCTGAGATAGAGATTTGAACCCCAAAAACTACAACAAAAACTCCACTCATATTCACTTAAAGACGGGTATTGATATAATCGTTTTACAGAGAATCGGTTCATCATGGGATTCGACTACTGAGTTGAATGACAATTATAATTAAACTTATGTCTTAATGGTCCACCTTTTCAATCCTATATTATGCAATGTGTATAGACTATATAGTATTGGAAAGGTGGACCACTAAACATAAGTTTAATTATTACTGTGATCACAATTCAATAGGATCAAAAACAAGTAATATATATCCTATGATATTGAGTAGTATGGCAAAGCAACTATAAGCTGCGACATAACAACTTCAACAGAAACCAACAGAGAGCACCATCAGTTAGAAATATACCACCTGCGGGAAAAGCTTCTTCTATGGTGTCCGGAAATTCTACACCATCACCACCACCATGATGACAACAAATTGCAATGGAGAAGAATGCAGGGAAGCAGGCTAGGAGCCTGGAAGACAGTGATTCTCCAATCCCAAATAATTGCATGTAGCTTGCTATTCCTCCAGAGGAATAATTTCCATTTGTATTGTTGGGCAGAACACACACACCACTCTCAATCAGGCGGCATATCACATCTCAACATCAGAGTGATATTCCTTTTGCTAGTTGCTTTACGTCGCTCCGACACAGATACGTCTGATGACAACGATGGGACAGGAAAGGGCTAGGAGTGGGAAGGAAGCGGCCGCGGCCTTAATTAAGGTACAGCCCCAGCATTTGCCTGGTGTGAAAATGGGAAACGACGGAAAACCATTTTCAGGGCTGCCGACAGTGGGGTTTGAAATATACACAGCCCTTACCTGTATTGATGTTGAGAATGCCTTTCAAAGGAATTATATATAAATTCCATCATCTTCCAGTTCCAAAGACAATCACCAATTCCCTAGCGAAAATCAATATCCAAAACACATTTACCTACAACTCTCCAATTAAAGCATGAGTACCACAAGGTTCCCACTGTCAACACATTTGTGTGTCCTGTTTTGTAACAATATTACCCAACCTATACCCCCACTTTCATGTGTCAGTTTGCTGAACACACAGCACTACTGGCTGTGGAATCCAATAAGTGATCCTTGCAATCCCGTCATCAAACGAATTTAAATGAACTCGAACAATGGCTCAATCTCTGACAAATCAAGATTAATATCCGCAAAAAATGTACTATTTTTCCTAATCGTAAATGTAGATGCCCTCCCACTAACAAACCCTTTCTAACCTTAAATAATCAACCCCTTGCTGTAATGACCACACTTACCTACCTAGGCATAACGTTTCAAAATAATTTTCAATGGGATGTACATTTGGACCAAATTTATAAAGAGGCATCCCACAGGATACAGATCCTCCCCTGGCTGTTAGGTCAAACCTGAGGATTAAAAGGCATACAAATCACACCTCCTACCAAGCACCACTTCCCGCTTCCATGTCAGACGATAAATACATTTAAACTCAAAAGGGAATTATGGACATATACAGATCGCACATTCTTGGGGGAAGTTCTCATTGTTATTTTTTCCCTCAGAAATTATGACAACTTAGAGCTTATTCACATGAAGAAGAATTCTTTAATAATTTTATGTCATAGATTGTATACTGAAACTTAAAATATATATAAATGTATCTAAGTAAAGATATAAAATATATTTAACATTGTGTATAGACTATATAGTATTGGAAAGGTGGACCACTAAACATAAGTTTAATTATTACTGTGATCACAATTCAATACGGATCAAAAACAAGTAATTTATATCCTATGATATTGAGTAGTATGGCAAAGCAACTATAAGCTGCGACATAACAACTTCAACAGAAACCAACAGAGAGCACCATCAGTTAGAAATATACCACCTGCGGGAAAAGCTTCTTCTATGGTGTCCGGAAATTCTACACCATCACCACCACCATGATGACAACAAATTGCAATGGAGAAGAATGCAGGGAAGCAGGCTAGGAGCCTGGAAGACAGTGATTCTCCAATCCCAAATAATTGCATGTAGCTTGCTATTCCTCCAGAGGAATAATTTCCATTTGTATTGTTGGGCTGAACACACACACCACTCTCAATCAGGTGGCATATCACATCTCAACATCAGAGTGATATTCCTTTTGCTAGTTGCTTTACGTCGCACCGACACAGATAGGTCTGATGGCAACGATGGGACAGGAAAGGGCTAGGAGTGGGAAGGAAGCGGCCGCAGCCTTAATTAAGGTACAGCCCCAGCATTTGCCTGGTGTGAAAATGGGAAACGACGGAAAACCATTTTCAGGGCTGCCGACAGTGGGGTTTGAAATATACACAGCCCTTACCTGTATTGATGTTGAGAATGCCTTTCAAAGGAATTATATATAAATTCCATCATCTTCCAGTTCCAAAGACAATCACCAATTCCCTAGCGAAAATCAATATCCAAAACACATTTACCTACAACTCTCCAATTAAAGCATGAGTACCACAAGGTTCCCACTGTCACTACATTTGTGTGTCCTGTTTTGTAACAATATTACCCAACCTATATCCCCACTTTCATGTGTCAGTTTGCTGAACACACAGCACTACTGGCTGTGGCATCCAATAAGTGATCCTTGCAATCCCGTCATCAAACGAATTTAAATGAACTCGAACAATGGCTCAATCTCTGACAAATCAAGATTAATGTCCGCAAAAAATGTACTATTTTTCCTAATCGTAAATGTAGATGCCCTCCCACTAACAAACCCTTTCTAACCTTAAATAATCAACCCCTTGCTGTAATGACCACACTTACCTACCTAGGCATAACGTTTCAAAATAATTTTCAATGGGATGTACATTTGGACCAAATTTATAAAGAGGCATCCCACAGGATACAGATCCTCCCCTGGCTGTTAGGCCAAACCTAAGGATTAAAAGGCATACAAATCACACCTCCTACCAAGCACCACTTCCCGCTTCCAAGTCAGACGATAGATACATTTAAACTCAAAAGGGAATTATGGACATATACAGATCGCACATTCTTGGGGGAAGTTCTCATTGTTATTTTTTCCCTCAGAAATTATGACAACTTAGCTTATTCACATGAAGAAGAATTCTTTAATAATTTTATGTCATCGATTGTATACTGAAACTTAAAATATATATAAATGTATCTAAGTAAAGATATAAAATATATTTAACATTGATTCACTTCGAGAAAAACAATGTTTTCTTTTCTGTTATTATATTTGTAGTGATTCAATACTTTGACAAGAAAACTATTTTTATTTCCTACAACGTGTTTTAAAAAAGCAGAAGAAAAGTTTTTAATTTAATTCCATAAAACAGGTGAAATTAGCACACAACCATAACTAAAACAAATATCTGTAAATGTAATTGGCCAAAGAGTCCATTTGTTGGACTGATGGCTCGCTCCTGTAGTGGGGAGAAGGAAATAACTATTAAACTAAGAAGATTGGTTCATCTTTCTTTGCCTCTATCTGCCTTTAGGAAAATATTTACCATGAAACAAGCCGGGTTATATTTGCATGGATTGAGGAATAACCTTCCTCTGGGGGTACAGCAAGACTTCCATAAGATGTCATGTAGTGCAATTTTTTGGTGCAAACACTGTAAATAATAATATTCTTAATGCAAATGGAAATACACTTGATCTTATAATTACGAATATTAACACATTAACAGTATACAGATATGAGTGCCCCTTAGTTAAGGAGGATAGTTATCATCCTGCAATTGTAGTCACACTAATATTAAACAGATAGTGTAACCACATTTCACAACAATCTAAACAATCTAAGCAGTTATTTCACGTTAGAGGGGTTAAATTCTTTCAAATGTTTAATTGTTTGAGAAATTGGATTGGTCTAAGATTGTAGAATTTGCAAACGCTTACCAGGCTGTTGAGTGTTTATTTTTATTTTTTTGCTCAAGTGCACTCGGTATTTTGTGAAACGGTACCAATGAAGAATTTTCACACAAAGATAAAATATCCTCCATGGATTTTTAATGAGAGATTCAAGAGACACCACTAACACGTATGTACTCACCGTATTGTTCAATAGTATTGTCAGATCAAAACTTGCGTATTCATGTATAATTTGGTCTCCATGATATAATATTATCAAAATCAAGTTGAAAGAGTGCAGAAACGCTTTTAAAGATATCTTTATTCTAAAAACATACAAAATTCCGTTTTAGAAATTATGTTTCAAAATATTTTTTGTTGAATGAATTTAAATACATATCACTAGCCAGTGGGTGTGTAACAGCTCATCAAGTATATCTCTCTAAGATTATTAATGCATTAATTGACGACAATAGTTTGCTTTACGAGTTGTGCTTTAACGTTAGAATAAATTATTTAAGATTTTGGCAATTGTTCATAACTCCAGTCTCCGAAACTGTATTTTGTAAGAACTCTCCATTTATCAATATGTGTGAAACATAATAACATAATTAATACATATCATATAGATCTTGACTTTGTGTATGAATGCGACACATATGTAAATATATTAAAAGAATTGTACTCATCAAAGTGATTTGTTAATATGTATAATATTTACATTATTTGGTTATAGTTTATTTTTTAAATGTAGTAACAGACTTCTGTATATGTGATGCTGTTTCATCCATTTCATCATCTCATTTACATAGCATTTTCATATTTTATTCTTCTTGGTATTTCTGTGTGATTTGTGTGAAATAATTGGTAGAGGCTACCTATAATCGGAGTGTGTCTGTGTTGGTGGCACATTTAATAAATAAATATAATGCTACTTTTTTAAATTTCACTTCTGACTATCATTCTTAGATCAGCCTTTTACGCTGATGGCAGTAGAGTGCTCACCTCCTATTTTAGTCTACACAGACGTGAAATGCTGCAATGTTTCACCATCACCTCTGTCCAGTGATCCATAGATCAGCCCTTTAGGCTGATGACAGTGGAGCGCTCACCACCTATTTTAGTCTACACAGACGTGAAATGCTGCAATGTTTCACCATCACCTCTATCCAGTGATCTTTAGATCAGCCCTTTAGGCTGATGACAGTGGAGCGCTAACTTCCAAAGTTAGTCTACACAGACTTGATAGGTATCTTTCAACATATATTTAAATTCTGCAGCCAAAACTTTAATCTCTAAGTGATGTAAACATTATGGTATGCAATTAGAAGTCTCTAAATTTCAAATCGATGAGCTCAAAAATTAAAAATCAACAAGTGAGTGACTCCGTGGTCGCTCAGTTCTGAAATTGACGTTCATTACTTATATATAAGCAATCCAAATATGTTAGGCCTTACACCATCTCCGTATTCCCATTAGCAAAATGTGTAGCTACCATCTTGTTGGAAGTCCAGCACCGAGTCTCGAAGATCACCCTCGAATCTTTCCCCTCTATGAGTCAAGCATATGTATTAAGCCTTACAGCCTAGTCTCATTAGTATAATGTGTCGCCGAAATTTTGTTCCAAGGTCCGCTCCAAGGGAGCTAATGCTTCTGCACATTGCCTATGCAGTGGCCTCCACGGTATGCGCTAGCCTTGCATTTTGGTAGGTCTCTTAAGTACCAACTGATGTGCCCAACTTAGGAAACAAGAGGGAAACGCAGGCAACCAAGAATGAGTTAGCTGGAAAATTTATAATATCCAATAACGGACCATTATAGAGATGGGCACTATCGACTGATAACTATCGAACTAGTCGATAGTTGAAACTATCGTAACAGTCGACGACTTTAAAAAACAAGTCGACTGAATTCAGTCGCATTCACGCCAACGCCACGCATCTCTCCACGTTTCACTGTCCAGTCAGCACAAAACAAGTCGACTGAATTCAATCGCACTCAAGTCACAGCGACATGGAAGCGAATGGAACTATCGGTTTATGGTCACTTCGGATATGTAATATATAATTATGTTAACTTCATATGTACCTACGATATATGGCGATTTTCTCTTGTCGTTTATATGCTCTTTATTTCGTTGCATATTTGTTTATGTTAATTACGTTAAGCCCTATTCATACATAAGGTATAACCATAGCGTATCGCCATGGTATAACTATAATAATTATTATAATTTGAATAACTATAATAATAATCTAGAAAATACGGTAGTATTGTGTTTGGCTGTTCTCATCTACAGTATATCTTGATTGTGTACTACAGCAACGCGTTTTACATATTATTATTGTTAACATTGTTCGGGAAAGGAGCCTCATTGTCGTCTTTCTACGTTTCACTGTCCATTTAGCACCAAGAAAGGCCATTCGTATGATGTTGGTTCGTATTAAGGGCATCTCTCTATCTATTAGCCCCGTGTACGAACGAATGCATAAATCGGATTTTAATGCGTGTCTATACAAGTGATTTCTAATTATTGGTAAATTGCGTTAAAATGAGCCGAATTCGTAAAAGTACGACTCTCCACTTTTGATACGGAGAGTTTCGACTGGAAACATTCGAATGTTTTTCATGGACTGACTACTGACTAGTTGCGTTATATGAATACTTTCATTCGACTGGAATCATTCGACTGTTCAGTCTTCTCGACAGGAAGTAATGAATACTTTTGTACGACTGAAAACATTCGACTATTTAGTCGATAGTTCGAAGGGACTATCGCCCGACTAGTCGATAGCGGTTTTCAGTCGATAGTGCCCATCTCTAGACCATTATATTGGTATTATAAATTTACTTGTTCAGGACAAATATTTCATGTTCCCTATGGGAATCAACATCAATATCATCTGATGGCCAGGCAGGCATCAATTTTTGGAAGTGAGACATAGTCTCTCATTGTGCATTGGCACTGCTGGTGGCTTCAAGTAGCCTATGCAGTGGCCTCCACGGTATCCACTAGCCTTGCATCTTGGTAGGTGTGTTATGTGCCAACTGATGTGCCCAACTTAGCACATAAGAGCAAAACGCAGGCAACCAAGAATGAGTTAGCTGCAAAATTTATAATGTCCAATAAGGGACCATTATATTGGTGCCAACTAGGCGGCCTGCTGATCACAGCCTGACTTACTTTAACTTTGTGTAATTTTCTCATGAGTCATGATCAAACCAAGAAGTTCGGACCATGAATGAAGTACAGGAGACAGAATTCGAGAATGATATGGATGGACCTGTGCTGCCTTGAACCCAAGATATTGGGATACTGAGGAATTAACTCCACCTCTTGTCTGCAGAGGGAGCTACTCAACATATAAATAGCAAATTCCATTTTGTTGAGGTTTAGGGGTGTAAAATCTAATTAATCTAAACAGTACTTACTTGTCTTCTTCTTTGAAACAAGTGACCAACTGATCCACTGTGTGTTCATCCACACTTATTTCATTCTTAATATCGCTGGAAGGCTGTAAAGAACAAATATGCAAAACAAAGTAAGAAATGTACAGTAAACAGATAACTAGAGTAAATGATTATAAAAAGACATGGCATAGCTGACAAAATAAACATGCATAATTGCACAATAAAATATCAATTTATTCTCCCAATGTAAAAAGGAAACAAGCAAACAAGTGTTAAGTCAAAATTATATTAAGAACAAGAATAAGAGAAGGAACTCGTAAAATATAAAGAGGACAGCACTGGAAGAGAGAGCAAAAGAAGAAGAAAAACTTGAAGGACAACAATAATCTCTGCACATTTCTTCTTCTCTTCCTACAACTTCCTGTCATCGTGTTCATCGTATTATGTGTTCTTAAATGACTGGTCACTTGTTTCTTTCTTGTGTTCCCGCAGATGACTCTGATTGTCAGAAAGACATACATTGGATCTTAACATGAGAAAGGTCAGTCTTGCCCACCATGTTCAATTTCGTACAACAAATAGTTAGTTGTTGGACTTTTCATTGACTCTAGACAATCTGAAGGCTTTATTAATACAGACTTACAACATTTACATTCAGATTTTAAAGGACAATGATGGCCGTGTCTCTACGGATAGCAAGTACACCTCATTCCCGAAAGCCACAGAATTGATTCTCGGACAAGTTAGAGATTATTATCACACTCTGACGGCTAGTTGCTGGTCCAGTCAGGCTGTGTGAGAACAAAGAAGTTGTTAATTGATAGAGAGGTAGAGTCCTTAGTCTAAGAAGCCATGAATAATCGCCAAGAAAATTTGTTTTGCTCACCACACACTGACTTATAAACTGCCGGACATCAGGCTGAGCAGGGGCCACTTGACAGGGTAATGCCCATCAGAGTTGTAGAGCCAGAGGTTTTGGTCTTAAAAGGACTCTGTTCAGAGAGTTTTAAACTACCTAGTATGTTTTCTAGATATGACTCGAAATGCCTAACACTTTTAAAAAAATTATCATTCAGATGAAGTAGCCTACGCTTGACTTTGTATGCAATGTTAGATTAATGTTATCTCTCGGGTTTTTTGAAAAATAGAAACCTGGCACTTTGCTTCCTCACAAGTGAATCTTCCACTGTTCTAACAAAGGTGAAAGGATTCGATTTAGTTAAATGTCATTGATTATTTAATCAATAGAGCAATATTCAAAGGAATTCATCAATCTAAACCTAACTAATAACAGTTGAAGGATCATAAATAATGTCGTGGATTTTGAAACTAACAACCAGCAAAAGAGAAGAAACTCGCATTGTCCTGTGTAGCAAATGCTGCAAAAATGTCAAGGATCCGAAGCACATGGATAATACTTCCCTGGAAAATCACAAGGCTCAATTCATCTCAGATGAATCGCTTCAGGATCGGCTGCATCTATGGATATACCACGAAGTACATGTATGTAGAATTATATTGACATTAATGTAAAATTTTATATCGGAAAGGCAAACCCGTTTGTTCACAACAACAAAGCTTTGAACAACAATCTATATTAACTTCATGTGAAGAAACATGCTTGAAACAGGCGATTCTCCAGATATATCCATAAAATATTTTCAACGGACTGGTCATATGAAGATTAAGTAGGCCACAGGTGGATGAATGCAGAAGCGATGTTTAATTAGCTCTAGTAAATGAAGGCAAACTGACGTACTGGAGACAAGATGGTTCGAACTTTAAGAGGGACGATACTGCTGATGAGACGCTATGCAATGGAATCTAATAATGTCACTGACAGCACACGTTAGTTTTATACCTACCTTACCTTAGAGCATACCTTCTCACATCACACGCACGCAAACTGGCATAATGAACACAGTCTCGGGTTAGCTGGAAATTTAGGTCAGTGTTGTCACGATGTTTTGGAATAGTACAGCACGAGCGTGTCCTCAAGATCTTCAAGAAGCTTGCAGCGAAGCTGCATAGCCTTACAGGACAGTGGCACGGTGGGTTAAAGCCTTTAACGAGGGACGCCAATAAGTGGCAGACGTGTATCAGCCAGGTCTTCCTAGTGTCAGTGAAGGGGAAGTGCATGTTCTCGCCGTGTTAATGGACACTGCTCGATGTCATATGGCATGTGAGCTGGCCCGAGACACCGGGTCAACTTGGTGCTTCAGGTGAGTTTCTATTTACAAAAGGAATTCCTCGTTGTCTCCGCTTCCGTCACGCTAATACGCAATTGATTTCCTTCCTTTAGGTCCGCCTTGGTTCGAAATCTTTCTAGATCCTCCAAAAATCCTTCTGAACATACTGTGTTTTCAAAAAATCTCGGCCGTCAATCTAAAATTCTCAAATTTATGGATATTTATGGCTACAGCTTTCAAAATATAAGATCAATATTACGTGAAAAATATACTAATGTAATTTAATTTACAGTATTCACACAAGATATTAGTCTCTATACTCTAGATACTATCAAGACAAACTCGAACATTGTACACAGGTCATTAACATATATACTACGTTTTTTTTGTTAAGAATGAAGCCATGTTTTCCAGTGTTGACTAAGTTCAATGTAACAAAGGCTTTTCAGTCCGTAAAACACACAGCAAATACGATGTAAATTATAACACTATAAACATACCTCTAAAATACACACTAACATACAAAGAATGAGATGTTTCGTTCTACAAGAACATCCTCGGATTCTATCAAATCACTTAAAAACAAACTTATATATGTACAGTATTGTTTACGTAGCGTAAGCTTATCAATGATAGAGAGTTTAGTGATAACATGAAAGAGTAATCACAAAAATAAAATATGTACAATTATTAATATAATGAAAACTTACGTAATTATCTAGACTGCCGATGTTAAGTCCGTTGTCACCAAACACTATCTCAGGACTGTGGTCGTGGAAAGTTTTTGGTGAAGCACGCTGTGCGTGGAGAGGCGAGGGCAAGAAAGGAAGGGGCCTTGGAGAGCGAAGTGGATCTCTCCTATTGGATGATTAAATCGAGTACACTATACAGTAGAGAGGGGAGGGAGAAGTAGGGCGGAGCGGCTGGAGCGCTGTGGAACCTTCCATCAACATTGAAGAGGGGAGAGATGTTATTGACATATTTCATGTTAAATGTACCTTTATGTAATATGGATGAATGCAATTTAATAATTATTTTTTAAAGTAAGGAACGGTATTACTATTATTATTATTATTATTATTATTATTATTATTATTATTATTGATAAAAGCAATTTAATGAGTAGGTTTTGTCAGATATTACGTGAGTAGAGCGAATAGGGGGGAATTATTTGAATGTGTATGCTCATTCAGGTTATTTGCGTTACCATTTTTTGCGACGTAAACTTCTATTGCTTCTTTTATATTCAAATATTTTCTTTTATTTTCGAAGTGTAAATTTTTTAGATTAGTGATGACGTTTGTGAAATGGTGTGAACAGTCGTATAAGTGCTCCCCGAAGGCTGAATGCCGATTATATCTGATCGCGTTGTTGTGCTCTTTGTATCTTGAATGGAAATTAAGTTTTGTTTGACGCCACATATATATGTATTTTACAGGTATGTTTATGGTGTTATAATTTACATTGTATTTGCTGTGTGTTTGACAGACTGAAAAGCCTTTGTTACATACATACTACGAGGAGCTGTTTTATCAAAAACTTGGTGCTGTAATCTGATTTTCCCTCACGTATAATGACTTTTAATATTTTATCAGCCAATTTTACTATGTTAAATATAATTAAGAACGTTAATAATTTGATAAGGCCAATTGATGCCTTTAATGTCCAATTAAGATATATTTTATGAAGAGTATTTACAAAAACTCAATGCTGTACTCAACCTTTATAACATCCACAAGCAATTTGACAACGTCATTTACTATTTGTATATTTGTATAACCCGTTAGAGGAGAGATCCTCACTTGGACCATGTGTAAGTAGGGTAGCATCCTGCTTCATGAATCTACCGAGCTCAGAACATTTTAAGCAAGCCTCGGACCTATGGGAGTAACGGAGTCCCACTCCCATTTGACAGGCGAGGGTCTCCTTGGAAACAACTTGGCGAACGAAATGGAATTCGATGGGGAGCCATCAATATTAATGGGGCTTATGGAAGAAAGAAAGTAGAACTGGCTGAGTCAGCAAACAGGATGCATCTGGATGTGCTAGGAGTAAGTGATATTCGGGTAAGGGGAGATAACGAGGAAGATATAGGAGATTATAAAGTGTACTTGACGGGTGTTAGAAAGGGAAGGGCAGAGTCTGGGGTAGGGCTCTTTATCAGGAATACCATTGCACGGAACATAGTTTCTGTTAGGCACGTAGTAAATGAGCGAATGATGTGGGTAGATTTGTCAGTTGGAGGAATTAGGACTAGAATTGTGTCCGTGTATTCACCATGTGGGGGTGCAGATGAGGATGAAGTTGACAAGTTTTATGAAGCATTGAGTGACATCGTGGTCAGGGTCAACAGCAAGGATAGAATAGTGGTAATGGGCGATTTCAATGCGAGAGTTGGGAATAGAACTGAAGGATACGAAAGGGTGATTGGTAAATGTGGGGAAGATATGGAAGCTTATGGGAATGGGAAGCGTTTGCTGGACTTCTGTGCTAGTATGGGTTTAGCTGTTACGAATACATTCTTCAAGCAAAAGGCTATTCACCGCTACACATGGGAGGCTAGGGGTACCAGATCCATAATAGACTATATCTTAACAGACTTCGAATTCAGGAAATCTGTTAGGAATGTACGAGTTTTCCGCGGATTTTTCGATGATACAGACCACTAACTGATCTGTAGTGAACTAAGTATATCTAGGCCTAGGGTAGAGAAAGTGAAATCTGTCTGCAAACGAATAAGGGTAGAAAATCTCCAGGACGAGCAAATTAGACGGAAGTACATGGATATGATTAGTGAGAAGTTTCGAACAGTAGACAATAAGGAGGTTCACGATATAGAAAGTGAATGGGTGGCATACAGGGAAGCTGTAGTAGAAACAGCAAGGGAATGCCTAGGAACAACTGTGTGTAAAGATGGGAAAAGGCGAATATCTTGGTGGAATGATGAAGTGAGAGAAGCTTGTAAACGTAAAAAGAAGGCTTATCAAAAATGGCTCCAAACAAGGGCCGAAGCAGACAGGGAGTTGTACGTAGATGCAAGAAACAGAGCGAAACAAATAGTTGTTGAATCAAAAAAGAAGTCCTGGGAAGATTTTGGTAACAACTTGGAAAGGCTAGGTCAAGCAGCAGGGACACCTTTCTGGACAGTAATAAAGAATCTTAGGAAGGGAGGGAAAAAGGAAATGAACAGTGTTTTGAGTAATTCAGGTGAACTCATAATAGATCCCAGGGAATCACTGGAGGGAATATTTTGAACATCTTCTCAATGTAAAAGGAAATAATCCTGGTGGTGTTGTGAACAGCCAAGCAAATGGGGAGGAGGAAAATGATGTTGATGAAATTATGCTTGAGGAAGTGGAAAGGATGGTAAATAAACTCCATTGTCATAAGGCAGCAGGAATAGATGAAATTAGACCTGAAATGGTAAAGTATAGTGGGAAGACAGGGATGAAATAGCTTCATAGAATAGTAAAATTAGTATGGAGTGTTGGTAAGGTACCTTCAAATTCGACAAAATCAGTAATTGTACCTATCTATAAGCAAGGGAACAGGAAGGACTGCAATAACTATCGAGGTATCTCATTGATTAGTATACCAGGCAAAGTATTCACTGGCATCTTGGAAGGGAGGGTGTGATCAGTCGTTGAGAGGAAGCTGGATGAAAACTAGTGTGGTTTCAGACCACAGAGAGGCTGTCAGGATCATATTTTCAGTATGCGCCAGGTAATTGAAAAATGCTACGAGATGAATAGGCAGTTATGTTTATGTTTTGTAGATCTAGGGAAAGCTTATGACAGGGTACCGAGGGAAAAGATGTTCGCCATACTGGGGGACTATGGAATTCAAGGCAGATTATTAAAAGCAATCGAAGGCATTTATGTTGACAATTGGGCTTCAGTGAGACTTGATGGTAGAATGAGTTCCTGGTTCAGGGTACTTACAGGGGTTAGACAAGGCTGTAATCTTTCACCTTTGCTGTTCGTAGTTTACATGGATCATCTGCTGAAAGGTATAAAATGGCAGGGAGGGATTCAATTAGGTGGAAATATAGTAAGCAGTCTGGCCTATGCTGATGATTTGGTCCTAATGGCAGATTGTGCCGAAAGTCTACAGTCTAATATCTGGGAACTAGAAAATAGGTGCAATGAGTATGGTATGAAAATTAGCCTATCGAAGACTAAATTGATGTCAGTAGGTAACAAATTCAACAGAATCGAATGTCAGATTGGTGATACAAAGCTAGAATAGGTCGATAATTTCAAGTATTTAGGTTGTGTGTTCTCCCAGGATGGTAATATAGTAAGTGAGATTGAATCAAGGTGTCATAAAGCTAATGCAGTGAGCTCGCAGCTGCGATCAACAGTATTCTGTAAGAAGGAAGTGAGCTCCCAGACGAAACTATCTTTACATCGGTCTGTATTCAGACCAACTTTGCTTTAGGGGGGCGAAAGCTGGGTGGACTCAGGATATCTTATTCATAAGTTAGAGGTAACAGACATGAAAGTAGCAGGAATGGTTGCTGGTAAAAACAGGTGAGAACAATGGCAGGAGGGTACTCGGAATGAGGAGATAAAGGCAAATTTAGGAATGAACTCGATGGATGGAGCTGTACGCATAAACCGGCTTCGGTGGTGGGGACATGTGAGGCGAATGGAGGAGGATAGGTTACCTACGAGAATAATGGACTCTGCTATGGATGGTAAGAGAAGTAGGGGTAGACCAAGACGACGATGGTTAGACTCGGTTTCTAACGATTAAAAGATAAGAGGTATATAACTAAATGAGGCCACAACACTGGTTGCAAATCGAGGATTGTGGCGACGTTTAGTAAATTCACAGAGGCTTGCAGACTGAACGCTGAAAGGCATAACAGTCTATAATGATAATGTATGTATGTATGTATGTATGTATTGTATCTCATAAGAATTATTCTAGTCTTTGTATTTTAAATACACAAATTTTATGGTATACACCCAATACAAAAACTTATTTGAAGAACAAGTTCTAAATACATAAATTTTTAATTATATAGTGTATTTTCAGAATGCCTTGTAACAATTTTATTAGGCTGATGATGGCAACTATAAAATAAAATAATGTAAATAAATATGTGACGTATTAATAACTTCACAACTTTGTAGTATTGTATAGGTTGAACAACTTACCCATATTTCCTAATGAAAATCTTGATTCTATATGGACCAAAAATGAAATTTTTTACATTAAATAAGGCGGCTAATGTCAGATATCGGTCTTGCTGTGGGGTGGTTGCCCTTGATAGACCTGGTACCGCCCTATGACTAACATTTCGTGTGTCTTGAAATCGTCTTCAAAACCTGGAAATGAAACTTTATGGCACATTCAAGGATACGGCGACTTCGGTCCGTGTCTGGCCTGCTTCCAGGCGGCCGAGTATTCTACCCTGCAAGACGGGGTCCAAATGGCGTCGTTGTGCCTTTATGTTGTCACGATCACCATGAGGCTACACTGCGCGCACTATAACACGACTGAGGGAATATGGGGCGCAGGCACTGGCTGGGTTTACCTTGCGGTTACACCACCAGTCAAAGCTGAGAACACTCCTTTCCTATACAGAGCGAACACGTAAGGTTGGTATGTGCATATCACAGAGATTTATTGAATAATGGTGCCGGTTTCAATATTTAAATGTCATCATCAGCCATAAAATACTTTAATCACACAATTGAGAAAGGACATGATAATTAAAATTGACGCTATTATACATAAATAAATACATAGTCCTTTAAGGATAAAAGATTAAAAAGTTTTGACATGTTATCGACGTATAAAAGTCTTTTGAATCGCTTATTTACACTGTGTGCTGAATAAAATTGTAAAAAAAAAGACTCATACCAATCACTTGATACACTTTTTCTGCTGATCTGTTTATGTACAAATACTCAAACCTTCGCGTCATATTTACGGTTGCATTTGAATCTTTGGCAATAATTTGCCCGTTCTTTAAGGCAATTGTTATTCGAATGTTGTCAAAGTGAAAACGTAATTTTAGTTGATAACACCTTGTTCATGTAAAGAACTTGTAGAAATATGCATTAGTAAATCTCATTACACTCGTAGTCTCGAAAGGCTTGTTGTGTTCGTTAAAATTATACAATGATGTATTAATAAATGCATTATAATACCCGTGGGGACACGTTTCTAAGCCTCTTAACAGCACAACCACCGAGCTCGATAGCTGCAGTCGTTTAAGTGCGGCCAGTATCCAGTATTCGGGAGATAGTAGGTTCGAACCCCACTATCGGCAGCCCTGAAAATGGTTTTCCGTGGTTTCCCATTTTCACACCAGGCAAATGCTGGGGCTGTACCTTAATTAAGGCCACGGCTGTTTCCTTCCCACTCCTAGGCCATTCCTGTCCCATCGTCGCCATAAGACCTATCTGTGTCGGTGCGACGTAAAGCAACTAGCAAAAAAAAAAAAAAAAAACAGCACAACTCTGGCCTGGCATTTTATTCCTTCTCGCTAAATGTAATTGCATCTTCTCCACCCGCGGGGCTATATTCCATCGTTCATATACGATGTTTCCTGATCTCATGTCTCTTGTCTACCGGTCTGATGGCGGACCAGCCGGAGAGCGAGTCTTAATTGGCCCGCTCGCTGTCCTAAGTTCTTTTACTGTACATCGCCGGGTAGCGTGAAGTCAGTTGATTGTCGAGCGCCATGAGGGTCAGAAGCTTAATGTGGTGGCTCTTGGTTAGAGCGTCTACCTACCTCAGCATGCCAGGATAGCATGTAAAGGATCAGGGCTAACGCCCTGAAGTGTTGTTTTCATCTTATTTTCTTTCCTGGAGTGGACATCCGCTACATATTCTACTTAATTCTATCTCTATGAATTTGTAAGTAACCTGCATCCTAAATGACGCCATGCGTTAGTTTCCACTCATGGACTAAAATGTAAGTCTATTTCAATAATATATTATTTTCCTTTTCTCCTGGAGCTCGATGACCTCGTCTTGGAAGTTCATTTAAAATTGCACTCGCATGCTGTCGGAGAAATACCGGATTGATGGTTCTTCTGTTCTGACAAAATTTTAAAATTTTGTAACATGTTTGATTTTCGGCCTACTGTCTGCTCTGTTTAAACCTACTATGAGTAGAAGAAAACCTTTCCGACGAGATGATCTTGGCACTAAATGATGTTCCTGTTTCGGATTTAGTTGAAGAAGTTAGGAGTGAAATAATTTAGTAATGTGAAATCATCCATTAAAAGGATTGAGATCGCGAGATTATCTCTGTGGATCGGGATCTATTTCTATCTTTAAATTTTATCTTTTCTGTCTATCTTTTACACTTCAGTACCGCTTACTGTTGTTGTCGTCTCCATGGCAACCGTCGTCCATGGGAACTACTGTTTTGGATTATTGATAAGGATTGATTATGTTGCTGAATTAATTAGTTTTGTGAGGAGCGTACCATTAAGTTGGGAGCTGTTGGCTCTTAATTCTTCGCCTTAGTTGATTTATGAATTGAATGTGCGAGTTCTTCCTGGTGGTTTGAGCTGGATTGCTCTTCATTCTGATTTCAATGTATGTGTGCTTTTTTCTTTTGTTGATTAGAGCTGCTTACTGTGATAACCAATGACTGATTTCTAATTTTTGGTGGGCACGTTACCATTCTGGTACTATCTTGGTTTCCCATTTCGAAGCACGGTGAATTTTTGGGGTCGTTTCGTGACCTGTTGAATGTCTGTCTATCTTTGTGAGCACCTTCGGTTTTGGATATGCTTTCTGTAAATGTTAATTAATTTTCCTGTTGTGCCTATTGCGACCCGGTTCATAGGATGATCTAGCAGCCTCACCTTAGCAGTGTTTCACCTAACGTACAAAATAATTCCATTTGAAAGATTAAGATTGAGCCTCCCAGGCACGCACTAAAGTTTAGTCCATGTACATTTTCTGACAACCAATTATCTTGTAATTTAATCTCGATTTAAGTCTATCTATTAATTATATTGAAAAGTGCCCCTCGACACTAGGTATACATTTCTACTCAATTCAGAATTATTTAATAAACCCATTTAAAATATTAATTCGTCATCTCAATTCCGAGTTTATTTACTTCATCAAATTATCATATTAATTCATTATCACAATTCAGCGTTTATCTAATTAATCTAATTATCATATTAATTTCTTATCCCAATTCAGTATTTACTTTATTGATCAATTTACCATTTTAATTAGTTAAACCGTTTGTCTTTGTGTAGGTGCACCCGTAGTTTCAAGAGAGTTTTCTTTTCCTATCATATGTAACTTTCTCTTACAGCAGTAGTTATATAATTTGGTTTTTTAAAAGCTCGCAAATTTTTCTTTCATGGTTTCTAATACTTCCTACCGTGCAAATCTTTTGGTTCGGTCTGAGTTGCCTCTGGTTCATGGCCTGTTACTGAACTATTTGGTGAGTATTCTCTGTTTTCCTTCTTAAGTTCTTTAAAAAAAGGAATATTTGCTATCTCTTGCTCTTTGTTTACTTGTACGAGTAATTGCCGGTACGACTGGTATACCCGTTATATTTAGCTATAGATCGAATTGTATTTAACATGTTATTCCAATTTTCTCAATATAGCGGTATACTGAATGCCCGGTCTACCATATTGCTGTAGGTAGCACATTTTTTACTTTGGGAAGGAAGTAAAATTCCTTGGTGGTAGTAGCTGTCTGTGTCGGATTCCTGTATATATTGTATTCTATCGAAGAAGGAAATCTGTTTAACGTGAGATCTAGAAAATGTATGCTTCCAGTTGACTCAGATTCCAGAGTGAACTTTATCTATGGATCAATATTGCTTAAAATATTTAGGGTGAAGCCTGCATCAGTAATTCTTTTGTCAAGGATAACGAGAGTGTCACCTGCAAATCTGGCCCAAAATTTTATGTTCGCAAAGTCACTATTGTTATTAAATGCCGTATGCTCTAAATAGTCAATGTACATTTCTGCTAATATCCCTGAGGCCGGCGACCCCATAGCCAAACCATCCTGCTGATATACGCAATTATTAAAAAGTAAGCAATTACCCTTAATTACTAGTTTCAAAAAATTCATGAAACCTAGAATCTCGAATTTACTGTGGTAACTATTTTTATTTAAATTATTTTGGATAATAGGAAAAAGTTTCTTTGTATTGACACTCGGATACTTTTTTGTTGTATCGACAGAATGCAACGAGTGGAAGCGCTGTATTTCAAAGGTCTCCTGTTTTTTAATTAACTCAATGGTATTTTTCACAGAATTATTCCACAGAAAAGGATAATTCTTTATTAGAAATTTCTGGATAAATTGTGTTAATTTATACAACGGACTTGGCCTATAATTGATGATGCGGCGTATGGGGACGCCAGCCTTATGGATCTTAGGTAAAGCTTTCGCTACAGGCAGTCCGGGTTCATAGTTATTAGTTTTATCTTCTCTTGTTCTGTAAATAACAACGAGGTATTTTTAGTATTGATTTTAGGAGACGTTGTATCTATTGGGTCGGATCTTTTTTAGTCACAAATATATAATCATATTTATAGATCCACCTGTTCAACAAAATTCAATACAACCCACTATTTTGTGTGGTTAAAATATATACATAATACATAAAAGCCATAGGTACATGTTTCACCGTTTTTACGGGCTTCATCAGCCTATATCAATCTTAAAAATTCATGGATACGGGATCTTTCTAATCTTATAAACTATAGAGTAAAATGTTAGACAATGATCTCATAAAATGCTGTACTATAACATGTAAAATAGGGATATTGCACAGAAAGTATGTTAAGAAATACTGTGAATTAACAGTTTTTGTATTATAACGTGGTTAATCATGAATATTTGAGCGTTTAAAACCAAAATGGATCCTCTTTTTATACATCATTAGAACAGTGACGGCCTTGAGTGTAAGAGCACAATCATCCAAGGGGGATGTTTAATCCATTCCCATAGCATGAGTTCAAGATAAAATCAATGTCAGTTATTTAAAACAGAAGTGCGCCCGTATCAAATGTATTAAAATATGTACAGTTGATTTATCAGAAAGTCATAGAAGAGAAGATGGGACTTCTTGTGGAGGCGTTGCTAATGCTAAAATGTTGTGTCAAAGCTAGCTGATGTCAGTGTTTATTTATGTTAGTACGGTAATCAATTGGATCCAAAAGACGGTCAAGTGGGTGTTATTAACCCTGTTGAAACATTTGTTCGAAGAAATGATCGAGTTTTACCTGAAACAAAATGTTAAAGACAGTTAGTTAAATAGTATTGTGCATGAGACTTTCCGTACGTCAAAAATGCATAAGGCGGTGTTTACTCGTACAGTGCGTGTTAAGTACGTCGGGCTGTTCCAGCAACGCTAGCTTGATTGACCTTTCTACTGCTAGTATTATACCGGTGTGGCTGAGGCGGTGAAGGACACGGGGGGGGGGAAGGGAGCGGATCCTTGCGCGCAGGTGTTGTTGTTAGAGGGCTGTTAGGAGCAGAATGGGCGGACCTAACATTTGGCGAGGTGGTGGGAACTTAAGAACAAAAAGTTCTAAAAGTCTGCGGGATTGTATTATGTTTCGACTTCACAATACCTAATAACTTCAATGTTAGCTCATATATAGGATATTTTGCCTCTGTGGCATCTTTGTTATAGGCTTGGTCTAAAAAGATGTAAAGACTCTAATTCATTCATAAGTTTTCCTTTGCCTATACATCTTAGAATAGTGAGATCATTATCAATTGATGCAAACTGGTGTCCTATTTCACACATATGTTAGCCCATCGCTGGATATTTGTTATGTTTGAAGGCATTGTAATGCTCCATATATCTCGTACAGAAGCTGCGCCCAGTTTGACCAACGTAACTAAATCCACACTGAGCGCAAGTCAGTCTGTAAATACCAGATCTCGAAAAACGGCTGTTTTTATAATTGACTTTATTATGATTTAAAAATATACTTTGATTTGTATTTACTGTTCTGAAGGCAATATTAATGTCGTATTTCTTCAGTGTGTTTGCGATCTGGTGAACGGCTTTGTTGTTGTACGTAAACGTGGCATAACTAGTTTTTTAGGTTCATCCGGAGTGAGATTCGTGGATAGTTTATATTTAACTTTATCAATTAACCGGTTAATCATTTCCACTTTGAACCCACTAAGTTTAGCCAAGTTTCTTATATAGTTTAATTCAATTTTTAAGCTGTGAGGGGAGAGTGGTATTTTCAAAGCTCTGTGTATTAAATTATAGAATGACGTCTGTTTATGAGTATCGGGATGTAAAAAGGAATTATTTATGGTTATAGGAGATTGTGTGGCCTTCCTGTATATTTGAAAATCAAAAGTATTATTGACGCGCGTGATCGTTATATCTAGAAAATTTACGGACTGTTCAACTTCGTCTTCCTTAGTGAATTTTACATTAGGGTCAATTTTATTTAATTTCTTTAAAACTTCTTCACTGTTAGCAACATTTTTGTCAATAACCACAAAGGTGTCATCCATGAATCTTAGCAATACATATAGCTTTTATATGCGCTTTGATGTTCGTATGCTACCTTGAATCCATGAAATGTCAGCCAAGATGCCGTACAAAAGGTCACCCATGGCTAAGCCAGTCTGTTGATAACTCTTTCCATTAAAGGATAAAAGTTGTTATTCAAAACAAAATTCAATATCTTCACACATTCATCAATTTCCAGCTTACTCAGGCTGCTATGTTTTGAAATATTGCCATAGATAATTTTGACCGTTTCTTCAGTAGGTATATTTGGATACATGTTTATGACATCATAGGAACACATTATGTGGATAGGTTGTAAGTAAAATCTACTTAAAATATCGCAAAATTTGATTGAATTCCTTAAATGATGTTTATTATTAAACTAATAATGTTGTTTTAGAAAACCGTGGATATATTTAGAAACTTTATAGGTAGGGCTATTACGGCAATTAGTAATCGGACGTACAGGAATCTTGTTCTTGTGGATTTTAGGTAGGGCTCTGGCTACTGGAATGCTGGGGTTCATATTGATAAGTCTCTGTTGTTCCTGCTCATTAAGACGGAATGTGGAGTTCTTCATTATAGATTTTAAATTGCATTGTATTCTTACAATAGGATCTAAGCTAACGATTGTACAAATCTTATCCTTAAAAAATTATTCTGTTTTATTTATGTCTGTCCTTATCCAATAATACTATAGACCCTTCTTTATCAGCTTTTGTGACTAAGACGTAACTATCTTCTTTTTTAGTTCTCAAAATACGTATTACTGTTTTTATTAGAATCACATTTAGCTTTAAGTCCTTTAGCTAGGGTTGGTAATTTCATTTTATGTCAAATCTAGTGTCATTTTGAACTTCAAAGGGGAGTTTAGAAAAGTTAGCTCTACCTCAGCTACTGTGGTAATTATATCCAAGTTCCTTTTTATTCAGTAGGCCAGTTATAGTTCGGACCCGTATTTACGAGTTCCACTTCTAATTCAGAAAACTGCACACTGGTTAAATTAACAATTGCAGGTGTGTTGACACGTGGAGTACTTGCTTTTGTTTATCTGCATTCTGTACAATGAACTGTGTTTGGGAATCTTTTAAATGTGTTAACTTCTTATCTAATGTAGTCTGTTTCTTGTCCAGTAAAACCATAATTTTGTAGTCTACGTGCAGTTGGAAAGAGTTTCATTCTAATGGGAGCAATGCCTGGGTCACTGTTAAATGAATTTTATATAGTTTTAAGTTCAATTGCGATATGTTTTCATGTAGTGACCTAACTTCATTCCTTAACCATATTTCACTTACTTTGTTTTGGATTTTGTTCATACTTGGAATGGTTAAGTTTCTTCTTTGTGTAAGTTTCAAAAATTTTGGGATCAATTTTGTTATAAACATTGCTTCAAAAATGTTATATATTTAGACAACTTGCATATTTTAATTTTGAGATTGATAAAACCTATTTAAATGAGTTTTGCCTGGTTGGCTACTAAGTTACAAGTAAATATTTTCATTTTGATTGCGTACTGAAGATGACGTATATCACAAATATCATTATAATATTTATAGATCCACCTCTTCAATACAATGCAATACAATCCACTATTTCATGTGGTTAAAACATATAAATAATAATACATACGTCACAAGTATATGTTTCAACATTTTTATGGGCATCATCAGCCTATAACAATCTTAAAAATTATGGATACGGGATCTTTCTAATTTCATAAACTATACAATTAAATGTTGGACAACGATCTCATAAAATGTTGTACTATAACATGTAACATTGGGATATTGCACAGAAAGTATGTTAAGAAATACTGTGAATTAACAGTTTTTGAAGATTATAACGTGGTTAATCATCAATATTTGAGCGTTTAAAACCAAAATGGATCCTCTTCTTATACATCATTAGGACTGTGACAGCCTTGAGTGTAAAAGCACAATCATCCAAGGGGGATGTTTAATCCATTCCCATAGCATGAGTTCAAGATAATAAAATCTATGTCAGTTATTTAAAACAGAAATGTGCACGTATCAAATGTGTTAAAATATGTACAGTTGATTTATCAGAAAGTCGTAGAAGAGAAGATGGGACTTCTTGTGGAGGCGTTGCTAATGCTAAAATGTTGTGTCAAAGCTAGCTGTTGTCAGTGTTTAGTTATGTTAGATCGGTAATCATTTGGCTCCAAAGGATGGTCAAGTGGGTGTTATTAACCCTGCTGAAACATTTGTTTGAAGAAATGATCGAGTTTTACATGAAACAAAATGTTAAAGAGAGTTAGTTAAATAGTATTGTGCATGAGACTTCCCGTACGTCAAAAATGCCTAAGGTAGTACTTACTCGTACAGTGCGTGTTAAGTACGTCGGGCTGTTCCAGCAACGCTAGCTAGAAGTAGAATGGTCAGTCAAACCAGTGGATCCATAAATATTATATTTTTTATACCTCATCTTCAAAAAGGAACCAAAATGAGAATAGTTACTTGTAATCGTTTTTAGTCACTGTAAAAGAGCTTTTCTTGAAAAATTCCTCATTTTTGGTGTAATCTGTTTTTTCCATTATTACTGTCACGTCCCCTTTATCTGCCCCAGTGATAATGAGGTTATTTTCTCTAATTTTCTTTTTGAGGTTTATTACCTGTTCCCGTTCTACAAAATATTCTTGGTTTCTACTGTTACTTGTAGGTAATGCTTTTCTTTTTGATACACGGACTTTGTTCAGTTTTCTCCTATTATCGAATCTGACCTCATCTTGTATTTTTGGGGGCATTTCATTAACAGCTACTTCCGACTCAATAATCACTTTGGTAGTGGCATTGATTATATTCATGTTCGACCAATTGTGTTTCGACCTTTTTCTAGTAGGCCTATCTTGTTTTCCTGCTCCGTTAGTACTGTTTCTGACAAATTTATAATGGGAGGGTGAAATTTCTCAATCAAGTTGTTTAAATTGTTATGATTTTCTGTTTTGCTTTTGTACCCGTTTTTGTTGCATTAGCCTTAAGTGTGTTGAGATTTCTGTTAAGTACGAGCTGTTTTTGGGCTAATATTTCCTGCTCTCTTCCTGAAAATTTCTCCTTTTCTCTCAAGAAGAGAGCAGAACATATTTTAAGTTCAACATTGTGACTAACTTAATAGGTGTTCCTTATTTATTTATTTATAAATCAAAAATTATTCTATTTCAAGTGTTTTATTAAATGACAAAGCAAACACAAAGAAACATTTTATTCTTTTTCAGATTGAAATAAGGATTTGAGTTCCAAGAGCAGAGCAGATTTAAAATTTCAGCATATAGTGACTAATTTAATACATTTTATTCAATTATGATTTGAAAATTTATATTTTAAAGTCTGTAATAAATAACATAGTAAGTAAGTAAAGTTGAAACAGAAAGAAATTTTTAACAATTTCAAAGAATTATCTATAATTGTCCTGTTGATACGTATATTTGTAATAATGCACAAAGTCCAAATGTTATTGAATTTTTGGCACCGCTGAACAAGAGAGTAGTTAGCTCTAGAAACATGTACGGTAATTAAGTTAAATAAAATATGTAAAGTACTGACAAGGCGGGAACGTGTTTTATAGAAATTTGAATATAAGTCAATACGGACAGGATTAATCAACATGGTGGAAATAATAATAATAATAATAATATTCTCGCCATAAAATGGAAAGAGAGAAAGGATGTGAATTTACTTTCAACTGTTGATAAGGACTTCGACTTTGATGTGAAAATTCAAAGAAAATGAGGTTGAGGAGAGGAAGTAGTGAAAAACCCCAAAGGTACTGGAAGATATACCCAGAAAATGAATGCAGTATATCATCAAGACCAAGTCCTCGCATATTTCCCTGTAACGCGATGGACTATGCTGTATCTATTGGATATGGCTATCTTCAATTCATACATTGTGTTCATGAAGGTTACTGGCAGGTGGCTGCATTATACAGAATTTCTCAGTGCATTTGCCAAGCAATCGTAGCAGAGTGTTGCTCTCCTGCCTAGGACAACAAAAGGAAGATCACCCAGTCAACACAGCCACCTGAGGCTTCAGGCAAATGTATGGGGCATTTTCCAGTGCCTGTTCCTCCAACAGAAAGGAAGAAACATCCTTCTAGGCCCTGCAAAGTTTGCAAGGGTCATAAATAAGGTCCGAAGAGAGGTGGCTATGTGAAAAATGTGATATTGCTCCATTTCGAGAGCTGCTTCAAAAATTATCACACAACGATTCACTACTGAAGACTCAGAAACAGTTAATGAACAGTTAGGAATTGACTTGTGAAGTATATAGCTTTGAAATATAGCCAGTTTTTGACCAAGCGTCAATTTACAAAATTAAAACACAATTTTCTAAACTAAATAGTCTTCTGCCCCTGCAGGTTAGACTATTAGTCAGGTTCCAATGGATTATTTAAAGTATAGTTTCAGAACTTTGCTGCTTTAAAAGTGGGAAACCACAGAAAACCATCTTTGGAAGAATGGCTGAAAGAGAAGTGCAAGGATGTTCAAGGCTTTATGGTCCGAGGAAAGGTAGAAAATGCATGCAGACAAATCAATGAACCCTTTGGAGAAAGGAAAACTAGGTAAGAAAGAGTAGTGATGGGTGACACAACAGTGCTGATAAATTGGATATGGAGGAACATAGACAACAGATTGCTGGTAATCCTATGAAACTACAGTCCAACAATCGGGCTCATTTCGTATGTGCATCTTTCCCACTTTATCCAAGAAATTGCCCCTCAACAAGAGCTCAGATGGAAAGAAAATCTAGTAAAAAAACATAAAGCACAAATATGACACGAACATATCCAACACCATTATCAAGGTAAAGAAGTAGATGATAGCATTCTGGAAAAATAACATGCTGCTGATGCTGATGAAATGGGAGTCCCAATTTTGAAGTCAGAATTTGAGAAGTTTTGAAAGAACTAAG
This sequence comes from Anabrus simplex, assembly GCF_040414725.1. Taxonomy (NCBI): domain Eukaryota; kingdom Metazoa; phylum Arthropoda; class Insecta; order Orthoptera; family Tettigoniidae; genus Anabrus; species Anabrus simplex. Next base: position 99,385,003 of record NC_090274.1, on the reverse strand, counting down.
TATAAACAAGGCACCAGGAATTGATGACATACCCTCAGAATTACCGATTGCCGTAAGAGAAACCAGCACGGTGAGGTTATTCGCTTTATTGTGCAAGATACATGGAAAAGGAGAATTGCCAAATGATTTTTGGCAAAATGATGTTATATCTATTCCTGTGAAAGCCGCTGCTGACAAGTGTGAAAACTATCATACAAATAGTTTGGTATGGAAAGGCAACTAGTTGGAGGACATCAATTTGGCTACAGAAGAAATGTAGGAACACATGAAACAATCCTGACTTTACGTCTGATCTTAGAGGATTGAATTACCGGGCGAGTTGGCCGTACGCGTAGAGGCGCGCGGCTGTGAGCTTGCATCCGGGAGATAGGGGGTTCAAATCCCACTGTTGGCAGCCCTGAAGATGGTTTACCGTGGTTTCCCATTTTCACACCAGGCAAATGCTGGGGCTGTACCTTAATTAAGGCCACGGCAGCTTCCTTCCAACTCCTAGGCCATTCCTATCCCATCGTCGCCATAAGACCTATCTGTGTCGGTGCGACGTTAAGACCCTAGCAAAAAAAAGCATTGAATTAAGAGGGACCGGCACACATACATATTACCCGTAGAAAAACAAAAGACATTCATTATCAGATACCGAGAAAGAAGAACAATTTACAATATGCAAAACATCAGTCTGCTGTGATAAGAATCGAAGACATTGAGAAAGCAGCAGTATTCCTTAACAGAGTCAGGCAGGACTGGAGGTTCCCCCTCCTTCACAATGTTTATATAGAAGAAAGAAGCAGTAAAGAAAATCAAAGAGGAATGTGTAAAGAGTATCGCAATGAAAGGAGAGGAAATCAAATCTCTCAAGTTTGCACATGATATTGTTTTCTATCTCAGTTTGCAGAAGATCTGGAGAAATTGTTGAATGGTACAGGCAGAGCCTGGGGGAAAGAGTACAAGACCAAAATAAATAAAACCCAAAAAAAAAGTAATGGAGTGCAGTAGAAAAAAAGTCAGCTGACGGAGGAAAAATGAGATTAGGATATGAACTTCGACAGGTAGCAGATGAATATTGTTACTTGGGTAATAAATAAACTAACGACAGCCAAAGTAATGAGGACGTAAAATGCAGATTACAGTCTAGCACAAGCAAGGAAGGCCATTCTTCAGAAAACAAATTTGCACCTTTCAAACAGTGATAAACGGATTACTTAGATGTTTTTGAACACATCTGCCTGAAGCTTGGTGTTGTATGGAAGAAAAACATGGATGCTAACTAGCTCAGGAAAAAAAAGGGTAGAAGCTCCTTAAATAGTGTTAAAAATGAATGCTGTAGTGAGTTGTGTAGATTGAATAATGAACGAAAGGTACAGAATTAAATTGGTAATATCGGTAAATTTGACAAGAAGTGATAGAATGATAGGACATATCTTAAGACACCCAGGACTTGTTCAGTTGGTTTTTGACAGAATTGTGGTCAGTAAGAGCATTAGGGGTAGAACAAGATATGAATATGACAAGCAGGCCAGAAGAGATGTAGGATGTAGTAGTTATCTAGAGATGAAAAAGACACCACAGGATAGGGGCACATGAAGTGCTGCATCACATCAGTCTTTGGACTGGTGACTCTCAAACAATAACATATGAGAAATTGTGTCCTGGTTAACAGAGACTGCAATTTGTTTCCAAGAGGACATGCTGAGAACCCGGTTATATTCATTAATCAAGATGAAAGAGCCAGTCCAGTACACTTATAAAGTAGACTGTATTTAAGCCAAACATGGTCATACTGTATTACACCTTTCTCCATATCACCCGGTATTGAATCCCATTAAGTTGATATGGTCAAGTGTCAAGAATGGCATTTCTGAACAAAATGTGATGTACAGATTGGCAGCATTTCTATAATATATGGTGAACAAATTGTTTCTATTACAAATGAGGACTGGAAGTAAAATTTGCGAGCATGTAAATAAATTTGAACATCAGTAATTTCAAATGAAGGTTTATTTGATTATGGTAAACATAAACATGGGAAGTGAATTGGGTAGAAATAGTGACAGTGATGGAAGCTATACTGAAACCGCAAGAGAAAGTGGTAATAAAATGACAATGCCAGCGGAAGTGAAATAGGCATGAATAGAGAATATGATGAAGCAGTGGGAGGGGCATTCTCTAAGAGATTTAGTATGCCTAGATATAGTGACAGTGAATGATCCATAGTCTTCTATCAAGTGATTAACATACTGAGTTATGTGTAATGTGCAGTTATATGTGTAATTATTGGAAGGATTTGTGAAAGGCTTCTTAACAGGAATACTATAATTTATGATGAGATTGTACATTTCATAAGGCATGCATTGTACAATATCCTCTTATACTCTCCTGTGTATGCTCGAACCTAGTCCTTGTCACCTTCCACTACAGCGCACTTCCCGTCCTGCACTTAAATGAATGTTCCCCACAATTTGCGAAAGCTGTACCCAAAGATTGCGACTCAGTCCTCAACACAACAAAAGTATAGAAAAGAAACCTACACCATTAGGAAACCTCCTGATGTATAACATACAGGCAGACAGGGTAAAAAGTATGGTGTATCTAGGGAGTAACATAGGACCATTGTGCTGAAACCAAATGCTGGAGAAACCAGAGACTATCTTCATTAGCATGTGGCAACTCCTATCCTGATACGATCACAGAATCAAGCTCTTAAAGAGGATAACAAAATGCTGTATCCTCTCTTTCCTACTAAATACTGTAGAGGCCTATATATTTTATTATCCACAGAAAAGAGAATCCAAACTTTCAAGATGTGGATATATAATGGCAAATTGTGTAATTCATGTGGGTTATTTTCATGTCGCACCAATGGAGATAGATCTTATGCCGACAAAACGGTAGGAAACGGCTAGGAGTAAAAAAGGAAGCAGCCATGGCCTCAATTAAGGTACAGCCCCAGCATATTAATGATAAGAAAATGGGAAATAAAAACCACCTTCAGGGCTGCCGACAGTGGGCTACCCCACACAAGGAGCTGTCAACCTCAGCTTATCAAGACAATTTAACTCAAGAGGCTGAAATACACATATCGCATTATGAGGACTCCTAAAAAGGGCAGTCAGTTACAAGTAATATTTAGAGGAAAAAATTTAGGCAGAAGAGGACTTAAAGATGACGGACATCTCAGATCAATATTTTGAAGAAATGGGTTGGAGCTCTTTGGCACATGACAAAAGGAAGAGAGCCATGCTTGTAGCCAAAATCCAGTTCGGATAAGGTACCAGCAACAGTGAAGAAACCAGCCAACAGATGCCGTGCAGTGGAGGGACTTGATCAATAATAGCTGCTATGTATTAACTACCATAAAATTTCAAGCTACCTGAAGAAATTATGAAAATCCTTTCAAATAATGGAAATCTCACTATACATCTTTCCAAGGATCTTCAAAATATCTGCTCAAAAATGAGGTTTTGCTCAATTAAGTCTATTCAGCAGTGTGTTGGATTTTCCATTATCAGAAAAATGACATCAAAATATTAGATTACTTCAAATGTGTTCACCTGTGTTTCTGTTGGCACTGCCAACTCTGATTTTGGTTCTTCATTCAAATGCATCTCTTCTGATATAATTTTGTAATTGTCATGTGGAAAAGTTAATATATTAGGCAAATTTTTCAGACACATCTGGAAATGTATTTATATATGAGTGGGCTTAACAATTCATCATTTCCTAGTAAATAAGAGAGTTTCAGTTTCAAATCTTCATTATCATTTATCAGAAAATCTCAATGTTGTGTATCCATAAAAGCATGACGATTACGAGACCTTCAGGAGTGGAGGATAAATGCTCAGATTTAATTTTGAAAAGTAGAACAATTATATAAAATTAAACCTTTTAAAATAACACCGAGTGATCAGGAAAATGTACAGACATACTTACAATAATCTGCTCATTATAAAGAAACCAATACTGAAATATTAAGAACTTTACAATTTATCACTGTTATCACTGTTATCTTTCACAGCCTGTACCAACAAATACAGCTCAGCAGGAAAATGTATCTTCCATATTTCCTCTTCTATATGAAGTGTTCAGCTTGAAGACAGGGAAGATCCTCAATAGCCCTACCATCAAATGGCATAGAGAGCTAGGTGTCACTGAGGAGGCAAACTAAGGAAATGAAGAGTAAGGTAGCTTTCCATTGCGTTCCTCCTCCAGCCAGACAGTGCTGTTCACTGTACTGTACACACATACCAGCTATTTCACACCTTTTCCTATAGGATCTGGCTGTATTAGGAATGGTGTTGCCCGTACTGCTCATATCTCAGTCACTTTCATATCGTAAGAGCCAAGAATGAGACTGAGACCCAAAATACAAGTGACAAACTTGTTCTGGGCCAATCCAGAAGACAACAGGTATTGAGCACACAGTATCTCACCAGGCAGGCCACCTCATATGGAAGTCATAAGCCCTAAACAATTTAAACCATACCCTATAGGTTATCTACAATATCATAGAGGGCCTGTATGCCTGACATCTCTGCTCCTTGTGCAGGTACGAGTACGCTTTACATTGCACCAACACAGAGAGGTCTTTTGGCGATGATGGGATAGGAAAGGGCTAGGAGTGGAAAGGAAGTGACTGTGGCCCTAATTAAGATATATCCCAAGAATATGCCTGGCATGACAACAAGAAATCACAGAAAGCCATCTTCAGGGCAGCCAACAGTGGGTTCAACCCACTATTTCCCGAATACAAGCTCATAACTGTATGACCCTAACCGCATGGCCACCTGATATATTGTGCATTGTGACAGGACTTCGTACGTATTGAGAAGCAAAAGGTCAGATTGTTGTCTCAAGAATGCCAGCCCTATGTTCAGCATATGCCTGCACAAATCAGTATAACTAATCCAAGGACACATTTTGTTATAAATAAGTGTTACTGGATTCAATTCCTGCTAGTTAATAAACCTATTTTAATACTTTAACAGAGGAAGTACTGTGAGACAGAGTTATTATCAATTTGATCATGTTACTGACTTCCTTTTTAAAACCAAGGAATTAACTCAACAATGGGTTGTGAGGATGAAAGGAGACAAATTGTATCCCACCCAACAGAGTCATTTAGGCTGTGCATACTTCGAAGTTAAGTACATGTATCAAATGACCAGTGGCTATTACTGCCAAACATGGCATGGTTCTAAGCATTTTATTTTTCCTCATATTCGCAAACAAAGAAAATATTGTGCTCACTGCCAATAAAACATAACGAAAACCCAACAGAGGCAACTTGTTAAAATTAAAGTTGATATTGTGTAAAACTCCAAAAATGCAAATACTGCACATATTTAATTGATTTAGTGGTATATTTTACACACTATTAAGTTAAAAGAAGATATATCATGGTTCAACCCTTTAATACTATTAAAAGAAGAAATGTAATGTTTACATTCCTATTTAATTATAACTGGTACCGGTTTCGACCATTATTCTTGGTCATAATCAGCCAATCACAAATACGTATAAAAGACAATGCCCAGGCAAATAAAATGTGAAGTTTACATAATTCATTCAGTAGCTGTTTGTGAAGCACTAAAAAACTTTAGGGAGCACTGAGTGTTGAAATTTCAGTCGATCACTAAAAAGAATAGAAGACAATGAATAGAGTCTACGTAAATGTAGTACGGAGCAAGTTCTTTAAGAGTAGCAAGACATATGTGCGGATCGGCACTGTGCTTCATGAACTACAACTAAAAATACATGTTTCATCCTAGACTTCTCCATAACATTGAAATTCCAACACACAGTGCTCCCTAAACTGTTTTAGTGCTTCACAAACAGCAACTGATGGAATTATTTAAACTTCACATTTTATTTGCCAGTGCATTGTCTTTTACACTTACTTGTGATCGGCTGATGATGACCAGGAATAACGGTCGAAACCGGTACCAATTATAATTAAGTAGGAATGTAAAAATTACATTTCTTATTTTAATAGTATTGAAAGGTTGAACCATCATATATCTTCTTTTAATAGTGTGTAAAATATACCTCTAAATCAATTAAATATGTGCAGTACTTGCATCTTTTGCGGTGTTACATAATATCTATCAGCTTCATATCCATGCTGGCAGTACTGAATTATTCACCTACAGGGCTTCATTACATCCTTCTAATCAACACTAACTTCAGGCCAACTTCACTGATAACTTAAGGCCATGCTGCCAATGGGGGAATACACAGACTCTGCACTAATGCAATTCATATCTTGTATTGAATATGAGGATCCAATGGAGTCCATTAAAGGTATAATTCTTTTGTAGTGCACAAGCACTGATACATGTGGACTGGCTCAGTGTAATGAGTCTACATGAAACACATCCTTTTCTTATCATCATGGTTGAGATGCACAGTATGGAAGATATGACACATTTATCATTCTTTGCCTCAGTGCTTAGACATTCAAGTTTTCTATAGGGGTCAATTCAAAAAAATGCAACGGAGCATGTTAGTAGTAGTAGTAGTAGTAGTAGTAGTAGTAGTAGTAGTAGTGTAGTAGTAGTAGTAGCAGCAGCAGCATTATCATCAATATTCGGAATGGCTAAATTAAGATGAGAAGGACCATTCATTCAAAATCTTGTTTCATTCTTATTCTAATAGCAAGACTCATCCTTAATGTGGCTGACTGATCGAAAACACCATCAAGGTGGTGAACTAAAAGTGAACCAACACTCATTTTTGTATATCACGTAATAACGCAATAAATGATTTTATGTAAGAATGCATTTAGTGTTTTGTACTGCATAAAGAACAGAGGTATCTTCTGGATAACTTCAGAACTTGCTGCCAATAGTGGCAAACACGGACACTGTGCTAATGCCGTTGTTATCCATGAGCATGTTATGAAATGTCCAGTTACAGGAATAGATACATACATACATATTCATTATAGACTGTTATTCTATTTGGTGTTCAGTCTGCAAGCTGCTGTGAATGTAATTATCACCACTACAATTTCCTACTTCTAACTAGTTCTATATCTCTTATCTATTCATGTAAAACAGTCCAATCAACATCGCCTTGGTCTCCCTGTATTCTTCTTACCCTCCATGACCGACTCCATCATTCTCCTAGTTAACCTATCCTGCCCCATTCATCTCACATGACTGCACCACAATTCCCTCCATGACTACAGCTCCATCCATTGCGTTCAATCCTAACTTAGCTTTTATTTCTTCATAACAAGTACCCTACTGCCATTGTTCACACCTCTTTTTACCAACAATCATTCTTGCTACTTTTATGCCTGTTACTTCTAAGTTGTGAATAAGTTATCCTGTGTCTACCGAGCTTTCACTCCCGTATGGCAAAGTTGGTCCAAAAACACATCTATGTAAAGATAGTTTCGTCCAGGAGCTGACTTCATTCTTCCAGAATGCTGTTGATTGCAGCTGTGAGCAGACTGCATTAGCTTGATTCAATTTCACTTACTATATTACCAGTCTGGAAGTGCCCACATCCTAAAAATTTGAAATATCTACCTGTTCCAACTTCGTTTCCCCAATCTGACATTCATTTACCTTGGATGTCTTACCTACTGACATCAATTTAGTCATAGAAAGGCTAATTTTCATATCATACTCATTTTACCTATTTTCAAGTTCCAAGACAGTAGACTGCAGGCTTCAGGCAAAATCTGCCATTAAGCTAAAGTTGTCAGCATATGCCAGATTGCTTACTAAATTTTCACCTTACTGAATCCCTTCCTGCCAATTTATACCTTTTAGCAGATGATCTATGTAAAATACGAACAACAAAGATTTTTCAAAATTCTGGCAAATACAGAAAATACATACCTGACAGTTCCTTTGTGGTCCGAAACCACACTGCTTTTCGTCCTACTTACTCTGAAACACTGACCTCACCTCCCTTCCCCGTTGCCAGTAAACACCTTGGCTGGTATACTGATTATTAAGATACCTTGATAATTGATGCAATCCTTCCCCTTTGCTTGCTTATAGGTAGGTGCAAATACAGCTTCCACCCAATCTGAAGGTACCTTACTAACACTCCATGATAATCTTACTTTATGAAGCCATTTCAACCCTCCCTTCCCACTATACTTCACCATTTCAGGACTAATTTGATTTATTCGTGCTGCTTGATGACAATGGAGTATATCTACCATCCTTTCCAATACCTTAAGAATAATTTCACCAACATCATTGCCCTCTTGACACAAGAGTTCAGAAACAATAAGGACTGCAAGTAATATATGACACAGCAATGTTGCAGAAAAAAGACTGTGTACTATGACTGTGAAAATTATTTGTGTGAATTAATTTGATGAGTATGATGCTGAACTGCAAGAATGGTCTAAATATGGTATTGCTGAAGAGAGAAATTATGAAGGGGCTAGACGTAAAGGTTACATTCTACTTCATCAGGTTGTATTTAAGGACAATGCAACGATGTGAATTAGACCCACATTCGACACATCCAGTATAAGGAAGAGGGAGTTGTCACTGAATTACTGTATGGCAAAGGTCCAAACTTAATTGAAATTCCCTCTATTCTGTTCAGGTTTAGAGAGAGGCCAGTAGGTGTTAGAATATTACACATTGGCACTCGCACATCACTGCTGCACTTGCGTGAAAGATTTTCAGTTATACAAGGATGAAGGAGAAGCCACACAGACCATGCTGTCAAGATGTGTGAGATAAAAAATGGCACCAAGCTAAGAAGGCGGATGTTGATTCTGGAACTCTATCGGAAAACATGATAAAATATGCTGTGGTATTTGAGGCGACAGGTGTAGACCTTGTTGGACTCTTGTCACAGAAAGTAAAAAAGGAAGGCGCGAATTATGATCTTAACATGTGCTGTGTATACGCAGTGAACTTGGATCTTGTAAGCAATTTCATAACGAATGGATTTTTACTGAGTTTTCGATGGTTCATTACTCGATGGGAAAGACCAAAAGTGTCTACAACAATAGAACAAATTTCACTGGTACAGATAACTTGTTTTGATAGATAGATAAAGCCTTTATTTTCTGTGGCGAAGTTAGGGCTCTTGGCCCTTTCTTACACTTAAGTACACACATATTGTTATTATTCCATACAATGACATTGATTAACTTAAAATACCAAGAACTACAAATAACACTAATTTTAAGACAAAATATGAATATATACACGCAAAGAAGAAAGAAAGAAAAAGTAACTGCTTACATAATACAGGTTTGAAAAAAAAAATTCAATACACAACGAAAGAAATACGAATGTAACAATACTAGTAAGCTTAATAAAAATATTAAATGAAATCTAACTAATTGTATCCTTGCAAGACTAGATCTAAGTTAAATACTGTACTTACTACTAGCTATTTTTAGGCTACTTCTACTTCGTAAATACAGTACGGATGCTTTTAATTTAAATTATCATATTAACTGAATATTTTTTGTACAATAATCTCATATCATTTTCACAATCACTCGTTCCACTCATACACGTACCTTGCTGGAAGCACTTAACGAGGAACTACTGGTAGGAGATTTTAAATATGCTTTTTGATGCAGCATCCTTGATGTCTCTGGGAAGAGCATTCCACCATCCCGAAGCGGTGCTAGTAAATGATCGATGGTATGTGGTTGTTCGGTGGACAGGTATTTCTAGGAGGGACACTGACCGAGTATCATGGAGATGTAAAGAACCAAGATGACGAAAATTGCTGGAGAGATAAGCAGGGATGTCTTCCGTAAGTACCTGGTACACACGAGTATTTGCACGTAGTTTACGCCTGTCGTCTAGTCGTAACCAAGATAATTGTTTATAGTAGGGAGAAACTCGAGCGTCATACCGTAAATCCATAGCATATCTAAGACAAACATTTTGAGTGCGTTGTAGTTTCAAGCTTAATTCATTTGTTATATCCGTAAGAATTACATTACAGTAGTCAAAAATAGGAAATAATAATGAGCGAACAAGTTGAATTTTTAGTGATCGAGGGAATACATTTCTGAACCGTTTTAAGGGGTGCCACAATAAACCTTTATGCAGATATTCTTAACTTGCGCTGACCAGTTTAGAGTTTCCGTTATAATAACACCAAGGTTAGAAACTGATTCACAATAAAGTATAACAGTATTATTTAAAGTTACGGGAGGAATGCAATTTTGTTTTAAAATGTGAAGATTCTTTGATGTACCGATGATAATGGTTGCGTTTTATGGAGGTTTAATTTAAGGTTGTTTTTAATTGCATAGCTATTAATTTGCTCCAGGTCAGCATTTACATTACTATTGCTTGTTGTATATTATTAGTTCTAGTGTGGTAATAAATTTGCAGATCATGAGCATAAAGATGGTACTTGCAGTGCTTAATTGATCTGGTGATATCATTTATATATAAAGTGAATATGAGAGGGCCTAGGACTGACCCTTGTGGAACACCAATATTTTTTGTTCGCCACGTTGATTTATTTTTATTTGCAACCACACACTGTCGGCGGTTCGTGAGGTAAGAATAGAAAAATTCCAGCACTTTCTGGCTAAAGTTTAAGGACTGTAATTTGGGAAGAAGCAACCTAGGATCAACAGTATCAAATGCGCTCCTGAAATCTATAAGAGGAAGTATTGTCACTTGTTTGTTGTCCATCGCATATCTAATGTCATCTGTCACTTTCAGCAGAGCTGTCATGGTACTATGTTTTTTCTTAAAGCCTGATTGGTAAGAGTCGAGTAAAGCATATTTATGAAAGTACGTAAGGATTTGCTCACGTACCAGGTGTTCCAGCACTTTGGACAGGGGTGGTAGGATAGAAACTGGTCGGTAATCTGAAGGGATACTGGGTCCATCCTTTTTTGGGATTGGGATGATGAGGGCATCCTTCCACACCGTAATGAAAACTCTCAGGGTTAAACAGTAGTTAATAATGTGTGTTATGATCGGCAGAATGGCGCCAATGATATATTTGTAGAAGGACAGTGGTATGCCGCCGTGTCCAGCAGCATTTGATCTGAGAGAATACATAACTCGTTTTACGTCATTTATACCAACCTCTTTAAAGACAAACGTATCTTAAATTGGCATAAAATGAACATTATTATTATTATTATTGTTATAAAAATTATTATTATTACTTGTACAGTTATGAAAATTGTTATTATTATTATTATTATTATTATTTTATTATTATTATCATTACTTGTACAGTTATGAAAATTGTTATTATTATTATTATTATTTTATTATTATTATTTGCTCTTACAGTGGATTCAGCAGACGTGAAGTATAAATTTAAGTCATCAAGGGATACATTCAGCGCTTGCTTTAATAACTTTCGACCTATACCCATCGTTCGTAATTGTTTTCATACTTCTGTCGAAATCTTGCATTTCGATACTTGACATATGTGTTTATATTTACTGTTTTTGATTAACTGTTTAACCTTGTTGCGGAGAACGCGGTAATTTTCAAAGTCATTAGAATTACCCGTTCGTTTAAACCTTCTGTACAATGAGTGACGGTTTGCCATTTCTGATTAAATCTTCTCACTAGTTTATTTATTTTTACGTCAAAATCATCCGTGTGTAAAATATCGTTCCACGGCAGATAATATGCTTCGTGTCGTATTATTTCCTTGTCCAGATTTTTTATATCCCTGCGTGTTATATATTTAGTTTCGTATTTTGGCACCTTTAATGAATAGCAGACATATATTAGATCATGGGTAGAAATACCTGGCACTGCAAGCTGTCCGTGTTTTAAAACTTTCTGAGTATTGTTAGTTATGATCAAGTCAACCAAAGTATGAGTCATCCGGTTAACTGTATGTAGATGATTAGTAGCGTTTAGAGGTAGGATGTTCAGGTCTAATTTAAAGAACATATTTTGTAAATGTAATGAGTCATTTGTCGCAGTCAGCAGATTTGTATTAAAATCTCAAAGTATAATTATATTTTCGTACAGTGGAATTAACTTGGCTAAGCAAATTTATGTCTTACGTCTGGGGGTTTATAAACTACTCCGATCAGTACTTTTTGATTGTTAGCCAAAACTTCTATAAACATAAACTCACGTCGATTGGGAATTGCCTGGTCTGAAGTAGCCACTATTTTACTTTTGAGATCATTACGACAGTATATAGCACACACTCCCCCTATACGTTTTCTTCGGTCTAGACGATGTAAAGTCATGTTATTTTGTTCAACAAGGCCTGAGTTTAGTGAGGGTTGTAACCAAGTCTCAGTTACACATATGCAGTGAAAGGTATTACTATCATGAAAGAGTGATTGTATTTCGTTAATGTGAGCCATTAACGATTGCGCGTTAATATGACAACACTGTAGGGCTCGCCGATATCTTGAAAGACATTCCCTGAGAATGTTTCCCGCTGACGCTGTTGAAGGGTAGGGTGAGGGGGGCGACTGGGGAGGGGGTGGGAGCGGGTCACTGGCATCAAGGTCACTACAATCGGTAGAAATAACACTCGTATTATGACTAGCCATTATCTAGGAAATACTTCTGCTTACTCACCTTGTTTTCTCCACAAGTACTCACATTAACTCACACACATACACGCACATTTACTTAAAACTACATCATCATGCATTAATGCCATCTCAGTAATGGGTCAGTATCAATGCTCACTCGTGTTTTACATTAAACTAACAAGTTGTACCATTGTAGTAATTAACACCTTTCGTCCATTGTCACATAGCACAACAATGCGACCGTCTTGGCTCCAGACACGATTTAAGCCAAAGTGATCTCGTGCACGATTTAAAATGTTTTCCTGGTACCCGTGAGCGATTCCGGCAGGAGAAGGTGCGTGCGTTTTAGCCGACGTTTAGCCCCCCAAATGCGGTCACGATTCTAGTACCGCAGGAACTTAATAATCAAAGGGTGTTTACCCGTGGCAACCACATCAGCCGTTGTTCACTTTGGAACACCTAGGCGATGGCAACGGTCAATGTCTGACATATTAAACTCGATATCCAGTTTTTCTTTAATAGTTGATAATACTTTAGCGTACACGTTTTCACCTGGTGCTTCCGGGACGCCATGCAAAATTAGACAGTTTTGGCGGCTGTATTGTTCCGCTTCGTCCATCCGTTCACTTTGCTCGTTCAGCTTTTCCTCTATTTTTAAAATATTGTTTTTAATGTATTTCATTTCACCAGACACGTTCTCTTGAAACGCACAGAACTTCTCCTCCAGCCGCTGTAGTTTCTCCTCCCGGTTGGTGCTGCTGGTCGCCTCCTTGAGTTGGGCGCGAAAATGCTGCATTGCATCTTCAATTGCCGATACCTTTTGAACTACATCCCGTAGCGTCATGTTTTTTGTCAGTATTGGACGGTGATTATTAAAACTATGTAGATGAGGTCACGAATGGCACTTAGTTGCTGTTTATCTTGCAGATTTACAAGTTTGCCTTGACACACACTTTACACTATGACTCAGCTCTCCACCATCTTGTAATTGATAAACTGTCGACTAAAACCACACAGAAAGAGAGTCCACAATGCAGCGAATAGAGTAAAGCATTAACCACGCCAAAGCAGACTGGTGGGGTGGTTGGTGGCAAAGTCTGATTCAGATAGTAAAGAGAAATTTGAGATGTGTCCTCGGGAGAGCATCACTGTGTTGCGATGAGATGACGACACTACTGTGTGAGTGTGAAGCCGTCATTAATTCCCGTCCTCTTAGCTACTTGCCTGAGAAGCCTGAAGATCTCAACCAACTTTCACCTTCAAGTATTTTGCAAGGCGATGTCTGCATGGGAATACCATATTTAGATCAACTGGATTCTGTGAAGTTGTCAAAGAGATGTTGATTTCTACTACAGTTGCAACAAGATTTTGAGAAGAGTAACTTACCTAAGTCAGTTGATCAAGAAGAAGAATAAAATGTCTATAAAAACTGGAGGAGATGTGGTGCTGGTTGCAGCTGATGGAAGAACTGGATCGAATGGCCATTAGCACGGGTGCTAGAAGTGTATCGTGGGAAGAAGTTGGAAACAGTGTCATGTGAGGTGACTAGTCCACATCAGTGACTTCTGAAACTGTGAAGGAGGATGCTAATGACTGTCCCAGTAGCTTTCCCTCTCATAAACAGTCTGACTCATCACTCCTCAAACTGGTATTATGACAGCACTTCTACCGTTTCATATGAATATAAGAACTGATTAAATCCGAGTAATTTACAATAAATGTGAAGTTCCTCACAGGTAAAAAGAAAGTTTCTCACAGGCTATGTGCTTTAGGAATTAAGACTGTAGGGCATTCTGAAAATATATCTCCATCATTAATCCCCCTATCAAAATAGTGTACATGAGCAGAAAGTTCTACAAGCAGATTTCCTGTAAGACTGGTAGATTTCAAATACGGATGGCCATGTATATTTTTGGGAGAGTAAAATTACTGTTGCAGTCTTCACATAAATCCCCAGTCAATTCATGGATGTTGAAATGATACTGAACTTAAAAACTACCCATGGATAAGAGGATTCTAAATGTGGGTTAAAATACATCCAGTAGTTTTTCAGTTACAAAAACTCAAACAACAAAAAAGAAAGGCACAACCCCTAAGCTAAAAAATATTTAGGTACATTATTACACCTGAAATGGATAACTAAAAGAAAATGCTGCCAAAATAATCAATATATAGATTCACAGTTGTTACATTTTTTTGATATAGATTACAGTCAGTACTAATATGAATGGCTTATCAGTCCATGGACTAGAATGATGCAGATTTCCATTTCAATTTATCCAGTCCTACCGGCTTCTTCTCTATCTAGCACAAGTGTTATCCGAGAAATTTTGTCAGCCGGGTATAAGGAATGAGTGGCTACATAGGGAATACTACGCATTAAAATGGATATAAATTTTTTTTAAATTTATACCCCTCACGGCATTCGTATTAACAGTAACTGCAAAATTGAACTATTTTTAGTATTTTTACCCTAAATTAGACAACAGAGAATTTTGAACTTTTAGTGTTCTATTGCTCATTCATAATCGTTCAATTTCTGGGATTACTATTCAATTGCTATGGAATGCCATACGGGTTTGTGACATCATTCAAAACCGCTAAAAAACTAAACTCTGATGTAATTATGCTGAAAATAATGATTGATCATTTAATTAAACAGTGCATATCTTTATGTTAGCTGGGCAGTCAGTGAACATGGCAGGTCACTTCACCCATTAAGAGGTCTTAGGGATAGCATTGTAGTTGAAGTAATATTTACTACAATTCTTTTATCATATTAACATCATGGCATGCCCTATCACTCTAAGCCTCTAGATTTGCTCCTAAACTAAATTAATGAAACCCTGCAGGAATTTGTTTCTAAAAAGATAACAGGTTGTTATAACATTCCTTCAATTGTGGTAGATTTCATAGAACATTAATAAAGCTGGACTCGTGGTGTAGGGAGCACTTCTGTCACCTGGCGGCCCCAGGTTCGATTCCCAACTGGGTCGGGGGTTTCCAATTTTAAATGAATAATATCCCTGGCCTGGGGACTGGGGTTTGTGTCATCCTTAAAATCCTTTCCTTACATTCAACACTCTACACTGACTCCATTCCAATTATATGCAGGTTCATATTAGATGGTGCAATTAGGGGCGAAGATCTCTACAGTTCGATGCCCCAACCAAACAGCATTATAAATAATAAATAAAGCTGTTGCAGTACCTATAGCCACACAATCAGATCAGGTGATACCAGTGTTGTTACATCATGGTAGAAAAAGAGGTGGTCAACTATTTTGCCATTAACTGGTTTTTAAATAGGGTATAAGATGACTTTTTCACTTCAATGGAGTACTTAACCATCTCACTATCCACATGAGTGCTGTAAATTCCTCACCCTAACAGGGAATTAGTACAGTATTCCTCTAGATTTATCCCTCTGTGCAATCTCAAAAGCAACACTTTAGGAAGCTTTAAGGGTATTGTCATAGTGAAAAATCCAATTATCAAAGTTGACCATCAATAATATAAAAAGTTTTCAATCAGGAGAAAAGATGAGTAAAAATCACTAATGAGCAAGCTCCCCATATAAACGTTAATTTAAATCTGTTCGTGCCAAAGAGGGTAATATAGAATTATCAATACCGCATTAATGGTCACAATCCACTCATAATGTTAGGCAAAAAAGAAGTGACCAGTCAAAATCAGTAATCTTATCATGAACAATATCATAAAGGTCACTCGAGTAGTTTTACCAAATGAAAAAAGTCCATAGCACTGATAGGATCCAGAATCAGCACTAAATTTCAGGTACTGATATCTCAAACTCATTGGAAATCTTACTGGGGCCTTGTAGGTAAGATAAACGTGCTCATTCTTTAAAGAATAGGGCCTGCTCAGTTAATTTACACTGAAAATAATAAGTGTTATGTAACTAATCATGAAACTATCCATGGGGAAAAATAATGAAAACAAGGTTCCAATGCCAACAACTATCTACTATTTCCAATAACAATGAATGACATCCAGCACATAATATACTATGGGTGATGGTTTAGTCTGCCCTCTCAATATATTATCAGTTTCTAATTTTGTAAAATTATTTCACTCGTACATGTATCAGGAGCCTCAACTCACTTCATCAGCAATTTCCACATCATATATAAATATTCCCCATATCATAGGATCTAACATTATTCATCTATGAATAAGATGTCATCAATATATACCATTATTTTTAACACATACACACTTAATGACCATATCTTGATAATGATTGCTGTAATGGAACCATTTTAACCTGAATGGAACACTTTAGAACATTTATGAAAGGTTCAACTGGTTATACTTATGTTATGTTACACTTTAGTACATGTATTAAAATGCCAGAATGTTTCCTCAGAAAAACTGATCAGTGATACAATGTTTCTTGCTACTGTTTGTTCTGTCATACCCCACATAAGCGTAGACCTACTAAAAAATTAACTATTATACTACCAAAATTAACATTTTTGCCTTGTTATTCTTAGAATGCTTTCTAGAATGAACTGGTTTACCATTGAATTATTTGACTCCTTAAGATCTAAATGAGCAATTCATTATATCAGGTCAGATGGAATCTTTCTATGTTTGTGTTGGACTGGAATTTCGACAGAGAGGATCAAACCTCCCATCATGTCCTTGAATTCGTGGCTATTATATGCTCTTCTTATTGTAAATTATTGATGCAGAGGAAGACTACCCACTCACCAGCCTAATACTTATTGATTCTGTCTTGCAAACTAGCTTTCAGGTTTCGAAACACTAAGATGACGGAAATCATTTCCACAAGAGGCTAATGTATTTGAGCATTTTTAATACCATCGGGGTGAAAAAGGATTTAATATGCAAACTCGAAATCAGAAGGCAAGACCTCCACAACATAAGCTACTAAGACTGCCATTTTTCCTGACAAGAACTACAAAGCAAAGAGAGATGTAGAGAAACCCACTTCTTCAGCTTTAACACATGCTGTGCCAAATAAAAGATGCATACCCGTAAATTCTGCATTCGTGTAATCATAAAAATATACTTAAATCAATTTGAGATTAATATGCAAATATATACGTGCATTAAGAATAGACAGGAAGTAACTCATATATCTCCCGAACATCAGATAAAAGTAGAGTTATGTAACCATTCAAACTCAGACGACTGGTAAGGGTTTAATGGTAGTCACTATAAAGTTACCTAGAATCATACTTACGCATGGAGTATTTGATGTTTCCTCACAGCAGATTGGTTCCTCTTTGATATTCATTTCCAAGTCCATTGTAAATAGCGCGTGAAGGTATAGACGGTTTTGAGATGTAAATTACTTCCACAGATCTTGCACTGAAACATGAGCGAAAAACACTATTATTGCTCTTTTGTAGTCAAGTCTGTAACTTTAGGTGACTGTTGATATTGTGCTCATAGCCACAGGGCCTCCAGTTTTACCTGGAAACTGAACCTCAGTGATAAACATTTTCAATGAAAGAACATCCCACACCCACAGAATGGGATTACTTTGCACACCCCTTGTGAAAAGCCTGTGACTATGCAACTTACATATCACCCACTAAACTGGGAATCCAATCACTTGTTTGATGTACCTTCTTTTTTTACGACATGTTTACATCACACTGACACAGATAGGACTTATGGCATTACAGCTAGGAGTGGGAAGCAAGTGGATTTGGCATTGAGTAAGGTAGATTCCCAGCATTTCTTTGGTGCAAAAATGGGAAAACACAGTAAACTGACCCTTGGGCTGTGACTTCCTTCCCATTCCTAGCCAATTCCTATCCCATGATTACCAAAAGTCCTATCTGTGTCAGTGCAATGTAAAGCCAATTGTAAGAAAAAAGAAGAAATCTTACAAGCTAACCTTCGAAACTATTCATTTCTTGCTCAAATTGCAGGGCAAGATAAGCATTCAGCCATTGTGAAGACACAATCCCCGTGCCCTGTCCCCCCACTGGCTCTATTGGCCGTGTACATTTTGTATTGCTCAATATAAACATCAC
Source organism: Anabrus simplex (assembly GCF_040414725.1). NCBI lineage: Eukaryota > Metazoa > Arthropoda > Insecta > Orthoptera > Tettigoniidae > Anabrus > Anabrus simplex. Next base: position 99,366,482 of record NC_090274.1, on the reverse strand, counting down.
TCTCTTTTCACTAGAGTTCAGCAGTGGTTCAGATACAATATAAAATTTGAAAGTCACTAATGGGAATGTTCTCATATAGTACCTTCAATTTTTGCTTTCAATCTATGAACCTTAGGATAGTAAGTGGTGAGCCCAGCCTTATTCATAACACTTACAAATTATGCAAATCATCCTGGATGTTAATGATAATTGTGGGTAAGCCCTGCGCATTATATATTTTATCAAGCCCGTTTCTTACACAGGTCTTATAGCCATAGTTCTTCTCTCGATGCACAGTACTCACCTGGGCTAGCGCCTCTTTAAGAACTACCATGCAATATGTTGAATTCAGTAGTAGTTTAGCCAGATTCCTTATTGATCAAACAAATGATTTGATAGAAGACAGCCATGTACTCATTGGCAACTTTATCCAAAAAGTTGGAACCATTACTGATTATGCTACAATATATACTGTATGTCCATTACAACAAAAAGTTTCGAACTGGCTATGAAGTCCTTCAAAATTACTTTAATGAGCATACATGAATAAGCATGCTTCTAGAACTGATTGTTAATAATGGTTTGTTAGAAGTAGTAAATGGCATTTGTGAACTGTATCACCGCCATCTACCAATTGTTACAAAACGTTAAACAATGGATGACGGAAAACCCCATTATTCCAACGAGAAGTACTGCATGTAGTCACACCATTTACTCGTCAAATCAAATGTGAATATATACAACATGGTACTGAACCTGGTATTCAACGCGCAATGCTAGCATTGGCTCTGAAATGGTTCTGAATATATTTAGAACAGCATGAATTCAGAACTCACAGTTGAGAAGCAGTTCTGAATTTCTGTCGGAAGAGCATGAACAATGGCACCAAAAAATATTGTCACAGACACCATTTCACATATAATATAATTGTATGAATACTAACAACATTATGTGTATACCATTAACCTTTACTTTTTCTAAACACAACATAACACACGTAATCTATTAAGTTAGGGTTTTCTCCCACTCAAGAAAGTATTGGCACACTTTTCGTCATTTTATTCGAGCTTTACAGACAGCACTACGTGTACCAGATTTGTGCAATTGGAGATGACGAACAGTTGAGCCGCTTGCCCAATGCCAGTGTATGGGTCAATCACTTGTCACAATGAATCTGAACACAAAGGAGTATTCCATGTCATTCTGCATCAAGGTGCTTTTCTTACATTTGCAAGGTAATACTTTCCGTGAAATTGGTAAAGAACTTTCTGTTACTTATTCAACAGTGCGGGCAATCATCAACAAGTCTCAGGACACTGGTACAACAGACAATAAACGCAGACCTGGACGTCCAAGAGCTCTTACATGTATGGAGCGTCGAGGCATAATTCGTCTTGCTCTAAAAGTGTCCTTTAAAATACAAGGTCGATTGTATCGGACATCCAGTCAAGGCCCAAAAAACAGGTCAGTTCTCAAACTATTATGAATGTTTTGAATGCAGCTGATATTCATGGGTGATCTCCCAGAAAGAAACCATTTATTCTGGAAATTAACCGAAGAAATTACCTCCAGTTCGCCAAAGATTATGTCAAAAATTCAATTGAATTTTGGAATTTTGTAATATTTTTTGATGAATCCAAGTTTTAACTTGTTTGGGTCTGATGGAAATGTAGATGTGTGGGGCAAACCAAATGCAGAACTCCAATCACAACATGACCTACCTACAGTAAAACATGGGGAAGGAAGTATAGTGGTTTGGGGATGCATGGGAATTTCTGATCTTGATGACTTAGCAATTATTGAAGGGGTCATGGATCAGCGTAAATATACCGATGTGTTGCGAGGCCATTTATGTACCAGTGCACAGAAACTGGGTCTTGATGTCATCTTTTACTTTAGACAAGACAATGACCCGAAACATATGACTCTGCGAACGCGGGATTGGTTACTGTATAATATACCAAGAAGAGGTTTCACTCCACACAGAGCCCTGATCTTAACCCAATAGAGCATCTTTGGAATCACTTGGAGACAAAAGTTTGAAAATGTCTTTCTACAGGGAGGCGCGAGTTTCAGATGGTGTTGTTGGAAGAATGGTTAAAGATCTTAGGAGAGATAATTTGCAACATGGTTCCCTCGATGCAAAGACGCCTACAAGCTGCCATCAGTATGCACACAGGCTACTAGACTTGAGTACGTGAATTAGAGAGACCTTAATTTCATTTGTGTATAGGTGTGCTAATACTTTTTTGATGTGTAGAGCAACTGATTTTATTTTGTAAACTATTACTTTTGTTGTGAGAAACCATTTATACTCGAAAAACCTTATATTGTCTGTACCGGGCGGTACACCTCCACGCCGCTAATTCAAACCTTGCGCCAGTTGAAACTCCCCTACTGGAAGAAGTCTGAACTTTGTCTTATGTGTTAATTTTCTAGTTACCCTGAAGATGTCACTACTTGGAAATTTTGAAGTTTCTGAACTGTGTTGTTTTCGACGTATTTTTGTTTTGCTTGTAGTAAGAAGTGTGAACATTCTCTTCTAGAGGACACTACTGAAGAACTACAACGGTGCACCCTAGTGCGAAGTGAAAGAACTGTTTTTTTTTTTTTTTTTTTTTTGGAGAAAATTTAATTTCAAAAGTTTGTTCCTTGCTAAATTTCTTTCAGTCATTCTTTAATTTGGCAATATTAACCCTTTCTTTCCCCTTGTTTTGAATTCAGCCAATCCCGAATTTCTTTAATTAATTTTCCACCAATAGTATGTTTCTTCTTCGTATTGTGTAGGGGTTTTCTTTATCCACCAATAAAATGATTGTGGGCGGGTGTTTTCCTTCCTGAAACGCCTCGAACTTTCTGCGAGAGTATATAAACTGCCGATTTTAGGGTCTCTGTGCCACTTCTCTACCATCTTTCAGTGTGTATAGTACATAGCAGGGGGCGGGAAGCGCCCTCTCTTCGGGCAGCAGTTCAACATCCAGGTAATGGCCAGTTAATAACTTCTTTTCTTGCTAGGTCAGCAGTTTAACTCTCGGGGCGGGTCCGAAGCGTTTCCACCATGTAACTTCCCTAAAATGTAAAGACTCCTTGTATCTATTCTCTTTTAAGCTACATATTGGGATAGAAAGTGCTTAACCCTCACGAGCTCCCACTCATATTGTTTTGAGGTGAACTTATTTTTTTATAACCGATTCTTCCTTAACGTAATGTAAATTGTTTCCTTCCTAAGTCACCTCTTCAGTATGGGATTAGCCCTTGCATTAGCGGCCTAGAGCCAGGTTAGGTTTTTAACAAAAGGTATTAGGAGGGCGGATCGCCTCCTCTCAAATTGTTATTTTAGAGGTCATGTAATTAATCCTTTTCTCACTTAATAGACCTCAGTAGGTTGGGTATTTTACCCCTGTGTCTATGTCCTGAGAGGACAACTTGAAGGTGGAGTTTGGTGTGGCCTTTGAGACACTTAAAGTTTGAGAGCGAGTGGCTCTTTCTTGAAAATTGAGTGTTGTATGCCTCAAGGAGGCTTTTCTGTGTAATTTGGAGCAAGTGCTCCTGAGCATGAATGGGGTTTTCTGCCCCTCTGTTAAAACTTATTTTGGAGTAAGGTTGGGCTGATTGCCCAAGAATTGTGAAGTCGGGGCGCGAAGCCCTAATCCGGTAAATATTGTAACTATACTTTTGTTGCCTTGCTACTCTGTACCTGCCGTGCTTGTTATTTCTTAATTTTGAAAAGAAAATATAACCTTGTTAAATTTTACATTAACTTTAATTTCGTAGTTTGAGACCCGTTCACGCCCGCACCTTCTTTCACCTCTACCTACCGCAAAAACACGGTAACATTTACTACTGTACATTTCAATAAATATATCGGTGTCTTGCCATCACCATTACTGTTTGGTGCCAGTGTATACTAATGCACATTAAACAGGCTATACAGAATCAATTCGGTAGCATGTTGGGACAAATTTGCATGTATTATCACTAAGAATGGTAGCTGAGATATATTTAGTGTAGACAGCTTACAGTCGGCTGAGAAACTGAATTATCTGCCGCTGATCTTTTATGTTTATATACGAACTGAACAAAAAAGCTTACCTTATTTCCTATCACGTAAAGTACGTATTTAATGTTCCTTACGGAGATGTACAAGACTGAGACTCCTTTGAACACGGTGAAAAAGTAAGAAACTGCAATTACCTGATGTAGATAATCTTAAGAGAAACAGCACATTCGACAGGACAAAGCTGCACCTGCACAAGCAGCCGCAATCAATGTGTCCGAGATGTACAGTACAAAACTGCTTAATTCGAACATTACTTAACGACAAGGCAACCACTTCGAAAGTAAACCGAAAATAGCGAATAGGTCTCTCAAATTTATATCAGTGCGTCCTTCCTCGACCTAATACCTACACACGCGGTATAATTCACTTATCTCCAGCTAACTACTGCACATGGACAGAAGTCAAAAGTCATCTGGGACAACCAAAACCACAATACCGAGAAAATGTAACAAAGGCTTTTCAGTCTGTCAAACACACAGCAAATACAATGTAAATTAAAACACTATAAACATATCTGTAAAACACACACGAACATACAAAGAATGACATGTTTCGTTCTACAAGAACATCCTCAGATTCTATCAAATCACTTAAAAACAAGCTTATATATTATCTGCGCACTTTTTAGTGATAGATTTACACCCTAGTGCTGAAGTGGTCGACTTCGGTTATCTTCGAGATTCGTATTGGCAACCTTTGAAACACAAACTAAGAATCGCTTATCATCGCTGTGCGACATCTGGCGTACACTTTACGTACTCGTACTGTTGTTGTTTACACAGCAAAGCCAAACTATTGAATTCATGCTAGGAACACGTTTCGCAACGGAAAATGTTATATAGTATTATATATTGTGTGTGTGACACAGTTGTTTGCTTAAAATAATAAAGGTTTATAAAAGTCATATCGATCGATCATATTATCGATTCAATCCAGATTTCATTTCCATTCAGTTGGCAGTATTAACGGAACCCTTCTTACTTCTCCAACGAGTACAAAAATCTATCACTAAAAAGTGCGCAGATAATATGTACAGTATTGTTTACGTAGAGTAAACTTGTCAATGATAGAGAGATTAGCGAAAACATGAAACAGTAATGACAAAAAGTAAAATATATACAATTATTAATATAATAAAAAACTTACGTATTTATCTAGACTGCCGATGTTAAGTCTGTTGTCACCAAACACTATCTCAGGACTGTGGTGTCTGTGCGAAATCGGTACGAGTCACTCCAGGTAGAACAACAGAGGGAAGATGAGGGACAGGGAACTGTTGCTGAGATGCGTGGAAGTAGGAGGAAGGGAAAAGGTAGGAAAGGGAAATGTAGAGTAGAGGATAGGAAAAGACAGGTGGAACAGGGTCATGGGAAGGAGAAAAGGGAGGAGGAAGTAGCTTCTGCAGCTATCAGGAAAGATAGGGCTGACCAGGAGGGGAGGGGATCAAATGAGGTGGGTAGTAGTGATGGGCGATATTTCACGAACTGTGATTTTTTCACTGATATCAAGAAATCACGAGTAACGACTGTTACTGTCTACGCTATCACTGTGATCAGTCGTGATTTCACTTCAAGTGATCATCGTGCGCCCTCTTAACTCCATATACAGAACTAGAATGTTGCTACCTAAACTGTGACTGTGATCGATGTTGTGATCAGTCGTGATATCACGACATGTGCTGCCGCAACGGTATCCATGCGAAGCGATGCGTTCAAGGAAGCAGCATCGCCATGATTACCAACAGTATGGACATTTGATGATTTAATTTTTTAAGGACGTCAACATATCGTTCAGTATATAATGTATTTGTAGGAATTGAGCACATTCCTCCCGAATATATTAACAACTGAAACACTTATAATCCTCAGCATCGCTTGCAATATCAGTTTCAGGAAATTGTTAGTTGACTCGCAGTGTGGTATTATTTTTAAGCGCGCGTTCAAAAAAATCGTGGTACACGGGACTCTCCTAGAATAGTAACAAACATGTATTTCTCCTGTATTTTGGAATGCCCGGGGGCATATTGTCACTGAAGCTCAGTATTAGGAGGCAAGTTGACTGAAATGGCGTTTTCTAGAAAAAGGAAGAACAGTGACCTGTAGCAGTCCTTTAAAGAAGTGGATGAAAATTTCACAATATGTAATATGAGCAAACAGAAATTGTCTTAAAAAGAAGTACTTCAAATCTGAATAATCATTTGGAATACAAGCACCTCTCACTTGCTTTGCCAGAAAGCAGTAGTCAACAATCGGCATGTATCTGATGATACAGACCTGGGATTTTAGACTCTAAAAAAATGTTTTAGGCAGCTAAAATGGCCTTTTAAACAAGTATATAGGTTTTTAAAAGAGAATATAGGCACTTCAAATATGCTTAAAAAATAGGCAGAAAATCGACTTTAAAATATGACAATATAGACCTACACTGTAATGTGATATTTTTTTTTTACGTTAAGTACAGTAATGTGGTATAGGCTACCCTTTCTAAATAGGAATAGTTGCAAAATGAAGGCATAATTAAACAGACGTTTATTACAAACAGCTATGGATTAGGAAACAAAAACTTTTCATCCGTACTGTACTAAAATTAAATTAAATGCGTAGTACTGGTATGCGTATTTATTTGTGAGGAACATTCCTACTGCACTTTTCAGTCGTAGTTTGCTTTACAGCACATAACAATAATCTTCTCCAAATTTTCCACAGTCAGGCTGCGTCTTTTGTGTGTTAAAACAATTTTTAAAGCAGAAAAAATGTGCTCTACACTCACAGATGTTGGAGGGGCATAGCAAAATTTACCTACATTTTTCAGTTCAATTTCACTAGGTAGGTCTACTTTTCCCCATCCATTACCTGATATATCCTTTCCTGCACTGAATTACCTAGATTCTTCTGCAATACACTAGCCCACCTATCTTTTATTTTATCCCTTACTTTACTCCTAGTACTTTGTATAATATTCTCAGCTTCCTCAATTACAAAATATATCTGTTTGAGGCTCTACTTTTTTTTCCTATTTTTGTAATGATTGACTGGAAGAAATGAAAAATTTGCCTGAATATATGCAATGTCTCTCTGAACACTGGAATAATCCTTTAGCAGATCTTTGCCCATACGACACACATGCAGAGTTGTCTGTTAAAGGCATATTGTCTATCACAGATGTTCGATATAATACAGGGCAGCTTCCATTGAGGAACCCCAACGGCTGATGATTGGCTGTGGTGGAAAAGAATAGAGGGGAATTTCTCTCAGAAGATGGCTATTCTTGATGGAAGCTTACAGAACACTCTCTTTGTTGTTGAAATCAGATTATTTACTGTAGGCAACTTGGCCCTAACTATTTCTGTGAGTCTGTGCAAGGCATGGGCCATGCAAGTAACATGGACATTAAAGAAGGGTAGAAAGTTTTAACGAGAGGTAGAGTAGCAATCATGTAGGAAGCAGCATTGGAGACAAGGAGAAGGTCTTTATAATCATCAACACTCCCAGGATACAACAACTGAAACCCCTTGTTGATGATGTACACAATGCTTTTCTCTATTTTCTGAAGCTGCTTAGAACAAAGGAGAGCAGTAAATGCCAATTGGGTTCCAGTTTTCCTACTACAAGATTAGCAATGTACCTGCCCACAGAGTTGCTGGTTTTGTCCACATACAACCCTATGTAAGGACTCCCAAATATCCTCTGTGACTGGCAAAATTACCTCCTATATCTAAGTAGTTTTTCTTTAATGTAGATGTTGAAAGTATGTGTTGTTGGTGTATTTCTGTAAACAAATCTCTGAAAACATGACTATGCACAGAATTCCAGGGGATATTTTCAGCAACTAGGGCTCTAAACATATGAGCATAGAAACTACTGTGGATTGTGGGAGGTATACTTTGTGTGAGCAGAGTCTGTCCAGTGTTATTTTTCATGGTTGATTTTGCTTTGTGACTAGCACTATCAGCATGCTCTTGTGAAATCTAAAATACAATAATGTGATGAAAATTAGACTAAGATAAGGAATAGCTAATGAATAAAATTTGTAATTTTGAATTATTTCATTTAAACCACTGCTACTCTAAAGTTAATTAAGAACAAGAACACGAACACTCCAGGCCTCGAAAGGTCTTGGCTTTCATTTACACCTGCTGCGCAGCTCTAGGCTTGCAGATATTAGATAGCCGTGTGGTCAACACGTCACATCCCTCAAGTGTATTGCCGTGCCTCTTAGACCGCTCCTCATTGTAGCTTCCCAATTGCCCTCACGCAGCTGGGTCAACGCCTTTCCATACCATATATTTTTCTAAATGACTGCCGGTACTGGTATCTAGGGAAAGGTGCATTGGTATCGTTAACCTTACATTAGGTGGCTGGGAATAGTCATTCATCATTATATTTTTCACTTGTGCCAGTTAAATGTGTAGAATTTAATTTCCTAGCACATACCAAATAATCGGTTACAGTATAAAACACGACTTACCAATGTTGATCCTATTTTTTCCTTGACATATTGGTTGAACTTCGGCATGTCTACAAAAAAACGAATGTAAATAATAAAATGATTACGTTTGTACGCCTAGAAGTAAATTGGCCACGACCGTGTCTGTAATGCAACCAAAATGTAGGCTGTTTATTAAATGCAAACCCCTAGGTTGCTGATTTTCTTATAAATGTTTACACAGAGATAGCCCAGTCACAATAACAAGGCATTCTCTTGATCACAAGCTACAAATAACAAGCACCAAGCAGCACGGACGATGCGGTGATTGTGATCACGTCACGACTAAAAATCACTGATATCAGAAAATCACGATATCAAATCACGCTGTGACTCACAAATCACGGTATCGCTCATCACTAGTGGGTAGGGTTGAGGCTCTGGTCATGGGGGATTCCATCGTTAGACACGTGGGGAAAGTGTGTGGAGGAAAGGGAACCAGGGTAGAATGTTATCCAGGAATTAGGTTGAGGCAGATGTTGAGGAAAGTAGGAGAGAGGGAGGAGGGGAAGGAGAAGGTGGTAGTGTTTCACGTTGGTACCAACAACGTAAGGCAAGCTGATATAAGTACCAACATAGTTGGAGATGTGTGGGATCTGGTAAATGCAGCACGGGTGAAGTTTAAGAAAGCGGAGATTGTTATTAGTGGAATACTGTGTAGGAGGGATACTGACTGGTGGGTGAGTGGGGATTTAAATGAGACTATGGAGTGGGTATGTGGGAAACTGGGAGTGAAATTTCTAGATCCTAATGGGTAGGTAGGAGAAAGGGATCTGCGCTCGGATGGCCTTCATTTAAACCACAGTGGTACGTATAAGTTAGGAAATTTGTTTGGAAGGGTAATAGGGAGGTACATTCAGGGAAACGGGATGGCCTAGGGAGCGGTGATAAGGGAACAGGGAACTGGAAATCAAGTAGGGATGACATAAAATTATTAGTGTTGAACTGTAGAAGTATTGTAAAGAAAGGAATAGAATTAAGTAATTTAATAGATATATATTTACCACATATTGTAATAGGAGTTGAATCATGGCTGAGAAATGATATAATGGATGCAGAAATTTTCTCACGGCACTGGAGTGTGTATCGTAGAGATAGGATAGGAAAGGTGGGAGGGGGAGTTTTCATTCTGGTGAAAGAAGAATTTGTAAGCTACGAAAAAGTTAAAGATGAGACACATGAAATTCTAGGTGTAAGGCTCATTTCTAAAGATAATAGGCAACTTGATATATTTGGAGTGTACAGATCGGGAAAGGGTAGCACTGATGTGGATTCGGAATTATTTGATAGGATAGTCAGCTATGTGGGAAACGACATGGAAAGAAATGTGATTGTAGCGGGAGATCTGAATTTGCCAGATGTCAATTGGAAAGGAAATGCGAATGACAGGAAGCATGACCAACAAATGGCAAATAAGTTAATATGGGAAGGACAGCTGATTCAGAAAGTGATGGAACCAACCAGAGGGAAAAATATTTTGGATGTGGTGCTGATAAAACCAGATGAGCTCTATAGGGAAACTGAAGTAATAGATGGCATTAGTGATCATGAAGCTGTTTTTGTGGTAGTTAAAAATAAATGTGATAGAAAGGAAGGTTTTAAAAGTAGGACTGTTAGGCAGTACCATATGGCTGATAAAGCAGGTATGAGGCAGTTTCTAAAAAGTAACTATGATCGGTGGAAAACGGTAAATAAAAATGTAAACAGACTCTGGGATGGGTTTAAAGAAATTGTTGAGGAATGCGAAAACGGGTTTGTACCTTTAAGGGTGGTAAGGAATGGTAAAGACCCACCTCATTATAATAGAGAAATAAAGAGACTAAGAAGGAGGTGCAGACTGGAAAGAAATAGAGTTAGAAATGGCTGTGGAAGTAAGGAGAAATTGAAGGAACTTACTAGAAAATGGAATCTAGCAAAGAAGGCAGCTAAAGATAACATGATGGCAAGCATAATTGGCAGTCATACAAATTTTGGTGAAAAATGGAAGGGTATGTATAGGTATTTTAAGGCAGAAACAGGTTCCAAGAAGGACATTCCAGGAATAATTAACGAACAAGGGGAGTGTGTATGTGAGGATCTTCAAAAGGCAGAAGTATTCAGTCAGCAGTATGTAAAGATTGTTGGTTACAGGGATAATGTCGAGATAGAGGAAGAGACTAAGGCCAAAGAAGTAATAAAATTTACGTATGATAACAGTGACATTTACAATAAGATACAAAAGTTGAAAACTAGAAAAGCGGCTGGAATTGATCAGATTTCTGGGGATATACTAAAGACAATGGGTTGGGATATAGTACCATATCTGAAGTACTTATTTGATTATTGTTTGGCCGAAGGAGCTATACCAGATGAATGGAGAGTTGCTATAGTAGCCCCTGTGTATAAGGGAAAGGGTGATAGACATAAAGCTGAAAATTACAGGCCAGTAAGTTTGACATGCATTGTATGTAAGCTTTGGGAAGGCATTCTTTCTGATTATATTAGACATGTTTGTGAAATTAATAACTGGTTCGATAGATGGCAATTCAGTTTTAGGAAAGGTTATTCCACTGAAGCTCAACTTGTAGGATTCCAGCAAGATATAGCAGATATCTTGGATTCTGGAGGTTAAATGGACTGTATCGCGATTGACATGTCTAAAGCATTTGATAGGGTGGATCATGGGAGACTACTGGCAAAAATGAGTGCAATTGGACTAGACAAAAGAGTGACTGAATGGGTTGCTATATTTCTAGAAAATAGATCTCAGAGAGTTAGAGTAGGTGAAGCTTTGTCTGACCCTGTAATAGTTGAGAGGGGAGTTCCTCAGGGCAGTGATATCGGACCTTTATGTTTTCTTATATATATAAATGATATGAGTAAAGGAGTGGAATCGGAGGTAAGGCTTTTTGCGGATGATGTTATTCTCTATAGAGTGATAAATAAGTTACAAGATTGTGAGCAACTGCAACGTGACCTCGAAAATATTGTGAGATGGACAGCAGGCAATGGTATGTTGATAAACGAGGCTAAAAGTCAGGTTGTGAATTTCACAAATAGGAAAAGTCCTCTCAGTTCTAATTACTGCGTTGATGGGGTGAAAGTTCCTTTTGGGGATCATTGTAAGTATCTAGGTGTTAATATAAGGAAAGATCTTCACTGGGGTAATCACATAAATGGGATTGTAAATAAAGGGTACCGATCTCTGCACATGGTTATGAGGGTGTTTAGGGGTTGTAGTAAGGATGTAAAGGAGAGTGCATACGAGTCTCTGGTAAGACCCCAACTAGAGTATGGTTCCAGTGTATGGGACCCTCACCAGGATTACCTGATTCAAGAACTGGAAAAAATCCAAAGAAAAGCAGCTCGATTTGTTCTGGGTGATTTCCGAAAAAAGAGTAGCGTTACAAAAATATTGCAATGTTTGGGTTGGGAAGAACTGAGAGAAAGAAGAAGAGCTGCTCGACTAAGTGGTATGTTCCGAGCTGTCAGCGGAGAGATGGCGTGGAATGACATTAGTAGACGAATAGGTTTGAATGGCGTCTATAAAAGTAGGAAAGATCACAATATGAAGTTAAAGTTGGAATTCAAGAGGACAAACTGGGGCAAATATTCATTTATAGGAAGGGGAGTTAGGGATTGGAATAACTTACCAAGGGAGATGTTCAATAAATTTCCAATTTCTTTGAAATCATTTCAGAAAAGGCTAGGAAAGCAACAGATAGGGAATCTGCAACCTGGGCGACTGCCCTAAATGCAGATCAGTATTGATTGATTGATTGATGATTGATTGATTGAAGTTTTTGGTGGGGCACGCTGCGCGTGGAGAGGGGCGGGCAAGAAAGGGAGGCGCCTTGTAGATCGATGTGGATCTCTCCTATTGGATGATTATATCGAGTAGACTATAGAGTGGAGAGGGGAGGGAGATGTAAGGCCGCGCGGTTGGAGCGCTGTGGAACCTTCCATCAACATTGGAGGGGGGAAGATGTTATTGACCTATTTCATGTTAATTGTACCTGCATGGAATATGGATGAATGCAAATTAATTTTTTTAATAGGGGAATAAAGTAAGGAACGATAGTATTATTATTATTATTATTATTATTATTATTATTATTATTATTATTATTATTATTATTATTATGAAAAAAGCAATTTACCTTCCGTCAACATTGGAGAGGGGAGAGATGTTATTGACCTTTTCCATGTGAATGTACCTTTATGTAATATGGATGAATGCAAATTAGTAATTTTTAGGTGAATAAAGTAAGGGACGTTATTATTATTATTATTATTATTATTATTATTATTATTATTATTATTATTATTATTATTATTAAAAAAACAATTTACCTTCCATCAACATTGGAGAGGGGAGAGATGTTATTGACCTTTTCCATGTTAAATGTACCTTTTATGTAATATGGATGAATGCAAATAAATAATTTTTAGGTGAATAAAGTAAGGGACGTTATTATTATTATTATTATTATTATTATTATTATTATTATTATTATTATTATTATTATTATTATTATTATTCTTTCTTCGTTTCGGCCTGCTGTGGACCACGTTATTTCAACCGTTTGCATCCTTGAGCTTTAATTCTTCCCCAGTACTCACGCATTCTTATTCTGTGAGCCTCCTTTCTTTCATCAGTCCACTTCTTGCCTGTTTTCAACTTTGGCCTTTCTTGGAACCTCTTGTATCCCTGGAGCTTTTTCTGGAGAGGAGCACGTTTCTGGATGTCTTCGAGTGTGATTCCTATTTCCTGAAGGTCTTTTTCAACTTCGATAAACCAGGGTCCCTTGGTTTTCTTGTTAAGAAAGTAGGAAAAGATGCTATTGGTCTGTCTCTGTGTGCTCATGCGTCCTATATGGCCATAAAAATGAATCCTCCTTTTCCGAATCGTGTCCGTTATCCTCTCAATATGCTGGTACAGATCGCTGTTGTGTCGTCTCCTGTACTCACCATTTTCTTTGATTGCTCCAAGAATCTTTCTCAGGATTTTTCTTTCTTTAGCTTCTAGCTTCTCCATCAGACCTTTTCTGATCATTGCAAGGCATTCTGCTGCGTACAGTGCTTCCGGGCGTACAACCAAAAAATAATGCCTAAGCTTGGCGTTGATGGACACTGATCGTTTGTTGTAGACATTCCTACTCAGTTGATATGCCATCTCCATCTTGTTGATTCTGTACATGATTGCTTCTTTCTCAGAGTTGTTAGGTACTACCCACTCACCTAAGTACTTAAACTTTTCCACCTGCTTGATTTTTCCCTGTTCCACAATGAGCTCTCTGGGAGCTGGCTTGATGTTGGTTAAAAACTCTGTTTTTTGGAAATTGATTTGGAGGCCAGATTTTGCTGCTTGGATTTTCAGTTGGTTAATTTGTTTTTCAGCAGTATCTAGGGAATCAGAAAAGATCGCTAGGTCATCTGCAAAAGCTAGGCAGTCTATGATAAGATCATCTTTCTTATATCCTATTCTAAGGCCATTCTCAACCTCTTCCTTGCACATCTAATGGGACACAGCTCTTTGTGTATTTTGGGCAGCGCTCTCAGTGTGGGGAGTTTAGGATGTTTGATGGTGAGGCTTTCTTTTTCTTGTTTTGTGAAAATTAAGTCTGTTTCCTTGATAGCTTGCTTTATTTGGTTTTAAAATTTAAACCTTGTTTCTTGAAAATGTTAGCTACTTTGTATGTGTTATTGTTAACATAGTTGAGAACCACGTAGTTTTCTTTGTCGTGTGTGGTGCTTTCCCGGCGACTTTTCTTATGATTATTTAATAGTTTGTCCACTGTGCCTGGAGGATGGTTGTTTTCTTTGCAATTCTTGAATACCGTTGTTGTTGATAAATTCTATTGTTTTTTCTATGTATTCATCTTTCTTCATTATGACTGTTGTGTTACCTTATCCGTTTATTTAACTAAGTCAACACTGGAAAACATGGCTTCATTTTTAACAAATTATTCGGCCAGTCAGGCAAATTACGAAGCCAAAAACTCAAATCACTTAAAATTAAAATCATGAACATAGACAAATCAATTACATTTAATAAGAAATGTCTATAATTAGAGCTCGTTCCTAAGTACATACCCATTAAAGCTAAACCCACAACAACTTCGGATAAAATATCAATATCTCAATCACAGTTACTATGGATCAGAAACGAAATCAAATTCGCGTACATAAGGAAACAGCAAATCAATAAACAAATTCTACGCATCCATTTAAACCTAAGCAACTTCTGGCACCGCACACAATTGACATCCTATTCCAACTTTTTACACGATTACATTAAAAAGGAAGCAATCCGGAAACAGAAGGTTATTGACAATAAAATACGTAACCTAATGTTTAAACAGAAAAATCCAGAAAACGCTAAGCACAACAAACTCGCGAATTTTCACCCTAGATTAATTAACAGATCAGAGACTACCTTCTCAAAGAATGAAATAGATCTGCTAGAGAAATGTCTCAAATTTAACTGCCAGGAACGTCATAACGAAAACAACATAAAACAGCTCATCACTGACGTAGAAATTGCCTGCGACAAAATACCCTCTCCACAAAGAGAAAAATAAAAAACGTAGCCACCAACGAAGCCCTAAAACTAATCGCACATGAAAATTCCACTAAGCAACCGAATTACGCCACTCAATACTCGGCATTGAAAACAGTTAAGAACAAAATTAAAAACGAAAACCTTATCATCACGAAAGCGGATAAAGGTAACACAACAGTCATAATGAAGAAAGACGAATACATAGAAAAAACAATAGAATTTATCAACAACAACGGTATTCAAGAATTGCAACGCGACCCTACAAATAAATTTCAAAACCAAATAAAGCAAGCTATCAAGAAAACAGACTTAATTTTCACAAAACAAGAAAAAGAAAGCCTCACCATCAAACATCTTAAACTCCCCACACTAAGAGCCCTGCCCAAAATACACAAAGAGCTGTGTCCCATTAGACCAATAGTAAATTTTTAAGATGCGCCAAGTTAAAATTTAAGCAAGCAACTGAACATCATTCTAAAAGAGAAAATTTCACTTAAAGGAGACAGGTCAATTAAAAACGGCCTAGCACTAATTAAAGAATTAAATAAACTTAAAATAACAGAGAGCACACGTATGAAATCCTTGCTAACATGTACACCAACATACCAATAAATGAATCCATTAAAATTATCGAAAACCTTCTTAAAGAAAACACCTCTCTACAAGAAACCAAAGAAATTATTAACCTTCTTAGAACAACACTACACCAAAATTGCTTTGCATTTAACGACAAAATCTATTGCCAAACCGTTATCAGGTATAATAGCAAACATTTTTCTGAATAACTTCGAAAACATCTTCTTAATGGGCCAGTTTTCAAAAGGAATCTTACACTGCAGCAGATTTGTGGATGACGTCATATGCATATATGATAATGACGTCACTAATGCAGACCAGTTATTAAACACTCCAAATTCCTTACACAAATCCATCAGCTTCACAATGAAGGCAGAAAATAACAAGAAAATATTTATTTATTTATTTATTTATTTTATTTATTTATTTATTTATTTATTTATTTATTTATTTATTTATTTCTTTATTTATTTATTTATTTATTAATGCCTTTCTTCAGTGGCGAAGTTAGGGCTCGAGGCCCTCTCTTCCACTTAACCACATACTAATCAAAACCATACATAAAATTATGAGATCTTTAAAATAGTTAAAACCAAACAAGAAATTAATAGAATTGAGAGCAAATTTAAATACATTACTAAGTTAATAATAAAACTAATTAAAAGTAAGAACTCTTAATAATGACTTATCCTCAGGCGCGCACACATTCATACTTCAACCATTCAGTTAGCTGTCCTCAGCAGCTAGTCTCGGCAGGTGACCTTAAACCTTTGTAAAGAGCTAGTTTCTCTGACCTGAGCTGGCAGGGAATTCCATAAGCTGGCGCCGGTCACTACAAACGATCTATTAATTTCATTCGTGCGGTGCACTGGGATAGAAAGAGTGGATCTGGAACGTGTATTTAAGTTGTGAAATGATGATATAAAGGTGAATTTAGAAGAAATATACAGTGGCTGACTTTCCGCTAGTACTCTAAATACCATCGTTAAAATGTGTAGCTGCCGACGTTTATCAGGCTTCAGCCATGAGAGAGTCTTACAGTATGGAGTAATGTGAACATCGTACCCAATATTGTAAATAAATCGCAGGCAGGAATTCAGTGCTCGTTGAAGTTTAAGTGTTTCTTCTCTTGACATATCAACTAGAACAACGTCACGATAATCAAGAATAATAATAATAATGTTATTTGCTTTACGTCCCACTAACTACTCTTTAAGGTCTTCGGAGACGCCGAGGTGCCGGAATTTAGTCCCGCAGGAGTTCTTTTACGTGCCAGTAAATCTACCGACACGGGGCTGTCGTATTTGAGCACCTTCAAATACCACCGGACTGAGCCAGGATCGAACCTGCCAAGTTGGGGTTAGAAGGCCAGCGCCTTAACCGTCTGAGCCACTCAGCCCGGCAAATCAAGAATAGGGAGAACCAGTGTTTGTATTAGTTTGGCCTTAAGCTCAAATGGAAATACATCCCTTTGCCGTTTAAGAGGGTGTAGCGCTCCAAAAATCTTTTTACAGATGATTTTCGTGTGATCAGACCAATCAAGTGTTTCATTCATAATTACGCCGAGATTTTTAACTGTTTTATTGTAGGGAATAATGTTACCATTCAGTAGGATAGGCGGGATTGCAATATTGTTTGCACAGTTCAGTAATTTTCGTGTTCCTATTATGATTGCCTGAAATTTTGTGGAGTTTAGTATAAGAGAATTTCGTTGTGCATATATACTGAGTCGTCGGATGTCATTGTTAATATCTTGTATTGTTTCATCTAAGTCTGAAGTCTTGCAGTGTCGATAAATCTGAAGATCGTCAGCATAGAGGTGGTGTGTGTTATTTCCTGTCACCGATGATATGTCATTGATATAAATACAGAAAAGTAAGGGCCCTAGAATACTGCCCTGTGGGGCACCACTAAGTTTCATTTTCCATTTAGAGACCTTGTCGTTTACTTTTACACGCTGCTGACGCTTACTCAAATAAGAACTAAAAAAACTTAAGCGCAGCCAGGTCAAAATTTAGTAGTTCCATTTTCTTTATCATAGTCTGAATGTCTATAGTGTCAAAGGCGCTACTGAAGTCAAGAAGGATAAGTATAGTAAGCAGTCGTTTGTCCATAGCATTTCTAATGTCTTCAGTAACCTTCAAAAGTGCTGTCGCGGTACCGTGCCCCTTCTTAAATCCAGACTGCAAAGGGTCCAAAAGAGCATTTTTATTTAGGTACTCCAGAACCTGCTCGTATACCTAAAAAGAAATTATTTATTTGCATTCATCCATATTACATAAAGGTACATTAAACATGGAAAAGGTCAATAACATCTCTCCCCTCTCCAATGTTGATGGAAGGTAAATTGTTTTTTTCATAATAATAATAATAATAATAATAATAATAATAATAATAATAATAATAATAATAATAATAACGTCCCTTACTTTATTCACCTAAAATTTACTAATTTGCATTCATCCATATTACATAAAGGTACATTCACATGAAAAGGTCAATAACATCTCTCCCCTCTCCAATGTTGACGGAAGGTACATTGCTTTTTTCATAATAATAATAATAATAATAATAATAATAATAATAATAATAATAATAATAATAATAATAATAATAATAATAATACCGTTCCTTACTTTATTCACCTATTTAAAAAAATTAATTTGCATTCATCCATATTTCATACAGGTACAATTAACATGAAATAGGTCAATAACATCTTCCCCCCTCCAATGTTGATGGAAGGTTCCACAGCGCTCCAGCCGCTCCGCCCTACATCTCCCTCCCCTCTCCACTCTATAGTCTACTCGATATAATCATCCAATAGGAGAGATCCACTTCGTTCTCCAAGGCCCCTCCCTTTCTTGCCCTCGCCTCTCCACGCACAGCGTGCTTCACCAAAAACTTTCCACGACCACAGTGCTCAAATATTGTTTGGTGACAACAGACTTAACATCGGCAGTCTAGATAAATACGTAAGTTTTTCATTATATTAATAATTGTATATATTTTACTTTTTGTCATTACTGTTTCATGTTTTCACTAATCTCTCTATCATTGACAAGCTTACGCTACGTAAACAATACTGTACATATATAAGCTTATTTTTAAGTGATTTGATAGAATCTGAGGATGTTCTTGTAGAACGAAACATGTCATTCTTTGTATGTTCGTGTGTGTTTTACAGATATGTTTATAGTGTTTTAATTTACATTGTATTTGCTGTGTGTTTGACAGACTGAAAAGCCTTTGTTACATTTAACTAAGTCAACACTGGAAAAACATAGCTTCATTTTTAACAAAATACCTACCGAGAGACGGGAGACGAATGGGAATCACCACCAATTACCAGTACCGGTATGCTCATAGGCTGTCTTAGCATACAAGTTGGCCGTTACCCTTCCTCATTGTTGTCAAACTTGTGTTTGCAGTTTCGATATGTGGATTCTTAATCAGTTTATCAATCAATCACTACTGACCTGTTGTTAGGGCAGTCGTCCAGGTAGCAGATTCTGCCTGTTGTTTTACAAGCCTTTGCTTAAATGATAGCAAAGAACTCGGAAATTTATTGAACACCTCCCTAGGTAAGTTATTCCAATCCCTAACTCCCCTTCCTTTGAATGAATGTTTGCCCCAATTTTCCCTCTTGAATTCCAACTTTAACTTTCCTGCTTGTAAAGACACCACTCAAAGTTATTCGTCCACTAATGTCATTCTACGCCAGTAGTATAATAGGCGGGTTCGGGCGCCACCGCCACCGCAGGCTCCCAGAGGCCACCTCCACCGCCACCACAGCCAGAGGCCTCCCAAATGCCTCCTCCACCACCACCACAGCCAGAGGCCTCCCAGAGGCCTCCTCCACCACCACCACAGCCAGAGGCCTCCCAGAGGTCTCCTCCACCACCCGCGGGAAATTTGAATTTGTAAACAAAGCCACGTGCTTTTTGACAGCTATCATCGACAACAACGCATCGCTTACCTCAGTACTGCCATCTTGACGGGCCTAAACCTCAGTAGTACCAACTTAACCTAACTAGCGCGAGATTTAAATTGGTAAACAAAACCACGTGTTTTTGACAGCCACGTGCTTTTTGAGAGACAACAACGCATCGCTAACCTCAGTACTGCCATCTTGACAGGCCTAAACCTCAGTAGTACCAACTTAACCTAACTAGCGCGTGGTAAACAAAGCCACGTGCTTTTTTGACAGCTGTCATCCGCCATCTTTAAACTACAGAGCACCGTGCTGCCCTCTTTATCGCAGTAGCTGCAAATTCGTCACCTGTCATCCGCAGTGCTGCCATTTTGGCGGGCCTAAACCTTAGTGCTACCAACTTAACCTCACTAGCGTGAGATAAACAAATCCACGTGCAGCTGTCATCCGCCATCTTTAATCCATAGAGCACAGTGCTGCCGTCTTTAGCTACTTACCTTTGAAATGTGGTACGTCACAGCTGTCATGCGCCATCTTGCATCCGAAACCTCAGTGCTGCACTCTTTAGCTAGATACCTTTGAAATGTAGTGGTGGCGATTTGAAAAATGCTTTATGCTCTTGTTTGGAAACAAAGCCATGTGCTTTTTTGACAGCTGTCATCCGCCATCTTTAATCCAGAGAGCACAGTGCTGCCCTCTTTAGCTACTTACCTTTGAAATGTGGTACGTCACAGCTGTCGTCCGCCATCTTGCATCGCAAACCTCAGTGCTGCACTCTTTAGCTAGATACCTTTGAAATGTAGTGGCGGTAATTTGAGAAATTCTTTATGCTCTTGTTTGGAAACAAGGCCACGTGCTTTTTTGACAGCTGTCATCCGCCATCTTTAATCCAGAGAGCACCGTGCTGCCCTCTTTAGCTACTTACCTTTGAAATGTGGTACGTCACAGCTGTCATCCGCCATCTTGCATCGCAAACCTCAGTACTGCACTCCTTAGCTAGATACCTTTGAAATGTAGTGGCGGCAATTTGAAAAAAATTTTATGCTCCTGTTTGGAAACAAACCTATGCGCTTTTTTGTCAGCTATCATCCGCCATCTTTAATCCAGAGAGCACCGTGCTGCCCTCTTTAGCTACTTACCTTTGAAATGTGGTGGTGGTAAATTCTACACGCTCTTGTTTGGAAACAAACCCATGTGCTTTTCTGAAAGCTGTTAACCGCCATCTTTAATCCAGAGAGCACAGTGCTGCCCTCTTTATGGCGGTGGCAAATTCCACGTGCTTTACAAACTCACGTGCTTTTTGACAGCTGTCATCCGCCATCTTGCATCACAAACCTCAGTTCTGCACTCTTTGAAATGTGGTGGCGGCAAATTCCACGTGCTCTTGTTTGGAAACAAATCCACGTGCTTTTTTGAGAGCTGTCATCCGCCATCTTTAATCAATAGAGCACTGTGCTGCTATCATGCGGGTAATTTCGTCAGCTGTCATCCGCCATCTTTAATCCACAGAGCGCCGTGCTGCTCTCTGTAGTAGCGGGCAATTTGAAAAGTTCTGTTACTTGTCATCCGTCTTCTTTAATCAACAAAGCATCGTACTGCTATCTTTAGCTACATACATTTAACATGTGGTGGCGGATAATTTGCAAAAAAACTTCCGTTAGCTATCATCCGCCATCTTTATTCAACAGAGCATCGTGCTGCTATCTCTAGCTACATACATTTAACATGTGGTGACGGCAATTTGAAATTCTATCTAGATGCCATCTTCAATCAACAGAGCACCGTGCTGCTATCCCTTTGAATTGTGGTGACGGATAATTTGAAATTCCGTTAGCTATCATCATTAATATTAGTGCATTCGCTAACCTAACCTCTCATCTACTATCTTGAAGGAGACTATACGACACCTCCTCTACCTCCTGCTCTTCCTCCTCCTCCTCCTCCTCTTCCCCTACCACCCCCGCCTCCTCCTCCTCCTCCTCTGTCAAGGCATAACTTTATCGAACACGCATCGCGAAGGCAAGAGTGTGCAGCGATATGAATGTTTAGACTTGCGGATTACGAAAGAAACATAACAAGACTTGAATCGAACACTGCACTCGATGTCGTTAACTTCAACATGTGATTAAAACATTGTCTGGTGTGTTCAGAACACTACATAAGTGATCAAGACTAGAATCGAACGCTGTACTTAATACAACATGTTAGGGGATACCTTTGTTCTAAGAAGATCAGATTGAAACATAACAAGACTAGAATTGAACACTGCACTCGTTGTCGTTAACCTTAACATGTGATCAGAACATTGATTGATGTGTTCAGATCACTAAACAAGTAGAACCGAACACTGTACAACATGTTAGGGGATACCTTTGTTCTAAGAAAATTAGATCGAAACATAACAAGACTAGAATCGAACACTACACTCGATGTCGTTAACCTTAACATGTGATCAGAACATTGATCGATGTGTTCAGATCACTAAACAAGTAGAACCGAACACTGTACAACATGTCAGGGGATACCTTTGTTCTAAGAAAATTAGATTGAAACATAACAAGACTAGAACCGAACACTGTACTCGATACAACATGTTAGGAGTACCTTTGTTCTAAGAAGATCAGATTGAAACATAACAAGACTAGAATTGAACACTGCACTCGATGTCGTTAACCTTAACATGTGATCAGAACATTGATTGATGTGTTCAGATCACTAAACAAGTAGAACCGAACACTGTACAACATGTTAGGGGATACCTTTGTTCTAAGAAAATTAGATTGAAACATAACAAGACTAGAATCGAACACTGCACTCGATGTCGTTAACCTTAACATGTGATCCGATACAACATGTTAGGGGATACCTTTGTTCTAAGAAAATTAGATTGAAACATAACTGTGCAACAAAAACAAAATGTAACCCATAGCCTACAGTTCGGTTTAGTGTGCTTGCCTCTCACCCGGCAGTCTCGGGTTCGATTCTCTTGGGATTAAAATATGTTTTACAGCCGAGTGCCCCCTACTGACGCATGAGTTTAAATCAAAAGAATCTGTTTTACAACTGGATGCCTTTCTAGGATTTTAAAAAGCAGTATCTAGCCTCTTACATCATACACTGTTGTTTTACGGTCGGCTGCCCTTTCTGACGCGAGATTTTAAATCACAAGAATCTGTTTTACGACTGGTTGCCCTTCCTGACACAAAACTAGCAGTATCCAGCCTCTTACATCATACACTATTGTTTTACTGTCGGTTGCCCTTCCTGACGTCAAAGAACTGGGATTAAGAATCTGTTTTACAACTAGATGCTCTTTTTAACAAGAGAATCGGGGTTTTACAGCTAGATGCACTTCTTAGATTTTAAATCGCAGTATCTAGTGTTACACTTCACAAGAATCTGTTTTACAACTGGTTGTCCTTCCTGACACAAAACTAGCAGTATCTAGCCTCTTACATCATACACTATTGTTTTCAACCAGTTGCCCTTCCTGACGTCAAAGAACTGGGAATAAGAATCTGTTTTACAACTAGTTGCCCTGTCTAACACGAGAATCGAGTTTTTACAGCTAGATGCTCTTCTTGGTGCAGGAACTAAGATTTTAAATCGCTGTACCACGAACTATTGTTTTACGACCGGATGCCCTTCCTGACGCAAAACTAATCGGTTAGGTGACTGGTAGTTGAGGTTTTGACGTGTTATCCTAACATCGCTATGAGGAACGCTAACCTAACCTCAGACGTGTTCCATTTGGCGGAGTCAAACTAGTAAGGTGACGTGTAGGTGTGGTCAACACGTATGTTAGTGTTTACCGAACCTTGGCCTAACCTCACACAGACACTTTGTAGTCTCCCCTTTGTAGTAGTGGCGGAGCTGTGACGTAATAACCGCGGGCGATTTAAAAATGCCTGCTTATCTTTACATAACCGAACGCGCATATCTCCTGCTGACAGAGCTGTGATATCACAGCATGACAAATGACTATCAGATCCCGCTACAGACATAACAGTGCGCTCTCGCTGCGACTTGGAAAAGCAAGGCTCTTTAGTCTCCAGCTAGTTCTTCCGTCCGGTCCCGTGCATTTAGGGCAGTTGCAAAATTCTCCTCATAAAACATTTGTAAAAGTACGAACTGCCTATATTTGTAACAATCAGTGGAAATGCATCTTTTTGGTGCGACTCATTTGGTTGTGTCGTTGTCCTTCTGAGTCCGAGTTCGCAGATTCAAATCCCGGATTGGGAAGATAGCCCTTAAAAGGGTGTTGTCATGGCAACAGCTGCGTGTCGTTGGTTTCTGGCAGCTCGCGAACCCCGTACTTTCTACTTACAAACATCCCGCATGCACTATTGATGCATGGGATGACTAATCACTTACAGCATTTTGGAAGGAGTGATACAACGTGCTGAATTTCGGACGTTGTGCAAGGAACAGCTGTCATTTAACCGCACATGTTCCATAACAGGGGTGCATTTGTAAATAAACTAAAGATGCAGAAAAGGAAATTTTATAACTACTTTTACACGTGCAGATATTCCATTATATAAAGAGTTGTTTATATGAAACTAATACTGTTTGGCGAAATACGATTGCAGAAGGCGGACGTCTATATGGAAACTCCTATGCATATCGTCTGGGAGCTTCGGCTGCATTCCGACCAGATTCTCCATAAATAAAAATGATGTCTGTGTATTCGTCGTTGCTAAACAAACTGGCCATTGCCGATATGCAGACAGTAAGTGTAGTGCTGCTGTACCATACACAAGCCTAGTACTTTGGGGTAAAAAACGAGATTTATTAATGCAAGACGACTAGCGCTGAGGAACATGTTGCGACGACCGTCCGTTTGCTAACACTTCTATTTCTGACGTAAGCTGCCTCCTGGTAGTAGCGCCCCTGTGAAAATCAGTTAGTGGAATCCCATTCATCGTTAGTTTAATGCGCGAAATTTATAAGTAGAAAGTACGGCACTCGTATATTAGCGTCGCAAAACCGTAACTTTATGCTACTATATTCTGTATCCCAGGCTTCCGAAGGAAACTAATAGGACGAGGTGAACCCTACCCAGCATAGGTTGTGACAGGTATTTTTCTTTACCAACTTACAGAATATCTACACCTATAAGCCTTTCTTCGCCACATTTGTATAAAACATCGCTTCTTTATAGCTTATCACACGACCTTTATTACAAAAACCGTACCGTATTTATTCTAAACCAGAATATTACATCTTTACTCACACTCTTTATTCTTACATTCATTTCACTTGTATTCGGAATATACGAGGATGAAATGCTGCAGTTATGTGGGGATGGGAATAATAGATGAAGACAAGGACGTATCCAGAGTTGGGACGGGGTCCAAGGAGTCGAGACACAACCGGAGTTTTAACGAATGTACTTTTATTAAGCATTTTATATATAACGTATATTATTATTTCGAGCATCCGGAGTCCGCCCCAACCCACCGCTCTTACTTGGAGCCGAGGACACTCATTTCCTTAATAGGTATTGTCTATCACATAGACTCTCTGGAAGTTTGGACAACTATCAAAATGAAATTCTGTATGAAAACCTACCTTAATGGGCACCCTTCCAAACTGAAATACTGGATACGCTACTGCTATTAGCATTGTTTATCCATAACACCCCCTGACCCGCCAACCCCAACGGCTGATCCGGGATACGCTACTGAGAAACTGATATACGTCACACGGAAGCAGAAACGGGTGGGGGAACAAATGATGATGATAATTTTTTTAGTACCAGTTATTTTCTATGTAAGTAAATAGTCAAATTATTTGAAAGGTTACAAGTCATTAACAGTAATACAGTAATGTGGGTACCTTTTGGGAAACTGCGTGTTATTTTGTTAGTAGCATTGTCCCTGAGAGGGGGAGATTGAACATTATTCAAGGTTTAAGATAACCGATCCCCTCGGGAATCGAACCCAGAGCCTTTTCAACCGACGACTACACTGACCACTCAACCAAACGTACAATAAAAATAATGGGAGCTAAAGGTAATTAATTTCGAATGTCCCAGACTCACCTGGTGATAAGCACTATGCTAAAATAGCATATTTTCCATGCGAACATTTGTACCGTTACTGTTAGTAGCGTTCTGTAAATTAAGTGTAGTTGAAATTGAGTAAGACGTTTCTCAACCCGATCACTGCCTCTATTACATCCGCTCTCTTTGGACTTTACATCCACTGACCGCCGTTCTGAATCTGGTAAACAGGTTTAAACATTTTTTGAAAGGTTGGCATTATCCACCCGCATTATGTGACTCTCTTCTTCCTGGTTCTATCAGACATTCTTTTGAGTTTCCTGAGGCGCTTCATTCTCCCTGTGTCTGAACTCCCCATTTCAGTCTTTAATGCGCCCCACATTTTTCTTAAAACCCTTCTTACCTCTTCCTACAGCTCTTGTATTTCTGCTGTTTTCATGGAGAACGTATACTCCGTAGCATAGAGACTTTCTGCTTCAATTAACGTCTTGTAGTGCCTGATTTTAGTTTTGATGGAGAGTTTCTTCTTATTACAGGTGTGCTTGGTCATTTGGTAGGCTTATTATAATTTCCTTGCTCTTGATTTATTTGCTCCATAGTCTAGACCAGGGGTTGGAAACCCGCGGTCCACGGGGCTTACACAGATTTTGTCATGATATAATGAATAAGAATAGTATGAACACTACACTGAATAAAACACTTCAGATGTCCTGCGACGTCAGAGAATCATAGAACATGTCTCAGCCTCCACCACAGCGGTGATCTTCAGTAACTCAAGACATTATTAGATATTTCAAGACTTATCAAGGTTAATATGTGATAGATTACCAGTGAGAAAGGAAACTGATGACTAATTTGGTACCGTACATATTCTCTTTTGCGGTGTTCATGAGAGCATTCCTGACACGTACAGACAGTGGCAGGTGGTTGTGTGAAAACAGCAGGTAATAAGGTGCAAAGCCTGACAGAAGTAAGTAAGCCATCATCATTGCTATTATTATTATTATTATTATTATTATTATTATTATTATTATTATTATTATTAGCCCGCGTGGTGGCCATGATCTTTAAGGCGTTAAATCTGTATGGTGTGACACGGTTCGACTCCCGGTGGTTGAAAGGAATTCACATTCAGAATGTTGTCAAGCAGGGTAGGACTTAAGCGTGCCTTAAGCCTCTCTGCAGTATTCACAAGGAGGGATGGGTGACGGTTCACGAACTGTGACTTCTCTCTGATATATAAAAATCAGGAGTGACGATTCTTACTTCCTACACTGTCACTGTGATTAACCGAGTGCTGATGTAACGGTATCCACGTAATGTCAGCGCCATCACCATGGTAGCCAAGAGTGTGCCTATTTGTAGTTGAGGAATGTTATTGTAAGAACTTAAACCTCGTCATGGCTGGTAGTATCAGTTTAGGATTTTTCATGTTGACCAGTAGTGTGTTATTATTATTATTATTATTATTATTATTATTATTATTATTATTATTATTATTATTATTATTAAGCGCACGTTCGAGACAATGCCTGCTAGGCAGGACTTACAAACACTTACAAGCACTAAAACACGAAACATATCATTCTTTGTTTAATAATGTGGTATGTCGTAGTATAATACTTATATTGAACTTGACTGAAAAGCTTTTAGGTTACATTTAAAGCTGCACTTGACATAAAACTCAACTCACTCTTGTTTGTTAGATGTTTATGAAGAAAGTACTGTACCAGGAAGGCCTAGGTCCTGGTCCATATTAATTGAAAGAAATGTTATTTCCAGCATTAAAGATCCGACCGACGTACGAACATCCATGTAAAGAATGTTCCAGTATGTGCCAGACCCTACGAGTACGCTAGGCGGAGTCAAGTGACGTCACCTGTCGCTCGAAGCTCACCTCCCCTAGAGATATTTCTCGAAATAATTTTTCTTTTAACAGCTTTTTAACACCTTAACCAATTTCAACGGGACAAACGCTGAATTATAGCAAACATCATAAAAGTTAATCCCTGTAAATTTCAAATTAATTCATCAAACGGTTGTTGAGTTATAACAATTTAAAGTCTCAACGAAATTACGTAATTACGGTCACATGGCCGAGAGAGAGCTGCCACCCCTCCCTGCGCTGGCATCTATATATGTCAAGGCCAGATAGCCCGCAAACGAGTGCAGTACAGTACAGTACCGTACAAGGACAAGCAGACGACTGTGTGAGTGAGATAGTGAAGAGACCGGCCCGCGTACAGTATGTTCGCGCAGTCACGGTAGAAGTACTTTCGTCGTATCTCCAGAACGCGAAATTCTATCGCCGATAAAGGACGTCGCACTGCAGTTAGTATGTCGCGTCGCGATTACAATATAATCCTAAAAAGACATTTAAGACTGTAACACGAGTGAACTTATTGGAGTACAAATATTAACTATTTCATTACGTGTGGACTTAGGCAACGTCAAGTAACATTAAACTTCTACAGAGCCTAATACTTAAGAATCACCAGAACTTATTTTTTTCTCTCGAGTATTGCATTATATTTCTTTATTCACGTCACATCAATATGTTGAATGAAAAAGTAAGAACTTTTCTGAGTTAATATAACAGGATTAGCAGAAAATCTAACTTAATGACTGTGTTCACAGACTGTGCTTATCGACTTGCTTTTTTTTTTTCTTTCTTCAAGTGTGAACTGTGTGATTAAGAACGTTTCAATAACGACTGTAAATAGTATTTAGTACAGAAAGGACTGTGATTCTTCATACGCCATAAATAGTGTTCAACAGTGTAAGTGATAACCAGTCGCACTAAATGAATTTTCGTGTGCGAAACTCAACAGTTCCAGCTGTCATCACCTCATCGGGAACGTCAACATCGCCGATCCTGATTCTACATGGAACATTCCAGATGTCCATCTTTCGACATTTGGTAACAACAGTTCTTGTCATAAGTGAGTAACAAACTGACTAAACTTTTTCATTTATTTTGAACAGTGAAACTTCAGTGTCGCGTGTGAACAATTTCCATAATTTCTCAAAAGTGATAAATTTAATTTCAATTTCATTTCTCGTAGAAAGACTGTAGGATTTCAAGTGTGTTGTATAACGAGATTGACGAACTGAGAACTGAAAACTTTTAATAATTTCTCATATCCATTTACCATTATAAAAGTGTGCTTAGGTTTAAAAAGACTTTAGGTGGAATTTCACACATATGAAAGACTTTGAAACCAATGATATTTATGCCATTTTTTTTTTCAAGAAGATTATTTTCAACATTTAATTTCAATATAAATTTTGAGTCAACAATCATACCGCAGGGTGAGAAATTAATAAATTGTTTTGAAAAAAAATTATTTACCATCTATTATTCGCTCTGCGAGACTATCCTTCTCTGTATCGGCTCCAAAACCCAGTTCCACTCCCTGAGGTCCTACTCATGCCCTTTGCCCACAACTTTTCCTGGTACAGTACTGATCAATTTGTAAATTCTAGTTGATGTTAATAATCTATATACCGTATCTTTGGGGTAAAACTCACAAAATTCCGGCGATGAGCAGGACTAAACTCTATCTGCTATGAAATTATTCACTTCTCATGATGCTGTGTTTAAAAAAATAATTTTTTAGTCAGCCAGTAGTTATCGTAATTTAAAACCAAAATCATGCCCAGAACATTTCAGCGAATATTAATCTCAATGAATGTGGCTGTTCATAATCCTAGTGAAAACTTGTCTCTTTTAAAGTCCAGCATTAATTGCACTAGGTACATGTGAAAAATATATGGCTAGTTTATAGGAAGTTTGGTATGTAATGCGGAGTGCAGTCTAAAGTGGTGGTGAGCTCAGTGGGATTGCTTGTATTCTACATCTGCAGCAAAATCTGTTGTGGCATTTGTAGTGCCTCTTTATTTGGTTCATTGCAGCAAATTGTATCCCTTAATCCTGTTAATCATTTCATGGGTAAAGACCTAACATCCTGCACAATTGAATCCTGCTGAAGAATGGGAGCTTAAAATTTGTGTGATAATTGCATACAACAACAGACTGAACATGTAATGTTTAAGGACCTGTCAACATCTGACAATTATGAAGTTCATCACTCAGGATATGATTTTTGAGAGTGTACATATCCTAAAAATTATCATAATCAGCCGAACTTAACCAAACAGACTCTGAAAAAGCTTCAATGTTTCCGTCATTGTAATAACATGACAAAATAATAGTTGCCAAGTTCTCAGATATCAAACAACAGTGAAGTACTGATTCAAGAATTGCACATTTTCGGGAAAAGGTTTCTCACGAGTGGAAAATAATGAGTATTTAAAAAAGGTACTTAAATTTGTCTCTGTTGAAATAAAGTGTGTATAAATATGTCATTCAGTAAAATATTTTATGGTAATCTAGCAACCGTGCAGGGTGTGATGTGAAGTATTGATGGAGAGCCTCTATTGCGTGTTCATCTCCCTTTATACAGATCCATGGCCTGCACAACTCTCAAGGTAGCAAATTAACATTACGTCACATATTCTGAGATAGAATCGGGGTGCAACAAAGCTTGTGCAGTGAACTGGAATTATTCTCTAAGGTGAAAGTCAGGTCCCGCACAACACTATCGTTGTGCCTGTCTGTTTGCAGACCAGTTTTGTTGTACGGGAGTGAATGGTGGGTGAATTCAAAGTATAAGTAACACACATGAAGGTAGCGTGAATAATCGGTGGTAAAAGTAGATGGAAACAATGGCAGGGAGTTAGAGGTAGGAGATAAAGTCTACGTTATGAATGAACTGTTATGGATGAAGGTAAACGCGTATAGCACCTTCAGTTGAGGGGTCATGTGAGGCGAATGTAGGAGAAGTAGTAGGAGACCATAATACCAATAGTTAGACTGAGTTTCCATTAATTTAATGACAAGAGGTATAGACCTAATCAAGGCCTCAGAGCTAGTTACAATAAGCTAGAATGACATAGAGAGGCGGAAGTGCTTTCTGGCTGAAGTTAACTTAACGTACGTCCTCCATATTTGCTGTGGTCACGTAATCAAAGGGACGTGGTTCTCGAATTACGAAAAATGTTAAAAATACACATTAACAAATCACGGGTGAAGAATTAGGGACCATTAGTCGAAAGCTTAGAGTATTGCAATCGTATAGTGCGAACAGCGCCGTTTCATCCTCCAGCATCATTTGGAAAGGACATAAGAATTATCGTCATACAGTGACATACGATCAGCCCAAGAAATCGGAATCCTGCATAGCTGTTGCGGTTAAGAGTAAATGTCAATATAAATTAGTATTTGTGACGGAAGTCCTTTAAAAATGAAGGAGACCTACGATAGGTTACAACCTCATTGGGACCATATTTCATTCCCGTGAGTAGCAATGTAAGTGACCCTCCTCACGATATCGGACTATTTGCTACTTGTTTGACGTCGCACTAACACATGGAAGGTTTTCGGTGAGGGTGAGATGGAAAAGGGCTAGGACTGGGAAGGAGGTGGCAGTGCCTTTCATTAAGGTATACGCTGTCGTGAATATGAGAATCTTCGGAAACCATCTTAAGTACTGCCGACTGTTCGATTCGAACACACTATCTCCCGAATGCAACCTCATAGCACCCTTTGTGAGTTGGGGTGGTAGAATAACAACCACCGTATCCCCTGCCGGTCGTAAGAGCCGACTAAAGGGCGCCCAACGTGATCTTCATTTGGGATTGTGGGTTGGCCACCACAGGGCTTTTAGCTGAGTCCAGGTATTGCCTCCACTTACTTGTGCGAGTCTCTTCACTTTCATCTATCCTACCCGACCTCCCTTGGTCAACACTTGTTCTTCTCCGTCCACGACGGTATTAGGTTTGCGAATACATAGGGAGTCTTTAATTTTATGCCCTTCGTCGCATTTGCCTCCTAGGGGAGATGTAGGAAAAATATATGACTCGAAAATATATTTTTCAAAGAAATTATTTTATCATAGCACAGAGTCTCATTAACATATTCCCAATGCTCCGTGGCGAAAAAAATGTACCTACCTGCCACAAAACAATGAAAATTTACGTACGTGCGTTTCTGCCACGCCCACGTGACAAAGAGTAATTGCCTGCTTGTAAGTTGTATTCCCATTTCCTGCAGGTACTACTTTCAAAAAGTGTTATTTCTTTGCACTATTCTTGCAGGTAAGACTTGGGCTATGATCTAGAAGGCTGTGTGTTTGTCCTTACGTGATTTGTTATTGTTGCAACTGTTTCCATGTAAACATCAAGTAAAATACGTAAGCTAAAATATTCAGAAATTCCATCAAATGTGTGAAAACATATCCAGGTGCTGATATCAACTCAGACCATAGCCTACTGTTTGCTTCCATGAATCTCAGGCTGAAGAAATGTCATTTAAAGGGGAGTTTTAGTCGGATTGAGATTCAGAAGCTTCAAGATCAAGCACTGAATGATGAAGTTCAGTCAGCTCTACGTGTAAAACTTGCGGAAGTTCAAAACAGCGTTAATATAAATGATGTTGAAGGCACTTGGAATCATATCAAATGTGCAATTAACGACGTAAGTCAAGTAAAATTAATGAATGCTGGAAGAAGGAAAAACAAGCCATGGATGACAAAAGAAATCCTGAAACTGATGGACCAGAGAAGGTCTTTTAAAAACAAAGATCCTGTAAAGTACACAATTTTGCAGAATTTAATACGACAAAGAATAAGGAACGCAACAGAACAACAACTCTCTGAGGAATGCAACGAAATAGAATTAATGAATTCCAAACATGATTTTTTTAACATGTACAAGAAAGTGAAACAAGTAACTGGTGCATATAACAGGAAGGGTAGTGGAGTCCTCCTTAATAAGAATGGTGACATCTTAGCGAGCACAGAAGAGAAACTTAAGGAATGGATGGAATATGTACGAAATCTCTTCTTGGATCGCAGAAATGTGGATCATGGTGTTTGGGCAGACGATGGTGTGGAAATCACACGTGCAGAAGTAGAATATGCCATAAGAACAGCGAAGAATGGGAAGGCTCCAGGCCCTGATGACATGTATGCCGAGATACTGAAACTCCTTGAGAAAGAAAAATCCCTTTCATTATTAGTTGACCTATTCAACAGTATCCACCGCAGTGGAACCATTCCTCGAGACTGGCTCAAATCGACTTTCGTAATATTGCCTAAGAGAGCCAATGCAAAATTCTGCAATGAATATAGAACAATTAGTTTGATGAGCCACGTTCTGAAAGTATTCCTAAAAGTCTTGCATGCGAGAATTTATCATAAATGTGAGGAGAATATCGGAACCTCGCAGTTTGGCTTCAGGCATGGTTTTTGTACTAGAGAGGCATTATTCAGTCTGCAATTATTAGTCCAACGGTGCCGAGATGTCAATGTCGAAGTTTTTGCTTGTTTCATCGATTACGAAAAGGCTTTCGATACAGTCCGCCATGATGAACTTATGAACATTCTTCGGGAATTAGGACTTGATGGACGGGACATTCGTATTATTGGTAATCTCTACTGGAACCAGTGTGCTGGCATAAGAGTTGATGGTCGTGTCTCGGAAGAAGTCTCGATTATGAAAGGAGTTCGCCAAGGCTGTATTCTTTCCCCCATGCTTTTCAACATCTATTCAGAAAAGATTTTTCGAGATGCTCTTTACGGAAAGACTCAAGGAATTGTGGTTAATGGTTTCAACATAAATAACATCAGGTACGCCGATGACACTGTGCTACTTGCAACCAATCTCCAGGATCTACAGGAACTACTTAATGCTGTCACTGAAGCCAGCAGCGCAATGGGCTTGAAGCTTAATGTAAAGAAGACCAAGTGGATGGTTATAAGTAGGAATGAAGATGGCATTCGAGGTAATCTCACAACAGCGAAGGAACAGATCGCGAGAGTGGCAACATTTAAATACCTGGGATGTCACATCAATGATAACTGGGACCTTACTCACGAGATCCGATGCAGAATTGAGCAGGCCAGAACTTCTTTTCAGAGACTTAGGAAACTTTTGACAAGCCGTGACCTTTCCATTTCACAACGACACGACTACTCCGGTGCTACGTTTTCAGCATTCTGTTGTATGGCGTTGAGGCATGGACACTAACTGAGACCATGTGCAAGAGATTGTAAGCATTTGAAATGTGGACGTACCGAAGGAAGCTTAAGATACCTTGGACAGCTAAAATGACCAATATAGACGTTTTGCACCGTATGAACAAAGAACCAGAAATTCTCACTACCATCAAGAGAAGGAAACTAGAATACTTTGGTCATATGATGCGGAACTCTAAATACCACCTTCTGCAAGTAATACTCCAAGGGAAAAGTATTGGAAAACGTGGTCCGGGGAGAAGTAGGACATCATGGCTCGGCAACTTGAGCCAGTGGCTTGGGGTGACAAAGCTTACTCTGTTCAGAATAGCTATGAACAAACAACAGATCATGCTACTGATCGCCAACGTTCTGCGAGGACATGGCACATGAAGAAGAAGAAGAAGAAGAAGAAGAAGTATTTGTTAATCAGCTATGGGTTGATTATCTAGGATTTTTAAGAAAGTTAAGAAGACTCAAATAGGGAATATTACATCAAGAAACAACACCCGTTTCCTAAAATAGGTTAGAAATCCTACTTTACCAATGAGGGGTGACTTTGCTGGAGACAATGCTGCAAATATCGTTCCCCCAGTGAAAACCACACCACCAAATTCCTCCCGTCAGAAACTGAAACTTGGACTGTTCGGAGAGCGTGTGAAATGTGACATAGGCCTAAATAGTTGACATTGAACTTCTCTCTGCTATAAATATTGCATGTTGTTTTACATAGTGTTGACAATAGAATAGGTCTTGCTTGTAATCTACAAATAGTGTGCAATAACTGCAAAGGTAGTAAGTCAGTGAACACTTCAAGGTCTGCTAACTGGCAATATGAAGTAAACTTCGATTTGTGTACGGAATGAGATGTACTGGAGTAGGGTGCAAACTTATTTTGTAGCATTATGAATATGCCACCACCTCCTGCAAGATTCACTGCTCTAAGAACTGCCATTCGGAAGAGTGTCAGCGTTGTTTGTGGACTGCTGCAGCTGTGAGTGACAATGAGAATAGTGTACATCTTGTGGTGGCACATGGATGAAGCGAGGCCACCAGTCCCTTCATGGTGTATCGACGGTAGTTTCTTTGGACAGAGACAAAGTGTCGGACATAGAAGCAATTCGCAAGCACAGTCCTATGTGTGCTGTTAGGAGCAAACATAATGACAAGTAATAGGAAATCGAGTAGAGTAAGATACATGAAGTGACCTGTGATAAAAAGTTAAATGGTTCAAGAGGCAGTATGGAGACTGCTGGAATGAAAGCAATATTTAGTCGTTCTGTCCAAAAGTACGTGTTCGGTGTGTAAAATAGTTCGGAGATGGCGACTCCAGTGTTTAACAGGCAGTGTGTGAAAACCAACCGTGTGGAACTGACTGTGTATCTGAAAAACTGGAATGCATACAGCATATTAAACGGATGGGAAGTAGGGTGAGGAAGGCGGTAGCTGTTTCGAAAGGGGAAACTCTGGATGATGGGAAGCCACTTGGTGGTAAAAATAAACTCAATGTCAAGAGAATAAATTATGTTCAGTGTTATTATGGTATGGCAATCAGGAACAACATACAGGATGTGAAAGCAATGCAAAAATCTGTGTGAGCTATTTATTTCCACTTGCTGTCAACAGATGAGTACCGAATACATGGTTTGTGTCTGGAATGCTTGTGCAAATATAAAAAAGCACAAATCAATGAAGACTCATTTCAGCATAAATATAAACTTCTTGCAGCCGTGATGAATGAAATAAAGCCTACTTATAGAGTCTTTGGCACCCAGACTTGCTGAAGAGTTGTGTCCATGGAAGAACGCAAAATCCAAATGAGAGTCTGAACCGTCTCATTTGGAAAAGGTGGCCAAAAACCACATTTGTATCAGCAAAGGCTGTACAGATTGCAGCTTTTGATGCAGTAGTAGTTTATAATTTTTATAGTTATTAATAATAATTGTTGCAAATCTGGAAGAGTTGATACAATTCGTAACCTCGGTTTCTCTCCAGGTGAATTCATTTTGAGGATTTTTTAAAGACATTGATGACAAACGTCCTCCTGCAGATGCAGCAGTGGAAAGAATGTCTACTTGAAGACAAAGACTCAGAATACGCATGTGGTGATTTTTAATGAAGAACACCAAGTGTGATATATGTTCAAATTTAAAGTCATTTTTCTAGGAACGTGACTTTATCACATTCCTGCGCATTTTTCTCAGAAACTAACGGAGAATTATAACATTAAATTTTGTACAGATGCAAATATAAGTTCAGTAAAGGTTTTGGTGGAAGAATATTTCGATAAATTAAGGGATACCTATGTTACAGCCATGGAAATATCGTTAAAGAGGACCCAGAAATTTCTGAAAATTTTAAATACCTCGTTTTTAAACTACTTTACTTCAAACATTTTCTCTTCCGTCGATTTTTTTTGTACATACATTGACTAAAGCTACGCTGAATTTCAGGCGTCTATCGCCAGCGGTGTAAGAGAAAAAGGTACCGGTACATACTTTTTTCAAAATTTCAAATTTATTTTTTTCAATTATTTTAAATAGTAAGTCATGGCACTGAATAAATTTTGTAGAATTCCTTAAGCTATACTGTTTTCAGTTTTCTATGTTCAATAATAGCCAATAAATTAAGAATTGCTGCAGTGTAATTTTGCCTACATCTCCCCTTAAGGCAGACAACTTGTTTTCGAAGCGACGGACTCCTTCCGTTATTTGCCTTTGATTAGTGTTGAGAGGTGCACTTCCCCTTAAAACAACCACCACCACCACCACCACCACCACCACCACCACCACCACCACCACCACCACCACCACCACCACCACCACCACCAATAAGTTTACATTAACAGCAAGGTCAACTCGCTCGGTACTGGGTTTACTAGGTGAAATGTAACTTTAAAATCGTAGCCTAATATTAATTATTGGTGCGACTGACACCCACAATAAACTCTGTATAAACTTCACAAACAGCTGTAAAATACTGTTTTTACTATGCTTGCTGCGCGTTTGACAGAAATAGGCCTACATCAAACCAATGCCCAAGCACAAGACATAGAGAATGACACATAGCTTTCAGGACCATTACGGAGAAAACAAAGAAAGAACTTGAATATCAAACTTCAGTGAATCACTTACCAACAGCAGATGGAAACAAAAATAAACTCTCAGCGACGAAAGATAAACAGGTAGGCTAACAAGAAATAATCATTTATGATAAGTCGGAAAGAGGGAATATTATCTACCGTAATACATACAACTGAAAACATGGCTGCACTTGATGAAAATTCCTGCATACAGCCCCCCTAAGTTGCTCTAGCCTGTTGGCTATTTACAAATAGAGGATTCTGGGGGGGTTTAGTAAGTTCACAGAGACTGCACGAGCCGTACGATCGCTTGCTGGCACAAGTCAAACATAGACAAGATATTTAAAAAATACAAAAGTAAACTAAATATATAAAAAGTTAAAGCAACACAATACTCACCACAAGTGGAAGAGGTGGGATCAAAAATATCCGAAGATAAATTAAAAATAAATGGCACTGTAAGAAATAGTTGAAATATCTCCAAAGTAGAAGACAGACGTCTGTTCTTGGTAAATAGAGTAACTATTTAATTAGTGGAACAAGTGAATTAAAGTACATTAATGGAAAATATGCCCTATAAATTAAAAAGCAAGTAAGTAATTAAAATCATTTAATTAATAAATTAAAAACTTAATGAGGACTGCATTAGTGAAGCAAGTGAACTAAAATACACTAATGGAAAAGCCATCCTATAAATTAAAATGCGAATAACTAATTAAAATCACTTAATTACTGAATAAATTAGAGACTTAATGAGGACTGCCTTTAGAAGAATAAGGTTTAACATGACCAAGGTCGTGATTCTCAAAACTAGTGTAAATTTTGGTGAAGTAAAAGAAACGTATTTTCTACTTTACAAATCACCTCGACGTTACATTTCACCACTTCTTTCTTTTTCCTTTTTGCTTATACGAGAATCAAGAAATTAGCGATCACAGGGGTCAGATCCTAAACTACGTTTAATACATATAACCTGTCCCAAAAACAGAAAAATGTGACCAAGAAATGAAAAGAATATCAAACAAGTGATATTAAAGAAGGGATCACTTGCAAATCTCCACAAGGAGCAATATCTAGGTCACTCCCAGTCGAATCAACAAAAAAGTCACTATCACCAAAACTGCAGTTGTCATGAAAACGAGTGACCAATCACGAAAGAAGGAATAATAATGGGATAAATCCAAAGAAGGAAAGAAGTACAACAAGAAGTTAAACGCATAAAACAGCAATAAATGAAATTAAACAAGTAGGAAAAGAATAGCGCTGAATCCAAAACCCAAACTGAGATTCCGAATTCCAGGCGAAATCTCACGTGATCTCTGTACCTTGAATAACTTAAATCCATTGTGTTGCTCAAGACCATTAATGATTAAATTATTTTCAAGTACCGTATTCTCAATTACGCAATTAATAAATAATAATAATAATAATAATAATAATAATAATAATAATAATAATAATAATAATAATAATAATAATAATAATAATAATAATATATTATCATCAAGGTGTATGTAGCAACATTACCAGCATACGATTTACAATCAAAACTCCTTAGGAGGTATTAACTACATTAATCATAATCAACCGTTTTACATTTTAGTTACAGATGGAACGAAGGCTACAATTTCTTCTTTGAGATCCTAATAATGCAAACAGTTCAGAGGAGAAAACAAATATCCAGAAGTCATATCTGACCATTCCAAGATGGATGAATAAAATTGGAATGACGGTGAACTTACATGATGTCTTCAGATTTGTACCAACGCCGTGGCGTCTGTAACGTAATACTCACTCAGGTAAAATTAATTCAGTAAGAATAAAATAAAAGGAGGACACCTTCCAACTAACCAAAAAGTAAATGGTTCTGAGGGTATAAAACCCTCGTACAAACGGATTTTATCTCGGGTTCATAATGTAGACTGAAGCCAGACACTTATGTGCCCACCAAACCCATCTCACTCGCATCATGGCTGATCGTTCACTCAACTCGGCAGGCTAGCCCATACCAAACAGAAGCCTCTCCAAGCCTGCCCAAGCGTACCAAATGAGACTCGGGACCGCAGAATATTACTCGTCGTGAGTAAATTAAATACATGATACATTAAAGATAAAACATACCTCGTAGGGCGGAGAGGATATTGCCGGTCCCAAGATATAGTGGGAGAGGTTACAAGGCTTGCCGACTGAATGCTGAAAGGCTTAACAATATATAATTAAGATGTTTGTATGGTTGTGAAAATGTGTAAAATTTACTTTGCACAGGAATACCCTGGAAGCAGAATTCAGTTATTCAAATGATATACACCTCACATTTCTTTAAGATTTCTCATCATGGCTTAACCGTTACATAACACTGCATTTGAGCCATCGCTCACTAATGACAGATACTTTCAACTGTCACGAGGGAAGCTGAAAACCGACAACGCTGAGCAAACATTTAGCTGTTACCAGTAGCTTTCAGGGAGATAATTATCATATATCAGTCACTCAGCTCATGGAATGGGAAATAAAAAACACGACGGTGAACATGGCATGTATAAACGACATTATCACTCTGATACACGACATACTCAACTAATGGTTGCTCACATAGTGGCATTTGACAACTCCTGGTGTATAAGTTAATTTTTCACGTGTATTGGTGTTATTTAAATTACCTGCGGCATTAGTGACGAGATTTCTGTTAATTTCTTCCAACTGTTTCGAGTCCTGAAGTGCAGACATATTGTTTAACTCTTCTTTGACATTGATCATGCACTTGGAAGATAATCATCTACAAAGCCGCGCTCCGAAGTGAAGAGTAATACAAAACAATACGGCATTAGCAAGTTGGCAAGAACTCAAACTATTGACTGTTACATAGCACCGTCGCAATAATCTCTTGCACAATCCATGACACGCCATTTCTCTTTTAGCACACGAATAGCGCTGTGTCGGAACAACTTCACATATCGTGCCGAATTTCCAGACCAGGAGAACACTAAAAGCAGAATTTTATTACGGTTTAAACGACCACAGAACATTTTAATGCCATCTCTTCTTTTCCTTCTGGATTTGCTGGTGGAATGGATTGCCTTCATCCGTTGGTCCTGAAATACCTTCCCCAATGTCAAAAGTATGATTCTAAGGAGCAACTCATGAGATCTTCCCGAGGTCTACTTGACTTTATCATTTCTGGCGGAGTCCCATTCGAGCTTCGCCTCTATTTTTTGGTTCCTCACTCACTGCTTTGAAGAATAAATGTGGTGGCATTCGCCCTACTGCTGTCGGTACCGGTTTGGGTCGACTAGCTGCGAAAGTCTTATGTTACAGAATTCGTATACCTGCTATGGACATCTTATCACCCCACCAACTTGGGGTGTGTGTTCCCAATGCTTTCCGTGCCGCACATATCTATGGATAGTCTCCTCATCATTGCCAGAAAGCTTTCGTTAAATTAGACTTTAGTAATGCTTTCAAAGAGTTCCATCGTGATGCTATGTTGTTGGCAGTGAAGAATGACTTTCCTTGCTTCCATCCATCCTTGTGTATATCAGTGCAGCTAACAGACAAGTGATCTTTCCCTTCACAATGTGACGCACTCGGTCCTGCTCTTTTCGCAGTTACTCTTCAGTCGATTGTCAACTCCATTAATAAAGAGTTAAACGTTTGGTATTTGGATGAAGTTACCATTGATGGTGAACCTGACTACGTCCTTTCATCTCTGGATTACATTCCCACACAAGCTGCAAACATTGGTCTACATCTTAAATTTTCTATGAGCGAAGTGGGTTTTCTTGGCGTCCATTGTACGAGAAGTTTAATGCTTCTTCACCTTGAATTCGTCTTTTAATAACAGCCGATACTTTCACAGTTGGCGCAGCGCTATCCCCTGGAGCTCTGTGCAAATTATTGGCTGAAAGTACGACGAAACTTTAGCATTTTATCACGTCTTTCCATGGTTTCGTCACATTAAGCCTTCTTCTTGCTCCGCACTTCGTTTTCCAACCCGTGATTGATGTACTTCCCGCGTTGATCGCCGTCTCAGCGTGAGACCTCAATATTGGGAGAATTCGATTTTGTGTTAAAAACTGGGCGCGAAACCATCCTCAAGTGCTCCGTGAGTGGAAATGCTTGGCCACCGTCTGTTTTCCTCTTCGTTCTGAAGGCCTCGGCATTTGTCGTGCTGCGGATATGGCGATTCCGCCATTTTAGGCGTCTTTCCACGTTTCTGTTCGCCTTGTCGAGACTCATCTTCTACCTAGTGGATGCGTGGACCCTGGTGCTGCCCTACAAGAGAGCGCATCTTGGTGGTCAAGCTTGGTCGGCGTAATTCCCCCTGATATTGGCAAAAGAATTATTCAAGCTGCTTGGGATGCTGCTGTTATCAGTCATCACCACTCGCTTCTGCAGCAGCCAACTAGTAGTCTTCAAGACAAAGCCTTTCTCCTCGCTGCTTCTTCTCCTGAATCTGCTGCATTGTTCCAAGCATTGCCGTCGCCTTCTCTTGGTCTTAATCTTTCCAATGAGAGTTGTGGCTTTACGCTTGGGAGCAGCCGTCTTCGAACCTCACCGGTGCTCAGCTTTTGTGCCTGTGCTGATCGACATGGCCTCCATGGCCTTTCCTGTTGGGAAGACACATAGGCCACTCCACTATAAACGATGTCATCTTGCGGGTTCTGATTTCAGCAGACTTTTCTCCTGTGCGAGACCCTACTAGCTGCTGCCGTTCAGATGATGAATAGCCAGATGGTATGACAATTGTGCCATGGTAAAAAGGTAAATCTCTCTTGTGCGATTTTACCTGTGCCGACACATTTTCCCAGTATAATCTTCCCCTTTCATCACTGACGGCTGGAGGAGCACCCGCGAATAGGAAATATGCTAAAAAAATTAAATACAGGGATTTGTTGGACAAACTCTTCGTGCCAGTAACCATTGAAACGAATGCTATTTGGGGTGACGAGGTCTTCAATTTTATCAAAGAGACTGGCCAACGGAATGCTCGTATTTCCGGCGATACGCGATCAACTGCTAAACTTATTCAGCGCAACATCATAGCTCTAATGCGTGGTGACGTCGCATCCATTCTTGAGATATTACGACCTGGTAAAGACTTGGATGACGTTTTTCTTCCTTAATGAGTGACCTTGTATTTTATGATATCCAGGATATATTAGATTAATATTTTAATAAATATTTAAACATATTTAAACAGATAAAATACGTTTCTTTCAATAATTCATGTGATTTGACATTTTTACAAAAGGAACAGAGGTGTACTGTACCGCTGGCTATTTAGGATGAGAGATTATCTATAATGAGCTGTATTTGATACACTACTGAACCACTTTCTTCTACCCAAGTTCTTCTTATGAATATCAACTGTAAAATGCATCCAATTTCCTGGAATAAATACGTAACTATTTAAGAATAGGCGTTCCAGTTTAAAGATACCAGGAATTTTTACATATTTATTCATAAAACCTTACAATAATATAACAATATTTTGGAGCCGCATCACGAGTCATAATAATGGAAATTCAGGATAGAGGAAAATTTCAGATCGTTTATAATTAGGCCTAATCTTACACTTTTCAGAGAAAAGAATACACTTCAATGGCAGCTCACCGTTGGATCTTTCTCTGGAAGTGAATGAACAACATGCGCATAACCTAGGGGTACTGAGATTGGTAGGCATATATTCACCCTTCTCATCACCACATTATTCTCACTTAATTTGTTCAGAGCTGTTGATTACCTAGTTGAAATTCCTCTCGAAACAAAAATCACCACCGCAACCAGCT
The DNA here is from genome assembly GCF_040414725.1 of Anabrus simplex. NCBI lineage: Eukaryota > Metazoa > Arthropoda > Insecta > Orthoptera > Tettigoniidae > Anabrus > Anabrus simplex. Next base: position 99,323,948 of record NC_090274.1, on the reverse strand, counting down.
GACTTTGTAATGTAGATTCAAGCGAATTCGCCCACCACTGATGGATATACACTTCAAGATCCCTAATACCAAATTACAAGTATATCCCCGGTTCCACTACCTTGTATTGCTATCAATTCCGTATACAGCATTGGTTGAGGCTTGCAGCAGAATTTATAGGAAATGTACAATCAATAATAACGGTATCTAAGGCAAAATAGGGTATTCGAATATATAATTTGAGGTTATACTGTAATACGCATTGTTATATACAATGTGAACGACAAAAATAATGTAAGAAATATACAAAGTGTTTGTTTACACGTTCCTACTTCAGTCTGCTGGAGGTCAAATCATCCAGTCTCGTGTATTAGATTTTTATTCAAGGTAAGGAACTGAGGGAAGGAATTTTGGCTCTCGGTGTATCTCAAAAAACACCAAAAGGTGATATAAATGCGTAAAACTATTGTTATGCAATGGTGGAATTAAAATATCCAAACACCAAGAAGGAGTTATGCTATATTAACGACTGATGGTAGACGTGTTTACACATGTGAAAAATGAAGGTGATTCAAATTCCCCGCAAATTGCATTAGCGTGGCCCTAGTAGCGGCCATATGACTTTGCACATCAGGTTTGCTTTAAATACAGGCTGTACAGTGCGAGAGCGCTAGTTACCTGTGAGATTGGACAGAGTGACTGTGAGTGGGTCAAGAATGCCTTTACGACGACGAAGAGGCCACTGTTGATGGAGGCCGAATAAGAGGGATACGTGAAGGTGGATTTTCCTTCTGCGCTACTGCAGAACGACTAGGCCGGAATGTCTCCACTGCGCATGCGTGCAGGCAGCATTGTTCCGACAAGGTACGCTCATCAGAAGACCGGGCTCCACTGAAAGCCGTATTTGGCGTATGGTTGTGGTGCAGCGGACTGCGTCTGCAGTTAGCACTACGGTGTTCATTCCACTTTTCAACACAAATTCCGTCTTCTCGCTGCAAAGTGGCCATACGAACCATTCAGTGACAAGTTTTTGTCCTAATATCCAAGATGAAAAGAGCGAGTGTTCACTTTATCCATTCTAACGAAACCGCTCATGTTCTTTGCTCCTACATCTGACTACACTTCTACAAGTGCACAATAACAGAAAACGAGTAGAACATGGTGCGTACAGGCTTAGAATAACCGATTGCGTTTAGGGAATGAAATCTCTTGCTTTTTGCAGAATGTCAAGCGAGACCTCAGTGGTGTTTGGAGTGGAGGTCCACTGTGTTTTTAGATTAAAGCCGGTTCTGTCTCGGTGCCAGTGATGGACATGTATTGGTTAAAAGAGGCCTGGTGAGCGCCTGCACTCCACCTGTCTGTGGCTTCGACACACTGAACTTACACCGGGAGCACTCTGGTGGTTATCCCACGCACCCTCACTATACGTCCGTCCGTCTGGTGATTCGACCCGTTGTGCTGGCGCTCATGACCTGCATCCCCGGGGTGTTCTCCAGCTGCCATGCTGCTGTTGTAACCCAACGTGTTCTACAAGGTGTCGAGATGTTGCCTTGACCGCTGGATCCACCACATCTATGTGACATCACTGGACGACAACTTCAGCGTCATCCACAACAGGCAATAACCGTCCCTGAATTGATCGACCAAGTGCAAAAGGCATGGAACTCCAACCCAGCACCCGCATGCCACAGTGAATGTACATTTGCATGCCTGCATTCAAGTTTAGGGCGATTATACCAATTATTAATGGACCAGCATTGCACATTTGCGAAGGCTCTTCTCACGCGGATATTAACATATAGTCTTGTACCTTAAATCAATGTAATATGTTACCTTGACAACATGCTACATTCCTTACTTCATTGTGTTTGGAAATATTTTTCGCCAGTGTCATATTATTATTGTTGATAGTACATAAACTTACTCTCAACATTCCCTTAAGCTATCCTTTCCCACATAATTCTGGAAAAATTAACAATCATACACTTACTATTAAGAGTTTGTTTGTTTGCGGATTTCAACAGAGTGTCAGCGCATTTTCATCGGTGCTGCGGGGCAGACTAAATTTAATGATAAAAAGGACCACATTGGTTGATCCGAGTATGTAGCAAAGTTGCAAGTTGGATGAGGCTGAAGAGACAGATTTGATGGAGGAGTAAAGTAGCCCAGCAGCAGTGAGACACCTCCCGTCGTGTGCTTGCCGGAAGTATGGACGTTTTTCAAGGATGTAATTTCTCAAAGACAACAAAGTGCACAATAATAGAAAATTATACGAGTAGAACGTGGTGCCTACAGGCACAGAGACAGGATCAAGGGAGACAAGGTCTTGATAAACATATTGAATAACCGATTGCGTTTACAGAATGAACTCTCTTGCTGTTTGGGGAATGTATTCAGTGCGGAACACACACACTATAACCTGCATCACACAACTTATTGTATTAGCGTATTTAGACAATCGTGCTGTGTGTACTGACTGCAAAGAAGTAAATCTCCCTTCATGAAGAACTTCATCGTTCAATAAAAAGGTATTACTCACTGTAGAGGTGCGTGCTGAAACTGCGCCGAAATTACAATTTGCACATCAAAAATATCTGAACGCCAGGGTAATTATTTTAACAATAGATATATTCTCTGAACACATCACGACTGGAGGAAAGCTCTTGTGGACAGCGATACTATCAGGCCTTCTTTTCCGAGCAGCCATTTACCCAAATATATAAAGAACTGAAATCGCAACAATTACTGTTGGAAAGGGAATACTGAAACAACTAATACCAACAGATTCCAAACGAGACTTAAAATTCTAGCACACAAGGAAAAGATCACGCTGGGAATTGCTTTCCAGACAGCACTAATTACATACTTATTTCTCAGTGTAAAAGCTGGTCACAAAATAACTGCAAAGTGGCCGTATGAAACATGCAGGGCTGATTTTTATCCTAACATCCAAGATGAAAAGAGCGAGTGTTCATTTTATCCATTCTCATGAAACCGCTCATGTTCTTTCCTCCGACATCTGATTACATTTCCAGTAGTTGTCAGCTTGAATGTTAACCACGGCACTGAAGCTTAACACAAGAACCTATTTGAGAGAAATCACGAAGCCTACGTGCTGTTGGGTAATCAAATCTCCTCGCACGAGATTGCAGGTATAAAGTTTATATTTATAAATAAAGTCGCCAGCTGTTAGGATATGATCTGTAGTGTTTGCAGGTTTGGTATCTCACCTCTGGGCTCCGGGGTCAACTGCAATTTGTCCGTCTGAAATAATAATAATAATATCATTGGCTTTCCGTCACACTAACTACTTTTACGGTCTCTGAGGCGCCGAGTTGCCGGAATTTACTCCCGCAGTAATTTTTCGTGCCAGTAAATCTACCGACAGGAATCTGACGTATTTGGACTCCTTCAAATACCACCGCGATGACCCAGGATCGAACCTACCAAGTAGGGTTCAGAAAGGTAGCACCTTAACAGTCTGAGCCATTAAGCCGGGCAAAATATTGAATAGTGTTGAAAGGAAAATACTTACGTTTATCCATCTTCTTATTGGCTGTCATAGTGGGATGGAGTGATCTGTTTTGTTGCTACCTGGATTGATAATCATCAACAACCCAAAGCTACCCAAAACGAAAGAGTAAGGCTTAATGCATACAACGTAGATACTTTGTCCCTTATGCGAGGAAATCAGACAAAATTAATAATTAAATAAAAAACAGCCTATACATAATATCATATCTAACGTCGAGTTGTAGATTAGGTGCACCAGAATGAACCACATAAGCTAATCAGCATCAGTGAGGATCGAGTCAAGACAGTCTGTCCTCTCATTTGAAGATTCCTCGTGTGGCAACACATACGTTGACTGTGAAAATTAATAACTTCACTGCAAAATAGCGAAGGTTCAATTACTCGTCCTCTCTTAAACATCACTTGAGAGCATGCCGGAACATTCCAGGTTAAATGAGACTTGGGTGTTCTATGATGAGTGTAGTGAACTCGGGAGTGTCCTCCAGAAGATTTGCAAGTAGGAGAAATATTACGATAAAGTACACTTATATTTCATTCTTACGGACCTAGTTAATACGGTCTTCGAATTCATAACTGTGTCACAGTAATTGTCTCCACCATCTACACATGTAGGTATTGCACCCATGGAATTGAGCTTAATTGCATTATATTAATAAATTGTAATCAATATCATAGGTGGAATATTTCCACACACTGGAAACTCTGTTTCTCACAATACTACAGGAAGCAAGACCACACACAATAGAAGCTTAAGCTGCTGAAGCCCCTCTAAGTCATGCGTTGTTGTCCCCCAATAAAGCCATTAACTCCGAACAATACTGCGAGAGGACGCGTAGCTACCTAGAAATCTAGGTCATGGAGCGGTAACTTTCCGCTGTTTGCAAGACAGAGAAAACACTCAAAGGGAGAAAGTGATATCTACCCAACAACCAATCGGAAGCCTTATTTCAAATATTTCAAAAGGAGCGCTCTTAAATATTCAGTCGTTTGACAGAAGCTGACAGTAATTAATAAAATTTCAACTGCAGTAACCCTTCAATTCGTGTATCGTAAAGAGTGAGTGAGGTATGTCGTGTTAATATGCAGCAAATATTGAATTAAGTGAAAACGTGTCTGTGAACAAGAGTGAAGGAATATTCCCGCCATAGCCGTCGCACATCCAGTAATACGACAGAAGAAGTATTCCCACCGAAGCCATCTAAATTATTTAAATGTGTGCGATAAATTCAATGATCACAGGGCAGTAATGGAACTACCAGAGGTTTATTTATAAATTAGGACACAAATGAAATCGCAGGTAGGGGTGCATCACTCAAAAGTCGCTCCCGAAATCATGTAAATATTACTCCGCAGACGCACCAAAGGAGGTACAAGCCGTCAGGCAGGGAGATCACTCGTTCGTCAACAGTTGTGAAGTTTAGACGTGTAATCTGAATTCTCTCACTTGAACATTGTAAGATATCTGCTAACATGTAAACTTCTGAGGAACTTATGGGTTTACTTAATGATATTATAACACTTTACCACGTTATTATATCTAGAACTTTATACTACATTTGGTGATAATAATTAGTCACATTTGCTATTTACAACTCATATCACTTAGTAACATTTTAACATTACATGGGTGACCGAATGAACTTCCTTCAATGAAAGACAGGCTGTCCCCGAAATACTTCTATTTTGAGTCATTCATAAACACAAAATAGAGGGAGAGACTATGAATGAGTAATTCCACTACATACAGGTCATTAACACCACTACAAGGGCAAGAAACTCGTAAGGGGATTTAAGCTGCTCGGAGATGTCAGTCCAGGTGCGGGGAAGTACTTTCACTGAGGAGAAGCGAGCCCAGCGCGCACATAATTAGCTCATAGAAAGCTGCAAGTCCGCGTGTGCCGTAGGAAGAGAAATAGTGTATAATAATTATATTAATTTTGTGTAACTTATATATTTTTAAATGTCATTGTGTTAGAATTAAGGCAGCAAGAATATTAAACGCGTGTGCCTAGTGTAACAAATACCATGGAAGGATACGTCGATTTTGTGAAGATGTATAATATCTATACGATCATGTTCTAATTCCAACTCGACGGGCGCCCGATGGCGGGCGAAGCTTCATTGCAAAATGTGAGTAATTAATCCTTATATATAAATCTAACATGGAATGTAATATTAAATTTTGTTAGTTACGCGAGCTACCAATTAGATGTTTAAGTATTGTATTTTCATCCCAGGGTGTAGCACAGAGGAGATTTCATAACGATGATTTATTCACGCATGATGTGTTCAATTTCATTTATTTTCTTCTTCTTCTTATTATTATTATTAATATTTCTTTCATTGTTATCAATTTCGATTGATTTGTTTAAATGAATAGGCCTACATTTAAACGATATCAGGGATCATTATTATTATGTTTTTTTGTAAGATTGCACATTATGACGGTTCGATTCGCTTAGTCACATGGCAGAATTTTAATGGAGTGTAAATGTATGTTATTCATGGTTATTTTGAAATAATTTATATTAGTTTCACATACAGTTCGCCTGAATAACGATTATATGGACAGGTGAAAATCGATTTTATTTGTCAACTGATCAAAAATGGATTTTGATGCAATAATTTAATATGGTTGTGATATGATAGAGGCATTCAGTTGGGAGATAATCATTGAATATTTCGATAGTGGGGACTTTGTACCCAAGTAAGAAAAGATGTTATGTCATTATGCTCAAACGACGATAGAGATGGGTATTATGTGATGATTAAATATGCACTACAGGCAATTATCTCAAAATATGAGAAGTTATTGATATATTGTCAGCCGGGGAGCTGAGAATGAATGAATAAGCCGTTGGGGCTAAATAAATGAGATGATATTCAAGCTGTGAAAGCTAGTATCGCGATGTTGAAAATATGTGCCGGTCATGAGAGCCGAGGAATGAAAGTGAGCGGGAGGACCAGTCTCCCAATGAAATTGAAATGCATTAAAAATGGCGATTATCACGATGAATAGAGGAGGAGGCGACATGACATACCATCTTATACCAAATCATTATATGTAAGCATAGTAGATCGGTCCAATGTAAATGACTCATGAGAGGAGCAAAAATCCCACTTAGCATGCCAAGATCGTATTACAATGAGTATTCTGGTAACTTTTTGATGTGAGTCAGTGTTTTATCACATTCTCCTAAATTTTATTGCTAGCTGATTTTGAATTAATTTATTCTCGATTATTCCTCGATTTTTATTAAATAAATAGAATTAGGGAAGCCATGAGAAGTTAATGTGGTCATGGTAGAACGATATCCTTAATCAGAGATTTGGAATTATTGGACTCTGAGTAGGATAATATATTATATCCATAATGATGCAATCTAAATAATATTATGTTTGATTTATATACGGCTAAATGCGTGAATGAATAATGGTTATATAAATAGTGTAAATATGACGTCAATTCATGCGTTAGGGAGCATTCAACCCAGACGGGCCTATTTTAGTCGTGTTATGAGTAGAATTAGGTGATTCCTCTGTGACTACGATGTAATATAGCTATTTTCCGGTATTCTAAGCCTATTCGTATGATAATTAATGTGTTCATTTAATTGTAAATAGAACGGTAGCTCACGTAAAGTAAGTACACGAAGTGTTAGATTTGAATTATATTCTCACATAACAAGGCACAACAAAATTTGTAGGAATTACTGAACGATTATTTTGGTTACTAAATTGTATTTCAACAAGAAATAATATGATGATATTGATGTTTGATAGTCATGAGAATGTTATTAAAGGAATAATTTTGTCAAATGAAAGTTTACGTATTTTTGTGTGTATTTAAAAGTAAAATTTGGTTAAATTGAAGTTTAGTAATATCGAGAGTCAACAATTATATTTGCAGACTAATTAAGTCGAATTACATCACGTTGTACAGTGATTTATTTTAAAATTGCATCGATCCTCAGTATTTAAATGAGAAGATTTAAATGTCAAATAAGTTCTATAGAAGGTGGAGAATATGCTCCCAAAAATGATGGAATGTTCTAACTGTTAGTAAAGGTTGGTTCAAATTGATGATAACATCGTAAGTTCTTTGTTTTCTATAGTGTGATTCTCTAATTCAGACACACACAACTTAATTGGTTTTATAATGAGACAGGTGATTGTACGGGAGATCCCTGTGGCATAAATACTTAATTCAACCAATTTGCGTACTTGATGATGAAATATGATTAAACCATTATACTATGATTTAGAACGGATAATTTTATCGTAATTATTTTATTATTTAATCAATTAATCAAATTTTTTGTTAATTACAATTAATTGTGGTTACCTACGATGGTGAATTTACAGTTCTATAAATTTGGATAATTAAACTGCGGTCAAAACATAATCAATGATTATTGATTCTGCGCATTTGTTAATAAAGTTTTATATTTATTTATATTCAGTCTGTGTCATGACAGTTATTTAGTGAATAGTCACATAGGAACCTATAGCTAGGCAATCCCTCTGCGGCACCCTCCAGGCGACCAAGAACTGAGCACACCTGAGACAGAATCTCAAAAATGCGGTGAGTATATTTTTTAGCAGCCGAGGCAAGATAGAAGAAGATGTTCCGCAACTCTACCGACTAAAGGGTGCAGTACATTAGCAGAGAAAATATGATGTGTTAACAGCAAGACAAGATTCATATTGCGATGAAATTTATGAAAGTGAAAGGTACTTTACCGTAATTTAAGAATTCGTCTCTTTATTGATCACATTGCACAACACTTCAAAAATTTGCCATCTCCGGTGTGCTGTTATTTTTTCACTACTTTCTCGATTGTGTTAATTACAACACCAGATGTTTCCAGTCGCGTTATAGATTATGGAAAATTTCCATAATCGGTCTTTGTCCAACAAATGTTCTGAACTCATGGGTTGTACCTTTGTAAAGGCAACTTATTAAGAAGTTACTGAATAAATGGTTTGAGTGATTTTGCTGTAATGTTCTGCGTATTACAAGTTCGCTTTAACTCAAGCTGATCATGTAGTAAGTACAGGCTGTGCAGGATGAGTAATACGCCGCGAATTGTCCCACATTTTATTATATATCGTTTCATCTTTAAGTTTGCCCATCATATTGCCACAGCAAACATGTGTGTGTTTCCATGTAATGTTGGTACGCCTGGGATTGAACTCAGGTAATGTACGATTGTTATAGCAGCTGAGTTAACAACTTGTGAGAGTTCTGCCTATCACAACGTAGCTTTAAACTAAGTGCCTTATCTTGTAACTATACGATGAGGTGGTATCAGAGCCCCGCGCCACGCGGACAATTCAGTACGAATGCCCTTACTAATAAGCAACATAAAAATTGGATGGAAGCAAAGAGCAAATCTCGTTATTCACCAAGAGAAAATTACGTCCGACTGATAGAAGTATAATGAATTTATTGAACTCGACCAGGCAATGATCCCATGACCCAATACAAAGTGCTTTTATCGCGCCGATTACATTGATCAGTCCGTGAACCAGTAGCCCACAACGAGGGAAGGCTCCGTTTCTCAACCGAGGTAGACAAAGAGCAGGGCGCGCCAAGCCCCACTGTGTGAGAGAGAAACACACAAGCGAGACAGTCGCAGAAATTGAATAACGCAAGCTTGTTCAATTTGTTCGGGGAAATACAATTGCCAATTGTGAGGAGGAAAATATGAGATGCTTCAATGTTCGAAAACCCAACGAACTGATTTCTGTCCAGCACGGGCACCCGATATGGGCGAAACGAAAAGGCAAAACAGCCAAGATATAATTACTTGCTGAGAACGAAAGAGTTACAATTCAAAACATGAATTTTTGAGATTTTTCTGTCAATGTCTACCATATGCCGACCTCTACAACCTCCGAAATAATAACACAACATCTAATGCATTCAAACAGTTTTCATTGTTCTCAAATTCGTCGCTTTTCTTCATTCAAAAGGCTAGCCTTAAGAGTTGTAACTCTTTTCCACATTATAACAACCAAATCATATTCGCTTACACATCAATTTTCATAAAAATTATGAAACATGTCAATTTTTGAGAAGCAATGTTTAAACTGCTAAATCTCTAAACTCTCCTCTTGAAAAGCATAGATGTTGAATTGTAACTCTTTCGTTCTGGGCCACCGAATTATGCAGCCATGCCCAATCATGTTTTAATTCATCATTCTGGTAGAAGATATGAAATAACAGGAGGTCGGCTGCCCGCAGAAAGAAATGTTTGTTAGTGTCTGTTGAGGGGGCCGTGACTTCAAAACTTTATTACCGGCGTAATAATTAATACCCTCCCCGTAAATATTTTAGTACTGGCCGTATGGCCATTGAAATTCGGGTCTTTAAAGTGTTTACTCCTACGTTATTCCTCAAGTGATTCATGGTCACAGATACCATGGCCTTCATTATTTATGAACATAAGTTTCCGCCGGCTTGAGTCATTAAAGTATCCATCGGCTGTGTGTGGGGAGCAAATGTCGTCTACAGTATTCTCCTGCATTCTAGTGTCGTCGGTAGGAACTACTCCACCGAGCGAGTATGCGCACATAAATATTGCAACTGTGGACTGACTCGTAGCCTTCTGGGTAGTCGCCATTATCGTTTTGTGAGTGAGGCGGGATGGAAGGACAGCATGCTTCTCTACTTGGCGGGATGGATATTGTGTTTATCATGCATCCAGGGTGAAGATGCTTATGCCCTCGTGAACTTCGAATTTTTATTATACTTTCACTTTCCCCGCCTGGAACTTTTGAGTGCCTTCTAAGGATTTCCTCTACCATACGTAAGTAAGGATATGAGGCTGAAGCGACCTCACGACTACGGCAAGATGCGTACACTGTAAGCGTTTTTCAACTCTCCTTTTACTGATTCCGTGTGGGGAACTGAATATTTCGAAATGTGAAGTGCGAACTGGGACATAATGTAGCTTTACGTCTTTTAATTTCTGTACCTTAGCCTGGTGGTTTTCGAATATTCTTCGGGTTATAAAAATGGAACTTATATGTAAACCACCTTTGTTTACTAGGTACTTACGTCTACTGTAAATTAATATTAATTCTTATTCTTGGATATTGTAAATTTAGTACTTAATGTTTGGTTGTGGCTTTCTACGCCTAATAAGTTGGTGGTAAACGCAATGTTTTGGCAGGAATACCAACCAAGCGAGTTGCTGCAAGGGTGTGGAATTTTCATTCGTATTCCATTATAATGTTACCTTGATTTCCTTCTTCTTAATTTAATTTTTAAATTAATTTGTTTAGTATGTGCGTGATATTTCGGCGTCCTGTTTTTATTTTGTCTCTTAATATGTATTTGCCTATTGTTGATTAGTGGCCTATGATTGGCCCTTTTCCTTAACACAGCGCGTTTTCGTTGCCATGGGAATGCTAATATTGATGGATGGTGATGCTGATTGTTGATGGATGTGGGTGGAAATGAATTGATGTTCCTGTTATGAATTTAGTATTGTGGATGGTTTAACCTGTTTTTCTTTTAATTAAATTTGGCTTTTTTCTCTCCCTGCTGGCATATTTTCCTATCCCGTGTTGCGAACCTGATTTTTATTTTATTATTATTATTTTGGGGTAAACTTATTCTTGGAAACTTGATCGTGATATTCCACCCTTCTTTGTAGGAGCTCCTTGGAATATCCCCGCAAATAACGTTTTGGTATTAAGAAGAACTCAAGTGAAAATTGTTTTAAGGTTGAATAAGTTATATGTTGGTAGTATGAGCCTTGAAAAAAATCTACTGGCAATTAAAGGATATCTTAAGGTTGAAGAGGCGATTAGAATTGTGTATAGTCTTTGTTAATTTATTCATTAATTTATTTATTTTCTTATGAACGGTCGACCGTAGGATTTTGATCTTTGAGCACTAAGATTTTATGGTTTATTTCCAGCGAAGATTATTGTTTTATTTAAATTGTAAGCTACTTAAAGTCTAATATTAAATCTCTCTTTCTTTCCAACTAAGAAGTTGTTCTTTTTTGAAGTGCGTAGATATTTTACGATGATGACCAAGTCTCCATGTTATCCATCCCTCTGGTGTCACCGGGTCATTTATGGTGAGTTCTTGTACATTTTTCTTATATGCTATTTGTTTGGAGTCACACGTTTCCACTACTCTGATCTGTATTTATCCATTTCATGCATGGTCAGAGCATTTGTGCTGTCACTTGGTGTAATTGTGTAGTTAAATGCGTTATGCGGTACACCATGAGAGTGCGATGCTTCGCCTTTCTTCTGCGCAGAGCTGCTGCTAGAAGTGCGTGTCGCCTGTCGAGAAGTCGGAGCTCGTTGTGAGTTGTAAATTTTGCTCATTGCTCAGAGCGGTTAGAGAATAGAATCCAGTAATTAGTATGGAAAAGCTAGAGGTGAGGACAGTGGATTAGAAAATAGATTCAACAATAAACGCACCCGTTAATGTGGGCGCTGAACTATACAAGCTTATACAATTTGTACTACGGAATATGTACTTACGATTGGACGAACTAAGACCATGATGATGATGATGATGCTTGTTATTTAAAGGGGCTCAACATCTAAGGTCATCGGCCTCAACTAAGACCATTAGGTGTTATCTGCTTATGTGTGGGCGGACTAATTCCAGTGAGGCAAGTAAGCACACCAAACACTATCTCGTACTTCTTCGGATCAGGAGCCCTCATGTTCGAGTGTCACGCGCGGTAAAAGTGCACCATAACGTTTGTGCGACCCGCTAGTTGGGAGAAGTGTAAGTGTAACATGAATTAAAGCTACCCTAAACAATTGGACATATTTATTTTGTACTGAGAACTCATCTCCAACTATCATCCATTGTTTGAATTGCCGTTAATTTGTGAGAATGAACTATATTTAAATGTGTAATCTGCAATTATTACGTCAACAGCTGCGATTTTCCTCATTCGATCAATAAGCAACTGCGCGTGCGCACGTCTCTCTGCGCTTGCCTGCGTTCAGTGGCGTTGTAGAGGTGGGCTTTGTGTGAAACAGTTTCAAAATAACTGTTTCGCTTCTCCTTATGACACGATTACTACAGTGTTGTTGCACACTGCTATTCTAATAGTGACTTAGAAACTACTGTACAGAAGGAATTAACATAAAAATAAATTGAACTAAACTGTTTTTGTCAGTGAAGTGATGCTGCGAGAGCTACAACCAGTAATTAAACATCATTACTTTTTAATAACTTGTTTAATTGCTCTCGTTAATGCTTTTACATAATTAAGTAAATATTGAGGTTAGATTATACTGGTAATTCTTTCATTTTAATTTGGCTTTTTCTCCTTGATACCAGTATAGAGACACGCTAATACTGCTCATAAACAAATAAATTTCCAAACGGCTATTAGAAAATTTTCGGTCGTAAGTGGGACTCTGCCTGTGGCTGGGTCCAATGACTTGTTTTTAGCATTGATGTGTTTTTACAGTTTATACAGAATAACCTTTCCCAATGATACTAACATTTATTCTATCCATTAATATCAAAAAGCCATAGATACGTACAGAAGAACTGTACACATAATTTTGCGGTGTGCCTTTAAAATTGAGCTCAGTGAATTAAGAGGTACTAGTACTAAGAACAGGATGAAATTTAGATACAGTGGTGGATTAAGTATGCCTACAAAAGTAATATAAACATTCATAATAGAAAACTAATTATCACAAAATTGGGCACATACAGTGTATGAATAGAAGATATATCCTAGTTTAACTTAAATGACAGACACACAATAAACTGAATTAAGGAAAAGCAATGATGTTAACATCGCCTCACTAGAGGGGGAGATGTAACAGATTTAAACAAATTTAAATTCTGCTTGTATAATCTGCAAGGATAGTTGTAAATATATACGAGCATGCTGAGAATATCAGTTAGGCCTACATTAGTTTTTAAAGAGTAATCAACATTACATGTAATATTTTATTTTCAAATTCAGATTAAATAATATAAAACTAATTACCAGAACACTGGAATACTTTACATAAGTTAATATGATTCATTGTATGGATAGAAGCTATCCTTGTTAAATGATCTACATAGATTTAACTGGTAGACACAATAAACTGAATTAACATAAAAACTATATTGGCATAGCCTTACTAGAGTGAAATACAAGTAATTTAAATTGTAAGTCGATCTGGGGAGATATTTACGAATATATACAAGCATGCTAAGACTGTACCTACATAATTTAAGGGCAGGGTCACATTATATTACAGCAATATTGTAGCTAACATTTTATGTACAAATTAAAATTAAATAATAGAAAACTAATTACCAGAAAACTGGGGAACCCGACATAGTTAATTTGATTTAATGTGTGAAGAGAAGACATCCTTGTTAAATGATCTACATAGATTTAACTGGCCGACACACTAAACTAAATTAATATAAATTCTGTAACTTCTGTTGCTCATTTATCTCAAGTTGCCATCGCATTTGTGATGCTTTCCAGCACATGAATTCCAATTCTCCAATAATTCAAATTCTCGTTCACTGCAGTAGGAGGGTATTTACTCCTCTTATGTTCTTTCATAAAATAACATTTTAAACAATAATTACCTGCTTGTGCCCCTTCTGCCGCCCCTCATGGTATGATACATAACAATTACAAACAATACAGTTGGCTACACATTTAATAGATTTCAGACAACTTAATAATTTGTAGACTATAGCACAGAGCACTATTATAGAGAAATACGTGCATAATATTATTTTGGAGCAACATCGAGCTTGAAGTGTGAAACTCTAGGTTGCTTATCGGCAACAATATTATTCTATTCATACAAGAATGCAAAGATCTACTTCCACTGTTGTTTTCACACAATTAACCTTTAAAGATATTTCCACAAATTGAACATCTAATCAGCCATACTCCTCAGTAAGTAGATAGAAGGGCATTAAGGGGAACATATTGGACAAACAACCTTTCAGGCAGAGCAAAACTCCACGACACTTCCCCAGAGAGATTAGAATGTTATGTAATAATAACAATAACTTCCACACCCCAGCTGTTGTTTAAAGAAAGACCTGTTAGAAAAACTTGGCGCTGTTTACATGTGAAAACTGCGACCTGAAACTTGTGTTAGTGGACTAGTAACATCGACGATTTTACCACTGAGAAAATTTACTATTGTATACATCGCCATGGATGGGCGCTGGCCCAAATCATGTGATCTCCAGAAAAATAGTGTGAAAATCGTAACATGAACGGTCGGAATAGGTGTGATACCACACATCCCAGGTGTTGTTTAAGGAAAAACCTGTTAGTAAAACGTGGCACTGTATACATGAGAAAAGTGCGACCTGAATGGTGTGTTAGTTGACTGGGTAACATGGACGATTATACCACTGAGAAAATTTAATATTGTATACATCGCCATGGATGGACGTTGGCCCAAATCATGTGAACCGCAGAACAATAGTGTGAAAATTGTAACATGAACGGTCGGGCTAGGTGTGATAGACCCAATAACAAAACAATTACGTAAACCGTTTTATTGACTAATTTTGCACCAAACATATTATTCAATAAAATGGTATGTCAATACCCTGAAAACGTTCTTAGAATAGTCGACTCAATTAAAAACTAAAAAAACGTCCACTGAAAAATATACATAATATTTGGGGTGCAAAACACACATGGATTTGAAATTATGTGGCAAGCAATATGTACTTAATACATCTATCTGTTAAGAGTATTGTCAAAAAATTAACACAGTGATTCTCAATATAGCAAGCAAAATGTAACATGTATATGACACTTAGAGAAGTTCCAACTGGATCACATTCGTCGGGTTCTTCTGCCTTTACCAACAAAATAACGAGGACAGTTATTTGCTTTTGAAACCTTTGTAATTACCGTAAAACTGGAATTAGCCATAGTTTTATCTCCAATGTCTCCTTCTCCTCCTTCAATAAATTAGCTCTTGGATTCAATATTAGTGGTTATCACAAAATCTGGGTCACGGTTTGAATCATCATTCTAGGGTCAAACAGTCATCAAACAAGATTAGTCTTCAGTCATAAACATATCTGCGTGTTGAATATGAGGGTGTAGCCATCCTATAAAATCTTTTCTAAGATTAACAATTCCAGAAAATAACGTTGCAATGTACCGTATAACACGCGCGTTACCGACAGGGTCTAAATATGTGTTCCTAGCAAGTGTACTTACAAAAAGAACAAACGACCAATGATTCATAACATCAGTGTAGATATTCACTAAGGTGAGCCACAAGGTTTGTCTGAAAATTAGTATTGTAATAAAAGGTTTTTAAATCATTTATTAAAATGGCTCCATCGTTCTGCAGTGTTAGCTGGTGAGTTCTTAAGACAAAACTTCTACGAAACCTCCTACACTTATAATACAGAATCATCTATTCTGGGGACTGAGTGAACAGGTGTTTAAAAATGACCACCCTCGTTACAAGAGTGAGAGAGGTTCCACCAAAATCTTCAGAAGAACGTCCCCGTTCCACATCACAAATTGGCATAAGTGGTTTCAGTGCACGCTTGAGAAAATTTACATTCACATTGATAACACCTCTGTGACCGTAGCTTGGGAGGACTCACCGGTTGTTTTCTAAATTGCTTCTTCCCTAATTCTTTTACCTCATTCATTACACCAGTGTGAACGTTTTCCGTTATAAGTGACCTTGTGCATTTGAACAACAGGGCCCGGTTTCTTCAACGAATGTTAAGTGTTAACTCTGCTGTTAAGGAGACTTAACACATATTTTAACAAAATGGTCGTCTCATCAAGGATTGTTAACTCTAACAAATTGTAAATACATGTATTAAATTAACCTGGCAGCAGCCCTGTGTTAAACCTCTCAACAACTGCTAAAAATTTCTGAATGGAGGCATGTAGAAGACGTAAGTTTGAAGCTTTACTGCTGTATGAAGACTATTTATAAATTGAAGAAGGCAAAGGACGACCCATACTAATGAATAACTACTTTCTAGAGTTGTCAGAAGATATATTTCTAATTACCAATGTCATAATGAACAAGATACCAGCCGATATTGAAAATAGGTTAGAGTTTCCAAAAGTGGGGACAAATATCATGAGGCAGGATACGCTTCGGACCACATGGAGGTGATAGAACACTAAAAAGCGAACACATTTTACACAAACTTGTCAGGTCTACAACCTAATAATTTCCGAAAAATTTATGGATCCCCCGATTCTAATGCAACACCTATGTACTTAAAGAGTTGCAATCTCGACAAGTCAACCATTGGCCGAGTGGTCATCATACTTATCTCCGAACCGTGACGACTTGAGTTCGAGTCCCACCAGAGACATACTTATTAAAAATACATATTATTGTTGCAGGGTATGTGAAGGTAAAATGCGAATAAAATGAATAATCAAATTGCAGTGGCACTTGATTTTCTACCTCAAATTAATATATATATAGAAAGAGATCCAGCAATAACTGTGAGAACCTTTAGGCGTATATTAATTTCAGGTAGAAAATATAACTCTACTGCAATTTGCGTAATATTTTTGTTCCAATTTTTATCTTGATGTTCCCTCAAAAATAAATTTAATTGTCTTCTTCTTTATCTGTTTACCCCCAGGATCGGTTTCCTCGGACTCAGCGTGGGCCTTAAGGGAAGTGTCCTGGAACTTCAGACCCTGGGTCAGGGATACAACTGGTGAGATGACAGTACCTCGTCCAGGCGGCCTCACCTGCTATTCTGAACAGGGGCCTTGCTGGGGGATGGGTAGATTGGAAGGGATAGAGAAGGATGAAGGAAGGAAGCGGCCGTGGCCATAAGTTAGGAGAAGTGGGAAACCACGGAAAACCACTTCCAGGATGACCGAGGTGGGAATCGAACCCACCTCTAATCAGTTGACCTGCCGAGGCTGAGTGGACCCCGCTCCAGCCCTCGTACCTCTCTTCAAATTTCGTGGCAGAGCCGGGAATCGACCCTGGCCCTCCAGGGGTGGCAGCTAATCACACTAACCAATACACCACAGAGGCGGACATATTAATTTATTTTGTTCAAAAATCATAGCTGCGACGAGACTCGAATTTACGTCTACGAGGTTCGCAGAGAAGTAAGGTGAACACTTGGCCATCACTCCGCTCAGCTGTGATGCAAGTTCCAAGTATATATGCCTTTAATTGGAATCGGGGATTCATCAATTTTTCAGAAGTTATTAGGTTGCGGACCTGACATGTTTAAGTAAAATTTGTTCTCCTTTTAGTGTTCTACCACCTCCACTTTGTCCGAAGCGTATCCTGTTTAATGATATCTGACCTCTTTTTTTCGAAAAAGAAAGCATGTTGACTTAAACCCTTATACACGAGTTACCGTTGAGTGTCTCCCCACAGGTACATTGAAACTCGGTGAAATCGGTTGACCGCAGGGTCTGGCCTCTACTTCTTGGATATTATGCTTGAGACACTTATCATGTAATTGTAGGCAACTATGTTCACGAGTGCAACAAAAGGTGTGTAGAATCCTGCAAAGAATTCCTGCTGCCACTGTAGCATTACATTATTTTCCCCGCAATAAAATAATGCCAGAAAACCATTCAAAAGACATCAAGTATCACGTTTTCCCGGTATGAGAATATAGGCTATATGTTTTATTTTTAAACACATTCGCAAATTTTTAAATTAGAATTAAATGAAATAAAATCTCGCATTTACGATAACGCTTTTGTTCCTCTTACTTAACATGTTTACGTCTTACCGGATACCGCTAACCATAACCTAAAATAATGTCAACCATATGTCTGTGTGACAAAATCTATTTCAACACACCACTAGGAGCGCTTTATGTAAAGAAACAACAGACGCTCACTGCCAAACGCGTTCAGAAATCTCACTGAAATGTGTTAATTTGTCTTTAACAATTGTTTCGCAACCAATGTTGGAAATGTGTTCGTGAAACAGGGCACTTTTAAACAAAGTGCTAAATAATAACAATTGTTAATTAACACGTGTTATGTAAACTTTAACATGCAGTTGAAGAAACCGGGCCTAGATATCTTGAATTAATGTCACATTATTTACAAATTTGTAGGCGCACAGCAATATGAGAAAGGCAGGTGTGGTAGAAGACGAGACAAAAGGGGAAACACTCACCGAAAGAGTGCGGAAGCTGTACAATATCTTTAAGCAGTTGCACATTAAGCGTGCAATTTTCACGAAATCTCTTACCACATTATCTACGGGAGTATGAGCGAAATTCAGTATGTATGAAGAGGTGTTTCCGAAAATTATACATGCAGGAGATGCGCTACGACAGCCAAGAAAGAAGTGACATCAGTCGAAACGTTCACCATGAGATTACAGAGGATTGTACATGTCTTTTAGCAGGTGCTCATAAGATGTGCACTTTTCACGAAAATTTTTCCACAGTTACGGCAGTTTGGGCGACAGATGTTTCCGAAAAATACGAGGGCAGATCAAAAAATAAGTTGCACTTCCCAGTTATGGCCATTTATTACACCACCTATACAACAGCAACACGACTATAACGACATACACTGTAACGTCACTTTTCCACATAATTTCCAAGAGACACCAAATATTTCTGCGAACGCACAACCAACTTGTCGATGCAGGATGCATAGAAATTTTCTACAGCGTTCTGCAACCACACGGAGACAGCGGCCTTCACCTCGGTCTGGAAACGCCGACTACCGAGCTCCGTTTTGAACTTACCGAACAGATGAAGGTGACAATGGGCTGGGTCAGGACTGTAGGGTGGATGTTGCCAGACCTCCTACTTGAAACGCTGTAGCGGTTCTCTCGTTTGACGGGCCTTGTGAGGTGTTGCATTATCGTGCAACAAAATCACACCGGGGCTCAATTTCCCCCGCCGCTTCTCTTTCATCGCTTTACGTAACCGGTGCAATGTTTGACAATACGACGCCGCGTTGATCGTCGTTCCTTTAGGCATGAATTCCACGTGCAGCAAACCCTCCATGTCAAAGAACACCGTCGCCATAACCTTACCGGCTGAAGGTTGAACCTTGGCCTTCTTTCGTTGTGGTGATGAGGGGTGCACCCATTCCACTGATGTTCTCTTCGTTTCGGGGTGACCCACGTTTCGTCGCCTGTGGATTCGCCGCAGAAACCCCTTGCCGTCTGCGGCATAGCGTGGCAAAAATGCCAGAAATGATTGGAAACGTTGTCCCTTGTGCTAATCAGTGAGATGTGGAACCCATCTTTGACACAGCTTAGGATATCCAAGGTCCTCGTGAACAATGGCGAACACACTGCTATACGACATGTTCAGCTGCGTAGTGATTTCTCTGTTTAATGCACCGGTTGTGTCTAATGATCGCATTCACACTGTTCACCTTTGCAGGGGTCCTGGACTTTGCGAGCCTGCCTTCGCGATGGTTGTCCGTGGTATCCGTGCGTCAGGCTTCGAATTGCTGACACCACTTTACGATATCCAGGCGGGAAATGGCCCGCTCCCCTTACCCGGCACTCATTTAACGATGAATATCCGTGCAATTCTTCCTTTTGGCCCATAGGAATCGGGTTGTTGCACGCACCTCATATTTGGAGTGGACGTGCAGTTAACGCGCCATTGCATTTGGCCGCTGTTCGCACAATACTAGACGAGACACCACAGCGACCTGCCTAACAGACGTGTGGGCAGTGTCTGTCCCTTTCTCCGCTGTGCCCACAATTGCGACACACAGCAAGATGCTGCGCCGCGTTAGTGCAACTAAACTTCTAAACTTTTGATCCATCTACGGACATTGGCGGAGAACACACTACAACATTCAACATGAGAATCCATCCATCCGTCCGTCCATCCATCCATCCATCCATCCATCCATCCATCCATCCATCCATCCATCCATCCATCCATCCATCCATCCATCCATCCAACTAACTTCGCACTGTATTCAAATGTAGGAGATAATAAAATTGCCAGTATTTGATTTATCATCATTAATTCAATAGTATATTTATTCATAATATTTTAAACTGGAAGGTATCCATATGTGATATGAGTAATTTGTTTTGTACAAACGGAGGGGAAACAGTCGTAATTACAACTCGGAAATTTGTATGAGTCATGCGGACATCCCAGGGTCCGATGAGGTGATTATGTTAACGTTGTTGTCGGGAAGTTCCTATGATTTATGTGAATAGCCCAGAGTCGGATGAGGTGGCCTTGTTGAAGTCATGAGATCCGGAAGAGGTTCGGGGAGCATCTTGACGATATCTTCTGCAAGTGATTGGATGGCCAGGATTAACCCAGAAGTATCACGTAAGAGGTCTATATAGACATGTGATTTAACGGCGAGAAGCATACTAGACTTGGCTTGATACTGGAATTTGAACTTTGGTTGAGAAAACTTGACTTCAAACAGCGGA
Source organism: Anabrus simplex (assembly GCF_040414725.1). Classification (NCBI taxonomy): domain Eukaryota; kingdom Metazoa; phylum Arthropoda; class Insecta; order Orthoptera; family Tettigoniidae; genus Anabrus; species Anabrus simplex. The sequence continues at coordinate 99,303,029 of NC_090274.1, read as the reverse complement.
GGAGAGATGCACCTTGTAGAAACCTGGTTTTATTTTGTTTGTGAAGTGTGGTAACAACCTACAACTGTGGAGTGCTTAGGCACTTGGTATTGTATGTTGGTGAGAGGTATGGTGTGCTGTATTTCAGACTTTCCACAATTTATGTTCTGGAACAACATGCGTGTGTTGCTCGAGTGTATGTATCTTTAAACCAAGTGTTAGAGACAGTGAACACAGTATTAGTGTGATATAACAGGTGCCCATAATGAGAATATGCAAGTTGTGTTGACACACAGACAGTGAAGGGTACTTATATACATATTGGCTTTATTCAATGGGTTGACTGCAAGTGATGGCTTGGTCCTCGCTTTTGGTCTCCCACTGGTTTTATTTATTTATGTGTAAACATGGTGTCTACCAGCAATATATTTTGAGTGTATTTTATGTATATTTTGTTGTGTTGATGAGGTACCTATCACAGATACTTTTCAATATACAGTGAACTATTTTGAAATCAGTGGAGTCATTGATGAAGCTAGCGGAAGTCCCTACCTATTGAGTGAATGCTCGAAGGCTAGGAAAGGCTTGAAGAAGATGTAACAATACACAGCCTTATGTACACGCCGTGGTAGAGAAAGAATTATCATGCTCTATTAAAATTCGAGGAATCCATTCTGGTGAACTCTGACGCCTATACTGTGAACATTTGCAAAAACAATTTTATTAATTTATTTTATTTTAATTGTTAGTAATTTATTTAGATAGATTTAATTGGACGCCGAAGCATGAGGCTATTAATTATTTTATTCACATTTGAATTTACTTTAATCATATTGGAATGGTTAATTATTAACATCAATTTACAAATGGCGGCCTGCGTCAGGCGTTCAAGAATTTTGCTTGATTTCATTATTTTAGTCATATGTATAATGGTTATTAATGATTTTAATTTTTATTCCCATATACTACAATGGGTGTGTAAGATATTGTATATCCAGTTGTCACTCTTCAATTATATTCCTACCGCATCTACTACGACAATATAGTTAATCACAATCGTTAATTGCAAAAATGTGTCGAATATTAAATTAGGTCGAAGTATTACCACATTATCAATGAAGTGGACGTGTGTAATACCTGCTGTCCTTTTTTACGCAACTAAAACATATATATAAGCAATTAGATACTCAACTCAGGCACTTGACAAAAAGTGTTACACTACTTGTTCTGAACAATGTGGGTGGGCTGCAATATATCTTGTGTTTTCGAAGACTGGACTTGACAATAATACTAATTGTAGCTTTCATTACATGAATGTAGACGTTCATCCGTATGGGTCAGCGTTTGATGTTGAAGAACATCCATTTGAGAAAACGTCTTCACAAAGTAATTACCAGAACGTGGACTGTATCTAGTATGCAAAAATGGGTCTACCTGCGTAAAAGTCTTATCAGGACAGTATGCGTACTTCGCTGGTCAGGAAGATGTGACTTGTTAGAAAACTTACTGCCACACTGATAACAGGAATTTGGGCGACTACCAGTATGCATAACCAGGTGCTTCCAAAGTCTTGCCTTTTTATTGACGCTCACCAGTATGTGTTACTAAAGTGCCTCCTAGGACTTGACTTTTAAGTAAACTTGGAACCACATTTATCACAATAATGAGGACGCTCAACAGTATGTGTAACTAGATGATCCTGAAGTTTTGATTTTCTCCAAACCTCTTTACCACACTGATTACAGGAATAAGGACGCTCACTAGCATGTGTAACCAGATGTTTCCGAAGACCTGACTGTCGAGTAAACTTAGAACCACATTGATCACACAAATGCGGACGCTCACCAGTATGGATATATTGATGTTGCCGAAGACTTGACTTATGAGTAAACTTAGAACTACACTTATCGCAAGAAATTGGACGTACACCAGTATGTCTAACCAAGTGTTTCCGAAGATATACCTTGGCGGAAAACGTCTTACCACACTGATTACAGGAATATGGACGCTCACTAGTATGTGTGACCAGGTGGCTACCAAGACTCGACTGTGTAGTAAACTTAAAACTACATTTATCACAAGAATGTGGACGTTCTCCACAATGTGTAAGCAAATGACGCGAAGATTTGACTTTTGAGTGAATTTGGAACAACACTGATCACAAGAATAAGGGCGGACACCACTATGTCTAACCAGGTGTTTCTGAAGATATGGATTTTCGGAAAACGACTTACCGCACCGATTACAGGAATATGGATGCTCACTAGCATGTGTAACCTGGTGTCTGCTAAGATCTGACTGTGTAGTAAACTTTAAACTACATTTATCACATTTAAGTGGATGATCTCCTGAATGTGTAAGGAGATGACGCCGAAGACCAGACTTTTCTGTACACTTATAGCCACATTGAGCACAGGAATATGGACGGTCACCAGAATGTGTAAGGATGTGGCGCCGAAGATTTGAATTTACGGAATACTTCTTACCACATTGTTTACAGAAATGTGATCGCAATCCAGTATGTGTAAGCAGGTGACGTTGTAGATCGGTATTAGAAGAAAATTTCCTACCACATTGTTGACAGGACTGTTGGCGCTCCCCAGCATGTTGACGCAGGTGACGCCGGAGAAGCGACATCTGAGAAAACTCAGATCGACATTTATTACAACAAAGTGCCTTCTGTCTAAAAGGAGGCATTGGGCTTTGATCAGAGTCGGACAACAAGTGTAGGTTGCAATCATTACATGAGGGCAAAGTGCACATAACCTCACCTCCTTCATTCCATATGATACAACTACTGTTACATGTACTCATTGGACCCCCGGTCATTAATGTGATGTTCCCACAGCTAGAAGACAGAGAACAAAAAATTATAACATTTTACAATTAACGTAACAAAATCAAATACAATATCCAGAAGCAAACGCAATATATGTACGAATATTGCTTCTTATCACATACCATAGCACTACAAATCTCAACAATATCAGATAAAGGCTCTAACACAATAGCCCATATAATTTCCAAATGCCAAATAGCAAACATGATAAGTGTGCGCTTAACCACAGCACATAGAAACAATTCAACTTTGTTTTAACTGAGACTCAAAATATTTAGGATGCCAAATAAGAACTAATGTTTTGATAGCTTCATCCTTAGTGAAGTTACATGTTGACAAGGTTTATCTATCATCTACAGGGACATTGACAAGGGCTTCTGGGCCATATGGCGTCGAATTTCTGAGATACGTATGTATACTATAAAGCCGGGAAGAAATTACTGACTGAAGCTCCTCAGGTACTTCAACTGAGTTAGTACCTGTCAACACATCAACGTAAAAGAAGATTATGAATTAGGGTGAAAGATGAATTACAAATCTCAGAACAAGAAATGGGGCAGAAATTGTAACAGCAGTAAGGTGATAGTCCTTGATCTCTTCATCAGAGGATTCGTGCCATGCTATATTCTTAAAGACTCAGTGGTCGGGATGTATTAACACAAATTTGTATATCTTAGGAATATCAGCTGATTGAGTAACAAGATACATTTTGAACCTCAAAGTAATAGATAGGAAATCAGGCTGAATTTCAGGGCCAACCATTTACAAAGAGTTCCTAGCTATCCCATTTCAAGATTTACACCTGTCAAATTCAACTCTTGGCTTGGTTGTCATGCTAGAATATTTGAGCACACAATGATGGGGCATATGAAAGCTTGATGAGTTAGAAGTCACAAGCGGTACGTTTCCCATGTGCCCGTTTCACTGTATTCAGGCATGAAACTTACATGCAGCTGTTTCAAATCTGGAGAACTAGAAAACTTATTTTCAATGTGTTCAATTATTTTAACAGCATTATGCTTAGACTAAGCTGCAGGTGACACTTCAAGACGAATAGGAAGTTTGTCATTAAACCCACCAGAAACATCCATTTGATCATTATTCAAGAAAATGTCCTTCAAACGCCATTTCTTCGGGAGTAAGAAAAAGTTGATGGAGTTCTTCAAGCTTCCAAAACCTTTGCAATTTTGTGTAAAGAGAATCAAGATTTATAAGTCCGGCATACCGAACCTTGGCGTTATTCTTAACACAATACTCAGGGATGGTGCCTGACAATCCCCAACCAAATTTGGTCATCTAACAAGATGAGATAACCTTTCTTATGGAAGATATTAGGAGACAAAATATTATACTTGACTTCAGCTCTTAGCAAGATATAAACAGCAGAATGCTGCTAAAAATATACTAACACCTAAATGACTTCACGAGCAATATACCAACTGGAACAATCGATTTGCTGTGCAGGAAGTTGGCTTGTGGTTGTATTCACAGCTGCACAGTTCAACTTCAATATATAATCTGACACATTGGAGAACGAAACAAGATTGCATGTAGATCAATTCAAGCGATACACCTGTATTGCCTACGCCGAATATAGGCAGCAAGAAATCTCAGTACAAATGCCAAGCTTCGTGATAAGACTACAAGGCACTAAGGATAAATGACTCCCCCAGTCCAAAAAATCTTTAATTAGTACAACCTCTCCTGAACTGTTCTTCACTGCTACACAAGCTGTGTTAAAATAAATATTTGAGTGGGTGGCACAATTGTAGAACTTCTAACATTTCTATAATTATTGGGAATTGTTTGTTCTTCACACACCAATAAGGTGTGGGGTCCATTGTACCGAGGTCACTTGTGTTGCTTACACTGTATAGATAAATGCAAAGCAAAAAACATAGATAACAAAGGTTATTGTGACTCTCAAACTTGCTGCGATATTCAATGTTTTTGTTAATTTCTACATTCAGAATTGCTGATTATCAAGTTGTTGACACTGAGAAATAAAGAAAATGCTCTTGTTGGTACTGTGGAATACAATCTAAAATGAACGACAGTGACAAAATGACCATGATTCATAGACAAGAAGTGGATAAAATTCGCAATGCCTTATTTTTAGATATAATGCTTGTTGTCCAAAAGGGTCCAAAATCTACGTAACTGAACCTTGCAATAGTATTAATTACTGGTAAATCAGAACCATGGTCTTCCCCCTCTAGTGGTATTAATCACAAGTATCGCACTCATGGCGTTCGTCTCATGGTGGTATTAATCACAGGTAACACAGACCAAGGGTGTTTCCCACATTAGTGTGCTACTCACAAGCAATGCAGACCGATGGTGTTACTCACATAGAGGGGCTGAACACAGTCACCGACTAGATCAATGATGATGATCATAATCCTGGTTTAAAGGGGCCTACCCCCTGGGTAACCAAACCACACTGGTATGAGGTGCAACAAATTGAAATGATAATTAAAACTTCAAAATGTATTAATTGACAAGAATATAAAGTAAAATAAATGATGATTAGCATGATTTCAAAACAATCAGTGGATCCAATTGACAATGCTTTAATGACTTCACTATGCAGTGTCAAATTAAAAGTAAGTTTAGGATAAAACATACAACTTAGCTAGGAGTCCCAATGCTCAATACTGCATCAGCCTGTTTTCATCCAAGGGTCGGCGTGCTTTCCTCTTCCATAGAGCAAGTTTGCTAAATGTTTCTTTGGGTCCTATAGCCAAAACATCCACATGAGGGATGGTATGTTCGAATCCACAGTTACGAATATAGTTTTAAAGTGGTTTCACATTTTCATACCTAGCTGGTTAACATAATGTCACCATAGTGTGAAACTTCTTCTCCTCAAAGACGTAGCAGCGCTTGAACTCCTCTTTATGGACAGAGTAGTGTATGACCTCTTCCTACTCAGTACTCTTTTGTGTTACAAAATTGAGGAAACCTCAGATTTATCTCTTGGACATCTTAACAGACAATCAAACATATACCTTTATCGAATAGACCTAAACGAATTGCTGTTAAAATTTATACTTCATCCTTTCAGATTAAAATAAATGCCTTCCTCACCAACACCACTAAGAAACAAATGATGAATCTCTGAGTTCTGAGATAAAGATTTGAACCCCAAAACCTAAAAAAAAACTACACCCGTATTCACTTAGCGAACTGGTAATGATATAATCTTTTTACAGAGAATATGTTCATCATGGGATTCGACTATTGAGTAGTGTCACTATTCTAAATAAACTTATGTTTTAATGGTCCACCCTTTCAATCCTATATTATGCAATGTGTATAGACTATGTAGTATTGCAAAGGTGGACCATTAAAACATAAGTTTAATTATTACTGTGATCACAATTCAATACTCATCAAAACCATGAAGTTTATATCCTATCATACTGAGTATTATGGCAAAGGAAATATGAGCTGCCACGTATCAACTACAATACAAACCAACAGAGAGCACCAACGGAAAGAAATATACTACTTGTGGGAAAAGGAGAATGAAGAGAAGCAGGATAGGAGCCTGGAAGACAGAGATTCTCCAAGCCCAAATCATAACACGTAGCTTGCTATTGCTCACAAACCACTCTCAATCAGGCGGTACATCACATCTCAATATCGAGTGATATTCTAGAACAGTTCGATTTATGAACTGCGAACCGCTTGTTGGTATTTATCCCATTATATATCAGGAGCTAAGCAGAGGAAGCAAAAAACCCGCACTGCTCACACAAAGTACAACGCAGTGGCACAACATCAAACAATGGTCTCCTTGTCCCATTCTGCATAGTGAAGATGAGAAATCTGTACCCGGATATCAACAACCTGCTCCAAATGTGCAATATAATCATCAAGCTTCTGCCCAACGCCACATGAAATATTCCCCAAGAAATTCAGTAAAGCAATGATGGCCACCCCATCAAAACTTCTAGAACTTTTTACACAGTCCTAGTCAACAAAACAGGACTGGCACATTTTTTACACATGCGGCACAACTAACCGCCTTTGCATCCAGCCTCCACCTGGTCAGCGGTGGCACATGCGGTTGACAGCAGCTACACGCAGGACATTAGATATTATAGCTGGAGACTTTAATTTGACATTAATTACTGGTGAGCAAAGTATTCTTGTAAATTTTGGACCTGCACATAGATCCTTAGCTGTGTTTATGTCATTCTATCAGTTGCACTTGGTCAATAATATTCCTAATGCAAATGGAAATACACTTGATCTTATTATTACGAATGTTAATACATTAAGAGTGTATAGAAGTGAGTGCCCCTTAGATGAGGAGGATTGTTATCATCCTGCAATTGTAGTCACACTACTATTAAACAGAGCGTAACCATGTTTCACAACAATCTAAGTAGTTATTTGCCTTTATAGGGGCAAATTTCTTTTAGATGTATAAAATGTTTGAGCAAATGGATTGGTCTAAAATTGTAGAATTTACGAACACTGACCAAGCTATTGAGTATTTTTATGCTCAGGTACACTCGGTATTTTGTGAAACGGTACCAATCATGAATATTCACAAAAAGAAAAATATATGGTGATGTCAAGATACATTGCTAGGTTAGGGCTGAGGATCAGAAATTCGGGGCTCGTATTTAATGTAGAGCGGGTTGGAGTAAGAAAAGGGTAAGTCTATCATGTAATAATTGTATCATGGTTTACTAGTATTTACTAGTATTTACTAGTATACTGATTTACTAGTTGTCTATACATATGTAATAGTTGATCATAAATAGCTTGTTGTTTTTGTGTATATGAAGTAATTTTAAAATCTGTGATTGTGATGTAAGTACTGTATTTACGATCAGTATTTTCTACAAATTTCTGAGGTGGGGAGTAGCCAGGAGGTATATAAATTGTTGCTAAAGCTATTATTTGATTTCCATTAGTGATTTCTATTTTGAAATTTTCAGATAGATATTCATTTAAAGAATGATAATATTGTTCTGAAGTGATGGATTTATGAATACTAATTGCTACCCTCCGTGACATCTACTGGAGCAGCAGTCACTTGACCTTTAAAGAACACACATTAATGTCATAAATATTCATTTACTACAACAGCTGAATAGGATCAAGAATGATGCACAGTGCATTCACGTCCCAGAGAAATTTCCGTCAAAGTGAGTCTGGAAGATCAATCGTGCCACTAGCTGGATCTGAAACAGAATATCAGGACGTGGGAATAGGACAATATTCTGGAGCTAAATAGTGATGATTTTCAGAATGGTCTCAGTGGAAGGAGGGAAAGAATGGAAAGGGAGGGTGGGGCAGGGATGTAGACTGGAGTGATAGGTAACACTTTTTCCGGCAGTGGAAGGAGGGAAAGAATGGAAAGGGAGGGTGGGGCAGGGATGTAGATTGGAGTGATAGGTAACACTTTTTCCGGCTGAGTGGGAGAAGTTTGACATTTACCCTTACATTTAACTGAGAATGTTGGATGATTTTCACTGCAAGTGTTGCATTTGAGTGATCCCTTTCTGCTGCAAGCACTTGAAGTTTGTTGACCACTACAAATAGCACATACATTGTGAAGAGAGCAATATTAGGTTGATCATAGAACTGGCAGTGATCGCAGTGTCTGCGCTGTGGTCAAGATGACCAAGAGGCTTCCACATGATGCCACTTCACATAGATCAGCAATCCATCCCTCAGATGCTGGTTCATTGTTGCCATAATCCGGGACAGGATACTCATCAGCAAGGTGTGTCCGTTAGAATTCCGGATCAGAATGGCTCGGAATATGTGATGTCCTTTTCCTGAAGACGGCCAGTGATAACGTCCTGCTCAAAAAGTTAAAATCAACGAGTGAATCCGTGGTCGCTCAGCTATGATATTGACCTGCATTACGTCCACATAAGCAATTCAAATGTGTTAGGCCTCACACCACATCCTTAGTCCCATAAAAATGTATACTCACTATCTTGTACAGCACTACACAATCAACTCTGATTCCCTCAGGTTGCCTTCCATTAAGCCCGTATCAGTATTAAACGTTACACGATCTCGCCAGTCCCATTAGCAAAATGTGTAGCCACCACCTTGTTCCAAGTCCACCATGGGGTCCCGAAGGTCACCTTCAAATCTTTCCCTTCTATGAGTGAAGCATACTTGTTAAGTCTTACACCATGTCCCTAGTCCCATTAGTACAATGTGTAGCCAAAATTTTGTTCCAAGGTCCGCTCCAAGAGAGCTAACGCTTCTGCACATTGCACAAAAGATAACTGGAGGTATGTTGTCAAGGTCGGAAGCAGTATTTTGAAGGCTGTTAATTACCCCGATCTCTGTGAAGTAAAGGATGGTAATGGCTTAGCTGTGTTTGGGTACATATTCGTACTTTTCCCTCACCCATTATTGACTCCCTTAAATTTCTCACCGAACGTTGAGGCAATGGCCTCGGGGAATGCGACTATTAACGTTAAGGTAGCATGCACTTCGTGCTGATTTGCCATATTAAGCTATTAACACATGTCACTGCTGTTGTTACTTATCAAGTTTATGTAGTTCTTGTGTGCTTCATGGATGAGTTTCTTGGTGGCATTCCTCACACATTAACAATTGTTCCCCATAAGATCGCTTGTATCCTGTTTCCATTTCCTGTAAACCATATTCCTTTTGCATATCATTTTGACTAATATTTTGTGATCTATGAAGAGTTTTTATTGGTAACGATGGGTAGATGGCTTCTTAGAAGTTATGATAGCAGTTCCCAGCCAGCATTTTTGTAGTAATAGACTATTCTATTACATTTACTTACTGGTGGATTCTTGTATTTTTTGGTAACTGTAACTGCTAGGTGTTCGAAGGAACAGGGGATTACTGCAGTCTCCAGTACTGAGGATGGAGTGTTAGTATGGAGAAGTGTTCTCATTATACAGGTTGGTTCATTAATTAATTACTCAAGGAACATGTAGAATTCTACAACGAAAGTTGCTGTTAATGGACTAATGGGAAGAGGCAGGAAGTGAGGGCGATCATGCTGCCAGAACATTTCCAAGATATGATCACCAGCCTTCTAGATAATTTTGAATCAATATTGTATATTTTGTACATGGCTTAGAGACGGTAGTAAATCCTCATTCATGTCACCGGTGGAGTTCAGAGCTTGGTACATGGAATCGAAATGGAACCTGCTTCCAGCGCACATGAATTCCACCAAAACAAACTCTGCCTTTGTTTCGAGCAGCTCAATGCACACACGGTTGAATTCAGGTTTCATGGCAATAAGTGATCCTACCCCTGTGGTTTTCTAAATACTGTATATGACTGAGCTACAATTTCTATGTCATAGATTGACAAATTCAGCCAGGATTCACTAACGCACACAATTGGTTGATCTATAGCAGCAAGAGTGGCCAGAACTGCCTGTTTACACTTCACATATTTCAGGCTGTGAGTACTAAATGAAAACACAGTAACTGTCCTGTCATGTGCAGCTTAATGTTATGTTAAAAATGATTCTTAGATTGAGGAGAACTACATTTCCAACATGACCATGCCTGCACTGCTGAATCTACAGTAGAAATGTATTAATCATTGCACATGTTCTCTGGACTGCTGAGTAAAAAAAATGTACATGTCACAAATAGCTAATTCACATTATGTTTAGAATTACGCATGTTACACAGGCATTTGCATGAGACTTCTGAGTTTGGTCCTGGGTAAATTCCACATCTCCACTAAAAGCAACTGAACACATGACAAGGTGGGGAAATGATACGGGCGGTTTGGCAACTTTGCACCCTCCTGCAATCCTCCAAACCCCCAGACGTCGGATACCCATTCCTACGGTGGACTCACATTAAACTCACATTTACATACTACTAATAAGCACTTATTAATTTCTAAATCTGTATACAATTCTCTGTTTGTCAAGCAGTACTTTGATACTACTTTTGTAGATGTTATTACAATTTATACCATTGAACTCGTATCACTACAGAGCTACTTGCCACTGCTTTGAACTATTTTCTGGTTATTTTGTTGTGAAGAGCTGCAAATTTCAATATTCAATAATAGCATTCTTGCAAAACTAAATATTTGACTCCTTCACTTTCATGCAACACAGCCAGGCAGTGTTGTCAATATTCCTATCCCACAAGCCTGAACACTGAGGATGCCGAGGCCAACCTCGCTCCAAATCAACCCCACCTTTCCTTTTGTTTACTCACGTAATTTAACTGTACCAATAGGTTGCTTACCTGTTACTCATGACCATATTTCAGTTTTATTGATTTGATAGTCCTTGGAATCTTGTGATGAGTGAGTGAGTGAGTGTTGTATCATACATTGCCCGTGATTGTGCAGAAATCAGCTACTACAAAGATTGTGAAAGGGCAACAGGAGGCTATGTTAAATGTTGGAGAGCAAAAAAGACTTGACATTTAGACACTTAAATATCTCCAAACTGCATGGAGCAGTTTATAATGAGGTAATAGAAGTGAAGAAGAATAAACACAATACAGATGATGGGATATAACACACCAGCCACTGTGCATCTTTGTTGGATTTTCAGCTACTGGATTTAAAGATCAAATTTTCAAAGGTCAGAATAAATTCTGAGTAAGGAAAGCAAATTGAGTGTATCAGAACGTGGTTTTCCAAAGGCAAATAATCAGGCCTTGAAATATAAGAAAGATTCTAGGCAGGTTCTTGATGTTATTTTTCCACCTGAAACAACTTTAAAAATATGTACCTAATAACACAAAGATAAAAATCTATTATACCATAATACGAGCCATTATATTTAATGGCTTTGAAACTAAACAAGCCACTGAAGGTGACCGTAAATAAACCGATATCACAGAAAGAAGGTGTATGCGAAGTCTCTCTAATGAAGGAAATAGGGGTTTTGAAAGAATCATATAGATGTACAGAGGTATGAAAGGAGACAGGATCAAGTGCCTAATACATAGCAGGTTGATTCTGTGGACTAGTCATGTTGCAAGAATGGCCAACAGCAAAGTCACGGTCAACCAGACACCCCAAGAACACCTATTACAACAAGGAGAAAAGAACTGGGATGGTAATTTTAATAATAATTGTACTGGCTCAGATACTGAGTGGTGCCAACTAGGCGGCCTGCTGATCACTAGATACTACAGGCTGACTTATTTTAATTTTGTGGAATTTTCTCATGAGCCATGATCAAACCAACAAGTTCGGAACACGAGTGCGGTACAGGATACAGAATTCAGGAATGATGTCAATGGATCTGTGCTCATCTTGAACCCAAGAGTCTTCAGAGGGAGTTACTCAACATATAAATAGCAATATCCATATTGTCGAGGTTTAGGGGTGTAAAATCTAATTAAGCTGATCTGTACTTACTCCTCTTCTCCTTTTTCTTCTTTGAAACAAGCGACCAACTGACCTACTGTGTGTTCATCTACACTTATTTCATTCTTAATATCGCTGGAAGGCTGTAAGGAACAAAAGTGCAAAACAAAGTAAGAAATGTAGAGTAAACAGAAAACTAGAGTAAAAGTTTATACATAGACATGGCATAGCTGACAAAATAAACTGTACAGTTGCACAATACAAATATCAATTTATTCTCCCAATGTAAAAAAGAAACAAGCAAACAAGGGTCAAGTCAAAATTATATGAAGAACAGGAACAAGAAAAGGAACTCATAATAGAAGAAAGGGAACAGCACTGGAAGAGGGAGCAAAAGAAGAAAAACTTGAAGGAGATAATAATCTGTGCAATTTTTTTCTTCTCTTCCTACAACTTCCTGTCAACATGTTCATAATATTATGTGTTCTTAAATGACTGGTCACTTATTTGTTTCTTTGTGTTCCCACAGATGACTCTGATTGTCAGATAGACATACATTGGATCTTCGCCTGAGAAATGTCAATATATTTCCCACCTTCTTCAAGTTCGTATAACAAATAATCAGTTGTTGGACTTTTCATTTACTCCAGACAATCTGAAAGCTTTATTAATATAGACTTACAACATTTACATTCAGATTTTAAAGGACTATGCTGGCCGTGTTTTCTACGGATAACAAGTACACCGCATTCCCAGAATCTCCAGAGTTGACTCTGAAAAGTCAGAGATTATTATCAGACTCTGACAGCTATTTGCTGGTCCAGTCAGGCTGTATGAGAACAAAGAAGTTGTCAATTGATAGAGGGGTAGAGTCCTTAGTCTAAAAAGCCAAGAATAATGGCCAAGAAAATTTGTTGTGCTCACCACACACCGACTTATAAATTCCAGGCCATCAGGCTGAGCAGAGGTCGCTTGACAGGGTAATACTCATCAGAGCTGTGGAGCCACAGGTTTTGATTTGGTCTTAAAAGGACTCTGTTCAGAGAGTTTAAAACCACCTATTATATATCCTAGACATGACCAGAAAAGCCAAACACTTTTCCTAAATTATCATTCAAGTGAAGTAGTCTACACTTGACTTGCAATGGTAGATTAGTGTTATCTCTAGGTTTTTTTGAAAAAGAGAAACCTTACAGTTCGCTTCCTCACAAGTGAACCTTCCACGGTTCAAACAAAGGTGAAAGGCTTCAATTTAGTTAAATGTCATTGATTATTTCATCAATAGAGCAATATTCAAATTAATTCATCAATCTAAACCTTGCTAATGTTAGTTGAATGATCATAACTAATGTCATATATTTTGAAACCAACGACGAGCAAAAGAGAAGAAACTCCCATTGTCCTGTGTAGCAAATGCTGCAAAAAAAATCAAGGATCCAAAGCACATGGGTAACACTTCTCTGGAAAATCTCAAGGCTCAATTCTTCTCAGATGAGTCTCTTCAGGCTCAGCTGCATCTATGGATAGGCTATGAAGCACATGTAGAAATATATTGACTTTAATGTAAAATTTTATACTGGAAAGGCAACTCCATTTGTTCACAACAATAAAGCTTTAAACAACAATCTATATTAACTTCATGGGAAGAAACATGCTTGAAACAGGCGATTCCCCATATATATTCATACAATACTTGCAATGGACGGGTCATATGCAGATTAAGTAGGCCACAGGTGGATGAAAACAGAAATGATGTTTAATTAGGTCTAGAAAATGAAGGCGAACTGGAATATGGGAGATGAGATGGTTGGAACATTAAGAGTGACAAAACTGCTGATGAGAAGCCATGCAATGGAATCTAATAATGTCACTGACAGCAAACGTTACTTGTATACCATCCTTACCTCAGAGCATACCTTCTCACGTCACACGCATGCAAACTGGCATAGTGAACACAGCCTCGGGTTAGCTGGCAAGCTAAGTCAGTGTTGTCGCGATGTTCTTGAATCGTACAGCAAGAGTGTGTCCTCAAGGTCTTCAAAAAGCTTACTGCGAAACTGCATAGCCTTACAGAACAGTGGCACTGTGGGTAAAAGCTTTTAACGAGGGACGCCAATAAGTGGCAGACGTGTGTCAGCCAGGTCATCCTAATGTCAAACAATGAGAAGTGCATGTTCATGCCGTGTTAATGGACACTGGACGATGCCATATGATATGTGAGCTGGCCAGAGACACCAGGTTAGCGAATACGACTGGGCTTCATATTAGAAGGAACACCTGAGCAAGAGAAAAATTTCATCAAAATAGATTCAGCGGAAATGTAGAAATGATTACGATACGACGCTGCTCGTAACCATCTGGAGTACTGTAAGTACAAAGAAGAGGCCTTCTTATGCAATATCATTACGCTGGATGAGACATGGGCTGAACTGTATGAGTCACAGCTGAAATGCTGATCGAAGAAATGGCATCATTACGGCAAACCACAAAGATTGAGAGTTCGTGAGAACCTCAGCCACGTGAAAGTTATCGTTATACTCATGTATGACTGTGATGATTTTATCCTAAAGCTTTATGTTCCTCGACAGCATACCGTCAATGCGTATTACCCATCATTTTCCACGGAAACGGAAGGCTGCAAACAGTGCAAATGTGGCTGATTTGTTTGGTCAATGGGGCTGGGAATTGCTGCACCATATACCACGGGTATTGTGACTTTGATTAGATTCACAAGGTGAAGGAACCATTGCTCCAGAACTGTTTCAGAGATTGGTCAGGCATTAAACTGCTCCATTCGAACTACCAACATAACAGGTGTTGCAATATATATCCTACGATGTCCACATCACTGGTAACAAGATGTACACAATGCTGGTGACTACTCTGAAGGACAGTAGATCATGTAACATTCATATCTCTTGTATGAGTTGCAACTGAATGTTTCTTACTATTAAAATTCCAACCCAATAAGTTTATATTTACAACTTGCTTCATGGTACTCCGGCACAGATAGATGGGATAGGAATGGGCTAGGAGTGGGAAGGAAGCACACTTGGCTCCGACTTACGGAACCGTTCCTTACGCCATCAATTTGGACCGAACACCGACATTCGGAACTGTTCCGTACCAACCTAGTTTTAGTTACTAGCAAGTGATAAGTATTGCGTCGCATGTAGAAGTTCAGTGAAACCTCCACACTAGTGTCCAAACGAGAAGCATAATCACTAAACGAGGTCATACCGCCTGATAGGAATGTCAGACGGATTGCTGAATAAAAGGAGGCTGAATTCCACACCATATGTCGCACAACATGTCCAAGAAAATGTTTCAGAAAGGTTCAGATAGCTAAGGTATACCTTTGACACCTAACAAAACTTAGCAATGTCTTCCTGAACAAAATATGCTGCTAATAGGATAGGTTACCCCAAATGGCCACACATGCTTCGCAGCGACATGGCATTCTATCTATCAGAAGGTCCAAGAGCTCTTGTGGTAGTCGATTCCATTCCTCAGAAAGGGAAATGCGAAAGTCTTGGAGGGTCCTTGGTGCAGGCTGACGGGATGCAATTCGCCTCCCCAATGCATCCCAGGCATGTTCTAGAGCAGGGCCTCTCAGGGTGCGTGCGCGTGGTGCATGCACTGCGCACGGTGCAAAAGACGACTTCGCTTGGTTGACCAGAGTGCAGACCCCCACTCCTCTCTCCCTACACCTGTCTCCCCGTTCGGCCTGTCTCCGCGTTCCTCACCTTAATTGCTGTTTCTCCCCCACTGCGAAATGTTTACGTGTGGTGAGCGGAGACGCACAGTTGTATGGGACAAGGTTACCAGTGTTATTAAAAAAATTAAAAAATGTGAATTAGAAATACACATACATGTTTGAGAGGAATGTAAACATAATTTTAAAAAAATGCAGAACCTGTAACCAAAATGAAAATGCTACAGTACTGGAACAAAATTCATTTGTGGATATAGAATGCTCTTCTTCAAGCTGTTTCAACTTCCTTAATTCTTTCTCTCTGACGTCTCCTATGATTTCACAATAATTTTCCGAATGTAGTCTGTTGTAGTGTCTTTCAATAGACGATTTTCTTACGCACGTAATTATCGTCCCACAGATTAAGCATTTGGCGTTATCGTCACGACAAACAAACAAAAAAAAATACGAAAGTTCCCAGTTCAATTGAAATGGACTTTCGGAAGTCTTTGCTTTCTTCGAAACAGGTTGCTCCATTATTATGTTGTAGTCGTGCGCTTATCTGTTTCACTGATAAACACGTCGTCTACCATCAAACGCTTCGTCGCTCTCAGCACACTACACCATCCGAGTCAAGCCGAGTTGAAGCGAAGCGTACCGATGCACAGTGCACAGAGCCTATGCACCTCGCTCTGCACGCGTGAGAGTTTGGGCGTTTGAGAGGCCCTGTTCTAGAGTCTCCAGATCAGCAGACTTCACTGGCCAGTCCATGCGATGAATGTCTTCCTCAGCCAGAAATTCATCGACCAGAGCAGCGCGGTGTGGTGGTGCATTATCGCACATTAAGTGGAAGTCTGGACCAGCCGCACCTCTGAAGAGTCGAACATGTGGTCTCAGTACCTCATCCTTGTCTCTCCGAGTGTTAACAGTGTTCCTCGGACCACCCATGATGATGTGCAGGTCCGTACGGCCAATCAACATGATGCCACCACCACCATACAGGTCCTGTTCCTGTGGTTGTATCGGCTACCAGATTCCCTCCAGAATAATGTGTGATGGGAATCGTTCTGCAAAACTGAAACGGGATTCATCTGTGAAGAGCACATGCCTCCATTCATTCATGGTCCAGTTTCAATGTTGACGGCTCCACAGTAAACGGGCCCGTCTCTGTGCTGGAGTGAGCGGGACTCACACCGCTGGACGTCGGGCAAACAGCCCTGCTGTTCTGAGCCTCCGGTACACAGTTTACCGGGAAAAGGTAACTTCTGGGACAGCTGAAAGCTTCAGCGACAATTGTCTTGCAGATGCATTCCGACTTCATCCGGAGATTAAGGCCAGATATCGGTCTTGCTCTGGGGTAGTTACCCTTGGTCGACCTGGTACTGGCATATGACTAGCATCTCCTGTGCTTCGAAATCGTCTCCAAAGCCTGGAAATGAAACTTTATGGCAATATTCAAGGATACGGCGACTTCGGTCTGTGTCTGGCCTGCTTCCAGGCGGTCGAGTATTCTACGCTGCAAAACGGGGTCCAAATGGCGTTGTTGTGCCATTATGTTGATTCGATCACCACGAGGCTACACTCCGCACACTATAACAGAGCAAACACGACTGAGGGAATATGGGGCGCAGGAACTGGCTGTGTTTACCTTGCGGTTAGGCCGCTAGTCAATGTTGGGAACACTCTTTTCCTATACAGATCAGACAAGGTAAGGTTGGTAGGTGCATATAACAGAGATATGTTTTTAAGATTCAACCTCTTCAATATAAATTACTACTTGTATAAGATATTATTTACAGCATTTATCTAATAATGGTAACGGTTTCGATATTTAAATGTCATCATCAGCCATAAAGTACATTAATCACAAAATTTAGGAAGGACATGATAATTAAAATTGACGTTATTATACTTAAATACATACATGGTTTTCTTAACAATAAAGGATTAAAAAGTTTTTACATGTTACCGACGTATAACAGTCTATCGAAACGCTTATTTACACTGCGTGCTGAAAAAATAGTAAAAAGTGATAGCAATCACTAGATACACTGTTTCTGTTGATCTTTTTATGTGCTAATACTCAACACATCACGTCGTATTTCCGGTTGCATTTGAATCGTTGGAGATAATTCGTCCGTCCTTTAAGGCAATAATTCTTATTCAAATGTTGTCAAAGTGAAAACGTAATTTTAGTTGATAACACCTTGTTCATGTAAGGAACTTGTAGAAAAATGCTTTAGTTTATCTCATTACACTCGTCTCGAAAGGCTTGTTGTGTTCGTTAAAATTAAACAATCATGTATTAGTAAAATTATAACGTAAGAAACGATTAATTGTAATTGGTTGTCCTTTCGTATTCTCTTGTGATGTAGTACAGGTGAACTAAAATTGCCCAGTTCAATCAGAAGGATTTGAATCAGCCTGAAACGAAATCAATACAAAGGAATTGTAAGTACTAAAATATACTGGGCCTGGACAGGCTAAAGTGTGTGTAATGTACGGTATATGTGGCTCACGTTGGACACCGTGTTGAGAAGCTACAGTTTGTGAGAAGGTACGGACTAATAGTGACGGGTGGAGTGTAGTGAGGTAGGTTATATCAGGTGGGGAGAGGGGGATGGGAAGGAGAGTATAGGAGGGGTTTAAGGCGGGTCCTGTGAACAGTGTGGTACGGGTTTGTAACGTGATAGTGTACTGTGTATCGCGCTAAATATCGGCCGTCTATTGGGAAGGTTGAGACATATAAAGACTTTAATTAAGAATCAAAGATAATATTAGTTTTATCTGAGATTTCGTTCAGTTTCAAATGTGAGTTAAATAACTGGTTCAAGTGAATTATGCATTGCTCTGTGACGTCGAGAATAGGGCCTTTGTTTACATTCATAAGAGCCTCTACCCTCTTTTATGTTACTCAAGTTATGCTTGAAATCTTGAATGTGTTGTCCGACTGCCGAGATCTATTATGTTTTATGGCATTTACATGCTCCATGTATCTGATTTTGAAGCTCCTCCCGGTCTGTCTGATATACGAAGACTCACAGTTTTCACGTAGGAATATGTAGACACCTGATTTTTTAAAAAAATGTCAGTTTTATTAATTGATCTGGTATTATATATGTTGTCCATATTTCTATTATCAGTTCGATATACGATTTTAGTGTTATGTTTCTTCAAAATATTTGTAATGCTGTAAATATATTCATTGAAAGTAAAGATTGAATAATGATCAGCTTTAGTGTTCTCTATAGTTAAAGTTGAATTTAAGCGATGTCTGTGTTTATTGATAATGAGCTCTATAAATGCGTTATCATACCCGTTATATTTAGCTATGGAGCGAATTGTTTTTTATTCTTTACATCAGTTTTCTTTATTTAGCGGTAGACTTAATGTCCGGTCTACCATACTGCTGTAGGTAGCACATTTGTGTGCTTTGGGATGGAAGGAACCTTTCTTGATGGCACTAGCTATCTGTGTCGGTTTCCTGTAAATACTGTATTCTATAGAAGAAGGAAATCTGTTTAACGTGAGATCTAGAAAATGTATGCTTCCATTTGACTCAGATTCCAGATTGAAATTTATCTGCGGATCAACATTGTTTAAAATGTTAACGGTGGAGCCTGGAGCAGTAATTCTTTCGTCAAGGATAACGAGAGTGTCGTCTACAAACCTGGCCCAAAATTTTATGTTCGCAAAGTCACTATTGCTATTAATTGCCGTATGCTCTAAATAGTCAATGTACATTTCTGCTAATATCCCTGAGGCCGTCGACCCCATAGCCAAGCCATCCTGCTGATATATGCAATTATTAAAAGGGAAGAAATTATTTTTAACTACTAGTTTCAAAATTTCCATGAACACTTGGATCTCGAATTTACTGAGGTTACTATATTTATTTAAATTATTTTGGACAATAGGAAAAAATTTCTTACTATTGACACTCGGATACATATTTTTATGTCGTAAGAATCCTACGAGTGGAAAGGCTGTATTTCAAAGCTCTCTAGTTTTTTAATTAACTGAATGGTATTTTTCACAGACTTATGGGACAGAAAATTATAATTCCTTCGTAGCAATTTCTATGGTAAATTGTTAATTTGTACAATGGTCTCGGCCTATAATTGATGATGAGGCGTATAG
Organism: Anabrus simplex; assembly: GCF_040414725.1. Taxonomy (NCBI): domain Eukaryota; kingdom Metazoa; phylum Arthropoda; class Insecta; order Orthoptera; family Tettigoniidae; genus Anabrus; species Anabrus simplex. Next base: position 99,283,053 of record NC_090274.1, on the reverse strand, counting down.
GGACGCCGGTCTTATAGATCTTAGGTAAAGCTTTCGCACTGGCAGTTCGGAGTTCATAGTTATCAGTTTTGTCTTCTCTTGTTCTGTAAATAAAAATGATGTATTTTTAAGGTTGATTTTAGGAAAATTTGTATCTGATGATGATGATGATGATGATGCTTGTTGTTTAAAGGGGCCTAACATCTAAGGGCATCAGCCCATATTGGTACGAATGGACGACATCAGATGATAAGTAAAATATTAAAATGTATCCACTAACTACAGTTTAAAATAAATGGTGATGAAAAATGATTATGAGATTAAAACAATCAATGGATCTAATGAATCTAAAGAATGGAAAGTAGAGGTGATAATGGAATAAGACATTGCCTGGACATTCAGATATATACATACATGGAATTCAAGTCATGAGTTAAAATAACACATTAAAATACGCAACACAAACTAATATAGAGTCAACTGGATATGAGCACAGTCGAAAAAATACACTAAGACAAGGACAATATTACACACGGGAAAAAAAGACCACTATTCCTCATAAAACGGATGACGTGGTCTGCGGACTGCTCGTCATCCCGTAGGATGAGGGAGATGGTACGCGAGAGTTATAGACTACGGTGCAGACCGACCAGCTCCACGCACTCTGAAAGAATGTGTACCGCGGTAAGATGATCGCCGCATGTACACACCGGAGGGAGTTCTCCTTTCAATAGATAAGAGTGCGTCAGGATACCGTGGCCAATCCGAATACGACAAAATACATCTGCTTCCGTCCGAGACGTCCGAAGGGAAGTCCTCCATACCTTCGTTGTACCGTTTATCGCTCTCAGCTTATTTGGAAGAGGGAAACAGGTATCAATAGACTGTAGCGAGCTCAAGGAGTCAGTACACAGAAGAAAGTGTCGGCGCTCATCGGACTGTGCGTACCGCAGAGCTTCGCAGATAGCATAGAGCTCTGCTGTGTACACGTTACACGTTTTCGGGAAAGCAAAAAGAGATCAGTGTCGACAACGAACGCACAACCCACTTTAGTGTCTGTTCTCGAGCCATCCGTGTTAACCACTGAAACTGGATACCGACCAACAACGGACAGAAAGAGCCTCCGATAAATCGAAGGGTCCGTGTTTTCCTTCGGGAGAGTGTGCAGATCCAGGATTATTTCAGGACGTCGTACTACCCGCGGTTGTCTGACAAGGCAAGGAACCGAAGGTACGTGAAATAATCTGTGACTGCTATCCAAGTGTATTCCAACCGAGGACAAGCAGCGTACAGCCGGCGGTGTCCATTGTTGAATACGCAAGGATAGCTTGGGTCGCAAGTTGCAGCATACGACAGAAGGAGCAGGTGTAAAGGTGGCACACCAGATGCGGCTTGTTCCAAAGGCTCCCGTCGCCAAGCTAACCCGGCTGTGGTGGATGCTCTTAAGTCTCGCAAGAACGCTTGGTCTTGCTGAGCCATATGCTGCACTGCCGTAGTCTAACCTGGATAAAATATGTGCCCGAGAGGAGCAGAGTGCGCTGAGCAACACAATTAGTGCTGCTAAGAAACTTCAAGATATTAAACCTCTTGGTGCATTGCCATATGTGTGGCGCCTAGTGTCAACTACAGGAGTAGCGGCATTCCTAAATAAAGTTCAGAAGGAGGGTGAAGAGTACGTTGGCAACAAAAGTGGACAACAGAGGTCTTAGAGGAAGAAAACCGAAGGTCCACTGCTCCACTCTTGCTTGCTGTAATTGTAGTTCTGCGACCGCCATATTACGCGAGCTATAGTGCAAAGCAAAATCGTCCACATATAGCGACGGTATTACTGCTGAACCAACAGCAGCAACAACACCGTTTAAGGCAATCCCGAACAGAGTGACAATAGGAACCGATCCGTGTGTCCATTTTCCTGAATTGGGAATTGCGAATATGTCCTCCCTACTCGGACATGGAATAGACGGAGGGACAAAAAATTCGCAATAAATACCGGCAAACGACCTCGGAATCTCCATTGATGCAGGACTGAGAGGATACCATATCACCACGTGGTGCCATAGGCCCTTCCTAAGTCAAAGAAAACAGCTACCAAATGTTGTCTGCAGAGAAACGCATCCTTGATAGAGCTCTCCAGGCGTACGAAGTGGTCAGTGGTCGAGCGAGCGTATCGAAAACCACACTGGTACTCGGACAAGAGTCCTTTTCCTCCAGACACCACACAAGTCGGCGATTTACTATCCTCTCAAATAGCTTACACAGGCAATTTGTAAGAAAAATCGGTCTGTAACTTCCTGCATACTTAGGATCTTTGTCAGGCTTGAGGACAGGAATGACTATGCCCTCTCGCCACTGAGACGGAAAATCACCCTCTATCCAGATTCAGTTGAATACACGAAAAAGATATAATAGACTATCATCACTAAGGTGTTTCAACATCTGGTAATGGATACTGTCTGGTCCAGGAGACGTGTCATTCCAAAGCGATAAGGTGCTGCGGAGTTCCCACTCCGTAAAGGGCAGGTTGTAGTCCTCTGGAGCTTGAGAGGTAAAACTAAGATTATGACGTTCTGCCTCCCACTTCAGAGCGAGGAAATCACGAATGTAATTCCCGGAGCCAGATACATCCGCGAAATGACTAGCTAGATGGTTAGCAATCGAGAGTGGTTCAGTGTCGATACTGCCTGCAATGGAAATTTCCGGTACAGAAGATGATCCTTGGATACCCGAAATACGTCGCAGTTTAGTCCACACTTGAGATGATGGAGTATGTGACGTCATAGATAACACATATCTCTCCCACGAAGCTTTCTTTGGCGAATAAGAAGTCGCGCCTTAGCGCAGAGATTTTTAAATGTTACCAAACTGACCAGAGTAGGCGGCCTACGATAACGTTTATGAGCACGACAGCGTTCTTTGTTAGCTGCTGCAATTCCTGCGTTCCACCAAGGAATGAGTTTTCGGCGAGGAGTCGCTGAGAAGGAAAGAAGCAGCAGCATAAGAATAACTTGGGTGATGTAAGTTATTTCCTTCGCCGACGATGTGCCTGGTATCGTCGTTAAAGACAGCTAGTGATGTGTACTTTGGCCAATCAGCATGTTTAAGAATCCAAAGAGGAGGAGCCTCGACGGATTTTTGTTTCAACAAAGTAAGGATGATGGGAAAATGGTCACTGTCGCAGAGATCATCGTGTGTATTCCACCGAAACTGCGGAACCAACGTTCGGCTGCACAGACTTATGTCTATGCGAGAATATGTGCCGTAACGTACACTAAAGTGAGTTTGTTCCCCTGTGTTCAAAATACATAAATCCAGCCCTGTTACTAATGTTTCCAGTTCTCTTCCCCGAGGGCAAGACGTCTGAGAGCCCCACATGGGGTGATGGACGTTAAGATCTTCCAACAAGAGGAAGGAAGGTGGAAGCTGATCTATAAGATCAGTGTCATCATTTATGTTAAGAGGCCGGCCTGGTGGAAAATAAACGTTACACACTGTTGCTATGACAGGCAGCGGTACCCGCATCGCACTTGCTTCCAGTCGGGCCCTTAGAGGAACCTCTTCGCTATAGGTATCAGAACGAACAAAAATGTCCACGCTACCAGACACACGCTGAGCATAATATCGACCTGTCCAGTATAATATGAAATTTCTCAGGACCGTGTGATGACCTGGTCTGAAGTTTGTCTCCTGAATACAGACTATACCCGCCACTTACTCACCAATGAGCTGACGCAACTCAATAAGATGCCTCTCATAACCGTTACAATTCCATTGTAACAGTGCCATATAGTGGACTATAAAAGGAGTGTTAGGTTATGAGCGACAAGATGCTCGTGAACCTGAACACATCCAAACCTACATCTGTAGATATAGATGACAGCGCGATGTCCATCCCGTCATCGACAGACGGCGGGGTTGACGCCCAGAACTTCGACGCATTTCGAGGGCGGGAAGTTCCCCAACGAGGGGAGTGCGTAGGGTTTGGAGCATGAGTACCTGCTGGCGCAGACGCGTACCCTCTAGATGGAGGGCATGATTTCCCTGGTTTGAGGAGCAACAGTCGCCTTGGGCGCAGCGATCACCACGGGTAACGTTGTCGTGAGAAACGAACCTGCGAGACTCTGAGCTATCATGCTGTAGTTGAGCATACGGGCAGGCGTATTTGTGGAATTAAACTTATGGCGCAATTCCTGGTAGGAAAGAGCATCCAGGGTCTTGATCTCCTGGATCTTCTTCTCACTCAGATATGTCGGACGGTTCCGATCCCGAGGAGAATGAAGATGAGAGCAGTTATTGCACTTGAACGGAGTTGTCCACTCCTCCGCGCCGTGAGCTACTCGTCCAAAAGTACCACACACAGACTGATTCGAACAACGAGATACCATATGTCCGAAACTCTGGCACTGATAGCATCGCATAGGAGGCGGGATGTACGGCCTCACATCGCAACGATAAGCTGTTACCTTGACTTTTTCTGGTAACTCTGACAAATTGAAGGAGACAATTAAGGCACCAGTGGCAACGTCTTCACCGTTGACCTTGCGCGTGTGTCACACCACGGTTCTTCATGTCTTCTTTCTACTCGTCGTCAGTGTTGAAAATAAGGTAACGGTGAAAGATGACTCCATGATCCAGATTCAAGGATTTATGCTCCTCCAGTTTGACGGGCCTCTCTAAAGAACCACAGAAACAAAGAAATGTCATTTGGTCCTTGTTTCAATGATGGTGAAATCCTGACATTCACCTCCCCGCGGTAGAGAGGGGGCACCGACTGCATATAAAAATAATATTTTATATTCAGGCGGCTAACGAATGAAGGGACTGATTATCTCCCGGTATAAGGAGATCCCCTATACCAAGTGCCAACAGTCTCTTAGAGAGTGGATGAGCGGGTATAGGTAAGGGCACTCTACTGCCCTGGGGAAAAGAAATTGTTCCCAAAGGCGGAGGAACCAGTTTGGTCAACGGCATTAGGATGCAGAAGGCAACGGGAAACCACTGCATTAAAGATCCTGAGAGATATTCCGGTAAATCCACATGGCATGGCTGCAACGTCAAGATCGGAGCTGGCCGTGTGGATCGTCTACCTCCTTTTGGAGACGACGGCTTAAGAAGAAGAAGTTTGACGGGGAATTCGCCAAAGTGGTAGCACATAAGCAAGTGATCGGCTTGCAGGGCTGTACGAGTCTATAAAAGTAAACTACCGTTGCGCAATTTCTTGAGATCCTCAAGTTCGCCGTAGACGCCTTCCATGTGTCAACTAAAAAGGATCGATTTTACCAGCTTAAAATCATGCCCATCGGATCTGGTAGCAACCGGAAACCTAGGGAAGCTGGATCCTATTCCTTCACGCTGCACATGTTCCCAGGGAGATGAACCTTTCAGGGAAGAAAAAGTTAAAGACTTCGGTAGGGGACCAATTTGGAATGGGCGACTTCATTTCGAAGCCATGCCCGAGATCATCCTTCCCGAATGCCACCCACTCCGATCAGGGGTCTCTGAGCCGAACCAAGCTTCCAAGGCAATAACCACCTGGTCATAGCCGGTACGCCCGGGGCCCGATGTTGGACGATGCCTAATACGGGATGACTGAGGCAATGAGAACTAGGACTCCCTTCTTCAAGTCACCCGCAACAGCATGTGCCCCATAGCGTGTACAGGGCACTAAATATAGAGAAAAATAAATATTTTATAATAATATGTTTTTCTGGCTTTCGGCTGTGTTGTCAGGCAGCTACTACTGCAAGCGTACATGACGCTCCCACCCGCAATTTACCGGGTGGTCAAATGCGGGCTTTTGGGCGTAAACGCACACGTAAGAGGCACATTTCCGAGCAGCACGCACATATTTTTTGGAAACGAGCTACAATAAACCATCAAGAAAATAAAAAATAATGGGGACCATGGCCACATGACCCTTTTAGTAGCCTTCTACGACAAGCAGGGATTACCTGTGAATGTATTCAGCTCCTCTCATCCACAGGAGGTCCATTACATTGTACCAAACCGCAATCCATGTCCCCGACTAGGGCGCCCCTTACGACAGGCAGGGGATACCGCGGGTGTATTCTGCATGTGCGTCCCCACCCTCAGGGGGTGAGGTTGTATCTGTTGGGTCGGATCTTTTTAAACACCGTGAAAGAGCTCTTCTTGAAAATGTCTTCGGTTTTTCGGTGTCATCTGTTTTTTCCACTATTACTGTCGTGTTTCCTTTATCTGCCCTAGTGATGAGGTTCTTATGTTTAATTTTCTTTTTGAGGTTTATTACCAGTTCCCGTTCTAAAAATGTTCTTGGTTTCTAATGTTACTAGTAGGTAATGTTCTTCTTTTCGATAAATGGATTTTGTTCAGTTTTCTCCCAATATCGAATCTTACCTCATCTTGTATGTCAGAGGGCATTTTAATAACAGCTACTTCCGACTCAGTAATCATTATGGTAATTGCATTGATTATATTCGTGTTCGGCCAATTGTGTTTCGGACGTTTTCCTAGTATCTTGTTTTCCTGCTCCGTTAGTACTATTTTTTACAAATTTATAACAGAAGGGTGAAATTTCTCATTTCAGTTGTTTAAATGGTTATGATTCTTCGTTTCCCTTTTTGTGCCTTTTTCTTTTTTGTCACATTAGCCTCAAGTGTGTTGAGATTTGTGTCTAATACAAGCTGTTTTGGGGCTAATATTTTCAGCTCTCTTCTTGAAATTTCTCCTTTCCTCTCAAGAAGAGAGCAGAAAATATTTTAAGTTCAACATAGTTACTAACTTAATAGGTGTTTTTTATTTATTTAATTATTTACAAATCGAAAGTTATTCTATTTCAAGTGTTTTATTAAATGACAATGAAAATGTAAAATTAGACAAAAACAAACATTTTATTCTTTTTAGACGTATATAAGGACTGAAGTTCCAATAGCAGAGCAGATTTAAAATTTCAGCATGTAGTGACTAATTTAACAGATTTATTTTTTATTTATGATTTGAAAATTTATATTTTAAAGTCTGTAGTAAATGACATAGTAGGTAAGTAAAGTTGAAACACAAAGAAATATTTTAACAATTTCAAGATTTATATATAATTGTCCTGCTGATAAGTATATTTGTACCAATGTACAAAGTCCAAAGATTATTGATGTTTTGGCACTGCTGAAGAAGAAAGTAGTTAGCTCTCAAAATATGTACGGTAATTAAGTATAATAAAATGAGTAAAGTATTGACAAGGCAGGAAAATGTTCTAATGAAATTCGAATATAAGTCAATACTGAGAGAATTAATGAACATGGTGAAAATAATCAATGCTAATAACATTCTCACCATAAAATGGAAATACAGAAAGGATTTGCTTCTAATTTCATCTGTTGATAAGGACTTGGACTTTGATGCGAAAAATTCACGGAAAATGAGTCTGAGGAGAGGAAGTAGTGAAAAACCCAAGGGTACTGGAAGATACAACCGGAAGATGAATGCAGTATATCGTCAAGACCAAGTCCTGGCATGTTTCCCTGTAATACGATGGACTATCATGGGTTATAAAAAGATAATGTTGCATCTATTGCATATGGCTATCTTCAAGTCATACATTGTGTTCATGAAGGTTACTGGCAGGTGGCTGCATTATACAGAATTTCTCATAGCATTTGCCGAGCAATTGTTGCAGAGTGTTGCTCTCCTGCCTACAACAACAAAAGGAAGAACGCCCAGTCAACACAGCCACCTGCGGCTTCAGGCAAATGTATGGGGACATTTTCCAGTGCCTACTCCTCCAACAGAAAGGAAGAAACATCCTCCTAGGCCATGCAAAGTTTGCAATGGTCATCAAATAAGGTCCGAAGTGAAGTGGCTATGTGAAAAATGTGGTATTCCACTCCATCTGGAGAGCTGCTTCAAAAAATATCACACAATGATTGACTACTGAAGACTGAGAAACAGTTAATGGACAGTTAGGCATAAACCTGTGAGGTATATAGCTTTGAAAAAGATGCCACTTTTTGACCAATCCTCAATATATAAAATTAAAACATAATTTTTGAAAATAATTAGTTTCCTGTCCCTGCAAGTTAGACTACTAGTCAGTTTCATATGGGAATAATTATAGTTACTGAATTAAACTGGTTTAAAAGTGGGGAACTGCAGAAAACCATCTTTGGAAGAACGGCTGAAGGAGAAGTGCAAGGATGTTCAATGCTTTATGGTCCTAGGAAAAGTAGAAACTGCATGCAGGAAAATCACGGAAGCCTTTGGAGAAGGGAAAACTAGGTAAGAAAGAGTAGTGATGGGTGACAAAACAGTGCCGATGGATTGGATGTGGAGGAATATAGTCAACAGCTTGCTGATAATCCTATGAAACTGCAGTTAAATGATTGGGCTCATTTCGTATGTGCATCTTTCCCACTGTATCCAAGCAAATCCCCTCAACAAGAGCTCACATGAAAAAACTTATAGCAAAAAAGAAAAAGCAGAAATATGGCAGGAACATATCCAACTCCACTATCAAGGTCAAGAAGTATATGATAGGGTTCCTGAAAAATAACAAGCTGTTGATGGTGATGAAATGGGAGTCCCAATTTTGAGGTCAGATTTTGAGAAGTTCTGAAAGACCTAAGAATAAACAAGGCACCAGTAACTGACAGAATTATTTAAACTTCACATTTTGTTTACCTGTGCATTGTCATTGGCAAACATAATTGGTGGTCATACAAATTTTAGTGAAAAATGGAAGAGTATGTATAGGTACTTTAAGACAGAAACAGGTTCAAAGAAGGACATTCCAGGAATCATTAATGAACAAGGGGAGTGTGTATGCAAGTATCTTCAAAAGGCAGAAGTATTCAGTCAACAGTATGTAAAGATTGTTGGTTACAAGGATAATGTCCAGATAGGGGATGTGAGTAACACTAAAGAAGTATTAAAATTTACCTATCATAACAATGACATTTAGAGTAAGATCAAAAGTTGAAAACTAGAAAAGCAGCTGGAATTGATAAGATTTCTGGGGATATACTAAAGGCAATGGGTTGGGATACAGTACCATATCTGAAATACTTATTTGATTATTGTTCGGTTGAAGGAGCTATACCAAATAAATTGAGAGTTGCTATAGTAGCCCCTGTGTATAAAGGAAAGGGTGATAAACATAAAGCTGAAAATTACATGCCAGTCAGTTTGACATGCATTATATGTAAGCTATGGGAAAGCATTCTTTCTGATTATATTAGACATGTTTGCAAAATTAATAACTGGCTTGACAGAAGGCAGTTTGTGTTTAGGAAAGGTTATTCGACTGAAGCTCAGCTTGTAGGATTTCAGCAAGATATAGCAGATATTCTGGATTCAGGAGGCCAAATGGACTGTATTGCGATTGACCTATCCAAGGCATTTGATAGGGTAGATCATGGAAGACTACTGGCAAAAATGAGTGCAATTGGACTAGAAAAAAGAGTGACTGAATGGGTGGCTATATTTCTAGAAAATAAAACACCGGGCGAATTGGCCATGTGCGTAGAGGCACGCAGCTGTGAGCTTGCATCCGGGAGATAGTAGGTTCGAATCCCACTATCGGCAGCCCTGAACCTTAATTAAGGCCACGGCCGCTTCCTTCCAACTCCTAGGTCTTTCCTACCCCATCGTTGCCATAAGACCTATCTGTGTCGGTGCAACGTAAAGCCTCTAGCAAAAAAAAAGAAACAAAAAATAGAACTCAGAGAATTAGAGTAGGCGAAGCTTTATCTGACCCTGTAATAATTAAGAGGGGAATTCCTCAAGGCAGTATTATTGGACCTTTATGTTTTCTTATATATATCAATGATATGTGTAAAGAAGTGGAATCAGAGATAAGGCTGTTTGCAGATGATGTTATTCTGTACAGAGTAATAAATAAGTTACAAGATTGTAAGCGGCTGCAGGGTGACCTCGACAGTGTTGTGAGATGGACGGTGGACAATGGTATGATGATAAACAGGATTAAAATCATGTTGTGAGATTCACAAATAGGAAAAGTCCTCTCAGTTTTAATTACTGCGTTGATGGGGTGAAAGTTCCTTTTGTGGATCATTGTAAGTACCTAGGTGTTAATCTAAAAGAAAACCTTCATTGGGGTAATCACATAAATATGATTGTTAATAAAGTGTACAGATCTCTGCACATGGTTATGAGGGTATTTAGGGGTTGTATTAAGGATGTAAAGGAGAGGTCATATACATCTCTGGTAAGACCCCCAACTAGAGTATGGTTCCAGTGTATGGAACCCTCACCAGGATTACTTGATTCAAGAACTGGAAAAAATCCAAAGAAAAGCAGCTCGATTTGCTCTGGGTGATTTCCGACAAAAGAGTAGCGTTACAAAAATGTTGCAAAGTTTGGGCTGGGAAAATTTGGGAGAAAGGAGACGAGCTGCTCGATTAAATGTTATGTTCCAAGCTGTCAGAGGAGAGATGGCATGGGAGGACATCAGTAGACGAATAAGTTTGAGTGGTGTCTTTAAAAGTAGGAAAGATCACAATATGAAGATAAAGTTAGAATTCAAGACGACAAATTGGGGCAAATATTTGTTTACAGGAAGGGGAGTTACGGATTGGAATAAGTTACCAAGGGAAATGTTCAATAATTTTCCAATTTCTTTGCGATCATTTAAGAAAAGTCTAGGAAAACAACAGATAGGGAATCTGCCACCTGGGCGACTGCCCTAAATGCAGATCAGTAGTGAGTATAGTGTAGTGTAGTGTAGTGTAGTCTTTTATACTTATTTGTGATCGGCTGATTATGACCAAGAATAAAGCTAAAAAACTGGTAATAATTATAATTAAGTAGGAATGTAAAAATTACATTCCTTATTATAATAGTACTGAAAGGTTGAACCATCATATATCTTCTTTTAACTGAATAGTGTGTAAAATATACCTCTAAATCAATTAAATATGTGCAGTATTTGCATGTTTCACAGTGTTACATAATATCAGTTTTATATCCGTACTGGCAGTACTGAATTACACATTTACAAGACTTTATGACATCCTCCTAACCAACACAAACTTCCGGGTAATTTCACTGATAACTTCAGGCCATGCTGCCAATAGCGACACAAGGACACTGCACTAATGCAGTTTATATCTTGTATTGAATATGAGGATGGTTGAGATCCGCAGTATGGAAGATATGACACATTTATTGTTCATTGCCTCAGTGCTTAGACATTCATGTTATTCTATAGGTGTCAGTTAACAAAACTGCAACAGGCCACTATTATTGTTATCGTTATTATTATTATTATTATTATTATTATCATCATTATTATTATTATTATCATCAATATTCTCAATGGCTAAATTAAGATGAGAAGGACCATTCCTTGAAAACATTGTTTCATTCTTATTCTGATAACAAAACTCTTCTTTTATGGGGCTGATTGATCAAAAATCACATCAAGGAGGTGAACTAAGAGTGAACCAACACTCAGATCAAATAGCAGTTTTGTATATCATGTAATAAGGCAATAAACTGATGACCGTGTGTAAGAATGCATTCAGTATTTTGTACTGCATAAAGAATACAGGAATCTTCCGGGCAACTTCAGACCATGCTGCCAATAGTGGCAAACACAGACACTGTGCTAATGCAATTGTTATCAATGAGCACATCAAGAAATGTCCTGTTAAAGTAATAGATACATACATACTCAATGTAGACTGTTATTCCTTTTAGTGTTCAGTCTGCAAGTCTCTATAAATTTACTAATCATCACAACAATACCCCATTTAAAAGTAGTTCTATATCTCTTATCTTTAAATCATTAGAAACTGAATCTAATCATCTTCGCCTCGGTCTCCCTGTATTCCTCTTACCCTCCACGACTGACTCCTCCATTGGCCTAGGCAACCTATCCTGCTCCATTTGCCTCATATGACCACAGCATGATTCGTTCATGACTACAGCTTCATCTATTGAATTCAATCCTAACTTAATCTTTATTTCTTCATAACAAGTACCCTCCAGCCATTGCTCCCACCTGTTTTTACCAACGATCATTCTTGCTACTTTCATGTCTGTTACTTCTAAGTTGTGAATATGTTATCCTGAGTCCACCGAGCTTTCACTCACATAAGGCAAAGTTGGTCTGAAAACACGCCTATGTAAAGATAGTTTCATCCAGGAGCTGCATTCATTCTTCCAGAATACTGTTGATTGCAACTGTGAGCAGACTGCATTAGTTTGATTCAAGTTCACTTACTATATTACCAGCCTGGGAGTACACACATCCTAAATATTTGAAATTATCTACATGTTCCTACTTCATATCCCCAATCTGACATTCAGTTATCTTGGATGTCTTACCTACTGACTTGGAAAGGCTAACTTTCATACCATACTCATTGCAGCTATTTTCAAGTTACAAGACAGCAGACTGCAGAATTTAATAAAAAATCTGACGTTAAGATAAAGTTGTCAGCATACACCAGATTGATTACTAAATTTTCACCTTCCTGCTAATTTATACTTTTTAGCAGATGATCTATGTAAACTACAAACAACATATTCCAAGATTCTGGTGAAGAGAGAAAATACGATCCTGACAGCCCTTTATGGCCTGAAACCACACTGCTCTTCATCCTACTTCCTATGAACCACTGATCTCAATCTCCCTTCCAAGACGGCAGTGAAAAACTTGCCAGATATACTGATTATTAAGATACCTTCTTAATAGGTGCAATCCTTCCTCCTTGCCTGCTTATAGGTAGGTGCAATTACAGCATTCATCCAATATAAAGGTACCTTAATAACAATCCATGATGATCTTATTTTATGAAGCCATTTCAACCCTTCCTTCCCACTATACTTCACCATTTCAGGTCTAATTTAATTTATCCCTGCTGCTTTATTACAATGGAGTTTATCTACCATCCTTTCCAATTCTTCAAGTGTAATTTCACCAACATCATTGCCCTCTTGACAAAAGAGTTAAGAAAAAATAGGGAGTGCAAGTAATATATGACACTGTGATGTTGCAGAAGATAGACTGTGTTCCATGACGACACTACTGTGGGAGTGTGATGCAGTCGTTAATTTCCGTCTTCTTGCCTCCTTGCCTGAGAAGCCTGAAGATGTCAACCAACTTTCACCTTCAAGATGATGTCTGCATGGTAATACTAGATTTAGATCAACTGGATTCTGTGAACATAAAGGAGATTTTGATTTCTAATACAGCTGTAACAAGCTCTTGAGAAGAGTACCTACGACAGTTGAACCAGAAAGAGAATAAGAGGTATATAAACACTGGAGAAGGCGATGTGGCACTGGTTGCAGCTAATGGGAAGAACTGGATCGAATGGCCATTAACTAGGGTGCTGGAAGTGTATTGTGGGAAAGAGTTGGAAGATTTGTGAGGTTGAAAACATTGTCACGTGAGATGAGTAGTACACATCAGTGACTTCTGAAACTGCAAAAGAGGATGCTGACAATTGTCCCAATAGCTTTCACTCTAATGAACAGTCTGACTCAAAGTGGTATAATGACAGTATGTTTACTGTTTCATGTGAATATAAAAACTGATTAAATCTAAGTGATTTACAATAAATATGAAGTTCCTCTCAGGTAGAAAGAAAGTTTCTCACAGGCTATGTGCTTTAGGAATTAAGACTGTAAGGCAGCCTGAAAAGATATCTCCCTCATTAATCCTCATATCAAAATAGTGTACCTGAGCAGGAAGTTTTACAAATAGATTTCCAGTGAGGTTGGTAGATTTCAAATAAGGTTGGCCATGTATATTTTTTGGGAGAGTAAAATCAGTGTTTCAGTCTTCACATAAATCCCCAGTCACTTCATGGATGTTGAAATGATATTGAACCTAAAAACTATCCATGGATAAGAAGATTCTAAATGTGGGTTCAAATACATCCAGTATTTTTCAGTTACAAGAACTCAACAACAAAAAGAAAGGCAAGATTCCTAAGCTAAAAAATATTTAGGTATCATTATTACACCTGAAATGGATAATTAAAAGAAAATGCTGCCAAAATAATCAATATAGTTGTTAGAGTTTATAAATATAGATTACAGTCATTACTAATATGCATGGCTCATTAGTCCATGGACTAGAATGATGCAGGGTTCCATGTCAATTTATCCTGTTCTACCAGCTTCTTCTCTAACTAGTGCAGTGTTTTCCCCAGAAATTTTGTCAGCCGGGTATCAGAAATGAGCGGCTAGGTGAGGAATACTATGTACAAAAACAGATATGATGAAAAAAAAATGCCAATTTATTCCCTCATGGCATTCATATTAACAGACGGGTAACAGTAACTGCAAAATTGAACTATTTTAGTATATTTACCCTGAACAAGACAACAGAGGATTTTGAACTTCTAGAGTTCTACTGCTCATTCATAACCATTCATTACTGGGGTTTACCATTCCATTGCTGTGGATTACCATACGGGTTTGTGGCATCATTCAAAACCTCTAAATATTTAAACTCTGATGTAGTTATGATGAAAATAATGATTGATCATTTAACTAAGGGGTTTTACAGTATGACATTAGTGCATATCTAGGTTATGCTAGCTGGGCAGTCTGTAAACGTGGCAGGGCACCTCACCCATTAAGAGGTCTTAGGGATAGCACTGTAGTTGAACTAATATTTGCTACAACTCTTTTATCACACTAAAATCATGGCCTGCCTTATCACTCTGAACCATTAAACTTGCTCCTAAACTAAATTAATGAAATCCTGCAGGAATTTGTTCCTAAAAAGATAACAATAATAAGGTTGTTATAACATTTCTTGAGTTGTGCTAGATTTCATAGAACATTAATGAAGCTTGCCCCACTTGCTTACATGTCACCTGACGGTCCTGGGTTTGATTCCTGGCTGTGTCAGGGATTTTTAATTGTAAATGATTTATATCCCTGACCTGGGGACTGGGAGTTTGTGTCGTCCTTAACGTTCCTTTCTTCATATTCAACACTCTACTCTTCCCCCATTCCAATTACATACAGGTTCATGTTACATGTTGCAAGTAAGAGCCTGTTAATCCCTCACACTAACAGGGAATAAGTATAGTACTCTCCTAGATTAATCCCTCTGTCTAATATCAAAAACAACACTTCAGGAAGCCTTAAGAGTATTGTGACAGTGGAAAGTTCAATTATCAGAGTTAACCATCAGTGTTATAAAACCTTTTCAATCAGGAGAGCCGGGCTGAGTGGCTCAGACGGTTAAGGCGCTGGCCTTCTAACCCCAACTTGGCAGGTTCGATCCTGGCTCAGTCCGGTGGTATTTGAAGGTGCTCAAATACGACAGCCCCGTGTCGGTAGATTTACTGGCACGTAAAAGAACTCCTGCGGGACTAAATTCCGGCACCTCGGCGTCTCCGAAGACCTTAAAAAGTAGTTAGTGGGACGTAAAACAAATAACATTATTATTATTATTCAATCAGGAGAAAAGTTGAGAAATCAATAATGAGCAAGCTCCCCATATAAACATTAATGTAGATCTGTTCATGCCAAAGAGGATAATATAGAATTATCAATACAGCATTAATGGATTTGATCCCCTCATGATTTTAGGCAAAAAGGATGCGACCAGTCACAATCAGTAATTTTATCATGAACAGTAACCTAAAAGCCACTGCAGTAGTTTTACCTAATGAAAAAACATCCATAGTACGGATAGGATCCATAATCAGAACTAAGTTTCAGGTACTGATATCTCAAATTCATTGGAAATCTTACTGGGGCCTTGTAGGTAGGATAAAGGTGCTCATA
The DNA here is from genome assembly GCF_040414725.1 of Anabrus simplex. NCBI lineage: Eukaryota > Metazoa > Arthropoda > Insecta > Orthoptera > Tettigoniidae > Anabrus > Anabrus simplex. The sequence continues at coordinate 99,267,327 of NC_090274.1, read as the reverse complement.
TTTTACAGAATAGGAACTGCTCAGTTAATTTACACTGACAATAATTAGTGTTATGTAACCAATCATGAAATTATCCACGGTGGAAAATAATGAATACACGGTTCCAATGCCAACAACTATCCACTATTTCCAATAACAATGAATGACATCCAGCACATAATGTACTACGGGTGATGGTGTGGTCTGCCCTGAGAATATATTATCAGTTTTGAATTTTGTACAATTATTTCACTGGTACATGCTTTGGGAGCCCCAACTCACTTCATCAGCGATTTCTACATCATAAAACAATATTCACCATATCTTAAGGTCTAACCTTTATTCATCTATACATAAGACATCATCAATATATACCACTATTTATAATGCACACATAATGACCATTTCTTGATCATGTTTGTTGTAATGGACCACTTTAAAACATTTATGAAAAACTTTAGCTGGTTATTCTTATGTTATGTAACACTTTACAATATGTTTTAAAACACCAGATTGTTTCATTAGAAAAATTATTCAGTGATAAAATGTTTCTTGCTACTGTTTGTTCTGTTGTAGCCCACTTAACCGTAGGCCTATTAAGAATTAACTATTATAGTACCAAAGTTAACATTTTTGCCTTGTGATTCTTCAAACACCTTCTAGAATCAACAGGTTTACCACTGAATTATTTGACTCCTTAAGATCTAAACATGTAATTCATTATATCATTTTAGATGGAACCCGTCTATGTTGGTGTTGGGCTGGAATTTCGACAGAGGCGATCACACCTCCTGTCATGTCATTGAATTCGTGGCTATTATTTACTCTTCTTATTGTAAATTATCGAAGTGGAGGAAGACTACCCGCTCACCAGCCTAACACTTATTGATTCAATGTCATGCAAACTAGCTTTAAATGTTTTTAAAACACTAAGATGACGGAAATCGGCTAGGGGTGGGAAGCAAGTGTCTGTGGCCTTGAGTAAAATAGAGTCCCAACATTTATTTGATGTGAAAATGGGAAAACACAGAAAACTGTCTCCAGGGCTGCAACTTCCTTCCCACTCTTAGCCCTTTCTTATCCCAACATTACCATAAGTCCTATCTGTGTCAGTGCAATTTAAAGCCAATTGTAACAAAAGAAAAAAGAAATTCTACAGACAAACATTCGAAACTATTAATTTCTTCCTCAACTTGCAGGTCAAAGGATCCGCATTAAGCCACTGTTAAGACACATTCCCCGTGCCCTTTCCCTCCGCTAGCTCCATTGGTTGTGTACATTTTGCACCACCCAATATAAACCTCACTCTCTTTACAATAGAGTCCAGCGGTGATTCAGATACAATATCAAATCTGAAAGTCACTATTAGGAATGTTCTGATAGTGTAAGTTCAAGTTTTGTTTTCAATCTACAAACCTTCAGATAGTAAGTGGTGAGCCCAGTCTAATTCATAAAACTTACAAATTATGTAAATAATCCTGGTTGTTAATGAAATTTGTGGGTAAGCCCTGTGCCTTATGTATTTTAATAAGCCAGTTTCTTACACAGATATAGCCATAGGTCTTCTCTCGACGCACAGTACTTACCAGGGCTAGCAGCCTCTTTACGTTCTACCATATAATATGTTGAATTCAGTTGCAGTTTAGCCAGATTCCTTATTGACCAAACAAATTATTTGATAGACGATAGCTATTTTTGCTATTTGCTTTACGTCGCACCGACACAGATATGTCTTACTGCGACGATGGGATGGGAAAGGCCTAGGAATTTGAAGGAAGCGGCTGTGGCCTTATTTAAGGTACAGCCCCAGCATTTGCCTGGTGTGAAAATGGGAAGCCACGGAAAACCATCTTCAGGACTGCCGACAGTGGGGTTTGAACCCACTATCTCCCAATTACTGGATACTAGCCGCACTTAAGCGACTGCAGCTATCGAGCTCGGTCTAAAAAGTTGCAACCAATACTGATTATGCTACAATGTATACTGTATGTCCATTACAACAAACAGTATCGAACTGGCTATGAACTACTTTGTTACAACAAAGAGATCCAAACTGGTTATGAACTCCTTCGTTAGAACACTTTCGTACTGGCTATAAACTATTTTATTACAACAAACGGTTCTGAACTGGCTATAAACTACTTCATTACAACAAACAGTTCCGAACTGGCTATGAACTCCTTCAAAATAATCTTAATGAGCATGCATGAATCAGAATGCTTCCAGAGCTGATTGTTAATAATGGTTTGAGTGAGTTAGTAAATAGCATTTGTGAACTGTATCAACGCCATCTTCGAACTGTTACAAAATATTAAACAATGGATGATGGAAGATCGCATATTCCAATGAGAAGTACAGTATGTAGTCACACCATTTACTGGTCAAATCAAATGTGCATGTATACAACGTGCAGTCCCTGATATTGAATGTGCACTACTGGCATGGGCTCTTGAAATGGTTCTGAATGTAGTTAGAAGAGCACAAATTCAGAACTCAAAAAGCAGAAGCAGTTCTGAATGTCTGTTGGAACAGCATGTACACTGGCACAAAAAATCATTGGCACAGTCACATTTTTGCATACAATACAAATGTATAAATACTAGGAACATTATATGTATACCATTAACCCTTACTCAATAAAGGAAATAATTTGTATATTCAACTATTTTCTAAACACAACATAAACACATGTAATCTACTAAATTAGGATTTTCACCTGCTCAAAGAAGTATTGGCACACTGGACGTCGTTTGTTATTGAGCTTTACAGACAGTGCCACACAAAGCAGATTTGTGCAATCGGAGTTGACAATAATTCAGTTCAGTCACTTGCCTGACACCGGTGTATGGGTCATTCACTTGTCACGAAGAATCAGACAGCAAAGGAGTATTCTGTGTCATTCGGCACCAAAGAGGTTTTCTTGCACTTGCAGGGTAAAATTTACCATGACATTAGTAAAGAACTTTCTGTTACTTATTCAACAGTGTGGGCAATCATCATGAAGTTTCAAGAGACTGGTGCAACAGACAATAAAGGCAGATCTGGACGTCCAAGAGTTCTTACATGTAAGGAGCGTTGAATCATAGTTCATCTTGCATTAAAAGTCCTTTAAAATGCAGGGTCGATTGTATCGGACATCCAGTCAACGTCCAAAAAACAGGTCAGTACTCAAACTATTAGGAATGTTTTGAACGCAGCTGATATTCATGGGAGATCTCCCAGAAGGAAACCATTATTTTGGAAATTAATCGAAGAAAACACTTCCAGTTCGCCAAAGACTAAGAGAATAAATCGACTGCATTTTGGAATTCTGTGGTATTTACTGACGAATCAAAGTTTAACTTGTTTGGATCAGATGAAAATGTAAACGTGTGGTGCAAACCATATACAGAGCTCCAATCACAACATGCCCTACCAAGAGTAAAACATGGGGGAGGAAGCATAGTGGTTTGGGCATACAAGGGAACTTCCGGTGTTGCTGACTTGGCAATTATTGAAGGTGTCTCTAGATCATCGTAAATACACCGATGATTTGCGAGGTCACTTATATAGCAATGCACAGAAACTGGGTCTTGATGGCATCTTTTACTTTCAACAAGACAACGACCCAAAATATACTCATAACTTTATATTTACTACTGTACATTTCAATAAATATATTGGTGTGTTGGTTTCACATTTATTTGTGTGCCAATACTTTTTGGTGTCAGTGTATACAACTGCGCATGAGCAGGCTACTCAGAATCTATTCGGTACCATGCTGGAACAAATGTGCATGTATTATCACTAAGAATGGTAACTGAGATATATTTAATGTAGACAGCCTACATTCGGCTGAAAAACAGAATTATCTGCCGCTGATCTTTTATGTTTAAATACGAACTGATCAATAAAGCTTACCTTATTTTATATCACGTAAAGTACGGTATAAAGTTCGTTATGGAGATGTACAAGTCTGAGACTCCTTTGGACAGAGTGTACAACGTAAGAAACTGTAATTACCTGATGTAGAAAATCTTAAATGAAACAGAACAATCTACACAATAAACCTGCAGCCGCAATATGTCCGAGATGCACAGTACATATTAAATAACGACAAGCCAACCACTTCGAAAGTAAACCCGAAAGAAAGAATGGTCTCTTCACAAATTTACAACCAGTGCGTCGTTCCTCGACCGTATACATACACACCCCGTATAATTCACTATCTCCAGCTAACTACTGCACATGGATAGAAGTAAAAACACATCTGGGACAACCAAGACCGAACATTACACTCAGACTACAAGCCAGAAAATACATGGCGTGCGTACCTACTGAGAGACGGGAGACTTACTTGCTTGCTGATGCTTATGGGCTGTGTCTACGACATTTCACCCAGTCAATACTCCCTTACTTATGACATAGAACGAGTACTAACGAACACTTCCGTTCAAGAACATACGTTTGATCTTGCAAGTAGGTTACACAAACACAAACGGGAGACGAATAATCAGGGTTGCCACCGGAAATAATATTTTCGTACTAAATTTTCCCCTAAAAAGGTACTATTAAAAATAGTTTTTGGAAAAAAAAGTACTAAAGAATTTATTTAAAATGGAATAGGGTTATGCATAAGGTAAGTAAGTTACTGAAAGCAAAGTATACTTGTCAAAAATATTTATTAAATGAGAACAGAACTTACCGGTTTTGGTCGTCATATTTTGCTCTTCTCTTAATCCTTGGAAAACATTGCCAAAGCAATAAACTGTTTTGAAATGTGAAAAGTATGGGCAGACGAATGTTTTAGTTTCTCCTCCGTCAGAAGCAGCCAATTCAACATACAGGTTTGGAATTTGTTTCTCAATTTGGTCTTATTGGTAGTAACAGCAGAAAAAAAAACCATTTTGTTGCAGCAGAAGAATGTAGTAAACAGAACACTGCCTTCACAAAATTCGTCAAATTTGGAAAGGTGTAGTCGCATACAGGATTTTTAATTTCAAATACCCCAGGCGAGTTGGCCGTGTGGTTAGTGGCGCGCAGCTGAGAGCTTTCATCCGGGAGATAGTGGGTTCGAACCCCATTGTCGGCAGCCCTGAAGATGGTTTTCCGTGGTTTCCCATTTTCACACCAGGCTGAAAAGCTTTTAAGTTTCTGTGGACTTAGCTAACCACTATTTCCTATCTAATTTCATTAACACTTTCTGTAATTACAATAGGGAAATATATAGCTAATGGGATTATACTGATGAAACTGCCATCTCATTAGTAATTTTCCAGGTTCGCCATGGACAGATTTATTAAAATAGGATTACGAAAATCCACCATCTTAAATATCTGTTCGCAAACTTCAACATGGCTCTGAAACTTATTCTTGCTCTTTTGCTGCAGTAGAAGAGTTTATACTCTACCCCCGTAAAAGTTACAAGAACGTACTAAAATGATCATGAAGTACTAGATCTAGCACTAAAGTACTAAAGGTGGCAACCCTGCGAATGATTAGAAGCTAGAGATGGGCACTTTCGAGTGATAACTATGGAACTTGTCGATAGTTTAAACTATCGTAACAGTCGACTACTTAAAAAAAAAAGTCGACTGAATTCAGTCGCACTCCCGTCACAGCGACGCAGAAAAGAATGGGACTATCGGTTTATGGTCACTAAGGATATGTAATATACATGTTAACTTTATAGGTACCTACTTGACTTGCTGATTTTCTCTTGTCGTTTATGTGCTTTAGCTTTCCTACTTTTAAAGACACCACTCAAAATTGAAGTTTACTAATGTCATTCCACGCCATCAGTCCATTGACACTTCGGAACATACCACATAATCGAGCAGCTTGTCTCCTTTCTCCCAAGTCTTCCCAGACCAAACTTTGCAACATTGTATATTATGAATGATATTATGATTTTGCCAATTGTTGCATTCACGGCCTGTACTCATAAACATGATATAGGCTATTGGGCTTATGCCTTATTTTCTTGTCACGGCATAACCTCAAAAGTCTACATCATATCGATATTATAATTGATGGCCTTTGAAAAACTTATTTATAAGAAGAACCTTATCTTCCTTCCATCTGATACCAGACTTACTAACAATAGGTAGCGGTATCGCATACTTGCGTATCGGAAGCCTGTGTGTTACATTTATGTGACACTCCTCAATTCGTGTCCATTGCTGGGCCCAGTGATGTGATGGCATCATCTATATCTCCATCGTTCACTTAACCGATGCAGTAGTTGTAGGGCAATGCAGGTATGTTCTAACTCACTGGCGTCATCGTTCTTCCTGCTGAGTGAGCACCCGTAGCCATTAACCCTATGAAGCCATGACCACGTGACCGTGACGTCACGAGCGCGCGGGCTTGTTTGTAAACAAAAGCACGTACTTTTGATAGCTGTCATCTTGACATACCCTAACCCCACTATTTTGGAGAAGAGAACGTCGCTAATTCACTGCTGCCATATTGACAGGTCCTAAGCACACTGTTGCCATCTTAACTACGTGGGGCGCGGAATTTAAACAGCTGCCAAGATGACAGCTACGAACTTGACAGGTCCTAACCACGTGCACTTGATCGGCGCGGAATTTTGAACGTGCCTAAACTCAGTGCGCAACAGGTCCTATCCTCACTGCTGCTATGATGACAGCTGTCGTCTTGACGGAACCTAACAACACCTTTTTGGACAAGCGAACGTCGCTAACCGCACTGCTGTCATCATGACAGACCGTAAACCCACTGCTGCCATCTTAACCACGTGGGGCGCGGATTTTAAACAGCCGTCAAGGTGACAGCTGACATCTTGACAGGTCATAACCACGTGCACTTGTATGGTGCGGATTTTGAAGAAGTAAACGTGGCTAACCTCACTGCTGCCATCTTGAGAGACCCTAACATCACTGCTGCAATCTTAACTACGTGGGGCGCGGAATTTAAACAGCTGTCAATGTGACAGCTGCCATTCTGACAGGTCCTAACCACGTGCGCACCATGGCGAGGATTGTGAACAAGTGAACATGGTTAACCTCACTGCTGCCATCTTGACAGGTCCTGACCTCACTGCTGCCATCTTAACCATGTGGGCGCGGAATTCGAAACAATAATAGCTGTCATGATGACAACTACCGTCTTGACAGATCCTAACCATGTGCACTTGTTTGCTGCGGATTTTGAACAAGTGCCCTTCGAGACATCACCCTTCCCCGGCGCTATCTTAGAGGGGGCCTAATAGCACACCTCATGGCATTATGTCTCCATCCGACAGAAACGATCAAGTCTAAACATGTATAACCATGACGACGTGATCTTATGCTTAAGGTTTTATGTCCCCTCATCCGACAGACTGTCTCCGACGGGACTGAGAACGTGCGGTACTAAGTTAATTCTGCTTTTAACGTGCAGCGATGACGTCGATACAGTGATAGAGAGTAGAGCGTTTTATTCCATCATGACAAGAACGTTAATAGTTGATGTACAAGTCTGCAAAGTAAACGGCAAATAATTTGTGTAAAGAGGTGGCTGTCTTTTACAGCACTGTCTTGTGGGCGCCAAAACTCGTCAGTTTAGTATTTAGCCCACATTTCCCTTCTTGTTCGGAAACAGATGTAGATAAAAAGCAAACTCAAACTCAAACTCAATGGATTGATAAAAATATGTCGGGAGTGGAAAGAAAAAGGAATACATTATCGCTTTCTATCTCTGAGCATGAACGTTTATTTGTCAAGAGCAGATCGTGTTCTTTTAAGGGTTGCGAAAAGAAGAAATGGTTGCGTGAGTATGTGCTATCACCGTGTGTGATTATCGCCATGCATGTATTAGGATGTCCATACTTTAAAACTCTTTACAAGGAGCACAGTCTTTACGACCTTGCTCTTTGATTGGTTGTGTTGCACTGCATGTCGGCAGGTGAACAACATATGTAAATTGCAGTGTCGATATGACGCCCGTGTGAAAGAAACATTTGTAAAGTACAGACATCATGTCATTTCTATCCGATACTAAGTGTAACGCGGTTGAAAAGACAATCGTAAAGTTTTATGCGTGCAAAAAGAAACTAAACACTTTCACTGAAGAAGAGGTGAATGCATTACCAAAGACATTTTTGGTTAATATAGCTGCGAATGCTGTAAAGAAGATCTGGGACAAAGTGCCTCGTGAGTGGATTCAAGATCCTGTTTTTCATATCTTCAAACGTGTAGTCTACATCATGAACAAGTGAGTTTTAAGCCAAACCCCGCACGCATAAAATCCTATTCACCGTGCATAATATAATATTATTAGCTAAAAACTGAGACCCGATTTGCGACTAGGAAAAGTCACAAGCTACAAGCCTTGAGCTTGAGATGAGCCTCTCGGCAGAAAAGTACCAAGAGACTAATTAAAAAACAGCAAGAAATTCGACAACTAACAAGGAAATATTTATTGAATTAATAATATAAGAAAATGGAGAAAGTAAATGAATTTGAAAATAGGGAAAGATTATCGGTATGAAAATTATACATACCTAATTCCCCTTTTAGAGAGATGTAGCAAGAGTGTCACTGTGACGGTATACCATCATTCAGAATCGAATTATATTACAATCAGTTGAACCGCTTATAAGCGTGCGATTACATTCAGATTATCCCCCATACAAACACGACGCAATCCACAAAGTTAATTAAAATGTGGTCTAATTTTCCAACAGTTATTAATTTCATCTACTCAACTTATCTCCACTCTCGTATATCACACCTCTCTTCTTTTATATCTCTTACTTTTACAACAATCCGTTACCACCAAAAAAACTATATTCCTACGTATCAAAGAGCAGACTAAAGGAAACAATTACTTGTAGAACCCCCGCAGTAGATTTAAATGCAGCGCGAACCCGACCAACAACAAAATAATGGTAAGGGACGAAAGCATGCGCAGTGCATACATGAAAGAAAGATAAATCATGTCGGTCGGAAACGATACATGAGGTTAAGAGAGGTGCAAAGCTCAAAAGGAAAACCGATGACAAATTAGGTAGAAAAATAAAATAAAAATCAAGAACAAAATAAAACTCAAACAAAGATATAACTTCTTGATACCCCACCCATTTACACTCACGTCCGTACACACATGCATTCAGGCAACAAAACAATAAGAGCGAAGAGCTGTCCCCAGTGTCCATCAAGGATTCAATTTTTTCAATAACACGACGCCAAGGTCGGTAGAAGGCGGTTCCCAATTATTTGGGGCACGTGAATACATAAACATAAATTTGGCAATGGGATCAGCAGGTCCCGTAATCATATCAAAACCCATCCAAATTGCGATCCACACAGAGCGACCGAAACCTCGTGGTGACACAAATAACCATACAGTGTAGATGGAAGGAAGACGCAAAAAATGCACGCACGTAGTAATTTGAGGACCATAACGTTGAGAATGAACATAAACACATTCAGCACAGAGAATCATGTTTCATTCATACTGTGGGGTAAACAAGAGATATCAACAACCATGATAAGAAGGAAAAAGGTAAATAAACGATATGCTTACCTGAAGTAATATCAACGTGCAATGAGAGGAGGCGAATCGTAGTAGAAAATCCACTCAAAACGTTTAAAAACATTTGGGTGCATTAAAAATGCAGTATCTAGATGCATGGAGTCCATTTTATATTAAACACCGACACATGTTCCTCAATTCAATGGGATAATAATAATTAAAATTTCGTGTGGATATTTCTAGCTGGGTGCAGCCCCTGTAGGGCAGACCCTCCGATGAGGGTGGGCAGCATCTACCATGTGTAGGTAACTGCGTGTAATTGTGGTGCAGGGTAGTGTTATGTGTGGTGTGTGAGTTACAGGAATGTTGGGGACAGCACAAACACCCAGCCCCCGGGCCATTGGAATTAACCAACGAAGGTTAAAATCCCCGACCGGCCGGGAATCGAACCCGGGACCCTCTGAACCGAAGGCCAGTACGCTGACCATTCAGCCAACGAGTCGGACATTCAATGAGATAAGAAGAATACATTCCGGTGGAATGTTAGATCACTCGTGACAGAAAACACAATGACTGCCATCTTTCGTACAATCACGGAAGTTACGGAATCGTCCCACGTGAAGCAGTAAGAAGCCATTTTGCCAAATCCACCCATCTCGGGACGAAATCGAATTGAAGCAAAGATCGAAAATGGTTTTTTAAAATGTGTCTATACTTTTTGATCAGACAAGGACTCAAATTTTAAAAATGGGACCCAATAATAGTACTAAACGTGCGTGCACTGAATAAATCTACGGTTCTTATATCTACATAAAGTATTAATATACAGGATTATTCATGGTTACGATGATTGGTTGCACTAAAGAAGAAGAGAGACACAGCCCACTGAAACTGCGGTCCGTACAGTGACCTAATGCACCATGTATACATAAACGGTCCTTACCCTTTAGTTATTTAGCACATAGGTCACCTACGATTCTGATATTCCTCAATAGGATTATGTAATTTTCTTGCAAGGTAGACCTTTTTCCTCCTGGTATACGATCAATACTAGGTCGCTTTCAAAACTTCTTCCATTTTTATATATATCAAATGAGATGAAGTAGTTCATTTGTTTCTGAAAAAAAAAGTCTTATAATTTTGGAACTACACGAACAAAGGGAAAAAGCTAAAGACAGACTAAAATTGGTATTAGGTTTTACATTTTTCTTATATAGTAAGGTTTTAGTAAAGATACGTGGAATTTGGATACACTTTGAATTTTTATGTCTTGTAGCTTAAATGTTAGAGGTCCAAGAATTTCAATAATTTTCTTGGGGCTGAACCATTTCAGGTAAAGTTTAACGGCGATTTGGTCAGCTGCTGAAATGTCAGGTGAAGATTTCACGACGACCAGATCTGCAGCTTTGAAACTGACGGCTTTCCTTCCTTGGTTGAATTTTTGGCCAAACTGTTGCGGGCTTTGATCAGTTGTTCGACGGCTTCTTTCCATTTTGACTTAACATCGAGGCTGCTCGATGACTCAGACAGGTATTCGGCGTTCCATTTCAATTGAAGTGGATCTGCGATACATCTACCTAGAAATAAATCAGCTGGCGTATGGAGGTGAGATTAATGCACAGCATTGTTGAAAGCTAGAAGAAAAAAGGCTAGATTATCGTCCCAAATGCCTTGATCAGCGCTGTGGAAGTCGCTCAGACAGGATTTCAGATTTCTGAGGAATCATTCCACGTGAGATGAATTGGGGTAGTGCGGACTTAGAAAAATATGTTTGATTCCCCACCCGGAGCAGAGGTGACGGAATTTATTACAATTGAATGTAGAGGTATTATCGGAAACTAAAACATTAGGAGGCCCGAAAACTCCAAAAATATGCCGGGACAGCACATAGACGGCAGCATTCGAATTTATTTTACGAACAGTGAAAAACTACACAAACTTTAGAAAATGCATCGATAACAGAAAGTATTCCGACATGATTGTTCTTCGATTTCATTACAGAACCGAAATAATGAATAATTTTTCACCAGGGTAAGGGGCTACATCATCAGAAGGGAGGCAGCTTTGCGAACTTTGTGCAGGCTTACACCGTTGGCAGATATCGCAGCTCTTAACATACGCTAAGATATCATTTTCGAGGTTAGGCAGAAGTAATCCCGCGAAACTCGTTGCAAGGTTATGTATTGACCTAGGTGGACGCCTAGGTACGAATTGTGAAAGTAATGCATCATCATGGATGTTATTTTAACAGGAACAAATTTTTGTCCCTCCGATTCTTGCGGTTGCGACGAAACAACAATCCACGATTGATTAAAAATGCGCTGCCACGAACGGACCCATCGGCGACCCCTTTGATCAAATCAGAACACTCTTTGTCTTCCTTTTGGTGCACACAAATATCGGTGAATGACCAGGGATAGTTTGAAGAATATGGACCCAACAAGCGGGTCGTATGTTATATCGGACTCGCCGTCAGGCGGTTTAAATACTTCGAAAATTTGCGACAAACAGACCGCTACGACACTCTCTTTCCCACAAACGTGCAAAATGGTGAATTTATAAGCTGAAAGTTGCAGAATCCACCTAGCCGTCCTGCCGAGTCATTTCACGTTGGCGCTCATCCACGATAATGTTTGGTTATCCCTGTGGATGAAGAAATGACTGTTTTCCAAGTAGGAATTTAATTTCTCTACACCCAAAACTACCACCAAATATACCTTCTCATAAATAGAATACCGTATTTCAGCTTCGTGCAAAAACTTGCTAAAATACGCAATAGGAACCAGTTTCCCATCATCAGCGTATTGATTTACTACAGCGGTAGCCGCGACCTCGTTAGAGTCGCACTGTAGGACAAAAACCCTGGAAAAATCAGGACTGTGGAGAACAGGGGCTTCAAAAATGGCTATCTTCAAGAGATCAAAAGCATGGGTTTGGGCTTCCCTCAGACAAATCGGCAATTCTTTCATTTTAGAAGATTAAGCGGGCTGAAACCTGAGAAAAATATTTGATGAAACGACTGTAAATACCGACCATACCCAGGAATTTTCTCACACCACGCACATTTTTCAGCTGTGGAAAATCAGGAATGCATTTAATCCTGTAGGGATTAACGGCAATGCCAGAATCAGATATGACATGACCAAGGAAATTCAAACGCATGAAACAAAGAGACACCTTTTTGGATTTACAGTAAACCCGTGCTTGCGTAAACGAGATAGAACCTCTCAGAGATGAAGTAGGTGTTCCTCAAATGTTGGAGAAAATATAAGATCATCAAGGAAGTTAAACACGCAGGAACATTTCAGATCCCCAAAGATCGAATCAAGGATGCGGCTGTTCGCTTGACCACCTATAGATATGCCCATTGGCACATTGTTGAATTCAGAAAATGCAAACGGGGTAGCAAATATAGTATAAGGGCTGCTTGTATGGTGTAAGGGATTATGATAGTATGCTGAATTAAAGTCAAAAACGGTGAAAATTTTAGCTCCAGCGATATTGTGGAAGGCACTTTCAATGGTGGGCAAGGGGAAACTGTCAAGTAGTAAGTTTATATTGACCTTCCTATAATCGACAATAAACCTGAATATCCCGTGCTTTTTAGGTACAAGGAAGGCAGGAATAATGAAGGGAGACCCAAAAGGTCATTAAGCAATCTCGCATAGCAGACTGTTTTTGAGGAGAACAACCGAAAGGAGGTATCAACCTTTAATTCAACTGAATATGAAATTTCCCTTTCGCACCCTTAATCGGCAGTCAGGACATCAGCAAAATTCCTCCAATAAACTGTTTTACATTAAATTCTGATTATCTGACAAATCACAAGAGGAGTTGGGTAGTTTGGAACTGGAAACGCAGCAAGGAGTGCTTCAAAAGGGTAATTTTCGCCAGATTTGAAACGAAAATCAAAGGTTCGGGTGATAAAATCAATAGATAAGCCAGTATATAACATAAAATCGATGCCTAAAATGACGGGGACAGATAGATCAGGACAACATGTAACATCCAGTGTAACGTTCCAGACGTTACAGGGTAATTATGTTAATTTTATTATATGTAATTAATTCAGGAATTTAACGTCATGATATTTATCTTGGTATGTAATTGTATTATAATTCATGTTTAATCATTTGCTCACTATCATTTCATTACTTTGTAATGCACCCTTGAAAATTGGTTATTGGTTTGCATGGGAAGAATATTTTATTTCTAGTGTGGAACTATGCATAAATTTATCGTCCAGGAAGGTGATTTCAACTCTGCACTGTTTGCTAGCCAGCGAGGGGAACAGGTTTTTCCCGTGCCGTGCATACGAGTCTGGGTTTTTTTTGTGCCTTGTTGAAGACAGCAGAAGGATGGCACGTGGACAGGAACTCGACCAGATTAAAAGCGATCAATACTTTGAGATATTGACGTCATGATATCTAACCAATTGGACCGCAAGGTTAGCCCGATCGCAAAGTCTTAACCAATAAAAACTAATTAACAGACACACCTACGTCTTGACGAAATAAATACCCATGTACTTGGGGAAATCTTTCTCTTTGCTCATTTGCATTCGCTCAGTGCTCATTTGGTCTTTGCTCAGTTGTCTACGGGAAGAATTGTTCGAGCACATGTGTTACTGGAAACGACGTATTCGACGTGGAATCTTACCAGTATTCATTTAAGGAAAGACGAGAAATTTTTTTGCTTCCGAGGAAATTTTGGGACAAAAAAATATCGGAAACGCCGCAGTTCAGATTTCTTTAGTTTTATAAACCTGAAGAGAATTTATAAAGTAGGTAAAACTGTGCCATCTTGAAGAATCGAGTGTGTGTGGAGTATTTTTTCTAAGACATATCTTTTAGTTTCAGCTTCAACCAGAAGACGCAAGATCCCCAGCAACCTTAAATAGTTTGGAAGAATGGAACTTCAGCGTTACGACGAAGTATGTATTTGTCGTGAGTCCTCGCCTGCTGCAGCCATGTATCTTTAAAATGTGAGGCATAATTCAGCCCGGGAGAGAATAACATCAGAGATGGGGTTTGGTTAAATATTCATTGATCATCAGCCGAGTCCAGAAGCCAAGTCTACTACAGCTAAGATTTTAAATTATACTTTTCTCTTTTCTCTGTTGTAACAATTATGTAGACGTAGTCCTTGCTTGAATATTTAAAGTCATTTCTAATAGTCTTTGTAGTTAGAAATTTCACTCTTCTTTCACTGGTGTTGGTAGATTTGATGTGTGCGAGAGTGTTTTTGGGACCTATAATTTGTTCTATGTGAGTGAGTGCTTCGTGACATATTCTCACTGTCCCATGTTAAGTCTAGGGAAGTGTTAAAAATATTTGACCCACGCGATAATAATTTTCAATTTATATATTAATGATGGAATAATTTTTGATTTATTTGGGACAGAATATCGACGTGTTCTGTGAATTTAGGATTTTTCCTTGATGTTTTGTGGTTTACCATAGATCCGAAATAGAATAGAGTCATCTATGATTTCCTTAAACCATAGCCTGCGATGACGCGACCGCGCGCGTATAATAATAATAATAATAATTGACATTATTACGGTCTAATAGAATATTTAAAGGTCATGAGTGTAATTATTGCTGTGCTTATAAGTGATTAATGTGTGCTATTTTGAAGTAGATGTGACCTGGAATATTGGTCGTGGCTTGAATGTCCACAGATTTTGCATTTACTGTTATTGGTAATTTTTGAGACTTGTAAATGGATCTTAAGATAGGATTTTATTTGTGTGTCCATTACATGAGTCAATTAAGGAAGAGAGTGTGTTTTTAAACATAATTTCTTCTTGTGCAGCACATGTTGGTCAATAATTTGTGATAATGAGAGATTAAAAATAACGTAGTCGTGACTCATAGACCGTATGCGCGAATGTTTATTTATCTGTGACTGTAGGCAGTTCTATGGAATTTTTAGTGACGATTTCTACTACAAAATTATTCTGGAACATCGTTGTGGAATTTATTTCATTGGAAAAGTGGTAATCCTGTCACAATCACACGTCAGACGTTTGTAATGGTAACCCTTGTCTGATATGGTCATCGAGAGAAGTTCTCATGTTTCAGATAAAATTTAAAAATAAAAATCAAAAGATAGGATTCGATAAATTTATTTAATAATATTAACGTGGACCAAAGCTTGAATGTGAGATGGATGAATGATTGATTTTATTTATAATTGTGATTTCCATGGTTATATTTCGTCATGTTGTGTGTACGCTGAGCGCGTAAAGTTTCGTTTATTTTGTTGCTTTGTGGCGAGCATATTTGGCTCAATTATGAATATTTAAGTGATTTTATGACGAAATAAGATAGATTAGGATCTTTGCTTCGAGAAAAAATACTTAAGCAAGGATCGCGTCAATGAAATAAGCTCACAGAATGTAAAATGTTTAACGCTATAATGCGAGAATTTTAAGCCTTTATTGTGAGTTGTGCACAACACTAGGACAATTGACGTAAGAATAAGAATCAAATGAGTTAGATACTTGATTTCAAAATAATTTTGTTATATAATTTGAAGCTTAAATAATTAATTGAAATAATATTCAATTAATAGAAGGGAGTTATTGGATTTTTCGTGTGACGTAGAAATTTGACTCACAATTTAAATGAACCGCTAAGTATTGTCAATTTAAATTATAATTCAAGAAAAGGAGAAATAATTCATATTTTGAGATTTTGAGATAGGTTTTCTCAAATAATAATTTGTTTAATTTCTTAGGACGATTTATTAAGGCTTAATTTCGTCTGTTTACAGAATTCAAATTAATGGAGAATTGCGGAAGAATTCCGGCAGGGAAGAATTATTTAATTTTATTTCAAGATTTTGAAAATATTTCTAGAACCTGGAAAGTGCTATTATTTTATTTAATAAATGTTAAAACCCATTTCTTTCTTGTGTTTTCATTTGTCGTCAGTCCTTAGATTGTCCCTGACCCCTATAATTTAGCGTCGCCTGTAAGCAAACGTTCCGCCTCTGGGAACTTTTGCTTACCGGCTGAGCTGCCCGGCAAAACGGGGGCAGGTAGTACAAATTTGGCGCCCGTAACGTGTTTGGCCCGAATTTAATTGACGACGCCAATCTAAGGACTCGATCTTGTAGTCCAAAATTTGGACATAAGCAAGATGCGGCGACAATAGGATTTTTGGGTTATTTGATAACATTTATTAGCCCAGATCTCTGTGGCAGAGAGCACTTTAGTTAAAGTTAGGAAGGGCCATGTTGAATGTTTGAAACAAAATCTTGGAGATTAGGAAAATTTCATTTTTTTTTTATGCGACTGCATTTGCGCAACATTTCGGATTTTAATAGTTAAGTATTATTGAAATGATATACAAATCTTCCCCTAAGGAGGTGAGCTTAATTCATTAGTAGACGTGGAACTGGACTCTGGTTTATACTCTGATATTATTCTCCCCGAGGTCTGAACTGCCGTTTCTTGAAAAGTTTATTGTTATTATGGATGAATGGCGTGCAATTTTGGAGAATGCGTTAGGGAACTTGAAGGATAGCTTGAAACAGGACCTTAGTGCAAATCAAGCTAAACTTGAGCTTAGACTGACCGAGAACAGTGATAAATTAAAACAGGAGTTAAAGCAGGAACTTAGCGCTGAATTAAGTGAAAATAATGATAAACTAAAACAGGAACTTAGTGCTGAATTTAGTGAAAATCAGGAGCGATTGAGGCAGGAATTAAGTGAAAATAATGAAAAACTGAAATCAGAACTGAACGAGGGTCAGGATAAATTTAAATCCGAACTTAAAAATGCATTGGAAGAAATACAGAATAGGACGGACGAAAACATTAATAAATTGCACATGGATGTGAAATTATTTAATGGGAAAATAGCATCCATTCAAAGTGAACTTGTAGCAGTGAAACAGAATTTCTCAGACTTTAAAGGTGAAATACAGGCGGGTATTACAAGTTCGTTAGCTGAGATGTCGAACGAAGTTAGTGAGAGACTCGCTAAAGTCCAGACAGATGTACTACAGGGGCTTGATAAATACAAAAATGAGGTGGAGAAAAACTTTCAGAATATCGAGGAGAAAATTGTGGATAATGCAGACGACCTTATAGCGACTAAGGCAGCATGGAGTAAGAAGTTTACCGGCCTTTACGAAACTTTGAAACAAGTGGAAAAGGGAGTCATAGCAGAAATAAAAGTTTCCCAAGTAACCACGTCAGAAAGGCTAGAATATTTCTATTAGACTATCGAAGAGACGCAGACAGGTCTCAAAGAAATAAAAACTGAAATGGACAAGGAAATTAGCGAAGTAAAAGCTGAGTCCGAAGCATCGAAGCGTGAACTTCAGGACGGAATTAAGGAGCTTGTTGAAGAGCTTAAGATAATTAAACTTCAGGGCGAGAGGCATAATATTGTCACTTCTACATTATTGGAAAGGCAAGGTCAATTAGAGAAGCGGACGTCTGGTGAAGTCCCGTCTTCGACTCCAAAAGTGGTGGACATGGCTAATCCCTTAAATAACACCAACCCTTACATGAATCAGGACAGTAGTGGGATAAATTCGGCAAATGTTTCAGGTCAGACTCAAATTGTTAATATTATTAAACTTCATGAGGAACAACCGAAGAAGTTCAACAACGTTAAAGGCGTTACTCCTAAAAGCTTCATTCGTGAACTTCAGGAATACTTCAGAGATAATAAGATACCTCCTGAACGCCAACTAAGGGTAACTGAACGCTATTTAGAGAATTCAGTATTAACATGGTATGAAGCATTCAAATATTCATTTGAAGATTTTGAAGGGTTCAAGAAGGCATTTCTGGAGAGATATTGGAACAGTGACCTACAGCATAATTTAAAAACAGAACTTTACGCTAAGAGGTACGCTTCTTCTACGCCCACACGCTACGCCGATTATTTTTCAGCCCAGCTATGTAAACTAAAGGAGCTTGATATGCCACCCTCAGAAGTTGAAGTAGTCCGTGTAATAATAAGGCAACTTCCAGCGGACATTCAACGTATAATGATTGCTTCGAACGCGCAGACCGCAATTCAGGCCGAAGCCGTGCTCCGACAGCTCGACCTAACTTCGAGAGAGCAACCAAGGCGTAATCTAGGTCAAGATCAACAGGTGTTACAAACTACAGTCGTCCGAGCCGACAGTGGAGCTTCGTTCAACCAAGGGAAACCTAGCGGTCGAACTACAAAGGAAATGTCATCGAGAGACCGTTCTCCTAGGTCAGGACACAGAAGTGACGAGGAGAGAGATTATTACCGAAGGAATGTACGACGCAGACCCTATGAAAATATTCGAGGAAGGTGGAGAAGAAATAGCGAGACTAACTATACGGGAGGAAGAAAAAGAAACTGGAGACAAGAAGAGAGAGAGAAATACATCCAGGAATTACGCAAGGAAAATCAGGAGAAATCCAAGTGGCGTCACGCGATTCAGGACCAGGACGTGAACCCAGATATAGTAGGAGCGGAAAGCTTAGAATACCAAAGGGCTAAGCAAGAAGAAAATCGCCAGCGCTATGAAGAGGTAGATTATAGCCAAGGGGCTATTAAAAAAAAAACATCCATCCAACTAGAAAATGATAGTTCGAATCCTAACTCTTGTAATTCAGAGGTCCCGAAGGAATGGATTGTAGTTCAGATTGATTCATGGGTTACTAAATCTGATGATCTGTTAGAAGAGAATCTTGAGACTAGTAGAAATGATGCAAGGACATTACCAATAATATTAGCTAAAATTTGTGGCGTGAGAGTTAAATGCTTAGTTGACACCGGCTCCACTATTAGTGTAATATCAACATCATTTATGAATGACTTAAGAGAAAGGCATGAAATACCTATCATTCCCGTCTCACATGTTAAAATTAAAGGAATTATCCCTGACAAGATTGTGATTTGCAAGCAGCAGACATTTCTCGATGTGGAAATCGGAAACACCAAGTTCCCTAATATATTTTTGGCCATGACAAATATTAAATTTAATATCATTCTTGGAATGGATTTTCTTACATCATACCACGCAAACATTAGTTTGGACTCCAACCAAATAGTATTTCGTCTGGAGGAATTTTCAGAAATTACAGTCATGAATCCTGTTGATGTAACCGACCAAGAGGTGTTCCACATAAATTGCGCCTTACCATCGAGGGAGAAAGAAGACCATGAGGCCTTAGAAGAAATTCATCAGGTTCTGGATGACATCATTGAAGAGGGCGAAAATAGAACGCATCCCTTGGATCTTATAAATCAGAAGGTGAATTCAGCTCAGGGAAATGACAAGGAAAAGGAACAACTACGAAATCTATTATTAAAATATAAGAACTTGTTTGATGACAAACCGGGACAAATTCCAGATTTTAAATATTCATTGGTAGTAACTGACTGGACTCCTTTCAAGAAGAAGCCATACCCGATCCCGGAGAAATTCCATTCTAGAGTGGAAAAATTAATCGAAGGCATGGAAAAGGATGGGATCATAATGAAAGCCAGTACACCCTTTCTTAGTTCTTTGGTCATCGTAAGCAAGCCAGATGGATCCCTTCGTTTGTGTTTAGACGCTCGGGAGATAAACCGCAAGTTAATCCCTGAAAGAGACCAGGCACCTGCTATTAAGGAAGTTCTAAGGAAATTTCGAGGGATGAATCTCTTTACGTCAGTCGACTTCACTTCCTCATACTATCACATTCTCCTGGAGGAAAAATCTAGACTCCTAACTGGATTCATGTTTAATCAACAGACCTACGTCTTCCGAAAATTGCCCTTTGGCATATCTAATGCAGGAAGCGCTCTTATCCGAGCATTGGATCGGTGTCTTACGGAGGAAGTAAAGAGCTTCACGACTAAGTACATTGACGATTTACTGTTGACCAGTGAAACCTTCGAAGATCACTTATCTAAACTGGAGAAATTGCTGGAGAATCTTTCTAGAACAGGATTCCACATAAATCTAGCCAAGTCAAAATTCTGTCAGACTGAAATTCTATTTTTAGGACATATAATAGATGGTGAGGGAATCAGACCTAACCCGGTCAAGATTGAAGCCATAAGTAAATTTTCAAGGCCCTTAAGAGTGAAACATGTAAGGCAATTTTTAGGAATGGCCAACTTTTTCGCCAACCATTGCGCTAATTTTACGCAGACTGTCGCACCTTTACAGGATATGCTAAAAAAGGGAAACAGATGGAAATGGAATGATGAATGTGAGACAGCATTTAATAAGACCAAGGAAATGCTGATACAAAACGTCAAATTGGGATATCCAGATTTTGGAAAACCATTCATATTACAAACAGACGCGTCAGGTATTGGGATTGGAGCTGTGCTATTCCAAGAAAATAAGGAAGACCCTGAAAGGAGAATTTATCTTGCCTTCGTCAGCAGAAAATTGAGAAATCACGAAAAGCACTACACGGTTACTGAATTGGAGATGTTGTCAATAGTATATGCTCTCAAATACTGGCAGAAGATAATATATGGTTATCAAATTATTATCAGGACTGATCACAAAGCTCTGACGTTCATGTTGAAAACTACCATGGCATCTGAACGAATATTCAGGTGGACGATGTTTGTCCAGCAATTTGACATCAAACTGGAGCATTGTACGGGAAAAAGCAATTTGTTAGCTGACTGTTTAAGTCGTAACCCGAATGCCGATACTGAGGAAATCCATCAGATTGAATTAGTTCCAGAGGACCACGAATTTTTAAGAAAATTACGTTACATTCGCCAAGCCCAGAAGAGAGACAAAGATTTAAGAAACATCATAGACTTTTTGGAGAAGAGAATCAAACCTGGAGAACCTAATTATAGAAGATATAAGAGGAAAGCTTCACGTTACCAATATTTGGATGGAATATTATTTAAATTCATTGATTCTGCAAAATCGGAACTTAGAGTTGTGGTGCCTCCAAAATTACAGGAATCCCTTATCTGGCATACGCACAGAATAACAGGTCATGGTGGTATTGACAAGACGGTTGCCACTATTCAAGAGAAATTCACTTGGGAGAAACTTCGAACCATTGTTCGTAATGTAGTCCGCACATGTGATACTTGTCAGCGAGTAAAACCCAGCTCTCATCTGCTTCAGCATAGTCCTATTCCCATATTACCTACAGGGCCTAAACAGTTATTTGCAATGGACCTATTTGGACCAGTCCCGATCTCTAGGAGGGGAAACCGACATGTAATAGTCACTATCGACGTATTTTCTAAGTATATTGCCTTGTATCCTATCCAAAAGGCGAATTCAAAATCTGTAATCCGTCGGATAATCCGCAACCTGATACCTCACATGGGCAAGCCAAAAGCCATATTGACTGATCACGGATCACAATTTACCTCCGCTGAATTTCGTCAAGCTATGGAACAATTAGGCATTAAGCATATATTGAACTCTGTCCGCCATCCATCGAGCAATCCAGCTGAAAGAGTAATGCAGGAACTGTCAAAATTCTGCCGTATTTTCTGCGGAAATACACATTGGTTATGGGTAGATGTATTACCAATTATGATGGAATGCTTAAATAACACTGTGCACGAGGCAACATCTCAGATTCCAGTTGTTCTTCATTTTGACAGACGACCTTACCGACCTTGGGATAGTATCATTCAATGCCCAGGAAATATAAAACCTACCCTGGAGGAGAATATTGAGAAGGCAGCTAAATCTCTAAAGGAACAAGCTGAGAGAAGGCAACGACGTGTCAGAAACAAGAAGTTTCGTCGTCCATTAAAATTACATGAGCTCGTGTTACTCAAAAAACCAGCTTCCTCAGAAACCACAAGTAAATTTTATGCCAAGTTTGCACCGTTATTTATTGGGCCGTACAAAATTATTAAAGTCTATGGGAACAATGCTTATCGCATACAAAGTCTTGATCAATCATACGAAGGAGTTCATAATGGTTCAAATTGGAAGAGTTATAACTGTCCTAAACAATCTGCTGTAAATCAAATAAACGTCATCTTTGAAGAGGAAACGTCATGGAACGAAGATGAGGATCCGATCTACATTCATGCTTCAACGCAGGTCGATATGACGGAAGAAGTATGCAAAGAATGTCAGGAGTTACAAAATTCCGCCATGAGCCAATTACGCTTGCTTTGTGCTGCGCTGGAACTGGACAATAGTAGGCTACGTGCTGGAACGTCATCTGGAATAATTATGGAATAGTGTGACACAAAACTGTATTTCAAAATTTTCAAGGGACATGTTAATTATATTTCCAGATAATAATGATTTAATCTGCCCATCAAATCATTTTTTCAGCCACGGGAAAATATGCACCCTTGAAAATTGGTTATTGGTTTGCATGGGAAGAATATTTTATTTCTAGTGTGGAACTATGCATAAATTTATCGTCCAGGAAGGTGATTTCAACTCTGCACTGTTTGCTAGCCAGCGAGGGGAACAGGTTTTTCCCGTGCCGTGCATACGAGTCTGGGTTTTTTTTGTGCCTTGTTGAAGACAGCAGAAGGATGGCACGTGGACAGGAACTCGACCAGATTAAAAGCGATCAATACTTTGAGATATTGACGTCATGATATCTAACCAATTGGACCGCAAGGTTAGCCCGATCGCAAAGTCTTAACCAATAAAAACTAATTAACAGACACACCTACGTCTTGACGAAATAAATACCCATGTACTTGGGGAAATCTTTCTCTTTGCTCATTTGCATTCGCTCAGTGCTCATTTGGTCTTTGCTCAGTTGTCTACGGGAAGAATTGTTCGAGCACATGTGTTACTGGAAACGACGTATTCGACGTGGAATCTTACCAGTATTCATTTAAGGAAAGACGAGAAATTTTTTTGCTTCCGAGGAAATTTTGGGACAAAAAAATATCGGAAACGCCGCAGTTCAGATTTCTTTAGTTTTATAAACCTGAAGAGAATTTATAAAGTAGGTAAAACTGTGCCATCTTGAAGAATCGAGTGTGTGTGGAGTATTTTTTCTAAGACATATCTTTTAGTTTCAGCTTCAACCAGAAGACGCAAGATCCCCAGCAACCTTAAATAGTTTGGAAGAATGGAACTTCAGCGTTACGACGAAGTATGTATTTGTCGTGAGTCCTCGCCTGCTGCAGCCATGTATCTTTAAAATGTGAGGCATAATTCAGCCCGGGAGAGAATAACATCAGAGATGGGGTTTGGTTAAATATTCATTGATCATCAGCCGAGTCCAGAAGCCAAGTCTACTACAGCTAAGATTTTAAATTATACTTTTCTCTTTTCTCTGTTGTAACAATTATGTAGACGTAGTCCTTGCTTGAATATTTAAAGTCATTTCTAATAGTCTTTGTAGTTAGAAATTTCACTCTTCTTTCACTGGTGTTGGTAGATTTGATGTGTGCGAGAGTGTTTTTGGGACCTATAATTTGTTCTATGTGAGTGAGTGCTTCGTGACATATTCTCACTGTCCCATGTTAAGTCTAGGGAAGTGTTAAAAATATTTGACCCACGCGATAATAATTTTCAATTTATATATTAATGATGGAATAATTTTTGATTTATTTGGGACAGAATATCGACGTGTTCTGTGAATTTAGGATTTTTCCTTGATGTTTTGTGGTTTACCATAGATCCGAAATAGAATAGAGTCATCTATGATTTCCTTAAACCATAGCCTGCGATGACGCGACCGCGCGCGTATAATAATAATAATAATAATTGACATTATTACGGTCTAATAGAATATTTAAAGGTCATGAGTGTAATTATTGCTGTGCTTATAAGTGATTAATGTGTGCTATTTTGAAGTAGATGTGACCTGGAATATTGGTCGTGGCTTGAATGTCCACAGATTTTGCATTTACTGTTATTGGTAATTTTTGAGACTTGTAAATGGATCTTAAGATAGGATTTTATTTGTGTGTCCATTACATGAGTCAATTAAGGAAGAGAGTGTGTTTTTAAACATAATTTCTTCTTGTGCAGCACATGTTGGTCAATAATTTGTGATAATGAGAGATTAAAAATAACGTAGTCGTGACTCATAGACCGTATGCGCGAATGTTTATTTATCTGTGACTGTAGGCAATTCTATGGAATTTTTAGTGACGATTTCTACTACAAAATTATTCTGGAACATCGTTGTGGAATTTATTTCATTGGAAAAGTGGTAATCCTGTCACAATCACACGTCAGACGTTTGTAATGGTAACCCTTGTCTGATATGGTCATCGAGAGAAGTTCTCATGTTTCAGATAAAATTTAAAAATAAAAATCAAAAGATAGGATTCGATAAATTTATTTAATAATATTAACGTGGACCAAAGCTTGAATGTGAGATGGATGAATGATTGATTTTATTTATAATTGTGATTTCCATGGTTATATTTCGTCATGTTGTGTGTACGCTGAGCGCGTAAAGTTTCGTTTATTTTGTTGTTTTGTGGCGAGCATATTTGGCTCAATTATGAATATTTAAGTGATTTTATGACGAAATAAGATAGATTAGGATCTTTGCTTCGAGAAAAAATACTTAAGCAAGGATCGCGTCAATGAAATAAGCTCACAGAATGTAAAATGTTTAACGCTATAATGCGAGAATTTTAAGCCTTTATTGTGAGTTGTGCACAACACTAGGACAATTGACGTAAGAATAAGAATCAAATGAGTTAGATACTTGTTTTCAAAATAATTTTGTTATATAATTTGAAGCTTAAATAATTAATTGAAATAATATTCAATTAATAGAAGGGAGTTATTGGATTTTTCGTGTGACGTAGAAATTTGACTCACAATTTAAATGAACCGCTAAGTATTGTCAATTTAAATTATAATTCAAGAAAAGGAGAAATAATTCATATTTTGAGATTTTGAGATAGGTTTTTCTCAAATAATAATTTGTTTAATTTCTTAGGACGATTTATCAAGGCTTAATTTCGTCTGTTTACAGAATTCAAATTAATGGAGAATTGCGGAAGAATTCCGGCAGGGAAGAATTATTTAATTTTATTTCAAGATTTTGAAAATATTTCTAGAACCTGGAAAGTGCTAATATTTTATTTAATAAATGTTAAAACCCATTTCTTTCTTGTGTTTTCATTTGTCGTCAGTCCTTAGATTGTCCCTGACCCCTATAATTTAGCGTCGCCTGTAAGCGAACGTTCCGCCTCTGGGAACTTTTGCTTACCGGCTGAGCTGCCCGGCAAAACGGGGGCAGTAACTACGACTTGTAAACGAGGGCTGAATATCCTCATATTCACTTAGATTCTTGCGACAGTCGGTTAAAATTAACTTGCAGTAGATTTCCTTTATCTTGCCACATCACCGAGGAGGAAGGAAGGACAAATTTAGACATCAAGTTCTGAGAAAAGCGAGCACGTGTTCACGCGTCCTTACGTAAGCTACCGTATTTCGACCAGAATTATTCGAACTGTTCACCGCCCATATTTTCAAAGGAGCGTCATGTTGCCATGGATACTGAGTGAAAGGACGAATAGAAGAACAGTTGATATCTTGGTTATGGCCCGTCAACTCTAATATCTGGAGTGGGGAGAGACGTGTCATCTGATTGGACCACGTGTAGCGACCTGTAATTAGCGCGAGAGAAGGTTATAAAAGGGCGTGTTGGAGCTCCTGGCTGGTCTCTCTACATTATTCTACGATCTTCTACTGGACTTCTACGAGTTATTCTACATCTTCGACGTGATTTTCTTATTGAGCTTATACTTGATTTTCTACTTGATTCTGCGTCTCGATACTTAGAAATTCTGAATGAGGGGTGTATAGCCACTCTCATCAGGAAGTACGTACAGCACGGCTACAAGACCGGTTTGAACCAGTCTAAGTCAATAGATAGTTTTAATCTAGATAGAAATGAAACTTCAAAGAACATTTTCAGTAAAGTTGGAAGGATTCTTAATTGAGTATCCTCTCCATATAACCCAAGGTGGTTCTTCTAACTATGACTTAGGGCTTATCTCCAATATATGGGATAGAGCATAATAGGGAGTGTTAGTTTTGAAGTCATCTTCCAATTAGTGGTGGGTGCAATTTGCAAGGCAGGAATGGTACTGAGCTGCAGATGAAGAGATATCAAAGACGACCGGTGATGTTCCCGCTACAAGGATGGAAGCTTTCCAAGGACCAGCAGAACAAGACAACATGGTGAGCAAGCGAGTTAAAGATATTGCAAGTTTCCGCGAAGTAAAGTCATTCAATTTTTTCTTAAATTCATTTTCTATGTTAAATTCAGTTCTCGTTAAACCGTCGTCATTTCTATTAAATATAATAAATAGTATTTTTCTAGTTCACTTTAATCAATATGCCTTAATTAGCCTTTTGATTTCTAATTCTCCTGCTTAATGATTAGTGTACTATCACCCTACCCCTGTGATAAGAGTCTGTCCAAGCTTGATTATAAATTTTATCTTTAAGTCCTCAACTTAAAGATTGGCGCCCTTTGCTTGCTTGGTTGCATTTCTCATTTGATGATTGTTCTCCGAGAGGGGAAGTCACATAAATGCCGCTCCAACGTGTGGCGAGAAAATCATTAAGTACGGAGCAGTTAATGACAGTAACGATATCAGAACTCGTATTATGGGCAAAATTTGGATATCCACGTTTCATTAGGAGTGTTTGATTGTGGGAAGTGTCATGGCTGATCAGACGAAAGAGGAGAGGATGTTGCGCAGTGGACGGGCGATAAAAGGCAATAATGTATTGAGTTCAGAGGAAGAGTTGTGTAGTCAAGTAGAGGAAATTGAAGATAGAAGTGTAAGTAGTATGGAGAGTGAAGGCAAGCAGAAAGAAGTCAGTATGGAGTCAGATGATAGTAGGATGGGGGGCGAAGCGGAAGTAAACACTAACAATGAAAGTAATAATAATGATCAGTTAATGGGAATGATGCAGTTAATGTTAAGTAAGATAGAGGACACTAAATCTGAGCTTAAAAGTGAATTGGAACAAATTAAAACAGATGTAGAACAAAATAACACTAAAATTGAGAGTATTAAATATGAACTTAAAGAACAGTTAGAGCAAACTAAAGCTGAATTAAGTAGGGAGATGAGGGAAAATAAGGAGGAAGCGAATCGGAGAATGGACGAACACAGTAGGCAGTTACGCGATCTGGTGGTAAAAAATGAACATTTTAATAAGCGATTAGAGGACCAGAAAAGTGAATATGTACGGCAAGGGAAAAAGGTAGAAGAAAAGTTTGCGGAACAGAGAAGTGAATTCCTGGAATTAATGGGGAAGGAAAACAACTCTACTAGGGAGGAAGTAATGAGGCAGGTCACTAGTATTGATAAGAGAGTTGAGACTCAAAGAGGGGAAATACGGATATTTAAAGACCACGTCCAACAAGAGATTGACACGGCAAAGCTTAGAATAGAAGATGAGACCCGGGCAAGTGAAGAAAGGCTTGCGATAGCTGAAGAGAATAAGATTGAAATTCGGACATTGAAAGAGAAGCAGGTTAATTTGGAGAGAGAAATTGATAGGAGAGACAAAGATGTAGAATGCCGGATGGAGAAAGCAGAAAATCAGTTAAAACAGGTGGCAAAGGATAAACAGGTTTTCACGGGAAGGCAATGTATAGGAAATAGCTACATTAGGGAAATTGAACTACCTAAATTTAATGGGAAACAAACGAACCCGCTAGATTTCCTTAAGATGATAGAGAAACGGTTTGAAAAGCGTCTAGAGGAAGGGTCTATGGACTGGGAAGACGTTATGGAAAATATTGACCATGCTTTTGTAGGAGAAACTCGGTCTTGGTTCATGGTATATAGGCAGACGATGACGAACCTGAAAGAATTCAGAAATAAGTTTAGAGAGAAATTCTGGAATGAAGCGATACAAGCTAGGGAGAGAGAAAGGGTGGTATTTGGGAGGTACAAACAGCATGAGGGAGTCACTATGACCGAGTACTTCCTGGCACATGTCATGATTTGTCAGAACTTAGATGGTATAACCGAAGGGTCTGATGTAGTAAGACTGCTTTTAAGACATTTTCCGGACAGGGTGAGAGAAGCGGCCTGCATGCAAAAAGTTGGAACTATTCAGGAGATGGAGAACCTACTAGGCAGTTTTGATGCGTTAGGTAACCTTAGAAGTAGAACGGAGAATATTCAGAACTTTAGTCATCACAACGGAATGAGACATAACGGTAGTACACAGAATCACGAAGCTCGCAATCAGTTCAGACCTCAGCAGAACAGCAGGAGCGGAGCAGCTGAATATAGGACAGGAAATTCCCAACGGAGGCCAGAGCAATGTACTAATGAGTCCAACGTCAATACACAAAGGGAACCTTTAAACTAACGAGAGGCTGTAATGTTAGGTCAGAATTCCAGCCTAGTACGAAGGTAGCGAAGTGTCTTGCCATGAAAGTGTTACCATATGACCTAGATGTTAGTGACGATTTGTTGTATGAACCCGAGCAGAATAATGGGGATTCAAGTAATAAAGTAGCCAATCCCGTTGTTAAATTGAAAGTCTGGGGGGCGTGGGTTAAAGTTTTGATTGATTCTGGTAGCCAAATATCATGTATTAGTTCTCAGTGGTATGAGTCATTAGTGAAACAGGGTATTCAGTTGGAGGAAATGCCTGTTAAGTCTACTTTCATCATTACGGCTGTTGGAAAGAGGTCTAAGCAAATTTGTAAACAAGTAGCTGTCCCGATCTGTATTAATAATTTTATTAGCGTTCAGATATGTTTGGTAATTCCGCATTTGATATTTGATCTTATCTTGGGATCTGACTGGTTAACGTTAAAATTGGCTCAGTTAAATTACAATGATCTAGTGCTAAATTTGAGATGGAATAATGAGGATATCAAGGTCAAGTTTGAGGAGGAAATTCAGAGGAAAACGGAAGTTAGTACAGTGTGGAGAATGAGAGAGGTTTCTAAAGTTAATGAAAAGGCTAGTGAAGGCGTGAAGTTGTGCCAGTTGTGGATTAATGAGGATAAAATATGTGGCTTGAAAGAAGCCGTAAGTAGAAATGAGTTGAATGAAGTCCAGAAGGACAAGTTATTTGAAGTGTTATGTGAACACGTGGAGATTTTCTCCGAGAAACCTGGTGTTACCCATTTGTACGAACATTCTTTTTCTGTGCTGGATAAGAATCCATTCAGCGGACCGAGGTATCCGATACCACACAAATATGCAAAAGCCGTAGAGGATCAAATTCAAGCTATGTTAGCAGACGATGTGATTGAATTATCAAACAGTCAATATGTTAATCCCTTAGTTGTCGTGCCTAAGTCTGATGGATCAATACGTTTGTGTATTGAATGCGAGAGCGTAGTGAGAGTGTTAGGTTTGCCTGAGGAACCCCCTCGTAATGCTGAATTTTACGTCCGACTGGCACGGGAGAACCTGATTAAATCTGGAGATAAACGTAAAAGGCAACAGAAACGTAAGGTACTGGATAACTTTGAGGTAGGTGATATGGTTTTGGTGAGAGTCCCCATGTCGTCAAATAGTGAGGATAAGGTAACAAAGAAATTTTTTCTTTTATATCAAGGCCCGTATAAAGTACATAGAAAACTAGGGCATCAGCAAAATTCCTCCAATAAACTGTTTTACATTACATTCTGATTATCTGACAAATCACAAGAGGAGTTGGGTAGTTTGGAACTGGAAACGCAGCAAGGAGTGCTTCAAAAGGGTAATTTTCGCCAGATTTGAAACGAAAATCAAAGGTTCGGGTGATAAAATCAATAGATAAGCCAGTATATAACATAAAATCGATGCCTAAAATGACGGGGACAGATAGATCAGGACAACATGTAACATCCAGTTCCACGAGAGGTTGCGGATTTTGATATGACATTTAATCCGACCCACAGGACATTCTTGACGACCATGAGATGAAGTAAATTTCCCTGACTCCTCACTATCTCGGAGGTATATCAAATTCATGCCACTCACAATAGATTAGTTCATGAAGGAACTACAAGGTCCAGTATCTAACAGCGCATACATTATGCGTGATCCACAAATAATTGTGGACCAGTGTGCAGACGAGGGAAGACCCCAAATCTTCTTTCCCAGTTGAGAATTGCGTCTAGAACATACATTGTGCGCAAAACAATTTAGACCACATTTATTACATTTAATGGGATATTTAGACCAAGAATACTTAAAGACGTGCCCTAATTTCCCACAATTCCAACATTTCGCAAGCGTCCCTGGGGACTCATAAGATCAACAGCCATCTTGCGCAAGCGCCCCTAGCGTGTCTCATAAAAGCAGCAGCCATCTTACGCAAGCGCCCTTAAGCAGTCTCATATGGAGCTGTGCATAGCCGCCATCTTGTACGATTGGCGTCGGAAAGGGTATCCGAATATTAAACTGAAGTTAGGCTCCTCCATCCGGTTAGGTGTGCCCTCTTAAGCTAATCCCCATTGCCCTACTACTCAAAATAACGTCTCGAGAATACCCATTGCCCTACTACTGAAGATAGCGTCGGGAAGGGCATCCGGCCATAAAACTGAGTTTAGGCCCAAATGCAATAGCAGCTCTCAGGTTTTGCTTGTCGTCTTGCGCGCAAAAAGTAAGGTTAAGCCCCTCCAAGATAGCGTCTGTGAGGTTAATCTGGCTCTCCTACGCGTAAAAATTATGATTAAGCACTCGAAGATGGCGGATGTGAGGTTAAGCATGAAGTTTTAGGCGTCAGGAAGTGCATCTCGTCGTAAAATTCAGGTTAGTCCCTCCCTAAGGTTAGGCTTGCTCTCTTACGAGTAGAAAGATATGTTAATCCCCTCCAAGATGGCGTCTTTGAGGTTAAGCTCACTCTTTAGGCGTCAGGAAGGGCATTTGGCCGTAAAACTGAGCTTAGGCCACTCCGTGAGGTTAGGCTTGCTCTCTTACGAGTAAACAGTAAGGTTAAGCCCTCCAAGATGGCGGATGTCTAGTGAAGCATGGAGTCTTAGTCAGCGCACTCAGTGCAGTGGAGGACTCTTCCGAGAGCGTGTGGTAGCGGTGGCGCTAGAACCATCCACTTATACTGCTAACAGCAAAATGGGATGGAAGCAAAGAGCAAATAACGTTAATCTTCAAGAGAAAATAACGTCAGATTTATAGAAGTTTAGTGAATTATTTACCCCTACCAGACAACAATCCCAGGACCTAATACGGAGTGCTTTCATCGCGCCGATTACATTTATCAGTCCGTGAACCAGTAGCCCACAACGAGGGAAGGCTCAGTTTCTCAAGCAAGGTAGACAAAGAGCAGGGCGCGCCAAGCCCCACTGTGTGAGAGAAACGCGCAAGCGAGACAGTCACAGAAATTTAATAACCCAAGCTTGTTCAATTTGTTCGAGGAAATACAATTGCCAATTGTGTGTGTGAGGGGGGGGGGGGGGCAAATCTGAGATTCGAAAACCCAACGAAATGTTTTCTACCCAGCACGGTAACCAGATAAGGGCGTAATAAAAAGGCAAAACAGCCAAGATATAATTACGTTGGGTGAGAACGAAAGAGTAACTACTCAAAATGAGAATTTCTGAGATTTTTCTGTCAATATTTACCCGTATGCCGACCTCTACACCCTCCGAAATTGTAACAACGCAACTTCTAATGCATTCATTTTAGCAAGCACTTCAAACAGTTTTCATAATTGTGAAATTCGTCGCTTTATTTAATTCAAAAGGCTAGCCTTATGTGTTGTAACTCTTTTCCACATTATAACAACCACGTAATAACGGCGTACACACCAATTTCCATAAAAATTATGTAACACGTCTCTTTTGACAGGCAATGATGTAAACTGCTAAAACTCTAAACTCTTCTCTTGAAAAGCATAGATTTTGAATGGTAACTGTTTCGTTCTAGACCATCGAATTATGCAGCCTTGCCCAATCATGCTTTCATTTAACATTCTGGAAGAAGCTATGCAATTACAGCGAACCAATGACAGGAAATCGGCTGCCCTAAGAAGGAAATGTTTGTTAGTGTCTGTGGAGGGGGCCGTGACTTCAAAACATGAGGGGGTGCGATGCTTCCCCTTTCTTGTGTCCAGAGCTCTTGCTAGAAGTGCGTGTCGCCTGTCCAGAAGTCGGAACTATTTGTGAGTCGCACATTTTGCTCTTCATTCAGAGCGGTTAGAGAACAGAATCCAGTAATACATTTCGAAAACCTAGAGGTGGGAACAGTGAATTTGTAAACAGATTCAATAAAAACTGCAACCGTTAATGTGAGCGCTGAACTAGACAAGCTTATAAAATTCGTATTAAAGAATATGAACATACGATTGGACGAACTAAGACCATGATGATGATGATGATGATGCTTGTTGTTTAAATGGGTTAAACATCCAAGGTCATCGGCCCCAACTAAGAAAATTAGGTGTTATCTAATATCTTCATATGAGTGGACGGACTAATTCCAGTGAGGGAAGTAAGCACACCAAACACTATCTGGTACTTTGACAAAGCTGGAGTCCTTGAGTTCGAGTGTCGTGCGCGGTAGACGTGTACCATAACGTTCGTGCGGCTCGCTAGTTGGAATAAGTGTAAGTGAAATATTACTAAGTAGCTCAACGTTTAATTGAGCAGTGACGCATTTTCCTACCCATCAAGAATAAAGCCTCACTAGTATGGTGGTCAATATCATAAAGAGACCCATGAACTTCCCGAAAGTCAATATTATAAAAATGAAACACTAATCACCAAAGAAATACACTACGAGGCCCATGTATATCACGATAGAGACGAGGTAAGTACTAACCATCAACATAAATCTGTAAATATCTATCAATAATGATTCACTGTGTTGAACTAAATTTCCTAATTACCTAGTATATAATTGGTTTAATGCATGTCCTCTTACGGTTGATGGGTTGCCTAAGTCAGTATTAGTCAATGCGGTGTAAATATTAGTAATCACGGGTGTACAGATATATTTGTTCAATGTTTAGTCGACATGAAATTACTTTAGTTTAGAAAATATTATAACTAATGGAGAAAAATTTATTTATATTGCATCATAGACTATTAATTGCCTGATCATAAACGTCTCAGACTTCAACTATCTTGGCAAAACTGTCAGCAAGGTAACATTAACGAATCAAACATTCCATGATGATTAAGGCAAAAAATTATTGTCTCTGTCGAAGAAGGAAAGTCGGAAACACAATAATATTTTAAGACCGAAATATTTAAATTTAATTTAATATTTAATTTATGATCTTCCCCAAAGGAAAGCTACCCCGAAAAAGTAAGGCATTACAGAAACCCATAGCACTACAATGAGAAAGCTGCATTCCTCATCTTGCAAGTAATCAGAAAGAAACGGTTTTGCTAAGCAGAGTATTTCTGAAGAAAAAGGGCGGTAGAAATCTAACAAAAGGTTATATGGAATGGAAATATAAAAATAATTGTCAACGACAAAATGGTTAAAGATTATAAATTAATGTATCACTGTTCGGGAAAAAATAAAATCATGAAAATCGTAGGAGGTAATAAAAGAATCAACAGCACTGCACCACATGTCCTGATTTACTTCTTTATGAACAAGTACAAACTGGAAAATAAGTTTGATATCCTTGAGGAGAATTACAATTTACCTCCTAATATTTTGAGTTAGCATCAATTACAGATGCAATGGTGTAAACTTTATGTGACATGAAATTACATTTAAAAGGTCTGTCACAGTAACTTTTAGTATACATGAATTGTGTACTAGTGGCAAGTAAATAATAAAATCCTTGTGTATAATTTCTGTTTCTCATTCATCTCATGTTGCTGTCGCATTTGTGTTGCTTTTCTGCATATGAATGTCAGTTATCTAATATTTCAAATTCTCGTTTACTGCAATACGAGGGTATTTACTCCTCTTATGCCGTTTCCTAAAATAATATTTTAAACAAGAATTACCTGCTTGTGCTCCTGTACCGCCCTTCATGATATTATACATCACAATTACAAACAATACAGGTACATTTAACAGATTTCAGAGAAAATAATACTTTGTACACTATAACACGGAGCACAATTATAGAGTAAATACACGTGCATAACACTACTTTGGAGTGTCACTGAGCTCGAACTGTGGAACTATAGGTTGTTGAGCGGCAACAATTCATTCATATTCATACACGAAACCAAAGATCTACTTCCAATGTTGTTTTCACACAATTACACTTTTAAAGATATTTCTACAAATCGAACATCTAATCAGCCATACTCCACAGTAAGTAGTTAGAAGGGCATTAAAGAGAACTTATTGAACAAACAAATTTTCTGGCACAAAAACTCCATGACACTTCTCAAGAGAGAAATCAAAATGTTATGTAATAATAACAGTAAGGTTACTGAGCCACACCTCCCGGTTGTTGTTTAAGGAAAGACCTGTTAGAAAAACGTGGCACTATATACATGAGAAAAGTGCGGCCTGAATCGTGTGTTAGTGGACTGGTAACATGGACGATTTTACCACTGAGAAAATTTACTACTTTCTTTGCAGCAATAGCGCATCGGTACATTTTTGTGTTCACACTTCAATTTTCCAGTAGTGGACTGGTGAAAGTAATATACAATGTTGTAGAAATTAAGGCACAATGACGTAGAAAATACGACGTTGGAGTTTTTCCGAGTAATCTAATTCAGATATATACTGCGCATTTTTGACGATACTTACTGGGTAGCATGGCATACGTCTATGTCGAAATGATGAAGATTAATAAGGGCGAAGGAATGGGTAAAAAACTCAAATTTAGAAATAAAAGAGAATAAAAGTTAAAATTGGTTTAATGGCACCAAGTTAATCACAATAAAAATATTGTTATTTTTGTTGCTGATATGGTCATCTAATATTAGTTAACAATTACTCTCATCATTGAACACACCTGAATGCTTCATACTTCCAGCTCTGATTCCTTTGTCAAGCCTGGGACATGTTTAAGTACTACATCCTCATTGGAAATACAAAAATATTTATTTAATTTTAATCAATTTATTCCATTATTACAAGAACGATAACTTATTTACACAGAGGCTAATGGCCTAATGAACACTATTCAATATCACAGGAATGGTAAAAGTGTGTAACATATTGCATTTATTAACAGATAAAACATTGCATGAATGTTGTTAAAACATCCAAGCCAGACCGAATCCTGGTAGAAAGTGGTCTGAGGACATGTCCCGCACTAGCCACACGCTACCTCTCAGTAATGACAAATGATAATACTTACTCAAGAACACATAGAAACCTGCCCTAGGGTTAAAACAATAAACATCTGGACGATGTGCTTGGACTTATACCTAACAAGGGCATACTGGTCATCATCACTGGTGTCTGTGAACAATCCCATAAACCTCGTTAGGGTGCGCTACATATGGTGAATTATTCATTTATCATCATTACTAAACTCAACAGGCTTCAATACATCATCCCAGATTCATATTACTAGCCTCACGTCAAAGACTCACTAACATCATCCCAGATTCATATTACTAGCCTCACATCAAGGACCCACTAGCATCATCCCAGATTCATATTACTAGCCTCACATCAAGGACTCACTAACATCATCGCAGATTCATATTACTAGCCTCACATCAAGGACTCACTAACATCATCCCAGATTCATATTACTAGCCTCACATCAAGGACTCACTAACATCATCCCAGATTCATATTACTAACCGCACATCAAGGACTCACGAACAACATCGCAGATACATATTACTATCCTCACATCAAGGACTCACAAACATCAAAGTAGATTCATATTACTAGCCTCACATCAAGGACTCACAAACATCAAAGTAGATTCATATTATTAGCCTCACATCGAGGACTCACAAACATCATCGCAGATTTATATTACTAGCCCCACGTCAAGTGCTCACTAACATCAAAGTACATTCATATTACTAGCCTCACACCAAGGCCTCACTAATGTGTGTAATTTGCAAAGTTACAGTTTATGATGAGTAGACATCCTATTTGTATGCAAATGCCGATATGTAGAAATCCAAAACCGATCAGGAAGTGCACTTGAAGGCGAAGTGCGACCAATTAATGAGATCAATAATGCATGTATATACATACTGGAATATATTCGAGATCATGCGTACATTTTAAATTTCGTATTTATTGTGCATGTTTTCCTTTTCTATTATGCATATTTTAATCTGTTTTAAAGCAATCTTAAAATAAGATTGAATAGTTAATACCGTGAACACTTTCGTCCATGAAACAGTTGAAAGGGAACAGGCACCTATCAAGAAACACTTTCAAATCATACCAGAATCAGTCAAGAAGCTAAAAGCAAGTGGATTGAGTCTTGGAGAAAGTGAAGTGTGAAATGAAAGGTTTTTTTTTGCTAGTTGTTTTACGTCGCGCCGACACAGATAGGTCTTACGGCGACGATGGGACAGGAAAGGGCTAGGAGTGGGAAGGAAGCGGCGGTGGCCTTAATTAAGGTACAACCCCAGCATTTGCCTGGTGTGAAAATGGGAAACCACGGAAAAACATTTTCAGGGCTGCCGACAGTGGGGTTCGAACCTACTATCTCCCGAATACTGGATACAGGCCGCACTTAAGCGACTGCAGCTATCGAGCTCAGTAATGAAATGTTTCCCAGTAAATCTCGGATAAAGAGGATCTACCTGAATGTTTAACACCTACATTCGCTTCTCCTGTCACATCAGTAGTATAAGTGGATGGTTCGGGCGCCACCGCCACCGCAGGCCCTCCGCCACGTCCACCTCCACACTCTCTCGGGAGAGGCCTCCGCCGAATTGATTGTGCTGGCTAAGAGCGCGAGCCTAACCTCACATCCGCCATCTCGGAGGGGCTTAACCTAACTGTTTTCGCGTAACAGGGCTAGCCTAACCTCATGGAGGGGCCTAACCTCAGTTTGACGGTCGGATGCCCTTCCTGACGCCTAAGAGTGCGAGCTTAATCTTACATCCGCTATATTGGAGGGGCTTAACCAAACCTTTCACTCACAAGACTGCAAGCCTAACCTTAAGGAAGAGCCTAACCACAGTTTTAGGTCGGATGTCCTTCCCGACGCCAATTGCATAAGATGGCGGCTATACATGTCTCCTTATGAGACGCCTTAAAGGTGCTTGCACAAGATGGTGGTTGCAAGATGGCTGCTATACACAGCTCCTTGAGACGCCCTAGGGACGCTTGCGCAAGACGGCGGCTATCTAATTCCACAAGATGGCGCTATAGATAGCTTCTTATGAGACGGCTTAAGGGCGCTTGCACAAGATAGCTGTTGCTCTTATGAGACTCGCTAGGCATGCTTGCGCAAGATGGTGGCCGCAAGATGGCAGCTATGAGACGGCCTAGCGACCCTTGCGCAAGATAGCGACTATACATAGCTTGTTATGAGACGGCTTAAGGATGCTTGCACAAGATGGCTGCTGCTCTTATGAGACGTCCTAGGAATTATTGCGCAATATGGCGGCTATCTAATTCTACAAGATGGCGACTATACACAGCTTCTTATGAGACGGCCTAAGGGTGCTTCCAAAATAAGGATGCTCCTCTTAAAAGACACCATAGGGATGAGTGCGCAAGATGGCGGCTATACACAGGCTCTTATGAAGAAAGCAAGCTTAGAGGATACTGCGCAGGATGGCGGCTTCTGTTATGCATGCGGCGGAGAGCAATTTGAAATTTTACGTGCTATTGTTTGCAAACAAAGCTACGGGCTTTTTGACAGCGGCCATCTTTCATCAACAAAGCATCGTGCTGCCATTTTTAGCTACTACCTTTGAAATGTGGTGGCGGGCAATTTAAAAATTCCACGTGTTATATGACAGCTGCCATCTTTAGTCAACAGAGCACCGTGCTGCCATCCTTAGCTCCTACCTTAGATACGTGGTGGCGGGCAATTTTAAAAATTCCACGTGCTTGATTGATAGCGGCTATCTTCAATGAACAGAGCATCATGCTGCTATAATAATGCATGTTTAGACTTGCAGATCACAAAAGAAGTGATTGAACCATAACAAGACTAGAATCGAACACTGTACTTGATGTCGTTAACCTCAACATGCGTTCAGAACATTGATTGACGTGTTCAGATTACTAAATAAGTTATTAAAACATAACAAGACTAGAAACGAACACTGTACTCGATGTCGGTACTTTCAACATGTGTTCAGAACATGTCAGGGGATACCTTTGTTCTAAGAAGATCAGATCAGAAAAGAAGTGATTGAAACATAACAAGACTAGAATTGAAGACTGTACTCGATGTCGTTAACTTCAACATGTGATCACGATATACGATGACGTTACTTACAACATGTGTCCAGAACAAGTCAGGGATCCGAACACAGAAAAAATAATACTACAATTCTGAAGAGCTTGTGCAAAATAGCGGCTGTTATAACGTCCTCCTCCTCTTCCGCTCGATTAAGGCATATCTGTATCGAACATAAAACGCGATCTTATGAATAAGGCAGTGCACATACTGCGTAGCCGATTTGCTCGGTAAACGATAATATGAATACAACAAAAGTACAACTTCAAATAATTGCCTTCTATCATTTGTCTTGTGCAAAAATAAAAAAACTATAGAAAAAACCATCCTGCGTAGCCAACTCTCTCGGTAAACGATAATATGAATATATCAAACGTATTACTTCAAATGGTTTGCTTTCTATCATTTGTCTTGTGCGAAAATCAAAAGGTACAGAACAAAAACCATACTGCGTAGTCAACTCGCTCGGTAAACGATAATATGAATATCTCAAACGTACAACTTCAAATGATTAGCCTTCTATCATTTGTCTTATGTGAAAATAAAAAATAGAGAACAAAAACCATATTGCGTAGCCAACTCGCTCGGTAAATGATAATCTGAATTATTTGCAATATAAAAATATAGATTCAAACCCTGTTCTCTTATCGCAAACACGGAAAGTGAAATTAAGCAGAACGCCTAGTGCTATAAGAAATACATTGGTTACATTTAAGCCCCCCTAGCAGTCGAACAAGTCATCGCATAAACACGTAACATGAAATATCAGTTCGGAAACATATTGTTTCAATCTGTTGGCATGGGTTACAAGCATTTAGCTCGTGCGGAAAATGAAATTGAGCGGAATGCTAGTGGTATAAGTAATACACTGCTCACATTTAAGTCCCTAGTAGTTGAACAAGTTATCGAATAAACATGTAACACGAAATATCAGTTCGGAGACATCTTGTTTCAATCTGTTGGCATGGGTTACAAGCATGTAGCTTGTGCAGAAGAGGGCTACTATGCAAGATAATTGCAAGATGTTGAACCGAACAATAATTGTGCTACACACATAATAGAGAATAGGATCTAAGTGTTCCATTTTATTAGAAGGGCAAAAGGATGAAAGGACTCTTCCTCCTCCTCCTCCTCCTCCTCCTCCTCTATCCGCGTCCGCCTCTTTCTCCTCTTCCTGACCACGTCCACCTCCTTCTCCTCTACCACATCACTACGCCCTCCTCCTCCTAGAAGGAGTTAGCTGAAGTTGGTACATTTTTAACAGCAGCAACACCCTTATCGAATGTTATCAGAATGAACGCTCCTACTTTGTGAAGTGTAGCAAATTAATTTCTATTGGTCAATGGTTTTGTGTTCACAACCGAAGAAATTCATGCCGCACATAACTGGGAATGGAACCCAAGGGTCACGTATTATCAGAATTACCTTATAAAGAACAAAATTCCCGACCTGTTAGTGGAGCAATAAGTTGCGTTTTTAACAGAAAGCAGTATCTGCTTGATAGTTTTAGTGTTTGGAACACTGAACTTTTCAAGATGGCAGCAGTGAGGTTAGGGATCCTCTGTTGTCCTTAAAAGTGTGGTTTGGGTCCATCAACATGACAGCTGTCAAAAAAGCCCGTGGCTTTGTTTACAAACAAGAGCACGTGGTCGTGGCGTCACGGTCACGTGGTATGCTGCGT
This sequence comes from Anabrus simplex, assembly GCF_040414725.1. NCBI lineage: Eukaryota > Metazoa > Arthropoda > Insecta > Orthoptera > Tettigoniidae > Anabrus > Anabrus simplex. Next base: position 99,227,000 of record NC_090274.1, on the reverse strand, counting down.
CAGCATGCGAAGTTCAAAATCCACAGCCACGTAGTTAGAACTCGTCAAAAGCACGTAGATTTTAAATTTCGTGTCTACGTCATACAAGGCAAATTATAGAAGGCTAATCATTTGAAGTTGTACGGTTGATATATTCATTTTATCATTTACCGAGCGAGTTGGCTACGCAGTGTGTTTTTTGTTCTGTACTTTTTGATTTTAGCACAAGACAAATGATAGAAAGCAAATCATTTGAAGTAGTACGTTTGATATATTCATATTATCGTTTCCCGAGTAAGTAGGCTACGCATGATGGTTTTCCTGCAGCTTTTGATTTTCGCACAAGACAAATGATAGAAGGCAAATCATATGAAGTTGTACTTTTGTTGTATTCATATTATCTTTTACCGGGAAATTTGGCTACGCAGTATGTACACTGCCTTATGCATAAGATCGCGTTGAATGTTCGATAGAGATATGCATTAACCGAGCGGAAGAGGCGTAGGACGTTATAACAGCCGTTATCTTGCACAAGCTGCTCAGAATGCTAGTCTTATTATTTTTTCTCTGTTCGGATCCATCTTCTTAGAACAAAGGTATCCCATGACATGTTCTGAACACATGTTGTAAGTAACGTCACCGTGTATCGAATTCTATTCTAGTCTTGTTATGTTTTAATCTCTTATTTAGTGTTCTGAACACACCAATCAATGTTCTGATCACATGTTGAAAATAAAGACATCGAGTACAGAGTTCGAATCTAGCCTTGATAAGTTTCAATCACTTCTTTTGTGATCTGCAAGTCTAAACATGCATTATGATGTTATCGTTGCAACACGTGCACACTCTTGCCTTCGCGATGCAGATTTAAACTTGATCGATGGAGACATAAAGCTATGTCTTGACAGAGGAGGAGAACAGCCTATGTACAGCCGCCATTGTGTAAAGATGGACGTAGACAGCTGCCATAAAAGCACGTAGAATTTTTCAAATTACCCGCCATCACATTTCAAAGGTATGAGGTTTAGTGCTATAAATATAGCAGCACGATGACCTGTTGATGAAAGATGGGAGCTGTCAAAACAGCATGTGAAAGTTTTCGAATTACCCTCCACCACGATGAGGTTAAGTGCCGTAAAGATAGCAGCAGGATGCGTTGTTTCAAGATGGCGATGACGGCTGACAAAACCACGTAGAATTTTTCAAATTGCCCACCACCACATTCCAAACGTAGTACCTAAAGATAGCACCATGATGCTCTGATGATTAAAGAAAGCCGCTATCAATAAGGCACGTGGAGTTTTTCCAAATGCCCGCTACCACATACCTAAGGTAGCAGCTAAAGATGGCAGCACGGTGTTCTGTTGATTAAAGATGGCAGCTGTCAAAAAGACGCGGAATTTTTCAAATTGCCCGCCAACACATTTCAAAGGTAGCAGCTAAAGATAGCAGAACGATGCTTTGTTGATGAAAGATGGCCGCTGTCAAAAATCCCTTAGCTTTGTTTACAAACAAGAGCACGTGGAATTTCAAATTGCTCTCCACCGCATGCATAACAGCAGCCGCCATCCTGCGCAGTAGCCTCTAAGCTTGCTTTCTTCATAAGAGCCTGTGTATAGCCGCCATCTTGCGCAAGCATCTCTATGGTGTCTCTTAAGAGCAGCATCCATATTTTGGAAGCACTCCTAGGCCGTCTCTTAAGAAGCTGTGTATAGTCGCCATCTTGTAGAATTAGATAGCCGCCATCTTGCGCAAGTTTCCATAGGGTGTCTCATAAGAGCAGCAGCCATCTTGTGCAAGCGCCCTTAAGTCATCTCATCAGGAACTATGTATAGTCACCATTTTACGGCCGCCATCTTGCGCAAGCTTCCGTAGGGAGTCTCATAAGATCCTATGTATAGCAGCCATCTTGCGCAAGCAACCTTAATCCGTCTCATAAAAAGCTATGTATAGCCCCATCTTGTGGAATTAGATAGCCGCCATCTTGCGCAAGCGTCCCTAGGGCACCTCATAAGGAGCTGTGTATAGCAGCTATCTTGTGGAATTAGAATGCCGCCATTTTGCGCAACCATCGCTAGGGCGCCTCATAAGGAGCTCTGTATAGCAGCCATCTTGCAGCCACTATCTTGTGCAAGCACCCTTAAGGCGTCTCGTAAGGAGACATGTACAGCCGCCATCTTGTGCAATTCGCGTCAATAGTTAGATTAAGAGGCCCCTCCAAGATAGCGGATGTGAGATTAAGCTCGCTCTCTTAGGCGTCAGGAAGGGCATCCGGCCGTGAAACTGACGTTAGGGCCCTCCGTGAGGTTAGGCTAGCTCTGTTACGCATAAAGAGTGGGGGTAAGCCCCTCCAAAATGGCGGATGTGAGGTTAGGCTCGCACTCTTAGGCGTGAGGAAGGGCATCCAGCCGCAAAACTGAGGTTATGCTCCTCCATAAGGTTAGTCTAGCTCCCTTACGCATGAAAAGTTAGGTTAGCCCCTCCGAGATGGCTAATGTGGGGTTAGCTCGCGCTCTTAGCGAGCACAGTCAATTCGGCGGAGGCCTCTCTCGAGAGCGTGTGGAGGTGGAGGTGGCGGAGGCCTCTGTGGAGAGCCTGTGGAGGTGGAGGTTGCCTCTGCGGAGGGCCTGCGGTGGCGGTGGCGCCCGAACCATCCACTTATACTACAGATGTGACAGGAGAGTACTTGAATTCGGAAGCGAATGTAGGTTGTTAAACATTCTGGTAGATCCTCTTTATCCGAGATTTACTGGGAAACCTTTCATTTCACACTTCACGTTCTCCAAGACTCAATCCACTTGCTTTTAGCTTCGTCACTGATTCTGGTATGATTTGACAGTGTTTCTTGATAGGTGCCTGTTCCCTTTCAACGGTTTCATTGACGAAAGTGTTTACGGTATTAACTATTCAATATTTTTTAAGATTGCTTTAAAACAGATTAAAATATACATAACAGAAAACGAAAACATGCACAATAAATACGAAATTTGAAATGTACGCATGATCTCAAATATATTCCAAAATGTATATACATGCATTATTGATCTCATTAATTGGTCGCACTTCGCCTTCAAACTCACTTCCTTATCGGTTTTGGAGCTCTACATGTCGGCATTTGCATACAAATCCGATGTCTACTCATCATCAACTGTAACTGTGTAGGATACATATGTTATTGAGTCCTTCATGTGAGGCTAGTAATATGAATCTACTTTGATGTTAGTGAGTCCTTGATGTGCGGCTAGTAATATGAATTTGTGATGATGTATTGATCCCTGTTGAGGTTAGTAGTGATGAAATTGCAGATCAACTCGTACACAGTCTAGATGCAGGCAAGAGTGAAAAACGGAAAGATAAAGTTCGCTCACTTGACTGCACAAGATCAAGCCTGAAGCATGGTCTCTTGTATGGAAAATTTGAGATGGAAAAACAACTGCACCGATGACGTCATATGTGGTTCACATGTCGGGTTGGCGTTGCATCGTGATCCGCGGCTACAAGTCACCTGCTCGGTGGGGAACGCGAATAAACTCGCTGAATTAAATTATTCCTCTCTCAGTTACCCGCTTGCAGAGTTTTATTTCTTTTTCAGCAGCGTATTCTGGATGATTCTGTCCTATGATGTGGATTTTTTTAACTATGTTCTTCAAATTGCAACGTGTAACCCACGAGTTGCATCATAAAGAACGCAACTTACGTCCGTACAAGAACGTCCTCGAGCCCAGTAGCCTCGCGCTGAAGCTTTAGCTCATCGCCTAATCGTCCTTTGGATGAAACAATATCGCTGTAGAAGGTATTTCTCGAGATCATGGTACTGAACAGATCTCTCGGATGACACTTTGGAACTGTGACCTTCAGTTCTAGGGTTCTTTCTTCACGACCTGAATGCGTGTTTGCTGCGAGTTACACAACATATATTATCGCACGCATGTGTTCTGTAATAGAGGCACAATTCATAATTTTCTTCCAAACTGCAGAGACCCGGGTTCTATTCAATTTCTCTTCTTACGTCTTTCAGCTAAAATGCCTAGATGGAATCAACGGTCCCCACCGTAGGAGGAAGACGATTTGCGGGTCATTGTAAACGAATTGTTGAAATTTAGTGGAGAGGATGGTGATCATAGTGAAGTGGAGTTCGTAAGTGACAAGTACTGCAGGCTCGAATGTACAGGGTTCGGGCCTAGCTGATGCGAATATTTAGCAGTCACAAAATCAAGACCGGGTCCGGACATATAAACGAAATAAAGATTCTTATGGGCATACTGTTGCCGCAAGAGATCGAACAGAAAACTGAATTATGGCATTATATTTCTCACAGTTGCTTGTTGATAACTGCTATTTCCTATCAGCTTATGACACAGAAGGGATTTTGTCCTCTCCAGGCTGAGTGGTTGAGACGATTGAGGCTTTGGCCGCCCTTCTGATCCTATCTTGGCAGGATCTATCCTCGCTCAGTCCGGTGGTCATTGAAGGTGGTCGAATGCACCAATATAACATGCGACCAAAGACGGTCGTGAAGGCAAACGCATACTCAGTAATGCTACAACATGTTCAGAGAATCATGTAACTTAACCACTTATGTGGGGACCTCGGTACACACCGGCTCACTCCCAGGTCGGGAATGAATTCCCTGATAGAAGAAATTATTTAAGTACTTGCTTTTAAACAATCTTAGACTAAAATGAACAATATACGGGCCACAAGAGAAATATTTAATTGAATACAGTGTATTTAGCTTTTGAATAATCCTTCTATTTTTCAATACTCTGGGCAAGAAGGTACAAAGTGCTTTCACACTGTGATACCAAGTTCGTTTCTTCCCAATAGCAAAGCTCTGACTTTCGATTATGTATTATGTTATTATTCGGTTATACAGTAACTTATACTTAAATATTTTACGTAGTTTTCTAACAATCTCTGCCTGGAAATAAACTTTCATATGTATGTAAATTCTAGACTAACAAGGTTTTCAATTAATTAAAAGATTTAAATTGGAATAAATAATACTCAGGTAAGTTTCTGTTATGATCGTTAGCGCTTCTGAGGCAGCCAGTTTATAGACCTGCAATTCATAATTGTCACTAATTGCGCTACACTACAAGTTTTCGGAGACGCCGAGGTGCCAGAATCTAGTCCCGCAGGAGTTCCTTTGCATGCCAGTAAATCTACCGACACGAGACTGATTTATTAGACCACCGTCAAATACCACCCGACTGAGCAAGGAACGAACCTGACAAGTTCGGACCAGAAGGGTGGCCAGCGTCTCAACCGTCTGAGCCACTCAGCCTGGCGAGGAAAAATATCTTCTGTGTCATCAGCTCATAGAAAATAGGAGTAGCCAATAAGCGTTTGCGAGAAATATAATGTCCTAATTTAGTTTTCAATACAATCCCCTGTGACAACTGTATGGCCATAAGAATCTTTATTTCGTTGTTATTTGTCCGGAACCGGTCTTAATATCTCCTTCGTTTTTTTACTAAACTGAGTTTAATGTGTGATTTTCTGCTGGGCATCTTTTGTCTGTACAGTTATGCTCTGTCATTCCTCTTCATCAAAAAATTGAAATATTGCGGTCGGTTTTGTTTTCCCTAATGTCTCTCCCACTACATCACGATGGAATTTTGGATCTAAGCAGGATTTTCTTTAGGCCACTTTTGGTCAAGGTTGATGAATGTACACTGGTTGGACTATTATCAGTATTATCGTCACAGCTGTCCCTGTCATGGTTCCTACTTGAAATGGACCGAACACGTGTTATCTCTTCCGCGACTGCTAAACAATCGCATCGGCTTGGCTCGAACCCTGTATATTCGAGCCTGTAGTACTTGTTCCAGATAAATTCCTGTCACCTGGGAATTATACTTCGGCAAACCTTACTTCATAAATATCACTATCCTACCCACTAAATTTCAACAATTTCGTTTATCTTGACCCGTAAATGGCATTCCTCTGAAGGTGGGAACCGGTGATTCCTTTAAAATATTTTAGCGGAAAAGAATTAAATAGAACGCTGGTCTCTGTAGTTTGGAAGAACATAATCAAATACGTCTGTATTATGGAACACACGCGTGCGATAATAGATGTTGTGTAACTCGCAGTAAACACACACGCCAGTCGTCAAGAAAGAACCCAGGAACTCAATGTCACAGTTCTTAAGTGTGATGCGAGAGGTCTATTGCGTATCATGATCTACAGAAATACCTTCTACAGCAACATTATTTCACCCAAGCTTCACCGCGTGGTTATTGGGCTTTAGGTCGTTCTTGCCCGGACGTATGTGGCGTTCTTTATGATGCAAATCGTTGATCACACATTGGAATTGTGAGAGCATGGTTGAAAAATTCCATCACAGGGCAGACTCATCCAGAATACGCTGCTGAAAAAAGAAATAAACCTCTGCAGGCAAGTATTTTTTAAGATAATTATAATCTAGGAGCAAGAGACTTGTAGCCACGGATCCCGACGCATCGCCAAATCAACGGGTTAAGTTACATGATACTCTGAACAATTTATAGCATTACTGAGCACGCGTTTGCCTTCAAACACATATTCGTTCGCATGTGAGCTGTTACACTGACATTCTGGCTGTAGGGTTTGTCACAGACATTAGGAAGGTATGGCCCTTGCCTGTATGAGTTCTCATGTGAATGGTTAGATCGACATTCTGCCTGAAGGATTTGCGCAGATATTGCAACAGGGTGGCTTTTCGCCTGTGTGAATCCAAATTTGCTCTGTATGACTGTCTTTCTGGCTGCAGGATTTGCCGGAAACATTACAGCAGTATGGCTTCTTGCATGCATAAGTGCACTACAGATATGCTAGGTCGGCTTTAATGATGCAGAATTTGCCACAGACATGGAAGCAGTGCTGTTTCACGCCTGTGAGAGTCCGCATGAGTTCTGTTAAACTCCTTTATGCATGAAGGATTTGCCACAGACATTGCAGCAGTGCTGTTTCTCGCCTGTGAGAGTCCGCATGAGTTCTGTTAAACTCCTTTATGCATGAAGGATTTGCCACAGATATTGCAGCAGCATGGCTTCTCATCTCAAAGCGTTCGAATATGAAATGTTAGATCGCCTTTCTGCTGCAGGATTTGCCGCAAATATTGCAGCAGATTGGCTTCTCGCCGGTTTGAGACCACATGAGTACTATTAGATTGAGTTTGACGCTGAAGGATTTGTCACGGACATTGCATCTGTGAGGATTCTCGTCAGTGTGAGCTCGCATGTGTTTCGAGAGTGCACTTCTATCGGTGAAAACGAGAATACAGAAAATGCAACAGTGTGGCTTCTCACCTGTGAGATTCTTAAAGTAATCTGTTCGACTGCCTTCCTGTCTAAGGAATTAGCCAAGGGCATTGCAGCATTAGGAACTCTTGCCTGCATGATTCCGCACGTGAGCTGCTAGATACGCTTTAATGCTGAAGTATTTCCTCTTCTGTGTGAACTGGTGAACTGTACGACTGCCTTTCAGGCTGAAGGATTTACCATAAAAATTGCATTAGTATGGCTTCTCGCCTGTGTGAGTCCGCACGTGCACTGTTAGGACGCTTTAATGCTGAAAGATTTGACGCAGACACTCTACAAGTGTAGCTTCTCTCGTGCGTGAGTCCGTATGTGGGCAGTTATATTCACTTTCTGGCTGAAGGACTGGCCACAGACATTGCAGCAGTATGGCTTTTCGCCTTTGTGAGTCCGCATGTGGGATGTTAGATTGCACTTCTGAGTGAAGGTCTTCCTACAGACATTGCAACAGTATGGCTTCTCGCCTGTGTGAGTCCGCATGTGGGCTGTAAGACTGCCCTTCTGACTGAAGGTCTTCCTACAGACATTGCAACAGTATGGCTTCTCGCCAGTGTGAGTACGCATATGGTCTGTTAGACTGCTTTTATTGCTGAAGGACTTGCTGCAGATATAGCACCAGAGTAGCTTCTCGCCTGTGTGAGTCCGCATGTGGTATGTTAGACTGATTTTCTTGCTGAAGGACTTGCTACAGATATAGCAGGAGTATGGCTTCTCGCTTGTGTGAGTCCGGATGTGTTTTGTCAGGTTGCTTTTCTCGCTGAAAAACTTGCTACAGATATTACAACAATTTGGCTTCTCGCCTGTGTGAGTCCGCATGTGGGATGGAAGACTGCTTTTCAGGCGGAATGTCTTGCTACAGATATAGCAGCAGTGTGGCTTCATGCCTGTATGAGTCCACATTTGGGCTGTTAGACTGTCTTCCTGGCTGAAGGACTTGCTACAGACATTGCAACTGTGTGGCTTCTGGCTGAAGGATATGTCACGAGGACTGCTCCTGAAACAAGGTGCTCCACCATCCGGAGGTTGATGATCTGCGTTGCTCACCTCGGGTCTCGATCTACAGCGAAAAAATTAAAACGATGTTGCCAACAGATCAACAGTCAACTCCACTACAATTCTCACATTGGCGAAATGCTACTACTGAAGATTCCACTGACATATATCACATACAGAGAGCTTGTTACTCATGAATATCACTTTCCTGGGGTTAAAAGTCATCTGAGGTCAAATTCAGAGTGTAGTCATAAATTCGAAAAGGTCTCACTTTTTACGAGAATGTGTTGAGTCTTTTGTCTCGAATCACGATATCACGCGCAAGAAACATCTGACGATTTAGGAACGTGTAATCTCATAGACAATTCCATTGACAGAATGCATGAGAATAAGTGGTACAGCCTGAAAGGAGAAACACAAACTCTGTAATCCGCCAAACATTTACCTATTGAAATTCGTATGTCTGTTCTCGAACACGAAGGACAGAGTATGCTTTGGGGATTTCATCTTGTTCAAAAAGTACTCTGCGCTTTGTGGCAGGCGAGTAATAATTTTTGTAGAAAAGCCCTTGACCTTGAGGTTGTTCGAGAGAGAATCTCAATGTTGGAGATATTAATAAAGTTGAGAACATGGTTTTCCGACTGTCAGCAAGATCTACTGAACAATGGGAAATCATTTATAAATATTAATAACAGTCGCGCAAACATACGCATTGTATTTGTACATTGTTACCATATCATTGCCGCATTCTACTACGTCAGAGTGTGCAGTTAACTCTAAACACATAGCTTGGATGTGCAACCAAACACAGTCGACATACATATAGACGGACGGTAGTAAGAACAAGGAAGTTCATACTTACTACCATGTACTACATCATTCTACGTCTTAGTTACTGTCTTTAACAGCAGCATGGAAACCACTAATCCAGATAAAATCCTCGAAAAGCTGAAAGATAACGTGCAGATTACAGCTTTCAGTTTCACCTCCAGATACTGCTGTGTTAGATATTATGATGGCGACAAGGAATATGGCTTTGGTAGCAGCGTTTTATAACAATTTTCTGATATAATGAAATATTTGAACCCAAATGCTGGCTGTCACGCCCTTGACAAGAGTTCCTCTAACACTACAGCTAGAAGGAGCACAAAAATCAAGGCTTGAGCTAAAATTAAAGATTACAGGACATTGAACTGCACCGCAGTGGATATTCCTACTTTGTAAAGGAAGGAAAGAGATTCCTTTTATTTCAAAAACCTCAAGGACAAAGTGATTATTTTAGTGGAATGATAACATCGTTGGGCAGCATCCTAGTTTGTGCATGTCTCCCCACCGCAGAGTAGTTCGAGATATTCTAGGAAAGAAGAGCCAGAAATACAAATTTCTTGGTTAAGGGTGAGATTCCCTTAAGCAAGCTCGTAGGAAAAGGCGATCACGCAGGCCAAAATACATCGTAAGATGAAGTGATATTTCCCAATTCACATGGGCCGGTGGAAAGCATGACTTCCTCACAAGTAAAGTAGTAGGAGGCTCGACCACGTGGACAAATGAAACGGGGTCATTGATTCCAGATACGACAGACTAGACCACTTGAACACCACACAAAATATTAATATTGCCACCACAAGGCAACAGGGGGCAGAGAATACGACAGTGGTTTGAATGTCATACATATTGTTGCATATCATACCAAGCAAAAGGTACAATATTCTGTGGCAATTCTTCTTTACGTGATTATGTGACTTTTGTGACAAGTGAATTATCAGGTTCTCAATTAGTTTTTCATTCTGTATTGATGAATATACTCCAAGAACTATACTGAAATTCAAGTCACGAGCTTAGGAAAAGTATCCTTCCGCATGTGAGCACGTCCCCTGTTCCCCCTTCCCGTCTCGTCACCGTTCTCCATCTCCGCCACAACCAGGTTATCATTAACGCCGTGCGTCCATCTGACAAGTACAGTACTTCATTCTGAAATAGTGAAGCATCAAACGAAATCACTTCCTTTCACACAGCTGTCCTTTGATTACGTCCCATACCTATTTATTCCTTTACTGACCATGTAAAATCTACAGATTACTGACGAATACCGAGGCAAGAGAAGCAAGGTTTATTTTTATTTCATAATGCAATTTGTGTGAGGCAATGGAGACTGTCAGTGTCAGTTTCTCACAGTTAAAAAGCTGAGTGGGATTGCAAAATACAATGCTTCCAGGAATGTTTGAAATATTGTAGTCTCGTCATTCGGAACCCATGATCCTCTCATGACAACATTTCTGCAGGTAGAGGGCGATTACGAATATAAAGTACACATTATTATTATTATTATTATTATTATTATTATTATGATTATTATCATCGAATACGCCAAGGATCATATTCCCATACCGTGTTAAGGCCCTTCCTGTTTTATTTACGGTGAGTGCAGAGCTGACACATCGATCTTTCGCTGGAGACTTGGATTTTCCGTGGAGTTTAAATTCCAAGCGAGCGGCGTAAACACTGTACACAAAAACGCCGATCAGCTGCGCGGTCTTCTTCACGTTTTCCACAGTCCACAGTGGATTCTAATCTCGTAGGCTACTGTAAACGTTTAAAACAATTTGGTTTAGATTTTCTACAATATTTTTCTCCACTTTTGTTAGCTTTAAAGTATTTCACAGGGGACTCAAGCGTCACAGCATCACACACGACTTGCTCACAGCTGGCAGCCATTATGAATACTGAACAGTGAACACGCTGTTGCAGCCAGTATTGCCAACAGTTTTCTTGGATCCATCTTCAACATCACACATATTATGCAAACTTATCAGCAGTGGAATGAACTCGAACTGTTACGAGCTCAACTTCGCTTACCTTATGCATACTTCTCCGCTCCGATTTAGTGCACATTATATTGCGCTGCTTCACGAACTTTCAGCTTACAAGTCTGTCTCACCACTGCTTTGACTGTTGCCCCTCCACGCGCAATCACCGTGACGTCACCCGGTTGCAGTGTTTTCTCGAGCTCGCTTCGCTTCCGTATATATACTCGCCGCTTTCTCTTGTCCGGCGATCAGGTGTGATTGATATGTTGTAATCGGCAGTGAGAGCTTGAGCAGTGTACACGGCTGGACCGTGTGCATTTCAATTTTACTTCATTCTTCTTTACGTACTGGGTGAGCAGACTTTTATTATTATTATTATTGTCATCCATTCAATTTTGCCCTCTCTTTCTCCATATGGGCTTGGCTAATGCATGGATTTCGAACTCTAGTCCCTTCAGGACTCTACGAAATTTCGCTGTGCCAAACTATTGGCTTTAGACTTGTGGAGGAAATGTGAAGGAAGAAGTGTGCTGGACTAGCGATATTATGGTGACCTTCAACTTCTAAAGTGTTGTGCATGAACTTTGCCTTCCCTCGTTTTGAAGTGGGACTTGACAGCCTGATCATTTCCCTTTCCCTGCTGTTTGTTTCTTGGTTTTCTTTTCCCGTTCCTCTTTCCATTCTCCTTTTCGTCTCCCATTCGTATTTACTCATAATTTGCTAATGAAATTTGGTAACATTTTGCTCTGCCAATTTCGCACTGCGTCTGCTGTTTACATTTCGAATGTTCTAGTATCTTCCTGTCTTAAACAAGTGTGTGTTAGATTTTTGGGGGATATGATGTCGTTTTATTGCGTACCATTTTAGGTACTGGAAAGTTCCCTTTAACTTGTATAATTTTTACTTGTTCCTTTTCAAAATTTCTTGCTGTTTTTTGCGCGGCATTCGTGTGAACGTTGTCATATTGGAACTTGAATGTAATGAGAACATTAATTTATTCCTATAGCCCTTATCTCGTACCTGAGTATACCAAAGATTTATTGTGATTTGTGTGGTTACCCCTTTTAGTGCCTGTATGAACCAAAATAAGACCTGTCAATAACTTGTATGATTCCCTTTTTCTATGGTGTATCAAATGGTCCAATTTTACTCTCTGTTGTGAAAACATTTGTTATCTCTTTTGAAGTTGTTTCAATATATATGTTCATCTTTTCTAAACCTGTGCTTTTGGGAGTTCTCATTTCTGTGTTGTCTTTCGTTTTGCTTAGTATGTACCTACCACGGAAATTCCCCTTGGGAAAAGGCCCATAATCCTCATCGGCACATGACTTGGGATGTGATCTGCACTGATTGTGGTTATTCGAAGCATGACATTTGAATAGTGCCATTACTCCATTCTACACGTTTCCCTGCGCTCTGCTTTGCTAAGTTCTCTGTGCGGCATACCATCACATATTACTGGGAGTCTTTCGCTTCCTTCATATCGAACTTTCGTTGATATTTGCCTAGCGATTGCTACAAGTACTTGGAAATACATACTCATATTTAATTATACCAATGTACCGCAACACATGGTAGCAGAGCGTGGTTCCTATTTTGACTGCCCTTATTCTCTTGTGTGCTTTCATTCATGGCTTGCTTTTCCGATAACTTCCCTTTAGGGGACGACTCTTCATTATTATCTTCTCCGCTACCACCAAATTTATCATTGCCCAACCCTTCCGTACCGAATTTAATTTCCTTTTCTTCTGCTTCGTCTTCTCCCTCCCTATACCCGTCTTCATCCAACCACACACCTGATTTTCAATCAGATGATACTAAAACTTCTGTTTTACTACATCACATGGCCCCACCCCCTCCTCCTTATTCTCAACCCCCAGTACCTACTACCCCCTCTGTTGATAGTGCACTTAATGTACAAATCATTAAGCAGTCGTTATTACAAGTTCCCCAACTATTAGCAACAGATCCCCGAAATCTTACCATTTGGCTGTTTTCGGTTCGCAAGTTCTTAAACATAAAAGTTGCCTCTTTTCCCCAATTAATTGGCCTCCTGTCCACCAAAACTACGGGTTTTTTTCCACCTTTTGGTTGGATAATATGTCAAATTTTTTAAATTGGTATGAATTGAGACATGCGATACACAATTATTTCTTACCCCTAGAAGTCCATCACAAATTAAGTACCGAGTTCATCATACGCCACCAGCTACCCAACGAACCTGCGCACGGCTATTTGGACTCTATCATCACTTATAGTGATGTTTTAAATATTTCATATAATACTTCCGAACTGATATCTATTATTCAGTTTTATGCCGCCCCATCATTCCGCATGCTTTTTAATGTTCTTGCCCCCCCTGTTTCCCTCTTTCAACTCTACAATCTTGCTCAACAACATACCATACATTCTTTAGGGGATCGTTCCTACTATGCTTCCGTCTCTCCTCCACCTATTACTGCTTCTCCCTTACGTTCTTTTTTGTCTGCAGTACCCCCCTTAGTGTTCGTCCTCCCATAACCTGCTATCGCTGTAAATTACCGGGCCATATTGCCCGTCAATGTACTAATTTGCCTTCGGGAAACGCCCTTCACCCGCGTCCTTAGGCAGTAGGCGTTCACATAGGGAAAATCTGCTGCATTCCTCGCAGCTTACCTCCGTATCCGCATCTTCCCAATCCATTCATAATTCTATTTCTCTTTTACCCCCGAGTTGTCATGTTTGGCTTACTGTTAATAACCTTCCTTCTGTTGCGCTCCTCGATTCTGGGGCGGCAGTGTCACTTATTAGTTCCCGATTTTATAAAGATTTACTTCACAATAATCCTCATTTGAAATATCTTCCATCTCCCCTTCGATTTCTTTCAGTTTCTAATCAACCCTTGCAAATTTTGGGTAGTATCTTGTTACATATTAAACTACAGCACCTTTCTTGGCCTTTCACTTTTCAGATTGTTGAGGACTTGTCATTCCCGGTTATCTTAGGATATGATTTTTTTCGCATACTGGTCTTCTTCTCGATTCCGCCCAGTCTAAAGTTCTTTTTCCTTTTCGGACAAGTTTGTTCCGTTGATTCACATCTCTGATTTTCCTTTTCGTTCACATTCCCTACTTCCTGCTATTAACTCTTCATTCCGACCAGGTTCAAGCTTTGCTCACTGAGTTATCTCACGTTATTACCCCTAATTTGGGTACGGTTAAGAATTTTTTGCACATATTGATCTAGTGGATTCTACTCCTGTCCGCTCTTCTCCTTATTTCCTTAGCCCTCCTCGGATGAACGCTTTAAATCAGTTGATTCAGATAATGCTTAAAGACAATACTATTATTCCATCATCTTCCGATTATGCCTCACCCGCCTTTGTGGTGGATAAGCCTGATGGTTCTGCGAGGTTTATTGTTGATTACAGGAAGCTCAATGAGAAAATCGTCTACGACGCCTATCCGATGCCTACATTAAATTCGGCATTCCAACATTTTTCCGGTTCCAAATTTTTCTCAATTTTCGACCTCAATTCTGCCTACAATCAGCTTCCCTTAGATGACCTCAGTTCTCGGTATACGGCGTTCATTACTCCTAATGGGCTCTATCAATTTAAAAAAGTTCCTTTTGGCCTTAATCTAGGCTCCCAAATAATGCAGCGTTTTGTGGACTCCCTTTTTGCGGACATTAAGTATAAGTATCTTTTTCCTTTCGTTGATGATACCTTAGTTTTTTCTCCTTATTTTGAATCGCATTTGTCTCATGTACGCGAAGTCCTTACTCGTCTTCGCAATGTCGGTCTCACCGTTAATCCCTCTAAAGTTTTGATCGCCCAAACCTCGATTAAATTTCTCGGCCACATATTGAGCTCTGATGGTATTGCTGTTGATCCTGACCGTGTCTCCGCCATTAATAAGATACCCCCTCCTACTAACTTGAAACATTTACGATCCTTTTTGGGAATGGTCGGCTTCTACGCCAAGTACATCCCTAATTTTTCATCCATTGCTGATCCATTGAATAAACTCAACAGGAAAGGGGTGAAATTTCACCGGTCCCCTCAGCAACAAATGGCCTTTGATCTTCTTAAATCGAAATTATCCCATGCTCCCCTCTTACAAATTCCGGACTTTAATCTTACCTTTGAACTATCCACTGATGCCTCGGACATTGCCATTGGCGCTGTCCTTCAACAAACTGTTAATGACCGTACGCTTCCTGTTGCCTATTTTAGCCGCCTGTTATCCCCTGTTGAACAAAACTATTCTACTTACGAAAAAGAAGCCCTGGCTCCTATTCTCTCAATAGAACACTTTTCTGAATACCTCGACCATCGTGAATTCATTGTCAGCACTGATAACCAGGCTCTTTCTTGGCTACTATATAATGCCCCAAAAATTGGTCGTACTGGTCGTTGGTTACTCCGCCTGTCTCGTTTCAAATTCTCCTTAAAATTCGTTTCCGGTTATAATTCTGTCGCCGATGCCCTTTCCCGTCTCTTTGATGACCACCAGCTTCAACCCTCCGAACTTGATTCCCTTCCCATTAACTCTGTTATTTCCGTCTCTTCTTTAACTAACTTTCCCCTCTCTTTTCAATCTTGCTTGCACCATCAACAGCTTGACCCGTACTGTCAACAAATTTCTCAAGAAATTACTTCTCCTAATTATTCTGGCCCATTTCGGGTCCATCACCAACTCCTTCTTTTTAAACCTACCCCTAAAGCTACTCCTCGCCTGGTTCTTCCTTCCACTCTCCGATCTATGGTATTTCAATATTTTCATGATTCGCCTATGGGCGGCCACTTTGGGAGAGCTAAGACCTACGCTCGCCTTGCCTCCCAATTTTTTTGGCCGCAAATGCGTAAAGACATTTTTTCGTGGGTTCGATCTTGCCCTTCTTGTCAGAAACATAAACCGTTAAATCACCTTCCTTACGGCTCCTATGCCGCCTCTCCTGCTACTTACTCGTCTAAAAAGTATTACATTGACATTGTTGGGCCTATTGTCAAATCCTCTAAATCCAATTCATATATTTTTACTCTGTTAGATGGTTTTTCTAAATTTCTTATTGTTCGTCCTTTGAGAAATATCTCCTCACAAATTGTTATCAATCTTTTGTTCAATTACGTCTTTCCTATTACTGGTCTCCCTAAAGTTCTCATTTCTGATAATGCTTCGATTTTCACCTCTAGACAGTTCTATAATTTTTGTTTTTCTCTCGGCATAAAAAAAGTTTGCACTTCCCCGTATCACCCTCAGGCAAATATCATTGAACGCTACCACCGTAACCTGAAAACGTTTCTATCTATTTTCCACTCCCACAACCAGAAATCATGGGACACCGAACTTCCTTCTTTTGTTCTGGCCCTCAACTCCACCATTAATTCCTCTACT
The DNA here is from genome assembly GCF_040414725.1 of Anabrus simplex. Taxonomy (NCBI): domain Eukaryota; kingdom Metazoa; phylum Arthropoda; class Insecta; order Orthoptera; family Tettigoniidae; genus Anabrus; species Anabrus simplex. The sequence goes on along the minus strand of NC_090274.1, from coordinate 99,210,539 downwards.
GGTTGTACTCCGGCTAAACTCTTTCTCGGCCGTGAATTGAATACCCCTCTTGCTCTAACGTGGGATCTACCCTCGCTTTTGGACGCCCCCTCCGATTGTCTTAATCATTCCCAATTGTATTCCGCTTATCAAAAGCTCCTTCAGGCCAGCAAAGTTCATAAGAAACTGTGTAATTCTCGTGTCCTACCTTCTAAATTTAAATTGTTTGATTTAGTTCTTCTTCAAAATCACCCCCTCAGCTCTACACCTCAGAATATTTCTGCTAAACTCTCCCCTCGTTGGATGGGTTCCTTCCGTATTCTTTCTTTTCCCTCGCCTAATACCGCTCAGCTCCAGTCTGTGGAATCCCCTACTGACCTCCGAAAGGCGCATTTCTCTCGACTAAAGCCGTTCCATACCTAATCCCTATTTTCCCTTTTTTTTGGTAGGGCGGGAGATGGGTATTGATCAGCTCTGTTATCACTGTTTTTATCTCCTTGGTTCTACGGTATTATTTTGCTGTCTATCACTCTCCTTCCTTCATATTTCTTGTTTTTTTTTTCTTTTTGCCTCTGCTCACCCAGCTCACATCCCACTGCCTAAATTTTCATGCCTGATCCTCCCCCTCTTATAACTAAGTTTTTTTGTTTGTTTGTTTGTTATCCCTTCGGGATATATTATTGATAAATATTGTAATTTTCTATTGTCAAATTGTCATGCAGAGCACTAGATAATCATGTTTTATTACTAAAATTATCCGGTTCGTTCCCTTGCCCTCTCCCCCCCCCGTCCTTTTCCCCCTTTTCTTCCCTTATCCTCTCTTGTTACTTATTCTCTTTATTTTTTCTTTCCTATTATGCTGCATCATCCTGCCTGTACCTGAGATGGCGCCTCCTTGGGACTTCGTGGGACCTGCCGCTTCTCCTGTCTTCATCTTTACGTTTCGTCGGTTCTGCTTCTTCGGCAGTCGTCGTTTCTACCGTCGTCGGATCTCCGCCACTCTTCCTCTTCGTCCGCATCGTTTTGGATCACCTGTACTGCTTTCACCACCCTCAGCTCTCATCGTGCCGTCTAGTCAACTTTGGACACGAATCCTTCGGATTTCTTCTGGTGCTGGGAGTATGTTACGAGCTCAACTTCGCTTACCTTATGCATACTTCTCCGCTCCGATTTAGTGCACATTATATTGCGCTGCTTCACGAACTTTCAGCTTACAAGTCTGTCTCACCACTGCTTTGACTGTTGCCCCTCCACGCGCAATCACCGTGACGTCACCCGGTTGCAGTGTTTTCTCGAGCTCGCTCAGCTTCCGTATATATACTCGCCGCTTTCTCTTGTCCGGCGATCAGGTGTGATTGATATGTTGTAATCGGCAGTGAGAGCTTGAGCAGTGTACACGGCTGGACCGTGTGCATTTCAATTTTACTTCATTCTTCTTTACGTACTGGGTGAGCAGACTTTTATTATTATTATTATTATTATTATTATTATTATTATTATTATTATTGTCATCCAATCAATTTTGCCCTCTCTTTCTCCATATGGGCTTGGCTAATGCTTGGATTTCGAACTCTAGTCCCTTCAGGACTCTACGAAATTACGCTGTGCCAAACTATTGGCTTTAGACTTGTGGTGGGAATGTGAAGGAAGAAGTGTGCTGGACTAGCGATATTATGGTGACCTTCAACTTCTAAAGTGTTGTGTATGAACTTGGCCTTCCCTCGTTTTGAAGTGGGACTTGACAGCCTGATCATTTCCCTTTTCCTGCTGTTTGTTTCTTGGTTTTCTTTTCCTGTTCCTCTTTCCATTCTCCTTTTCGTCTCCCATTCGTATTTACTCATAATTTGCTAATGAAATTTGGTAACATTGTGCTCTGCCAATTTCGCACTGCGTCTGCTGTTTACATTTCGAATGTTCTAGTATCTTCCTGTCTTAAACAAGTGTGTGTTAGATTTTTGGGGGATATGATGTCGTTATATTGCGTACCATTTTAGGTACTGGAAAGTTCCCTTTAACTTGTATAATTTTTACTTGTTCCTTTTCAAAATTTCTTGCTGTTTCTTGCGCGGCATTCATGTGAACGTTGTCATATTGGAACTTGAATGTAATGAGAACATTAATTTATTCCTATAGCCCTTATCTCGTACCTGAGTATACCAAAGATTTATTGTGATTTGTGTGGTTACCCCTTTTAGTGCCTGTATGAACCAAAATAAGACCTGTCAATAACTTGTATGATTCCCTTTTTCTATGGTGTATCAAATGGTCCAATTTTACTCTCTGTTGTGAAAACATAAGTCGAACAGGTAACAAAAGCACGTTGATAATCGATAATGTGATTATCGATACTTAGCGGTCGAATTTCGAACACTGCATCTCGTATTACCAGCTACTATCGAAAGTCAAACAAAGCCGATTTGACCGCAGAAGCGAAGCCAAGCGCGGATATTCAAAATCCGTACAATAACGTTGTTCATGCGTACAACCGTAAAACACACTCAAAATCCGTACTTTTTACGAAAAAAACGGAATAATTGGCAGGTATGCAATATGACCCAATCGATATTCCCATTTTTTCATGTGACAGTTTGCTGAACACACAGCAATACTGGCTGTTGAATCCAATAATTGATCCTTGCAATCCCGTCACCAAAACCAATTTAAATGAAATCGAACAATGTCTCAATCTCTGACAAATCAAAATTAATGTCAGCAAAAAATGTAATTTTTTTTCCTAATCGTAAATGTACATGCCGTGCCACTAACAAACCCTTTCTAACCTTAAATAATCAACCCCTTGCTGCAATGACCACACTTACCTACCTAGGCATAACGTTTCAATGTAATTTTCAATGGAATGTACATTTGGACAAAATTTATAAAAAGGCATCCCACAGGATTCACCTCCTCACCTGGCTATTAGGTCAAACCTGGGGATAAAAAGCCATACAAATCACTCCTCCTACCAAGCATCACTTCCCGCTTCTGAGTCAGACCATAGATACATTTAAACTCAAAATGAAATTATTGAAATATACAGATCACACATCTCAGGGAGGGGTTCCCCTTGTTATTTTTTTCCTCAGAAATAATGACAACATGGCTTATTCACATGGAGAAGAATAAACTACTAATTTTTTGTCATCGATTGTATACTGAAATTTGAAATATATAAAAATGTATCTAAGTAAAAATAGAAAATAAATATATTTCATATTGTTTCACACCGAGAAAAACAATGTTTCCTGTTCTCTTATTATATTTGTAGTGATTCAATACTTTAACAAAACTATTCTTATTTCTGACAACGTATTTTACAAAAGCAGAAGAGTTTTTTAATTTACTTCCATAAAACATGTGAAATTAGCGAACAACCATAACTGAAACAAATATCTGTAAATGCAATCGGCCAAAGAGTCCGTGTGTTAGACTGATGGCTCGCTCCCGTAGTGGCCAGAATGAAATAACTATTAAACTGAAAAGACTCGTTCATCTCTCTTTGCCTCTCTCTGTCTTTAGCAAAATATCTACCATGAAACAACCCACCCCGGGTTATATTTGCAAGGATTGTGGAAGAACCTTCTTCTGGGGGTACAAGAAGACTGCCATAAGATGTCGTGTAGTGCAACTTTTGGTGCAAACAGCGTAAAAGTCTGTTCTACAACCTTTCTAACGACAAACATCTTGAAGAAGTTTGTAGTGTACCTTCATCGAGAAAGAAGTTTAAAGAGCATAAACGTATTCCACCAGATAATTATTTATTTATGAATAGTAAACCTTTACAAATTATTTCAAACTCTACTTCATTGTCTAGGTTTACAACAAGTTCTCTCCCTATGCTCACATCTCAAGAGGAAGAGAAGCAAGATAAAGAAGAGGAGAAACAGATGATCTCAATGGTGTTTACCTTCAGAGTTTTATATTTTATTTCATTGCCTAAGCCTACTACATGTTCTATCGCAGAGCAAAAATCTAAAGAAGGAGAGCAGCAGGAAGAGGTACAAAATGAAGAAGGCGATGAAAAAGAAGACGACCAAGAAGGTCTCAACGCCTTTTTACCAACAAAGCAAGTTAAATACAGTTTTCTACATATCAACTGTCTGCACGTAGTCCGAAATGTTAACAACAAGCCTCTGTTACTGTATGCAGATGTAAGACCCGAACCTACTCGTAGAACGCTTGTAAGAGATAAGAGCCGATCAAGACTGTCATTACACAAAGTATGAAGCAGAGAGTCTAGAAATAGGGCAAGAATTACATTGTGTGGGTATTACTGAGTAATAGATTTTACAGTACAGTCAGTACAGTACCTTTCTTTTTTTCTGTAGTATACGGTACACTATAATGTTGCAGACTCTTCAATAACCTACATCTCTTAGGGTGTTATCTACAACTCTACAGGTCTCAAGCCTGGATAAAGCAAGAGAGACACCTGAAATAGTAGGCTAGCTAAAATGGTAGTTTAGGGGGAAGTATAAATGTAATTCTTGCATAACAACGTTAGTTGTCGCTTTATTGATCTATACTACATAACTAAAGATGTAAAACATAACGTTTTAATCATTCTTGGCCGAACTTGAGTTTTCAAATTTTTGTACAGGCTATATTAACACATACACTGACTTAGCAAATGTCATGGGATAGTCACCTAATAGCGTGTGGGGCCTCCTCTGGCCTCTGCAGTGAGACGCCATGGAGGTGAGTCGACAAGTCCCTGGTAGTACTCTGGACGCAGCTGACACCAAATCGTTTGCAGAGTGGCCGCCAATGCTGTTCGTGCGTGCAGGATCCATGGCACGGAGCCTATGTTCCAGGACATCCCAGATATGCTCGATAGGGTTCATATTGGGGCTGCTGGGTGGCCATGGCACTCGTTGGACCTCCGCTGCATGTTCCTGGAACCATTCCCGGGCGACGTGGGAGCGATGTGGCGGCGCGTTATCATCTTGAAACACCGCAGAACCGTCTGGGCGCTCGAAGGCGAAAAATGGGTGGAGATGGTCTCCGAGCAGCTCAACATACCGCGTACCATTCAAATTCTCTTCCAGGACAACTAGGGGGCCCATTCCATATCAGGAACATGCACCCCAGACCATAACAGAGACACCAGCGCCCCAGACCACACTTTCAAGGCAGGCGGGATCCATCGCGTCATGTGGTCTGCGCCATACACGGTGCCTCCCATCGGCATGGTGCAGTTTAAATCGTGATTCGTCCGACCATATCACATTACGCCATTGTTACAGTGTCCATCCCTGGTGACTGGCGACAAATGCGCGTCGTTGAGTGCGATGACGTTGGGTTAACGATGGCACCCGAGTGCAACGCCGGCTCCCATTCCCCATAGAACCCATGTCCCTACGGACTGTCCCCTGGGAGACGTGTCTAGCACGGCCTGTGTAGAATTGAGCCGTGATTTGTTGCACGGTTACCCGTCTGTCACTATTGACAATCCGTCTGAGATGTCGCCGGTCACGGTCATCAAGAGTGGCTGGACGACAAGTCGTTCGTCTGTTGTGGACAGTGACATCCGCATTCAACCAGTCACGATACACCCTGGACACGGTTGATCGAGTGAGGCCGAAATCGCACTTCCCATCCGTCGGGCACCGACCAACATACCCCGTTCGTACGGTGTCAGGTCACGATGACGTTCCGTTACACCTGTCACATGCACAGCCACTGCTCACAAGGTCTCCTGGCACAGGGGGTGTGTGGTGCGCTATCCCATGACATTTGCTCAGTCAGTGTATATTCATGAATATAAACTTAAATAAGTTGTAAGGAGAGAGTTGCACACCTCATTAGTCCACACTTTTTGTCACTGGTCATTAGCCTGCACTCATTAGTAACTGCTAATACTCTCTTGCACAATGGACCCCTGATCATTTGCAATTGCTTATTAGACCCTCCTCATTAAGTCATGCTTAACTGACCCTTGCTAATTAGCGACTGCTCATTGCTGATGACCACGCAGTTTTCAAGTCTTACCCCTTACCTAGACAGTTAACCAAATTTGGAAGATGGATGGGTGTTTGTACCATATTTAGAATTAGATGACATTTTCTCATCCTAACTCAGTCTATAAACACTAGATATGGCAACATGGCACTGGCTGAGTGGTGGGTGTGTGACGGTAGTGCTCCTCAATGTTTTGTGATTATGGTTGTAACTAGTTTGAATAACGAAGTGAAACTGTGTGTCGCTGGATTACTAAGGATTGAAGAACTGATGTACGTATTAGATTGTTATTGATCTTATTTACTGATGTATTACCAGTCAGGTTTAAGTCATTTGAGGAAGAATCTGTGTATATAAACACTGAGGTGAAGTGCTACCAACTTGAACATATTTCCAAAGAGTAGTGAAGTGCAGTTACCCTGAGCCTACAAAATCAATTTCTATATCGACCGTGATACCATTCTTCACCACCTGCTCTGCTCTTGTGTAGCATGTCAGAAGGCTGTTTCTAGGCAAAATATAAATTGTAAGATTCAGAGAAGTAGCTGTCAAGATTGTTTCCATTGCAAATGTGTTAATGTAGGAGACGTAGATTAACATTTTTTTAGATCTGAAAATCAAATCTGGAGGTGTGCCCGTTGTGAAAAGGAAAGACGAAATAATGTAGATGGCTTGGAAGTAGCAACAACACAATCTATAGGGGACATCTATCAGCTGTTACTCGAGGTGAAGAAAGAAACTGCAGAGGTTATGAAATCAAGTGTAGAGGTTAAGAGAGAGTTAGGCAAAAGTTTGGAGTTAGCTCACGTAAAGTTGGATGAGAATGCAACAAATCAAATCAATGCACGGAGAAAATGAAGAAATTGAGAGAAGAAAAATTAAATCTTAAGAAGCAATTAAAAGGCACATAAACACAGTTACATGAACTCGATCAGTATGGTCGTCGTAACACTGTTGAAATTTTAAGCATACCTGAATGAGTTAATGAGGATGTTTATGAAATTGTTAAGCATGTCGGTCGCGTATTAAATGTGGGGATCAAGAATGAATCGATTGATGCATGTCATAGTGTTACGTGCTCCTGATCTCAACCTTTCTCTTACCTTGTGCATACTTCATCGCTCCGTTCCTGCAGATATTATACTGCTCTGCTTTCGTTCCGTCTGCTTGCTAGTCTCCCTCACTACTGCTTGGGTTTTCGCCCTTCTTCGCGTCACATCGTGACGTCATATCTCTCCAGTCCTTTCTAGGCCTGCCTTTCCTGGCCTATATAACTCGCCGCTTCCCTTCGACCGGCGATCAGGTGTGCTTCGCATATTGTAACTAAGCAGTGCGAGCTTGTGCTTTCCGCGCGGCTGGTCCGTGTTGGTTCTAACCTGACTTCAATCTTCTTCTTCAGACCGGATGAGCAGACTTATTATTATTATGCTTTCATATTTGCCCTTTTCTTGCATCGATAGGCTCTGCTACTGTTTTGGATTCTGAACTTTAGCCCCTTCAGGACTCAACAAAAATTATGGTGCATTAAATCTCGCTTCTCTGACCTATTATCGGAATGTCAAGGAAAAGGAGTTGTGGATCGCAAACCTCATAAATGACCTGGAACTTCTTTCGTGTGGTTAGTGAACGTCATTTTCCATCATTTTGAACTGGGACTTTGCAGCCTCATCCCTACCTATTTTTCCATCCCTTTTCTTTCGCTTCCTTATTTTACTTTTACTGGTGTATTCCCTCGTCCTTTCCTCCCTCCTTTCTTTCCATGTTACTTTATGAAGATCTTAAAAGCTAACCAATGGTAATATCGTGGTCTGCGAATCCGATAGTATACCTTCTCTTTACTTGTCAAACACTCCATCTTCTTTCCTATTTGAAGCAAAGTGTGTTTATTTGGGGGAATAAGACATTGTTTTACTTGGTCTCTTACTAGCTTAGGGAATGTTCCATTCTACTTGTGTTAAAATTGATTACGCTTCCTAAAATCTTCTTCGTAGTTCGACTTTGAATGACTTCAATTCACGTAAAATTCTACTGATATAGTCATTATGCACCTAAACAAAGAAAATATTAATGATAACTTATGTTTGATAGTAGTATAATAAGCGGGTTCTGCGGCCTCCTCCGCCGCCCGCGGCGCGGGAAATTTGAATTCGGGCGGGAAATTTGAATTTTGGCGGGAGATTTGAATTTGTAAACAAAGCCACCTGCTTTTTGACAGCTGTCATCGACAACAACGCATCGCTAACCTCACTGCTGCCATCTTGACGGGCCTAAACCTCACTAGTTCCAACTTAACCTAACTAGCGTGAGGTAAACAAAGCCACGTGTTTTTTGACAGCCACGTGCTTTTTGACAGACAACAACGCATCGCTAACCTCAGTACTGCCATCTTGACGGGCCTAAACCTCAGTAGTGCCAACTTAACCTCACTAGCGCGAGGTAAACAAAGCCACGTGCTTTTTGACAGCCACGTGCTTTTTGACAGATTTGTAAACAAAGCCACGTGCTTTTTGACAGCTGTCATCGACAACAAAGCATCGCTAACCTCAGTACTGCCATCTTGACGGGTATAAACCTCAGTAGTACCAACTTAACCTAACTAGCGTGTGGTAAACAAAGCCACGTGTTTTTTGACAGCCACGTGCAGCTGTCATCCGCCATCTTTAAACCACAGAGCACTGTGCTGCCCTCTTTCATCACCTGTCATCGGCAGTGCTGCCATCTTGACGGGTCTAAACCTTAGTGCTACCAACTTAACCTCACTAGCGCGAGATAAACAAATCCACGTGCAGCTGTCATCCGCCATCTTTGAGCATCGTGCTGCCCTCTTTAGCTACTTACCTTTGAAATGTGGTACGTCATCCGCCATCTTGCATCCGAAACCTCAGTGCTGCGCTCTATGTGGTGGCGGCAAATTCCACGTGCTCTTGTTTGGAAACAAAGCCACGTGCAGCTGTCATCCGCCATCTTTAATCACCATGCTGCCCTCTTTAGCTACTTACCTTTGACAGTTGTCATCCGCCATCTTGCATCGCAAACCTCAGTGCTGCACTCTATGTAGTGGCGGCAAATTCCACGTGCTCTTGTTTGGAAACAAAGCCACGTGCAGCTGTCATCCGCCAGAGAACACCGTGCTGCCCTCTTTAGCTACTTACCTTTGACAGCTATCATCCGCCATCTTGCATCGCAAACCTCAGTGCTGCACTCTATGTAGTGACGGCAAATTCCACGTGCTCTTGTTTGGAAACAAACCTATGCGCTTTTTGTCAGCTATCATCCGCCATCTTCAATCTAGAGAGCGCCGTGCTGCCCTCTATGTTGTGGTGGTAAATTCTACACGCTTTACAAACCCATGTGCTTTTCTGACAGCTGTCAACCGCCAGAGAGCACCGTGCTGCCCTCTTTATGCCGGTGGCAAATTCTACGTGCTTTTTGACAGCTGTCATCCGCAAGAGAGCACCGTGCTGCCCTCTATGTGGTGGCGGCAAATTCTACGTGCTCTTGTTTAGTAAACAAAGCCACGTGCAGCTGTCGTCCGCCATCTTTAATCAATAGAGCACTGTGCTGCGGGTAATTTCGTCATCCGCCATCTTTAATCTACAGAACACTGTGCTGCGGGTAATTTCGTCAGCTGTCATCCGCCGTCTTTAATCTACAGAACACCGTGCTGCTCTCTGTAGTAGCGGGCAATTTGAAAAGTTCTGTTAGCTATCATCCGCCATCTTTGAGCACCGTGCTGCCCTCTATGTGGTGGCGGCAAATTCCACGTGCTCTTGTTTAGTAAACAAAGCCACGTGCAGCTGTCATCCGCCATCTTTAATCAACAGAGCACAGTGCTGCTGGCAATTTCGTCAGCTGTCATCCGCCATCTTTAAACACCGTGCTGCCCTCTTTATGGCTACTACCTTAAGCACGTAGTAGCGGGCAATTTGACAAAGTTCTGTTAGCTATCATCCGCCATCTTTGAGCACCGTGCTGCCCTCTATGTGGTGGTGGCAAATTCCACGCGCTCTTGTTTGGAAACAAACTCACGTGCTTTTTTGACAGCTACTATCCGCCCTGCTCTCTGTAGTAGCGGGTAATTTGAAAAGTTCTGTTAGCTGTCATACGCCATCTTTGAGCACCGTGCTGCCATCTATGTGGTGGCGGCAAATTCCACGTGCTTTACAAACTCACGCGCAGCTGTCATCCGCCATCTTACATCGCAAACCTCAGTGCTACACTCTTTAGTTGAAAAATGGTGGTGGATAATTTAAAAAGACAAATTCTACAGCCTTTAAGGAGTCATGTATAGCCACCATCTTGTGCAATTAGCGTCGAGAGATGGCTGCTGTAGAATTTGTCTTTTTAAATTATCCACCACCATTTTTCAACTAGAGTGTAGCACTGAGGTTTGCGATGTAAGATGGCGGATGACAGCTGCGCGTGAGTTTGTAAAGCACGTGGAATTTGCCGCCACCACATAGATGGCAGCACGGTGCTCAAAGATGGCGTATGACAGCTAACAGAACTTTTCAAATTACCCGCTACTACAGAGAGCAGGGCGGATAGTAGCTGTCAAAAAAGCACGTGAGTTTGTTTCCAAACAAGAGCGCGTGGAATTTGCCACCACCACATAGAGGGCAGCACGGTGCTCAAAGATGGCGGATGATAGCTAACAGAACTTTGTCAAATTGCCCGCTACTACGTGCTTAAGGTAGTAGCCATAAAGAGGGCAGCACGGTGTTTAAAGATGGCGGATGACAGCTGACGAAATTGCCAGCAGCACGGTGCTCTGTTGATTAAAAATGGCGGATGACAGCTGCACGTGGCTTTGTTTACTAAACAAGAGCACGTGGAATTTGCCGCCACCACATAGAGGGCAGCACGGTGCTCAAAGATGGCGGATGATAGCTAACAGAACTTTTCAAATTGCCCGCTACTACAGAGAGCAGCACGGTGTTCTGTAGATTAAAGACGGCGGATGACAGCTGACGAAATTACCCGCAGCACAGTGTTCTGTAGATTAAAGATGGCGGATGACGAAATTACCCGCAGCACAGTGCTCTATTGATTAAAGATGGCGGACGACAGCTGCACGTGGCTTTGTTTACTAAACAAGAGCACGTAGAATTTGCCGCCACCACATAGAGGGCAGCACGGTGCTCTCTTGCGGATGACAGCTGTCAAAAAGCACGTAGAATTTGCCACCGGCATAAAGAGGGCTGCACGGTGCTCTCTGGCGGTTGACAGCTGTCAGAAAAGCACATGGGTTTGTAAAGCGTGTAGAATTTTCCACCACCACATAGAGGGCAGCACGGCGCTCTCTAGATTAAAGATGGCGGATGACAGCTGACAAAAAGCGCATAGGTTTGTTTCCAAACAAGAGCACGTGGAATTTGCCGTCACTACATAGAGTGCAGCACTGAGGTTTGCGATGCAAGATGGCGGATGATAGCTGTCAAAGGTAAGTAGCTAAAGAGGGCAGCATGGTGATTAAAGATGGCGGATGACAGCTGCACGTGGCTTTGTTTCCAAACAAGAGCACGTGGAATTTGCCGCCACCACATAGAGCGCAGCACTGAGGTTTCGGATGCAAGATGGCGGATGACGTACCACATTTCAAAGGTAAGTAGCTAAAGAGGGCAGCACGATGCTCAAAGATGGCGGATGACAGCTGCACGTGGATTTGTTTATCTCGCGCTAGTGAGGTTAAGTTGGTAGCACTAAGGTTTAGACCCGTCAAGATGGCAGCACTGCCGATGACGGGTGATGAAAGAGGGCAGCACAGTGCTCTGTGGTTTAAAGATGGCGGATGACAGCTGCACGTGGCTGTCAAAAAACACGTGGCTTTGTTTACCACACGCTAGTTAGGTTAAGTTGGTACTACTGAGGTTTATTCCCGTCAAGATGGCAGTACTGAGGTTAGCGATGCGTTGTCGTCGATGACAGCTGTCAAAAAGCACGTGGCTTTGTTTACATATCTGTCAAAAAGCACGTGGCTGTCAAAAAGCACGTGGCTTTGTTTACCTCGCGCTAGTGAGGTTAAGTTGGCACTACTGAGGTTTAGGCCCGTCAAGATGGCAGTACTGAGGTTAGCGATGCGTTGTTGTCTGTCAAAAAGCACGTGGCTGTCAAAAAACACGTGGCTTTGTTTACCTCACGCTAGTTAGGTTAAGTTGGCACTAGTGAGGTTTAGGCCCGTCAAGATGGCAGCTGTGAGGTTAGCGATGCGTTGTTGTCGATGACAGCTGTCAAAAAGCACGTGGCTTTGTTTACAAATTCAAATCTCCCGCCAAAATTCAAATCTCCCGCCAAAATTCAAATTTCCCGCCCGAATTCAAATTTCCCGCGCCGCGGGCGGCGGAGGAGGCCGCAGAACCCGCTTATTATACTACTTTTTATCGTCTGTTGTTCCCATTTTTCCTGTACCTGTGTATACCAAAGGTAATCTATTTTACTCACTCTTGTATAATATGTTATCTCTTTTTGGTGCTACTATAATACAATCTGTTACTTGTTTCTTGTATTTATCCTAGTGTACCTACTAAAAGGCTGACGTCTTGCGATATTACATTGTGGTTGCTTGATCATGATAATCGGACGGTTTAGTTACCTCATACCTACACTCTGCTAGGTCTGGTGTTCTATCACTGCACATTAGCGTATGGTTGATGGGAGTCATTTCCTCCCTCTTTTCTTAGGAATCATTATTATTATTATTACTCTGATTACCAACCAAAACGTAACATATGGTAGCAGACTACTATCTGTTTTAGTGTCCTCATTTTCTATCTCCTTAGTTGTTTTTTGTTCTTTATCATGGCCTGTTTTTCGGATAACTTCCCTTTAGGGAAAGATTCCTCTTTACTATCTTCTCCGATACCACAAAATTTATCACTACCTAATCCTCTTCCTTTTCTTCTTCTTCTTCTTCTCCTTCTATATAGCCGTCTTCAACTAATTATACACCTGATTTCTTATTTGACGATAGTAAACCTTCCTTCTCACAACACCCTATGGCTCCCCCTCCCCCTCCCGATACTCATCCTCCTGTACCTACTACTACTTCGGTCGACAGCTCCCTCAATGTACGAATTATTAAACAGTCACTACTTCAAGTTCCTCATTTACTAGCGACAGATCCTCGTAGCCTCACTATTTGGTTGTTTTCAGTTCGAAAATTTTTAAACATAAAAGTTGCTTCTTTCCCGCAATTAATCGGCCTCATTTTTACAAAGACTACGGGTTTTTTTCTACCTTTTGGCTTGACAACATATCTAATTTTTCAAACTGGTATGAATTAAGGCACGCTATACATAAATATTTCCTACCACTGGAAGTTCGGTATAAATTAAGTACTGAATTCATCAGACGTCACCAGTTACCGAATGAACCTGCCCATGATTATTTGGATTCTATTATTACTTATAGTGATGTCTTGAATATCTCTTATAATACTTCTGAACTGATTTCCATTATACAGTTGTATGCTGCCCCAACATTCCGTATGCTTTTCAATGTAGTCGCTCCCCCTGTTTCTCTCTTTCAACTCTATAACTTAGCCCATCAACATACTATTAATTCCTTAGGTGACCGTTCATATTATGCATCCGTTCCTCCACCCACTATTTATTCCACACTGTCACATCCCTCTTTGCCTTCGGTTTCCGCCCCCACTGTTCGCCCTTCTATAACTTGTTACCGTTGTAAATTACCAGGCCATATTGTTCGCCAATGTATTATTATTATTATTAGTATTATTATTAAAGCGTCTTTATTGTGGCGAAGTTAGGGCTCCCGGCCCTTTCTTACACTTAACCACTTCATGTATATACAATGTAATTTTTACATAAAATTTAAACATATGAAATTTTTACAACCTAAAGTATAACTAAAGCAACTAAAGTATCACTAACTAAACTAAGGTGAGTAAAGTATAACTAAATTAGATACAGGAACACATTGCAATAAACAACCATATTCACTCTCATTCATGCATCCTATTCACACTCAAGAAAGACTACTCAGCCTTCGGGAAACGCCTTCCACCCGCGTCATTATGCAGTAGACGTTCATTTGGGGAAAATCTGTCTCGCGTTACTCAGCCTACCTTTTTGATATCATCTTCCCAATTCACTCCTGATTCTGTCTCCTTCTTACCTCCTACCTGTCATGTTCTGGTAACTGCTAATAATCTTCCATCATTTGCTTTACTTGACTCAGGTGCGGCTATTTTTCTTATTAGTTTCCAGTTTTATGAATCTCTAACTGAAATAAATCCTCACATACATTATCTTTCATCTTCCACTCGTTGTCTTTCCGTTTCCAATCAACCATTGGATGTTATTGGTACTGTCTCATTGCATATTAAAGTGCTACATTTTTCTTGGTCTTTTACCTTTCAGATCGTAAAAGACTTATCAATTCCTATCATTTTGGGTTACGATTTTTTTCTCATACTGGTCTTCTTCTTGAATCAGCACACTCTAAAGTTTTTTCCCTTTTCTGACAAGTCTGTTCAATTCACACCCTTAATTACCCTTCTGTTTCACATTCCCTCTTTCCTAGTATTAACTCAACTCATTCTGATCAGGTTCAAGTCTTATTCACTGAGTTCTCTGACGTCATCACCCCCAACTTGGGTACTGTTAACAACCTTTTTTGCACATATTGATCTCATAGATTCTACTCCTGTTCGTTCTTCCCCTTATTTCCTCAGTCCTCATCGAATGAGTCTTAAATCAGTTAATTCAGAAAATGTTGAAAGATAATACTATTATTCCTTCATCTTCCGATTATGCGTCTCCGGCCTTTGTTGTTGATAAGCCCGATGGCTCTGCGAAATTTATTGTAGATTATAGGAAACTCAATAATAAGATAGTCTATGATGCTTATCCTATGCCTAAATTGAACTCAGCCTTTCAACATTTTTCGGGTTCAATTTTTTCTATTTTTGACCTTAATTCTGCCTATAATCATCTTCAGTTGGACGATATTAGTTCTCGGTATAGTGCATTTATTACTCCCAATGGTCTGTATCAATTCAAAAAGTTCCCTATGGTTTGAACTTAGGTTCTCAGATAATGAAACGTTTCGTGGATTCTTTATTTTCTGACATTAAGTATAAATATTTGTTTCCTTTCATTGATGATATTCTGATTTTCCAACCCGATTTTCAATCTCATTTGTCCCACGTTCGTGAAGTCCTTACTCGTCTTCGCAACGTTGGCTTAACTGTGAATCCCTCTAAAGTCTTGATTGCCCAAACTTCTATTAAATTTCTCGGACACATTTTAAGTTCGCAAGGTATTGCCGTTGACCCCGAGCGCGTCTCTGCTATCCATAAAATCCCACCTCCAACTAACTAAAAACATTTACGTTCCTTCTTGGGGATGATTGGGTTTTATGCGAAGTACATCCCTAATTTATCTTCTATTGCTGAACCATTAAACTTTCTCAAACGAAAAGGTGTTAAATTTCATTGGTCCTCCCGTCAACAAATTGCATTTGATCTTTTGAAATCTAAATTATCCCATGCCCGTCTTCTACAAATTCCCGATTTTAATGTAACTTTCGAACTATCTACTGATCCTTCTGACGTTGCTATCGGTGCCGTCCTACAACAAACCATCAATGATCAGACTCTTCCCATTGCATATTTCAGTCGCCTTTTATCTCCCGTAGAACGTAAATATTCCACGTATTAAAAAGAAGCCCGTGCACTTATTCTTTCTATTGAACATTTCGCTGATTACCTTGACCATCGCGAATTTATTGTGAGTACCAATAATCAGGCTCTTTCTTGGCTTCTCCATAATGCACGGGTCGCTGGTTGCTTCGATTGTCTCGATTCAAGTTTTCTCTCAAATTCATTTCTGGGTATAATAATTCTGTCGCTGATGCCCTTCCTCGTCTCTTTGAGGCTTCTGAGCTAGATTCCATTCCTATTAACTCTGTCATTTCCGTTTCCCCTTTCTTTTCAGTCTTGTTTGCAACATCAGCAGCTTGACCCGTACTGCCAACAACTTTCTCGCGACCTTGCCTCTCTTAATTATTCTGGCCCATTTCGTTTCCAAAAGCAATTACTCATTTTTAAACCTACACCCAAGGCTACTCCTCGCCTTGTTCTTCCTTCCAGTCTACGTTCTATGGTCTTTCAGTATTTCCATCATTCTTCTGTTGGAGGCCATTTCGGTAGAGCCAAGACCTATGCCCGTCTTGCATCTCAATTTTTTGGCCCCAAATGCGCAAAAATATTTTCTCATGGGTCCGTTCTTGTGCCTCCTGTCAAAAACACAAGCCTCTAAATCATCTTCCTTATGGAACCTATGCTGCCTCTCCGGCTACTTATCCTTCTGAAAAATTCTATATCGATATTGTAGGCCCAATAGTAAAATCCTCCAAATCTAATTCGTATATTTTCACGTTATTGAATGCCTTTTCTACATTTCTTATTGTTCGCACTTTGCGAAATATTTCTTCACAAATTATCACCAATCTTTTGTCCAATCATATTTTTCCTATTACTGGTCTCCCTAAGATTCTTGTTTCCGACGACGCATCGATTTTTACTTCTAAACCTTTTTATAATTTTTGCTTCTCCTTGGGTATTAAAAAGACCTGCACCTCCCCTTATCACCCCCAAGCGAATACTGTTGAACGTAATCATAGGAATCTTAAAACATTTTAATCTATTTTTCATTCTCAGAATCAAAAGTTATGGGATACTGAACTTCCATCCTTCGTTCTAGCCCTCAACTCTACCATAAACATTTCTACGGGTCACACCCCAGCTAAACTTTTTTTTTTGGTAGGGACTTGAATACCCCTCTTTCTCTTACCTGGGATTTACCTTCCCTTTTGGATACCCCCTCTGATCGTCTCAACCATTCTCAGTTGTAACTTGCGTATCAAAAGCTCCTTCAGGCCAGGGAGGTACACAAAAAAGCTTGTAATTCTCGTGTCTCAACCCCTAAATTTAAGTTGTTTGATCTCGTTCTTCTCAAAAATCACCCGGTTAGTTCCGCAACCCAAAATCTTTCCGCTAAACTTTCTCCTCTTTGGCTGGGTCCTTTCCTTTCCTTCTCCGAATACTGCCCAGCTCCAGTCTCTTCAGTCCCCTATCGACATTAAAAAAGCTCATTTTTCCCTATTAAAACCATTCCATACATATTTTTTTTTTCTCGTAGGGTGGGAGATGGGTATTGATCGGGTCTGCTGTCACTTTCCCTTTTTTCTTTCGCTCTCTTATTGGTTTGCTGTCCATCACTCTCTCCTCTTTTATTTTTTTACTTTTGCTTTTGCTTCTGCTCACCCGGCCCTGCTCCCACTGCTTAACTCCATCATGCGTGATCCTCCCCCTCTTCTTGTAAAATTTTTCTTTATTATCCCCTTTTGGGATACATTTATTGATTAATATTACTATCTTGTATTGTAAACTCATCTTGCAGACCACCAAAAATCATATTTTACCGGGCGAGTTGGCCGTGCGCGTTGAGGCGCGCGGCTGTGAGCTTGCATCCGGGAGATAGTAGGTTCGAATCCCACTATCGGCAGCCCTGAAGATGGTTTTCCGTGGTTTCCCATTTTCACACCAGGCAAATGCTGGGGCTGTACCTTAATTAAGGCCACGGCCGCTTCCTTCCAATTCCTAGGCCTTTCCTATCCCATCGTCGCCATAAGACCTATCTGTGTCGGTGCGACGTAAAGCCCCTAGCAAAAAAAAAAATCATATTTTATTGTATACGATCCGCATTGTTCCCTTGCCTTAACCTTCTCTTCCCCCCCCCCTTTTTTCCTGTAATCCCCTTCTCTTTCAAGTTACTTATGTTTCCCTTTTGTTCCTTTTTTTGCTGCATCATCCTGCTTGTCCCTGAGATGGCGCCTCTTCGGGACTTCGTGGGATCTGCCTCATCTCCTGTCTTCACTTTTCGTCGCATCGGGCTTCTGCTTCATCTGCTGTCTTCATTTTCTTCACATCGTGGGATCTGCGCCGCCTTTCGTCTTCATCTGCGCCACATTGGACGAACTGTGCCACCCTCGTCACCATCTTCATGTCGTCGTGCTGCCTCGTCACATCTTTGGCACCAATCCTTCGGATTTTTTCTGGGTGGTGGGAGTATGTTACATGCTCCCGATCCCAACCTTTCTCTTACCTTGTGCATACTTCATCGCTCCGTTCCTGTAGACATTATACTGCTTTACTTTGATTCCGTCTGCTTGCTAGTCTCCCTCACTACTGCTTGGGTTTTCGCCCCTCCTCGCGTCACATCGTGACGTCATCTGTCTCCAGTCCTTTCTAGGCCTGCCTTTCCCGGCCTATATAACTCGCCGCTTCCCTTCGACCGGCGATCAGGTGTGCTTCGCATATTGTAACTAAGCAGTGCGAGCTTGTGCTTTCCGCGCCGCTGGTCCGTGTTGGTTTTTAACCTGACTTCAATCTTCTTCTTCAGACCGGATGAGCAGACTTATTATTATTATGCTTTCATATTTGCCCTTTTCTTGCATCGATAGGCTCTGCGATTGTTTTGGATTCTGAACTTTAGTCCCTTCAGGACTCAACAAAAATTATGGTGCACTAAATCTCGCTTCTCTGACCTATTATCGGAATGTCAAGGAAAAGGAGTTGTGGATCGCCAACCTCATAAATGACCTGGAACTTTTTCGTGTGGTTAGTGAACGTCATTTTCCATCATTTTGAACTGGGATTTTGCATCCTGATCCCTACCTATTTCTCCATCCTTTTTCTTTCGCGTCCTTATTTTTCTTTTACTGGTGTTTTCCCTCGTCCTTTCCTCCCTCCTTTCTTTCCATGTTACTTTATGAAGATCTTAAAAGCTAACCAATGGTAATATCGTGGTCTGCGAATCCGATAGTACCTTCTCTTTATTTGTGAAACACTATCTTCTTTCCTATTTGAAGCAAAGTGTGTTTATTTGGGGGGATAAGACATTGTTTTACTTGGTCTCTTACTAGCTTAGGGAATGTTCCATTCTACTTGTGATAAAATTGATTACGCTTCCTCAAAACTTCTTCGTAGTTCGACTTTGAATGACTTCAATTCACGTAAAATTCTACTGATATAGTCATTTTGTACCTTAACAAAGAAAATATTAATGATAACTTATATTTGATCGTCTGTTGTTCCCATTTTTCCTGTACCTGTATATACCAAAGATAATCTATTTTACTCACTCTTGTATAATACGTTATCTCTTTTTGGTGCTACTATAATACAATCTGTTACTTGTTTCTTGTATCCCCTCCCATTTATCCTAGTGTACCTACTAAAAGGCCCAAAATATAATTTCATACGTTACTGCGCTGACGTCTCGCGATATTACATTGTGGTTGCTTGATCAGGATAATCGGACGGAGTAGTTACCTCATACCTGCACTCTGCTTGGTCTGGTGTTCTATCACAGCACATCAGCGTATGGTTGATGGGAGTCATTTCCTCCCTCTTTTCTTAGGAATCATTATTATTATTATTATTACTCTGATTACCAACCAAAACGTAACAATAGGTTGAAGAGGCAACTGCATCAAGCTTCAGGTGCCATTGTAGTGAAGTTTGTACACCGTAGTGTCAAGAATGAACTCATTCAAAATCGCAGGGTTAGAAGGGATTTAAATGGGTCTCATCTCGGATTCTCTGAGTATAAGACGGTGTATATATATAAACCATACTTTGATGTCCCTACGAAGAAATGCCCTTGGACAAGCTCGAAAAATTAAGGAGAGAAATTATGATTTTCTATGGCGAGAGCATCGAGGTAACATTATACTCCAAAAAAAAGAGGGTGATCAGCAGGTGAATGTGTAGCAAGTGTGTTTGCAGAAAAATGATTTTAATATTTAATGTAGGTAATAGGGTTAACAGTTTTATGTTAACAATGGTGAATCAGAATACTATATTCTGGAGATTATGGAAACATGGTTATAATCTCGTGTTGCTAACTATTTAGTAGGGATTTTAATGCCTATAGGAAGGATCGTAGCGATACAAAGACAGGACATTAGATTTTGGTGATACTGAAGCAGTTTGTGTAAAAATTATATTTAATGGTCACAGTTATATAATAATGTCAGTGTATTTTCCAACTGCAATCAAACTGGAAACATGTGTGGACTTTTATAAATTGTTTGAAGTCAACAAGGACCTTTTAAATTTAGATCTTATTATAGCTGCTGACTTTAATTTGCCATTAATTACTGGTGAGCAAAGTAATCTTGTAAATTTTGGACCTGCATATAGATCCTTAGCTGAGTTTATATCATTCTATCAGTTGCATTAGGTCAATAATATTCATAATGCAAATGGAAATACACTTGATTATATTATTACAAATGTTAACACATTAACAGTGTATAGAGATGAGTGCCCCTTAGTTAAGGAGGATAGTTATCATCCTGCAATTGTAGTCACACTACTATTAAACAGAGAGCGTAGCCATGTTTCACAACAACCTAAACAATATAAGCAGACTTTAGAGGGGCTCATTTCTTTCAAATGTATAAAATGTTTGAGCAAATAAATTGGTCTAGGATTGTAGAATTTACAAACGCTGAACAGGCTGTTGAGTGTTTTTATGCTCAGGTTCACTCCGTATTTTGTGAAATGCAACCAATGAAGAATTCTACCACAAAAAAATATCTTAAAGACATAATAAATAACATGAAACTGAAGGAAATCCATAGAAAGCAAGCGAAATGTTCAGAGTATAGTAGGGTAATATTTAGCCAGTTAAGGAGAGTAACGAAATATATGATCAATAAAGTGTATAAGAATTATATTTCTAGACTTGAAGAGTATATCAAAAGTGATGGCAATCAGTTCTCTTCCAACTCAAGTCTCTCTATGCTCCTCCCCTCCGCTCTTGTGGCTCCCATTCTGCTTCAAGCCGTTCTCACTCTGATAGTTGCACTCAAACCGCCAAGTTCGTTTCACATTGTGCAAGGTGAGTACTTTTTCCGCCAGCCTCGTTTCGTCATTTTACTTTTTCACACGTTAACTCAAACTCTCAGGTTCATTTTGGTTCCTATTGAATTGCTCCTTTGCATCACAGCAAGATTCAATATACCTCAAGATACATCCTACAGCTCTGACAACATTTAACCTTCGCTGTGGACTTTTGGAACAAAACTTCCCTCTGCGCTAATGTAGGTCCACATCTTCTAGAACCTAACAGAAAATCTGGACTTCGTTTATGTCCAACTTAACCATTTTAAATGTGCAACCCCGTCAACTAGTGCTGTTTAATTCTATTTCGAGATAATAGTTGACAATGACTATGTTTAAAAGCTTTTATTGTCACTATTTATATAACTTTGTCGCATACAACTGTCCATTTTATATGTATATTATTTTCATCCCATTTTTAGGCCACCATTTCATATTTCATCACAACGCATCAATCTGTTTTAGCAATATAATTTACACTTGTCTTGGCTTGGCTGATGATGATCCTTACGGGACCGAAACTAGTGCCTTATAATATGTAATGTTATTTAAACATTGCATGATTGATATGTATTGAGAAGGTGGAAATAATAAGTTTTTGTATTTACTTTACGTGTTACAAGATGAAGTGAGATATGAAATAATGAAAAAACTGCCGCAATACAATAATAATAATAATAATAATAATAATAATAATAATAATAATAATAACGGAAATCCCGTCAATATCGCACAAATAAAAAACTGAAAGACAAAATGAAGCAAAATAATTTAATAGTGACGAAAGCAGATAAGGGCAACACTACTGTCGTAATGGAAAAAAATGAATACATAACCAAAACCAAACAGTGTTTCCTAGATAGTACTTTTCAAATTAAATGTAAAGACCCCACCACATCCAAAAAATCTGAAAATGTAATTGAAGAATACTCACCTTCTTTTAAATCAACACAAAATCGAAAAGTTAACTCTAATGAGCGCGAAACTACCGACCGCAAATGCTTTGCCGAAAATTCATAAAGTAAATGTACATACGACACCAATCATAAATTACATATCTAGCCCAACTTACAAATTGTCGCAGTATATTCATACATTCCTGAAGAAACATTACACATTTTTAGCCAAAAAACAATACAGAACTCTATAGAATTTTGCAACATTACTAAAAAACTAGAAATGAAGCCGTACCATAGTCTAGCATCATACGATGTAACCAACATGTATCCTAACATACTTACTCACAAAACAATAAAATTATTTGAAAATCATTTTTAAAAAACACAGAAACTTCAGCGTCCTCAAAATTGGAGTTTATGATTTTACTTGAATTCACCATCAACAATAATTATTACAAATTCCATACACTATTTAACAACAACAACAACAACAACAAAGTCTTCCTATGGGATCTCCTGCTTCAGGTATACTAGCAGAAATCTACATTGACCATTTACAGCACCAAGAGGTAAGCAAAACTGAGAACATCTTTCCCTGGTGCAGATTTGTAGATGACATTTTTGTTATTATAGACAATAGATTCACCAATGAGACAAATGTATTAGAACTACTAAATAAAATAGACCCACATATAAAATTCACAATAGTAAAAGTAAATGGCTGCACTTTGAATTATTTAGATACAGTATATCTGTCACTAGACAGCATGATCTCTGACATATCAAGCATATAGGAAACCCACACTAACCTCCAATACAATTAGAATAGATTCTATCCACCCTAACACCCACAAAAAACAGCCTACCACAGTATGGTACATAGATCATTCAATATAACTATTTCCCACGAAGAGCTGAAAAAAGAATTAAACACGATTTACAAAATAGCCCATCAAAACGGATTTAATAGAGAAATGGTCAATAAAATCAAAGAATAAATATCAACCCAAATGAAGACTAACAAGAGCTAATGACTCCAAGAAAGATTACGAACTTTACACATACAATAATACCCATGTTCATTCCATAACTAATATTTGTTTAAAATGCTATTTCAAATTAGCATATAAAACCATGCATAACAGTGCCAACATCAAATCAGTTAATGACAATAGTAGATAGAGTTGTTCAGGAGTGTATTGAATGAAATGCGACAATTGTGAGGGTAGATAAATTGGACGTACTGGAAGAAATTTCTTTATCCGTTACAATGAACACGTCATCGCCTTAAAACGTAATCACTTTTCATCTATAACTCAACATAACAAGGATTATAAGCATAATTTTACAAATATCAAAATCAAAATGCAGATTCTAAGTATGATCCCCAAGGACCCTCCACCTAATAAAACGGAAGAATTTTACATTAGTATAGATCAACAGGCAAACCCAAATATTAATTTAAATGAAATTAAAGATAGTTAATATCCTCTTTAATACAGTTATCCCGATTTTAAAAAACACCTATATAAAAATAGTTAAGAAACAGAATCCAATACATATCAAGGAACCTCCCAAAGACATGCCTAGCTCTACCTCACCTTCCCCAATCATTATCCCCTATTGCCCCTCCACTCCCCCTCTCCGTCACCTGTACCTTACCTTCCCCAATCAATACCCCTCATGCCCCTTCACTTCCCCTCTCCGTTACCGCAAGTACCGTACCTAGATGTACACAGGGCAATGCACAATGTGCTTCCTAATTGTACACATCGACCAGTCAACAGTACTATGTAAGTAAGCACTTATTCCACATGTTCAATAGACATTCTATTGACAAAACACTTATACTTCCTTTTTCTCTGTTCTCGCAGATTACTAGCATGTCCAACAACACAGCTACAAGGAGGGAGCATCTGCACTTATTCAATATCTTATAACGACATTAGTAAAAAGGAAATTAATGACACACCACAATATTTCAATGTAAATCATCCAACATTCTCAACTGTATGAACGCACAACATAAACAATTCACATCACTGAATATTCTAGAATGCTTGGTACAAACATACCTGAGAATGTGCACAATGCTTTACCAACATTAATATAACTCCAAAGTGTACCACAAGAATACTGTGCCATTTTATGTTATAAAACATTGTATTTTAATGTGCTGTGTGCTACTAGTTTTTATCATATCCATATCTTGGAATATTCTGGAATGCTTGGTACAAACATAACCAAGCACATATGCAACGATTTACTAACATAAATTAAACTCCAAAGTGTACCTCAAGAATGCTATAAACATTGTAAGTGTAAAAATTGTATTGTAACAAATTATCTGTTACTCACTAACAGTACACCAGAATTTTAAGTAACGTATGCATGTCATAAAATATCAATGCTTGTTTTTTAAACCAGAGGACAGATAATATTTTAATATTATCACTCATATCATGTGACTTCCTTCATTAGGTATGGGTAGTAATGTTTGCAAATTATACGTTATGTTTCCTTTGGATCTCATGACCAGCTGAGGATGACCTCTTTGAAGGTCGAACCCGGTACTGCATAGTAATAAGATATAATAAAGTATTGATTAGGTGGATGGTACACTTCCTTTGTAACTGTGAATACAAGTATCAATACGCACATGAAAATGATAGATTATAATATAAAATTCTGCCTTTGTTTCCAACCCTTCAAAGCGCACACGGTTGAATTCGGATTTCATGGCAACAAGTGTTCCTCCACCTGGGGTTTCCTAAATACTGTGTACGACTGAGGCTCTTTGTCATAGATTGACAAATTTAGCCAGGATTCACTAACATACACAACCGGTGGGTCTAAAGCAGGAAGAGTGGCCAGAACTGCCTGTCTACACTTCACATATTTCAGGCTGTGAGCACTAAATCAAAACACAGTAACTGTCCTGTTATGTGCAGTCCAATATTCAGAGTTGCTAACATCATTATTTACACTGCCTGATGTAATGTTAAAAAATGATTCTGCGATTGATGAGAACTACATTTCCAAAATGACCATGTCTTTACACCTGAGTTAATTTTCTACACTTGAGATGTATTAATCATTGCACATGTCCTCCAGACTAGTGAGTGAAAAAATGTAGATGTCACAAATAGCTGATTCACATGATGTTTAGAATGACTCGTTACACAGGAATTTGAATGCGACTTTTGTGTTTGGTACTGGGTTCAATTCCACATCTCCATTACGACCAACTGAATACATCACAAAATGGGGAAATGATACGGGCAGTTTGGCAACTTTGCTCCCTTCGGTAACCCTCAAACCCCCCAGACGTCCAATAACCATTCCTACGGCGGACTGTACACCTTCACGTCTACACCATGCCCAAGAATTAATCTCACAATTAGATACTACTAATAAGCACTTATTAATTTCTAAATCTGTGTACAATTCTCTGTTTGTCAAGGAGTACCTTCATACTACTTTTGCAGATGTTATTACACTTTATACAATTAAAAGCATGACAAAAACTCGACAACTCGTATCACTACGGAGCTGCTTGCCACCACCTTGAACTATTTTCTGGTTATTTTAAAGTGATGAGCTGCAGATTTAAGTATTCAAGAATTGCGTTTTTGCTAAACTAAACATCTGAATCCTTCCCTTTCATTCAACACAGCCAGACAAGAGGCAGTGTCACCAACATACCTATTCCAGAACATACTTTCCACCTGCCTGAACAATGAGGATGCGGAGGCCAACCTCTCAATCTGAATCAACCCCACTTTTGCCTTTGTTTACTCACTTAATTTCACTATACCATGATGCATTTCTAAAATAGGTTGCTTACCTGTTACTCATGACCATATTTCAGTTTTATTGATTTAATAGTTTTTGAAATATTGTGATGAGTGAGTGAGTGAGTGGTGCTTTGCATTTCTACCATACATTGCCCATGATTGTGCAGAAATCAGCTACTACTTACACTGTCAGATGTAAGAACAAAGACTGTGAAAGAGCAACAGGAGGCCAAGTTAAATGTTGGAGATCAATAAAAACTTGACATTTAGACACTTTCATATCTCCAAACTGCATGGAGCACTGTTTAGAATGAGGTGATAGAGGTGAAGAAGAACAAACAAAATACAGATTATGGAATATAACACACCAGCCACTGTGGATCATTGCTGGATTTTCAGCCACTGGATCCCAAGATCAAATTTTCAAAGGTCAGACTAAATTCTGAGTCTGGAAAGCAAATTGAGTACATCAGAACATGGTCATCCAACTGCTAATAATTAGGTCTTGAAATATAAGAAAGATTTCAGGCAGGTTTTCGATGTCATCCTTCCACCTGCAACTACATTTAAAAATATGTACCTAATAACACCAAGATAAATATCTACTATGCCATCATACGAGCCATTATATGTAATGGCTTTGAAACTTAACAAGCCACAGAAGGCGACAGTAAATATATCAATATCACAGAAAGAAGGTATATGCGAAGTGTCACTAATGAAGGACATAGGGATATCGAAAGAAGAATCATAAAGATGTACAGAGGTATGAAAGGAGACAGAATACAGTATCTAACACACAGAAGGTTGATTCTCTAGACTGGTCATGTTTCAAGAATGGCCAACAGCAAAGTCATGGTCAACCAGACATCCCAAGAACACCTATTACAATATGGAGAAAAGAACTGGGATGGTAATATTAATAATCATTGTACTGGCTCAGACACTGAGTGGTGCCAACTAGGCGGCCTGCTGATCACTAGATACCACAGGCTGACTTATTTTAATTTTGTGGAATATTCTCACGAGCCATGATCAAACCAACAAATTCGGACCATGAGTGAAGTAGAGGAGACAGAATTAGAGAATGATCTGGATGGACCTGGGCTCGCCTTGACGCAAGATATTCGGATATCAAGGACTTCACTCCACCTTTTGTCTGCAGAGGGAGCTACTGAACATATCAATAGCAAAATCTATACTGTCGAGGGTAAGGGGTGTAAAATCTAATTAAGATAAATAGTACTTACTTGTCTTCTTCTTTGAAACAAGCGACCAACTGACCTACTGTGTGTTCATCTACAGTTATTTCATTCTTAATATTGCTGGAAGGCTGTAAGGAATAAATATGCAAAACAAAGTAAGAAATGTTGAGTAAAGAGATAATTAGAGTAAAAGTTTATAAACAGACATGACATAGCTGACAAAATAAACTGCATAGTTGCACAATAAAAATATCAATTTATTCTTCCAATGTAAAAAGGAAACAAGCAAACAAGTGTCAAGTCAAAATTATATGAAGAATAGGAGCAAGAAAAGGAACTCGTAATAAGGTAAAGAGGACAGCACTGGAAGAGGGAGCAAAAGAAGAAGAAAAACCTGAAGGACAACAATAATCTCAGCAATTTTTTTCTTCTCTACCTACAACTTCCCGTCATCCTGCTCATCCTATTATGTGTTCTTAAATAACTGGTCACTTGTTTGTTTCTTGTGTTCCCACAGATGACTGATTGTCAGATAACAACCTTTGGATTTTAACATGAGAAAGGTCAATATCTTGCATACCATGTTCAAGTTTGTGCAACAAATAGTCAGTTGTTGGACTTTTCATTGACTCTAGACAATCTGAAGGCTTTATTAATATAGACTTACAGTATTAAGTTTAGATTTTAAAGGACAATGCTGGCCGTGTTTTCTATGGATAGCAAGTACACCGCATTCCCGGAAGCCCCAGAATTGATTCTCAGACAAGTCAGAGATTATTATCAGACTCTGATGGCTAATTGCTGGTCCAGTCAGGCTGTATGAGAACAAAGAAGTTGTTAATTGATAGAGAGGTAGAGTCCTTAGTCTAACAAGCCCAGAATAATGGCCAAGAAAATTTGTTTTGCTCACCACACACCAACTTATAAACTGTAAGTCAGCAGGCTGAGCAGGGGTCGCTTGACAGGGTAATGCTCATCAGAGCTGTAGAGCCACAGGTTTTGGTTTGGTCTTAAAAGGACTCTATTCAGAGAGTTTAAAATAACCTAATATGTTTTATAAAAAAGAACAGAACAGCCTAATCTTTTTTTTTTAAATAATCATTCAACTGAAGTAGTCTAAACTTGACTTTGTATGCAATGTTCGATTAATATTATCTCTCGGGTTTTTTGAAGGAGAGAAACCTTACACTTTGCTTCCTCACAAGTGAACCTTCCACAGTTCTAACAAAGGTGAAAGGATTCAATTTAGTTAAATGTCATTGATTATTTCATCAATAGAGCAATATTCAAATGAATTCATCAATCTAAACCTTACTAATGACAGTTGAAGGATCATAATTAATGCTGTATATTTTGAAACTTACAACAAGCAAAAGAGAAGTAACTCCCAATTTTCTGTGTAGCAAATGTTGCAAAAATATCGAGAAACCAAACCACATGGGTTACACTTCCCTGGAAACTATCAAGGCACAATTATTCTCAGATGAGTCTCTTCAAGATCAGCTGCATCTATGGATATGCTATGAAGCACATGTAAAACCATATTAACTTCAATGTAAAATGTTATACCGGAAAGGCAAACCCATTTGTTCACAACAAAAAAGCTTTAAACAACAATCTATATTAACTTCATGAGAAGAAACATGCTGGAAAAAGGCAATTCTCCAGATATATCTGTACCGGGCGGTACACCTCCGCGCAGCTAATTCAAACATTGCGCCAGTTGAAACTCCTCTACTGGAGGAAGCCTGAACTTTAACCACCATGTTAATTCTAAAGTTTCTCAGAAGATGTCACTACTGTAAATTTTGAAGAGTTCTAAACTGTGTCTTTTTTTATTTATATTTGTTTTCTCTGTAGTGAGAAGTGTGAACATTCTCTTCTAGATGGCACTACTGAAGAACTACAATTGTGCACCCTGGTGCGAAGTGAAGGAACTGTTTTTTTGAGAAATTTTGTGTTCATAAGTTTGTTCTTTGTTAAATTTCTTTCAGTCATTTTTTGGGTTGGCAGTATAACCCTTCTCTTTCCGCTTGTTTTGAATTTAGCCAATCCCAAATTTCTTTAATTAATTTTTGACCAATAATGTGTGTCTTCTCCGATGTGGATGTGTTGCTTGATCCTAACCAATAAAGTTGAGGGGGGCGTGGGTTCGCATTAATGAAACGTCTCGAATTTTCCGCAAGGATATATAAACTGCTGATTTTCTTGTCTCCTGGCCACTTCAGTAACATCTTTCTTAGTGTGATTATGTAGCAGGGGTGGGAAGCGCCTCTTTCTACAGGCGGCAGTTCATCCATCAGGTAATGGCCTTTTAACAACGTCTTCGCTTGCTAGCTCAGAAGTTTAACCCTCGGGGCAGGTTCGAAACTTTTATCATGTAACCTTCCTTTAAAATGTAAAAGCCACTTGGTATAATATTCCATCTCTTTAACTATAAATTGTGATAGAGAGTGCTAAACCCTCTCAAGCTCCCACTCCTATTGTTTTGAGGTGACCTTGTTTTCACAACCATTTCTTCCTTTCTTATTGTAATTAAGTCTTCTCATACAAGTCACCTCTTTAGTATGGGATTAGCCCTTGTGTATGCGGCCTAGAGCCAAATAGGTTTTAAGAAAGGTGTATTAGAAGTGCAAGTTACGCCTCCACTCAAATTGGTATTTTGGGGCCATGTAATTGAACTGTTTCTTTATTGAATAGGCTTCAGTAGGTTGGGTATCATTACCCCTGTTCTTGTGTGCCCGAAGGGCAGCTTGAAAGTGGAGTTTGGAGTGGCCTTTGAATTGGCTTAAACTTTGAGAGCGGGTTGCTGTTTCTTAAATTTGGCTTTTGTGCCTCGAGCAGGCTTAACTGGTAATTGGGAGCTAGTGCTCCTTGGCATGATTGGGGTCCTGCCCCTTTGTTGAACCTTGTTCATTAGTAAAGTTGGGCTCATTGCCCAGGGACTGTGAATCTGGGGCTCGAAGCCCAAAATACATTAATAAACTGTAATTGTACATTCTTATCTCGTTGATATATAACTGAGTTCCTGTTGTACTTGTTATTTCTTGATCTCGAAAAGAAAATGTAACCTTTGTTAAATTTTAAATTAACTTTAATTTCGTAAGTTGAGACCTATTCATCCCAGCACCTTCTTTCACCTCTGCTGTTCCACAGGAACCCCGGAACAATATCCATAATATATTTTCAATGGACTGGTCATATGAAGATTAAGTAGGCAACAGGTGAATGAAAACAGAAATGACGTACAATTAGCTCTAGAAAATGAAAGCGAACTGGAGTACGGGAGATAAGATGGTTGGAACTTTAAGATTGACAACAGTGCTGATGAGACGCCATGCAATGGAATCTAATAAAGTCACTGACAGCACACATTAGTTGTATACCTACCTTACCTCACATCACACGCATGCAAACTGGCATAATGAACACAGCCTAGGGTGAGCTGGCAAGAAGCTTGCAGAGAAACTGCATAGCCTTACGGGCAGTGGCACGGTGGGTAAAAGTCTTTAACAAGGGACACCAATAAGTGGCAGATGTGTGTCAGCTAGGTCATCCTAGTGTCAGTGAAGCAGAAGTGCATATTCTTGCCATGTTAATGGATACTAGACGATGTCATATGATATGTGAGCTGGCCCAAGACGCCGGGTTAGCGAATACGACTGTGCTTCATAATAGAACGGAAATGCAGAAATTATTACAATACGATGCTGCTCGTAACCATTTGGAGTGCTGTAAGTACAAAGAAGAGGTGTTCTTATGCAATATCATTTTGCTGGATGAGTCATGGGCTAAATTGTATGAGCCACAACTTGAAATCCTGATCGAAATAATGGCATCATTACGGGAAAGCACAAAGATTGGGAGTTTGTGAGAACCCCAGCCATGTGAAAGTTATTCTTATAATCATGTATGACTGTGATGGTTTTATCCTAATCCACTATGTTCTTCCACAGT
Organism: Anabrus simplex; assembly: GCF_040414725.1. Lineage (NCBI taxonomy): Eukaryota > Metazoa > Arthropoda > Insecta > Orthoptera > Tettigoniidae > Anabrus > Anabrus simplex. Next base: position 99,179,800 of record NC_090274.1, on the reverse strand, counting down.
ATACCGTCAATGCATATTACTCAACATTTTCCATGACAACGCACGGCTGCACAGTGTACAAGGCTGGCTGATTTGTTAGGTCGATGGGGATGGGGATGGGAATTGCTGTACCGTATACTATAGTCCACAGACTTAATCCATTGTGACTTTGACTTGATTCACAAGATGAAGGAACCACTTCGGGGTCTTCGCTCCAGAACTGTTCCAGAGATTGGTCAGGCAGTAAACTGCTCCATTCGAACTATCAACATAACAGGCGCTGCAATAGATATACTATGATGTCCACTTCGTTGGTAACAAGATGCACACAATGCTGGCGACTACTCTGAAGGACGGTAAAACATGGTATAACATTCATATCTTTTCTATGAGTCGTAATTGAATATTTGCTACTATTAACGTTCCAACCCAATAAGTTTCTCTTTACAACTTGCTTCATGGTGCTCCAGCACAGATAGGTCTTATGGCAGTGATGGGGTGGGAAAGGGCTAGGAGTGGGAAGGAAGCAACCTTGGCATTAACTCATATGCGCCGACTTACAGAACCGTTTCTTACGCCGCCAATTTGAACTGAACACCGACATACAGAACTGTTCCTTACCAACCTATAAACGTTTGGAGTTTTAGTTACTAGAAAGTGATAAGTCTTGTGCTGCATGCACATTACTCTTTGAAGTTCAGTTAAACTTCTACACTAGTGTTCAAATGATAAGCATAATCAATAATCAAGGCCATAACACCTGATAGGAATGTCAGACGGATTGCTGAACAAACGGAAGCTGAATCACACACTATGTCACAAAAATTATCAAAAAAAAATTCTAAAAGATTCTGATAGTTAAGGTACATTATTGCCAACAACTAACAAAAATTGGCAACGTCTTCCACAACAAAATATGCTGTTAATAGGATGTATGGTTACACCAAATGGCCACACATGCTTCGCAGCTATGTGGCATGCTCTCTAACAGATGGTACAAGAGCTCTTGTGGAAGTCAGACCCATTCCTCCGAAAGGACAATGCGAAGGTCTTGGAGATTCCTTGGTAGAGGCTGACAGGATGCAATTCACCTCCCCAGTGCATCCCAGGCATGTTCTATACATTTCAGATCCGCAGTCCTCGCTGGCCAGTCCATGCGATGAATGTCTCCCCCAGCCACAACTTCATCCATCAGAGCAGCGCGGTGCGGTCCGGCATTATGATCCATTAAGAGGACGTCTGGAACAATTGCACGTCTGAAGAGTTGAACAAGTGGTCTCAGTACCTCATCTCTGTCTCTCCTAGAGCTAATGGTGTTCCTCGGACCACCCATGAAGATGTGCAGGTCCGTACGGCCATTCAACTTGATACCGCCCCACACCATGACGCACCCACCACCATACTGGTCCTGTTCCACGATTTTCCTGTGGTTGTATCGGCTACCAGGTTCTCTCCAGATTAATGTGCAATGGGAACCGTTCTGCAAACTGAAGCGGGATTCATCCGTGAAGAGAACATGCCTCCATTCATTCATGGTCCAGTTTCGATGTTGACGGCTCAACAGTAAATGGGCCCATCTCTGTGCTGGAGTGAGTGGGACGCACACCGCTGGACGTCGGGCAAAGAGCCCTGCTGTTCTGAGCCTCCGGTACACAGTTTACCGGGAAATGGCAACACCTGAGACAGCTGAAAACTCCGCTGACAATTGTCTTGCAGATGCATTCCGATTTCGTTGGGCAGTTAAGCCAGGATATCGGTCCCGCTCTGGGGTGGTTACCCTTGGTTGACCTGGTACTGGCCTACAACTAACATCTCCTGTGTCTCGAAATCGTCTCCAAAGCCTGCAAATGACACTTTGTGGCACATTCAAGAAAACGGCGACTTCAGTCTGTGTCTGGCCTGCTTCTAGGCGGGCGAGTATTCTACCCTGCAATACGGGATCCAAATGGTGTCACTGTGCCATTATGTTGTCACGTTCACAACGAGACTACACTCGGAACACTATAACAGGGCAAACACGACTGAGGGAGTATGGGGCACAGGCACTGGCTGTGTTTATCTTGCGGTTACGCCGCTAGTCAAAGCCGGGAACACTCCTTTCCTATAGAGAGCGAACACGTAAGGTTGGTAGGTGCATATCACAGAGATAAGGTTTTTAAGGTTCAAGCTTTCCAATGCAAATTACGAGTTGTATAAGCTATTATTTACAACATTTATTTAATAATGGTACTTGTTTCAACTTTTAAAAGTCATCATCAGTCATGAAATACATTAGTCACACAACTGAGAAAGGACAAGATAATACATGACGTTATGATACATAAATACATTCATAGTTTTTTAACAATAAAAGATTTAAACGTTTTGACAAGTTATAAACGTATGAAAATTTATTATTTACACTGTGTGCTGAATAAAATAGTCAAGAACTTATAGCTATCAATTGATACACTCTTCTTGTTGATCTGTTAATGTGCTAATACTCAAATCATCACATGTCATATTTACGGTTGCATATGAATCTTTTGCGATAATTTGTCCGTCCTTTAAGACAATTGTTATTCAAATGTTGTCAAAGTGAAAACATAATTTTAGTTGATAACACCTTGTTCATGTAAACAACTTGAAGAAATATGCTTTAGTTTATCTCATTACACTCGTCTCGAAAGCCTCGTTGTGTTCATTAAAATTATACAATGATCTATTAATAAAATTATAAACTAAGAAATTATGAATTGTAATTGATTGCCTTTCCGTCTTCTCTTCTGATGTAAAACAGGCGAACTAAAATTACCCAGTTGAATCTTAAGGATTACAATCAGCCTGAAACGAAATCAAAACAAAGGAATTGTAATTATTAAAATATAATGGGCCTGGACAAGCTAAAGTGTGTGTAATATACGGTATATGTGGCTCACCTTAAATAGTGTGTTGAGAAACTACAGTTTGTGAGAAGGTACAAACTAATACTGACGGGTGGAGTGTAGGGAGGTAAGTAATATCTGGTTGGGATGAGGGGGAGGGGGAAGAGTGGGTTGGGGAGGAGAGGATAGGAGGAGGGGTTTAAGGTGGGTCCTGTGAACAGTGTGGTAGGGGTTTGTAACGTGATAGGGTATTGTGTATCGCGCTAAATATTGACCGTCTATTCGGAAGATCAACACATCTAAAGACTTTAATTCGAAAATCAAAGAGAATATTAGTTTTCCTGAGATTTCGTTCACATTCGAATTGGAGTTAAAGAACTGTTCCAAGTGAATGAAGCATTCCTGAGTAACGTCGAGAACAGGGCCTTTGTTTACATTCATAAGAGCCTCTACCCTCTTTTATGTTAGTGAAGGTATGCTTGAAATCTTGAATGTGTTGTCCGACTGCCGAGTATCTATTGTTTTATGCCATTTACATGCTCCATGTATCTGATTTTGAAGCTCCTCCTGATCTGTCCGATATACGAGGACTCACAGTTTTGACTCTGGAATCTGTAGACACCTGATTTTTGATAAATATCAGTTTTATTAATTGAGCTGGTATTATATATGGTGCCCATATTTCTGTTATCAGTTCGAGATGCAATTTTAGTGTTACGTTTCTCCAAATATTTGTAATGCTGTAAATATCTTCATTGAAATTAAAGGTTGAATAATGATCAGGTTTAGTTTTCTCTATAGTTAAAGTTGAATTTAAGCGATATTTGCGTTTATTGATATTGCGCTCTATAAATGCAGTATCATACCCGTTATATTTAGCTATAGGCGAATTGTATTTAGTTCTTTATTTAAATTTTCTTTATTTAGCGGTATACTGAATGCCCGGTCTACCATACTGCGGTAGGTAGCACATTTGTGTGCTTTGGGATGGAAAAAAAATTATTTCTTGATGGTAGTAGCTGTCTGTGTCGTTTTCCTGTAAATCATGTATTCTATAGAAGAAAGAAGTCTGTTTAACGTGAGATCTAGAAAATTTATGCTTCCATTTGACTCAGATTCCAGAGTAAACTTTATCTGTGCATCAATATTGTTTAAATTGTTAAGGGTGGAGAGTATCATCTATAAGGCTGGCCCAAAATTCACTAATGTTATTAATTGTCGTATGCTCTAAATAGTCAATGTATATTTCCACTAATTTCCCTGAGGCCGACAACCCCATAGCCAAACCATCCTGCTGATATATGCAATTATTAAAACAGAAGAAATTATTTCTAACTGCTAGATTCAAAATTTCTATGAAATCTTGGACTTCGAATTTACTGAAGTTACTATATTTATTTAAATTATGTTGGATAATAGGAAAAAGTTTCTTAGTATTGATACTCGAATACAAATTTGTTATTTCGAAATAATGCAACGCGTGGAAAGGCTGTATTTCAAAACTATCGAGTTTTTTAATTAACTCAATGGTATTTTTCACAGACTTATTTGACAGAAAATTGTAATTCTTTCCTAGAAATTTCTGGATAAACTGTGTTAATTTATACAATGGGCTTGGCCTATAAGTGGTGATGGGGCGTAGGGGGACGCCGGCCTTATGGATCTTAGGTAAAGCTTTCGCTACTGGGAGTCCGGGGTTCATAGTTATTACTTTGTCTTCTCTTGTATGGTAAATAAAAATGACGTATTTTTATGGCAGATTTTAAATAACGTTGTATCTGTTGGGTCGGATCCTTTTTAGTCACCGTAAAAGAGCTCTTCTTGAAAAATTCTTCGGTTTCTTCGGTGTAATCTGTTTCTTCCATTATTACTGTCGTGTTGAATTTATCTGCCTTAGTGATAATGAGGTTCTTATCTTTAATTTTGTTTTTGAGGTTTATTACCTGTTCCCGATCTACAAAATGTTCCTGGTTTCTATTGTTACTAGTAGGTAATGTTGTTCTTTTTGATACATGGATTTTGTTCAGTTTTCTCCTAATATCCAATCTGACCTCAAATTTCATTTCCGGGGGAATTTTATTAACAGCTACTTCCGACTCTACAATCATTTTGGTAGTGGCATTGATTATATACGTGTTCAGCAAATTGTGTTTCGGACCTTTTTCTAGTATCTTGCTTTCCGACTCTGTTAGTTCTGTTTTTGACAAATTTGTAACGGGAGGGTGAAATTTCTCAATCAAATTGTTTAAATGGTTATGATTTTCTGTTTTCGCATTAGCCTAAAGTGTGTTGAGCTTTTTGTCTAATAGGAGCTGTTTTTGGGCTAATCCATTCTGTTTATAAATTATATTATTAAAGGGGAAATAATAATTGTTTCATACGAATTTTAATATCATAATGAATTCACCAACTTCTAATTTACTAAGGCCACTGTGTCTACAAAAATTGTCATAAATAATATTAACAGTTTTTTCTGTCGGGATATTCGGGTACATATTTACTACATCAAACGAACACAAAACCTGATTTGGACGCAAGCTAAATTTATTCAAAATGTCACACAAATCAATGGAGTTTCTTAGGCGTTGATTATGATTAAAAGTGCAATGCTTTTTCAAAAAGTTATGGATATATTTCGAGACTTTAAACGTGGGAATATTTCGGTAATTGATTATCGGGCATACCGGAAGATCTTTTTTATGAACTTTGAGCAATGCCCTAGCTACTGGGATCTTAGGGTTCATACTGATAAGTTTTTGTTGTTCTTGTTCGCTAGGATGCGTTGTACTTTTGTTAATGAGTCTTTATAGTTGTTATAGTTGTTATTATTAAAAAATATTCAGTTTTTTATATATGTATTCGTATCTATCAAAACAATTGTTGTCTTCTATTTTCATTTTTCATGTCCTGTATGACTAAAAAGGACTCGATCCAACAAGGTACGTCTCCTAAAATCAACCCTAAAAGTACGTCATTTTTATTTACAGAACAAGAGAAGACAAAACTAATAACCATGAACCCCGGACTGCCGGTAGCGACAGGTTTACCTAAGATCCATAAGGCCGGAGTCCCCATATGCCCCATCATCAATTATAGGCCAAGCCCATTGTATAAATTAACACAATATATCCAGAAATTTCTAAGAAAGAATTATAACTTTCTGTCGAATAAGTTTGTGTAAAATACCATTGAGTTAATTAGAAAACTAGATAGCTTTGCAATACAGCCTTTCCACTCGTTGCATTTTTTCGACATAACAAATATACATCCACGTATCAATACTGAGGAACGTTTTCCTATTATCCATAATCATTTAAATAAATATAATAACCTCAGTAAATTCGATATCCAGGATTTCATGAAAATTTCGAAACTAGTAATTAAAAATACTTTCTTCCGTTTTAATAATTGCATATATCAGCAGGATGGCTTGGCTATGGAATCGACGGGCTCAGGGATATTAGCGGAAATACACATAGACTATTTAGAGCATACGGCAATTAATAACGATAGTGACTTTGGGAACATAAAATTTTGGGCCAGGTTTATAAATGACATTCTCGTTATCCTTGATGAAAGTATTACTAATGCAGGCTCCACCCTTAACAATTTAAACAATATTGATCCGCAGATAAAGTTCACTCTGGAATCTGAGTCAAATGGAGCATACATTCTAGATCTCACGTTAAAGATACATCCTTCTTCTATAGAATACAGTATTTACAGGAAGCCGAGACAGACAGCTAGTGCCATCAAGAAAGGTTTTTTCAATCCCAAAGCATACAAATGAGCTACCTACACCAGTATGGTAGACTAGACATTCAGTATACTGCTAAATAAGGAAAATTTCAATAAAGAATAAAAACCAGTTCGCTCCATACGTAAATATAACGGGTATGGTGATGAATTTATAGAGCGCAATATCAATAAATGCAGATATCAATTAAATTCAACTTTTACTATATAGAAAATTAAACCTGATCATTATTCAACCTTTACTTTCAGTGAAGATATTTACAGCATTACAAATATTTTGAAGAAACATAACACAAAAAACCGTATATCGAACTGATAATAGAAATATGGACAACACATATAATACCAGCTCAATTAATAAAACTGACGTACATCAAAAATCAGGTGTCAACAGATTCCAATGTCAAAACTGCGAGTCCTCGTATATGACAGACCGGGAAGAGCTTCAAAATCAGATACATGGAGCATGTAAATGCCGTAAACCAAAATAGATTCTCGGAAGTCGGACAACACATTCAAGATTTCAAGGATAAATTCAGTAAAATAAAACAGAAGTTAGACGTTATTATGAATGTAAACAAAGGCCCTGTTCTCGACGTCACAGAGGAATGCTTCATTTACTTGGATCAGTTCTCTAACTCCAATTCGAACATGAACGAAATCTCAGAAAAAACTAACATTGTCCTTGATTTTCGAATTATAGTCTTTAGATGTGTCGATCTTCCAAATAGATGGTCAATATACCCTATCAAGTTACAAACCCCTACAGGACCCGCCTTAAACCCCTCCTCCTATCCTCTCCTCCCCCACCCCCTCTCCCCACCGGATATAACCTACCTCACTCCACTCCACCCGTCAGTATTAGTCCGTACCTTCTCACAAACTGTAGTTACTGAACACGCTGTCCAAGGTGAGCCACATATACCATATATTACTCACGCTTAAACTTGGCCAGACCTATTATATTTTAATACTTATAATTCCTTTGTTTTGATTTCGTTTCAGGGTGATTCAAATACTTCCGATTGAACTGGGAAATTTTAGTTCACCTGTATTGCATCAGAAGAGAAGCAGAAGGACAACCAATTACCATTAACTGTTTCTTACTTTTTTTAAATACATCATTGTATAATTTCAACGAGCATAACAAACCTTTTGAGACGAGTGTAATGAGATATACTAACGCATATTTCTACAAGTTGTTTACATGAACAAGGTGTTATCAACTATAATTACGTTTTCACTTTGACAACATTTGAATAAGAATTGTCTTAAAGGATGGACAAATTATGGCCAAAGTTCAAATGCAACCATAAATATGACATGTGATGATTTGAGAATTAACACATAAACAGATCAACAAAAACAGTGTATCAAGTGATTGTTTTAAGTTTTTAATATTTTACTCAGCACACAGTGTAAATAGGTGTTTCAAAGGACTTTTATACGTCGATAACATGTCAAAACTTTTATTGTTAAAAAACTTATGTATGTATTTATGTATCATAACGTCAATTTTAATTATCATGTCCTCTCTCCAAATGACCTTTTAGGGTTGATGATGACATGTAAATGTCGAAACCAGTACGATTATTAAATGAATGTTGTAAATAATATCTTATACAACTCGTAATTTGTATTGAAATGGTTGAACCTTAAAAAACTTATCTCTGTGATCCCAGTTCAATATGGGAACAAAAAATGTTTATATCATTAAATAGGTGCATATGTCGTGCGATTTGCGGTCTGTTTCCTGTTGCCCTGCTTACTTGTAACTTATGCTTAACTTTTGGACACTAGTGTAAATGGAGTCCACCCTTCCCAGACCACAGAATACTATATAGAAAACAAAATGCTATCTGCTTGCGCTTGTTAGTAAACAAACATTATGTAGATACCTTCAAGAGGTTAGAAAATTATAATGAGAATGATTTTTGTTGATGATGCTTGTTGTTTTAAGGGGCCTAACATCGCAGGTTATCGCCCCAGAATTATTTTTCTTCAGGAGACCGTGCTATTTCTTACACTAATAATGTTAGTGTTAGGGAAAATTATTCTAGCGATGACGACAGCATGGATGATGTAAACGAAGACTGAGGTGGCGTGACTGCTTTACGAGATGGATCGTTCACATGGAATTTGTCAAACATTTCCAATACACTGTAAACAATTCCATTCACAGGTGTTTCTGGTATCAGTGCCATTGTTTTGAGAAGACTGTATTGGACGTGCGTTCAGAATTTCTTTGGGATGAGCTCTGGGAAATGATTGCGATAGGAACCAATGAATATGCTGCTTTCCAGGCGAATAATTTGATGAGAAAAAATCTGAAATGTGACAATAAATGGTATCCTTGCACGGTTGAAGAGATAAAAGCGTATTAATTTCTGATGATTCTCATGAGTCGGGTAGGAAAACCTAAACTCAAGTTGTACTGGTCTAACTTGAAGTTTCAGAAAGGAAACTATTTTCAGAGACTGACATTGCAAATATTCTCTCAAATTTCACAATTTCTGCACTTCCCTGGTGACATGTTTACAGATCCAAATGACTGTCTAATAAAAATCAGACCAGTTATTTCATATTTGCAAACAAATTTTCAGAATATCTACAATCTTGACAGAGATATACGTATTGATTACAGTGTTATGAAATTTCTAGGTGTATTCCCATTTGTGCAAAATATTCCTTCCAAAAAAGCCAGGTTTTTTATTAAAATTTATAAACTCTGTGAAAGTGCTTCTGGATACTGTTCCCAGTTCAAAATTTATACTATCGTCGCCATAAGACCTATCTCTGTCGATGCGACGTAAAGCAACTACGAAAAAAATATTTTATACTAGACAGGCAAACAAGGTGTTATTCCGGTAATGAAAGAAGCAGTGTTGGAACTAATGGAAGCAAACTTGAACCAAGGTCATATATTATATCTTGATAAGTGGTATGTTTCTCCTGAACTTTTTCGCACCTTGTTGGAGAATAGAACTCATGCTGTGGATGCCTATATGCTGTAACGGGAAGAACGTGCCTCCAGAGATCCACACAATAAAATTGACGAAATGTGAGGCTATTAGTATGACAGCTAATAATATTCTCGCCATTATATGGAAAATTCTAAGTTCCCATTGAGGGAATTAGATATTTTTCACCAATAGAGCTTGTCAAAAAGAGATCAGATGTAAGGCTTTTCAGGCGTTTGCTCCATTGTGGAGATTCATCTCTCGTACGCAGTTATCAGACTGTGCCTCTTATAATGGCCTTCTGATAAGTTCACCTGCATACACATCAGCGTCAGTGGGTAGGGTCTGACACATCCCGCTCTGATGGGTCTAGTGTCAGACCTAAGATGAAACGCTGGTTAATAGAGCAAACGCCTGAAAACCCTTACATCTGATAAAATAGAAAGACAAAAACGATGTGCATTTACTTTCAACTGTTGATGAGGACTTGGACTTTGATGTGAAAATTCAAAGAAAATGAGGTGGAGGACAGGAAGTAGTGAAAAATACCAAGGGTATTGGAAGATACAACAGGAAAATGAACGCACTATATCGTCAAGACCAAGTCCTTGCATGTTTCTCCATAACGCGATGGACTATCAAGGGTTATAAAAAGATAATGCTGTATCTCTTTGATATGCATATCTTCAATTCATTAATACATTGTGATCATGAAGGTTACTAGCAGATGACTGCATTATACAGAATTTCTCACAGCATTTGCCGAGCGATTGTTGCAGAGTGCTGCTCTCCTGCCTAGCATAACACAACGAAGAATGCCCAGTCAACACAGACACATGCGGCTTCAGGCAAATGTATGGGGACATTTTCCAGCGCCTATTCCTCCAACAGAAAGGAAAAAACATCCTTCTAGGCCCTGCAAAGTATGCAAGAGCCATAAAGTAAGGTCCAAAGTGAGGTGCCTATGTGAAAAAATGTGGTATTCTATACAACCTGGAGAACTGCTTGAAAAAATATCACATGATGATTCACTACTGAAGACTGAGAAACAGTTAATGAACAGTTAGGCATTGACCTGTGATGTATATAGCTTTGAAAAATGCAGCTTTCTGACCATTCTTCAATATAAAAAAATTAAACCATAATTTTTGAAAATAAATAGCTTTCTGTCCCCACAGTCAGGTTCCAAAGATTTAATTAAAGTATAGTTTCAGAATGTGTCTGGTTTAAAGGGGAAATCACATAAAAACCATCTTTAGAAGAATGGTTGAAAGAGAAGTGCAAGGATGTTCAAGGCTTTATGGTCCTAGGAAAGGTAGAAACTGCATGCAGGAAAATCAAGGAAGCCTTTGGATAAAGGAAAACTAGGTAAAAAAGTGTAGTGATGGGTGATTCAACAGTACCAAATGAGTGGATATGGAGGAACATAGCCAACAACTTGCTGATAATCCTATGAAACTAAAGTCCAATGTTTGGGCTCATTTTGTATGTGCACCTTTCCCACTGCATCCAAGCACATACCCTCAACAAGAGCTCAGATGGAAGAAACTTATAGCAAAAAAGACAAAGCAGAAATATGGCAGGAACATATCAAAAACCAGTATCAAGGTAAAGAAGTAGATGATAGGGTTCTGGAAAAATAAGAGGCTGTTGATGCTGATGAAATGGGAGTCCCAATTTTGAGGACAGAATTCAAGAAGTTTTGAAAGACCTAACTATAAAAAAGGCACAAGGAACTGATGACATGCCCTCAGAATTACTGACTGCTTTAAGAGAAACCAGCATGGTGACGTTATTCCCTTTAGTGTGCATGATGCATGGAAAAGGAGAATTGCCATATGATTTTTGGCAGAATGATGTTATATCTATTCCCATGAAAGACGGTGCTGACAAGTGTGAAAACTATTGCACCATTAGTTTAGTATGGAATGACAATTTGACACTGAGTTGGAAGGCATCAATTTGTCTACAGAAGAAATGTACAGACACATGAAGCAATCCTGATTTTACATCTGATCTTAAAGGATTGAATGAAGAAGGACAAGCACAGATACATAGTGTCCGTAGAACAACAAAAGGCATTCATTACCTGGTACCGAGAAAGAAGAATAATTTACAATCTGCAATAAATCAGTCTACTGTGATAGGAATCGAAGACTTTAAGAAAGATGCAGTATTCTATAAGGGAGTGAGGCAGGACTGGAGGTTTCCCCCCTTCACAATGTTCATATATAAGAAGGAGGCAGTAAAGAAAATCAAAGTCGAATTTCGAAAGGGTATCACAATCAAAGGAGAGGAAATCAAATCTCTCAAGTTTGCTCATGATATTGTTATTTCATCTCAGTCAGCAGAAGATCTGAAGAAATTGTTGAATGGGACAGACAGAGTCTTGGGGAAGGAGTACATGATCAAAATATATAAATCCAAAACGAAATTAATGGAGTGCAGTCACCTGACACAGGAAAAATTAGATTAGGATATGAACTTCTAAAGGAAGCAGATGAATATTGTAACTTGGGTAGTAAATAAACTAACAACAGCAGAAGTAATGAGGACATAAAATGCAGACTGCAGGCTAGCACAAGCAAGGAAGGCCTTCCCCCAGAACACAAATTTGTACCTTTCAAACAGTGATAAACAGATTACTGAGATGTTTTTGAACACATTTGTCTGGAGCACGGTGTTGTATGGAAGTAAAACATGGACGATAACTAGCTCCGGAAAAAAAGAGGGTTGATGCTCCTGAAACATAGTATTAAAGATGAATGCTGAACGTGAGCTGGGAAGATCGAATCACGAACGAAGAGATACGGAATTACACTGGTGAGAGATCAATTGGGCTAAATTTGACAAGAAGAGATAGAATGATAGGACATACCTTAAGACACCCAGGACTTGTTCACTTGGTTTTTGAGGGAAGAGTAGTCGGTAAGAACCGTAGGGATAGACCAAGATATGAATATGACAAGCAGATCAGAGCACATGTAGGATATAGTGGTTATCTAGAGACAAAAAGGACACCACAGGATAGGGGCTCATGAAGTGCTGCATCAAACCACTCTTTAGACTAATGAATCTCAAGCAATAACAAGGGAGTAATTATGTCCTGGTTAACAGAGATTGCAATTCGTTTCCAAGAGGACATGCCGAGAACCCGGTTATATTCATTAATCAAGATGAACAAGCCAGCCCAGTGCACTTATAAAATAGACTGTATTTAAGCCAAACATGGTCATACTGTATTAAACCTTTCTCCATATCACCCAGAATTGAATCCCATTAAGCTGATATGGGCAAGTGTCAAGAATGGCATTTCTGAACCAAATGTTATGTACAGAATGGAAACATTACTATAATTTACGGTGAAAAAATTACTTCTATTACAAATGAGGACTAGAAGTAAAATTTGTGAGCATGTAAATAAATTTGAAGACCAGTAATTTCATGCAAAGCTTTATTGGACCATGATAAACATAAACATGGGAAGTGAAATGGACAGAAATAGTGACATTGATGGAAGCAATACTGAAACCGCAAGGGAAAGTTGTAATAAAACCACAGTTCTGCCAGCAGAAGTGAAATAGGCATGGATACAGAATACGATGAAACAATGGGAGGGGCATTCTCTAAGAGATTTAGTATACCTAGATATATTTTTTTTTTTGCTAGGGGCTTTACGTCGCACCGACACAGATAGGTCTTATGGCGACGATGGGATAGGAAAGGCCTAGGAGTTGGAAGGAAGCGGCCGTGGCCTTAATTAAGGTACAGCCCCAGCATTTGCCTGGTGTGAAAATGGGAAAACACGGAAAACCATTTTCAGGGCTGCCGATAGTGGGATTCGAACCTACTATCTCCCGGATGCAAGCTCACAGCCGCGCGCCTCTACGCGCACGGCCAACTCACCCGGTATACCTAGATATAGTGACAGTGAATGATCCATAGTCTTCTATCAAGTGATTAACACACTGAGTTATGCGTGACTTGCAGTTATGTGTGTAATTATTGGAATGATTTGTGAAAGGCTTCTTAACAGGAATACTTTAATTTACAATGAGATTGTTTGTTTCATAAGGCATGCATTTGTAAAATATCCTTACTTATACTCTCCTATGTATGCTCGAACTTAGTCATTGTCACATTCCATTACAGAGCATTTCCTGTCCTGCACATAAATGAGTGTTCTCCACAATTTGCAAAAGTTGTACCCAAAGAATGTAACTTTGTCCTCAACACAACAAAGCAATGTAAAAAGGAAACCTACATGATCAGAAAGCTTTCTGATGTACAACATACAGGCAGACAGGGTAAAAGATATGGTATATCTAGGGAGTAACATAGGACATCTTTACAAGGATCTCCAGAATGTCTGCTTTAAAATGAGGAGTTACTCAATGATGTCTATTCATTATCAGAAAAATGTCATCAAAATATTAGATTATTTCAAATGTGTTCACCTGTGTTTCTCCTGGCACTGCCAACTGTGATTTTGGTTCTTCTTTCAAGTGCACCTCTTCAAATATGATCTTGTAATTGTCCTGTGGAGAAGTTAATATATTAGGCAAATTTTTCAGACACATCTGGAAATGTATTTATATACGAGTGCACTTAACAATTCATCATTTCCTAGTTAGTGAGACAGTTTCCGTTTCAAATCTTCATTATCATATGTCATAAAATCTAAATGTTGAGAATCCATAAAAACATGACAACTAAGAGACCTTCAGGAGTTGAGGAATGACCTGCGTGTATGATCGGAGTTATTTTTGAAGAGTAGAACAATTATATAATATAAAACCTTCCAAAATAACAAACAAATGATCAGGAAAATGTACAGACATACTTACAAATATTCTGCTCATTATAAACAAACCAATTCTCAACTATTAAGAACTTCAATATTTATCACTGTTATCTTTGACATTCTGTACCAGCAAATAAAAATCAGCTGGAAAATATATCTTCCATATTATCTCTTGTATATGAAGTGCTCAGCCTGAAGGCAGGGAGGATCCTCAACAGCTCTGCCATCAGACGCCATAGAGAGCTAGGTGTCACTGAAGAGGCAAACTAAGGAAATGAAGACTAAGGCAGTTTTATATTGCTTTCCTCTTCGGTACCCCGTCATATGCTTTCTTTATATCTACGAAACATAAACACAACTGCCTATTCCTCTCGTAGCATTTTTCAATTACCTGGCACATACTGAATATCTGATCCTGACAACCTCTCGGTGGTCTGAAATCACACTGGTTTTCATCCAACTTCCTATCAATGACTGATTGCACCCTCCCTTCCAAGATGCCAATGAATACCTCGATAGTTGTTGCAACCCTTCCAGTTCCCTTGCTTATAGATAGGTGCAATTACTGCTATTGCCCAATCTGAAGGTACCTTACCAACACTCCATGCTAATTTTACTACTATATGAAGCCATTTCATCCCTGCCTTCCCACTATACTTCACCATTTCATGTCTAATTTCATCTACTCCTGCTGCTTTATGACAATGGAGATTATTTTCCATCCTTTCCACTTCCTCAAGCATAATTTCACCAACATCATTTTCCTCCTCCCCATGAGCTTGGCCGTTCACAACACAATCGTATGTCCGATTACTGCACGTCCAAGTGTGACAGAAACCAAAATAACTCGCTCAACTATACGAACAACAGGCAACGGATTGAAGGTATCGGCAAAAATGACAAGCTCTGAACCCCGTGGAATCTCCTTAAGTTACGGTGGATAATAATATGTCGTGGTACGAAATACAGAATTAAGTAAATATCGCAGTTTCTTCAAGTAAAAGTTTAATAAATGTAAACAAATGGCGAGAATATCAACGATAGAAATGTATCGGAGGCCATGGAATGAGTTGGATTAAATGGGCTAAGTTCAATCTGTACATGGTGGCCATACCTTGCCTATCTAGTCCGATACGATTCGATAATTGAGACTGGTGATGAAATTGTCGATTGGTAACCGAAATATTATGTGGCGGATTATTAAATTAATTACTTTGCCGACCTAAATGATTATACAAGAGTACTCTGTATCAAGAAGTCAGGTGTTTGTCAAAGACATATGGAAAGCTAGGAAATATGGAGAAGTCTTTTAAAAGCAAACCGTCTGTTATTATTGTAATCTAGTATTAGATTTTGTTTCAAAATAAGTTAAGTTTACAGTTCTGTTGAAAATTTATAGGGTATTAGAAGTGTTGCACACGCATACGAAGGAGATTAGAAGTGAAGCTAGATTGTAATACAATATTCTCAACTGTAATAAGAAATAACATTTGTAAAGAAACGAGATGCGTATCTGGTTCTCTCAGAACATTAAGGCAAGTGTTGTATTGTGAATGATATTAATGCGAGTAACTCTATACTAATAACTTATTACGAGTTTCAAGTATCATGAAGCCAAGTACTATCGGAGATGACTATGAGATGGTGATGAATCCCAGCATATCTTGCTAAGTTACAGTATACGGTCTCAACTGACCTGACGAAAACTGGGATCGATACTGGTGGATGAGAGGTGTCTTCTTCCTGAAGCCAACGAATGATGAGTACTCAAAGTCAATGTATTATTATCCCGCTATGTGGCTGCTTTTAAGTAGAGTAGTATGTTTTACAATGTTAAATTTGTGACATGCCAAATTACACAACCTGAAGGCAACCGTTTTATTCGTCAATCATTGCCTTACGATGGGTAGGAATGTTGGAAGTTGTGTCGTGAATGATCCTGAATTATGATATATCGTACGCTATGTCGTGTGAATCTAAGCGGTCGCTAGTAAATGTTATGCAGACAGATTTAGGCATGGATAATACCCGTGTTAAGATAGTGTCATTATGAAGAAATTTCAGTTTAATTTATGGTTCGAATATATATTAGAAGGAATCGGTAATAACATGTGCGTGATTTAGAGTCATCTGCGATCATATTTTTATGTTAAACGTAGTGTTCGCGAATGTAATTGTAATGTAATGTAATGTAATGTGTGATGTTGTTGCGATGATATTGTGTTAATAATGGTGTTAAAATGTAAAGTTTTCGTAATGTGAAGTGCCTGAGTATATTTTTAATGAAATGAGAATTCGTTGAGCATGACTTGTGTGTAATATGATGAAAGGTTTATTGTGACAGGGTCGTCGAAATATAAAAATGATCAACAGGGGCGATTTCTCCGAGCACGCTACGCTTGCTGCGAAAAACGCAATATTTTTCTAAAGCAGGTGAGTTAAAAAAATTACAATATGTATCGTATCTGTAATAGATCTGCATTATACAAATCGCATGTTGCATATATCTTGGCGAGTCCAGCGAGGCTTGCTCGTGTCTTAGGAGCTTCAGCGCAGCTGTCGACACAGCGAGAAATGTATGCGCGCGCAGGTTTCTTCTCTCCAAGGCCGGTTGCAAGCTGTCACGCTTGTAATATGTAGTTGGAAGCTCTGGTCTGAGAGCTACAGATCTAGGGTGTTGTGTCAGTGAGTAGTGTACTGTAAGTTCCTGACCATCTATTCTGAATGATTTGACGTGCTGAAATGGGTTCCGAACCGTGCATTATTGACAGCTTGTTATCAAATCCATTTTCTCGGAGGACTGTCCAAGAGAAAACAGACATTATTAAGAATGGCAGGCCCTGTCCGGCGCTGCCAGATTTAAGACACAGCACAGGGAGAAAAATAGAGAATATGTACGTTCGTTTTCTGTATCTCAATATAATAATACGCACTGGTTGACAAGGTCCAAGAAACTGAATAGACTGTTTTGCTGGCCGTGTTTACTATTTTCTGCTGATAACGGTGTATGGTGTAAAAGTGGTTTTGACAATTTGAACACCTTGACACTTTCCATTACAAGACATGAGAAATCTGCAAACCATATGAAGTGTTTCTTGCAGTTAAATAGCTTTGGGCGTACAAGGATCGACCACCAGCTGTATGAACAGAAACGCATCAGTGACCAACTTCATAATGAAAAGGTAAAGAAAAATCGTGACATACTTAAACGACTGATCGATGCAGTGTGTTTCTTTAGCAAAACAGGATCTACCATTTCGTGGACATGACGAGTCTGCAACTTCCGTAAACAGAGGGAATTACATCGAACTTCTACAAATTATAAGTGAATATGATCCTCTTCTGGCAGTTCATCTGAGAGATTCCACCATTTTTAGAGGGACGTCGTTTGCAATCCAAAATGATTTAATAGCAGAAATTAGTTCAGTAATTGTGAGAAGAATAAAGGAGGAGCTTAAACAAGCAAGTTTTATGGCAATAATATTGGACAAAACGTCCGATATTATTAATAAGTCTTAACTCTCTACCTTACTCCGTTTTGTAGATGAAAGTGGTGAAATTCAAGAGAGGTTTCTTGGTTTTGCTGACGTTAGTAAAGATCGCATCTTAAATCATGTTCGTGCTATTTTAAAAGAGTTCAGTTCTGAGGAAAAGATTGTGGCTCAAACGTATGACGGTGCTGCTGTCTTAGCCGGTCATGTGAATGGGCTTAATAAACTACTTCAGAACCAGCATCCATATGCGACATTTGTGCATTGTTATAGCCAGTTATTGAATTTAACACTACAGCAGACTGTGAAGGTCGTCGCCATAAGACCTATCTGTGTCAATGCGACGTAAAGCCCCTAGCAAAAAAAAAATACTGTGAAGGAATATTATGATACGCTGGTGAAATTATTTCAACATGTACAGGATACTTCGGACGACTGGGATGAAGATACTACATTGAAAGCACAAGGATTTTCGTTCTTCTTGCTTAAGTTAAACACTAGATTACTGCTGGTAGTGTTCTCCAAGAATTTTTCATTCTCCGATACTGTGTTCAATATTTTACAAACAAAAAGGATGGATTTTCAGTACTGTGGCAAGAAGGTTGAGGAGCTCTTTTTAAATATCCAGTCTATGAGAGATGAAGATTTTGATAGTTTGTATGGACATGTTGATACTGAAATTGATGTTTATGGAGGACAGCCATGCTCTAAAAATCGAAGAATTAGTGATGAACCAGAAAAACCAAAATACAAACGTCTATTCAATGAAATGTTTCGACAATGTTCGCTTAAAAACCGATTTAAGTGTGATGTATTCATCTTCTGATTTGAAAGAGGAAAGTGTTTCAGACTTAATGCAGATTATGCATACTAAGAAATTGTACATGGGTATGCCAGAAATTTTCAAGCTCATCATACTTGTAGCAACAATTCCTGCTACTACATCCTCTGCAGAACGTTCTTCTTCAACACTGAGATGCATTAATACATATTGCAGATCGACTCAAGGTCAGGAGAAGCTATCATCATTAGCCATGTTGTCGACTGAAAAAGGATCGCTTGCAGAAGTTAGATTACAGTCCTCTTTCTATGATGAAGTTATTGATGGTTTTGTAAAGAGAAGCCGCAGAGTAGAGTTTGTTTTCAAGTAGGAAGGTCTAATAAATAGTTGCAATTTTTCTGTGTGCATAGTTTGACATTTACTTGTTTAAATTATATAATCGCTGGCTTGTCATGATTTGTTTATAATTATAAAATGTGTCTGATTTTTATTCCTTTGGCCATTCTTGAAGGTGTGACGTAACCAGTTTGAATGCATGTTCATGTAACCGATGATTAAAATGTTCATGTGATTGAGCGATTATTGGGTTTATAAATTTTATTCATTCAGAACTATGCATGTCCCACCCCACCAACTTTCACGAATGGAAGAGCAAGCCTGACTTTCATGACCAGCATTCGCCCCTGATGATCAACGTTATATGGATCGTCGTGAATGTGTTACTGGGATTAAGTATTTTATAGAATGATGCGATATAGAGGTCCTAGTGAGATTTATTGTAGTGGAGATTGATTTAGTCATGCGTATGAATTTGATTTTGCTGCAATGAATGGTAATTACTTTGGCATAAGGCGATATTTACAATGACATTTCGAGAACACTGGTAGAATGATCGTCTAAAATATATTAATTAAATACAGTATAGGTGATTGCGCACAATGTTGAAGTGATATAAAGTCTTCACGAATTAATGACACTAGATAGTTGAGAACCATATCACAAATAGAATGTATGATCTTCATTTATATATGGTGAGTAGATTAATTGTTCTTGCTAGCTGAATTTCTTGACGCTTAGAGCTGATGTAGTTTTACAGGTTGATTTCAAATGTTTTCAAATGTTCATTATTTAGGTGGAGATGCCGATGGAGCTCAGAAGAGATCAATTTCATTTCCTATTTGTCCAAGTTATTGTTTGAAGGATTACGATGTTGTCTTATGTTATTCGATCATTTTCTTGACCTGAATGATATTGATGAGCATAGATTACCGGTGCAATCAAGTTGTTAGGTAGATTGTTAACAAATTAAGCGATGATTTAAAAATAACGGGATGCTGAGATTTTTATTTGAGGTCAGTGAATAGATATGCAAAGCCAACAAGAATTTATGACTTTTTTTATCCATCAGTTTGAAGATGTATGTGGTGAATGATGGATTTAGTTAAAATTGAAGCCTTCCGCATTGTAGTACGGATTTCCTTTTAATTTTTCTAATTAATTTGAAGTTATCATTGATGTTATGAACGAAATATGGACAAGAGTTAGAAGTTAAGATTGTTTCCTTTTAATTAACGTAACATTCAATCATTTCCAACATCAATTTGTGTTGCTTTTTTATTTTCTTAGCATTGTAGTTGTTATTTTAAATATTTTTTAGTCATTAAACGGAAAATCCTTCCATGAAAAGTTATATTTTCGGTGTTCTCATTTGATAGTATAAGGTATGTCAATATGATAGCCAAAATTAAGATATTAATTAGGAATCGTCTTCTTACGTCAGTCGAATCAACTTAGAGCCAACGATACGATTCTGTGAGCCAACTCAATGACCTTTCACGTCCCTAGAGTGGAATCTCTTGTATCTCCGAGTGACACCGGCCGAGGCATAACTTTATCATCAAGAACCCTGAATTTAGAGATGCGAGAAAGGTCACATTAATCTTTCCCTAACTATTTGCTGCTCCTATTTATCATGCAATTTAAAATGCAGTTATCTGGGCAACAATGTTTTAAAATAGTTTTAATTTTATTTTTTAAATCATCTAACCTATGAACAAAACTACAACTTTTGTCCCATCCCTAAGAAATTAAATCAGCAACTGGTGCAGGCTACCAGGAAAAAAATAAGCTGAAAGCATATAAAGAAGAACAGGAGGAAAGTCTTCCATTAGCAAGATATCATTGAACGTCTTCACAAGAAACATAAGGTCTCAAAGTTCCGGATAGCTATTCCCAAGAGGTGAACTGAGACCTTGTCAGGCTTCAGGCCAACTCAACCATGTATCGATATCCCCAGTATCCCTATTGTTACCAGTACCTCAAGAAATATTTACACCACCACATCTTCAAAATCTTAACATCTATTGATGGCAGTCCAGGTTTTACAGAGGAGAGTTTTTAAAAGAAAGTTAGGGCTCTTTTCCACAATCAATCCTCGGAACTTAGATGTTTAATGAAACGGCTGTTAAGAAGAACTTGGTGGGGCATAATAAACAGTTTTGTGTCTATATTGACTTAGGTCAGGGATATTTAGACACTGGTATGAAGTGGCCATGGAAGTATTAGACTTTATGGTTGCAACACTGAACAGGAGCTAAAAAATACATGTGAGTGGAGGGCTCATACAAATTATCATATGGTCAGCAGCTGTGATGGGATTGCAACTAATAGCCTTAGGAATGAAGAATGTTGGACAGAATTCCGTGTTCTTTTCCACATCCAGCAGAGTTTGAGCAAATGGCATTAACTTTCCTTGATGCAACTCACAATATAAACCTTGCAATTAATTTGCTAGCAGAAAAGCAGGTTCTCAGAGATGGTAGTGCTCCAGACCAAGAAAATATTACTGAGGTGAAATACCTGGAAGAACTAGGTACTATTACAGGAAGTGAAAGGCATGCACACTGGTTATAGATCAAGTAGAGAGAATTTAGAGGGGGTGAAACAGAAGATAAACATTTCTTTACGTGCATAAACCTTCAGTAACTCTGTGGCTATTACCCTTAAATTTTGCACTGATCTGGGTGTTAAAGTGTTTACTGATTGTGAAAGTACCATTCAGTTTGCAATGTTCCTAAATGTTGCACTTGATTTAATAAATTCACGTCATCTTATTTGTAAGCATACCAAGGCTGCAAACAGATATTCCAATGAGGCCAAAATCTGTTCTGATATTGAAAAATGCATAAGTTATCCTAATAATATCAAATGATGGTTTGTCCTTCTGTAACTCTGTGAAAATAACTACAATGTAAGGTATCATTTATGATTTGTTAAGTGTGCAAGGTCTTGCAGAAATATATGTCTGGCAAAAGGATTCTGTACTAAGATACTTTCTCACATTCAATTTAAGCCAAGATCACCTGGAATTCTCCTCTCATATGTGAGGAACAGAGTTGGATATAAAATTCTGGTCAACTCAAAGCTGCATACAGGAAGTGTCCCTATGGTCAGATTGTTCGGCTCCATGGTTAAACGGTTAGTGTGCTGGCATTTGGTCAAAGGGGTCATGGCTTCGACTCCCGGCAGGGTCAGGAATTTGCCGCATAATTGGCTAACTTCGCTGACACAGGAGCTGGGTGTATATGTCGTCTTCATCATCATTTCATCCTCATCAAGATGCACAGGCTACCTACGGGTGTCAAATCAAAAGACGTGCATCTGGTGAGCCAAACTTGTCTTTGGTCACTCCCAACACTAAAAGACATACACCATGCTTTCTTTCACTGTTCAGATCGACTCATCTTGTAATTCTATTACACGTTTTTGAAAGGTACTGCTTTATTGAACCCTGGTCTTGTACAGACAATTCAACAAGAAATTGATTTTGACAGACTTGATCTAGATTAAGTCACCAATTAAGTAGACCTTTCTTTATATAGTGAATATGTTGATTATATTGCAAACAGTATGTAAAATATTAAGAGATAAGTATTTCATAGTGTTCTGTATTGAGGTGAGTTCAGTATTAAGTAAAAAGAAGATATATGATGATTTAACCTTCCATTACTATTAAAACAAGAAATGTAATTTGTACATTCCTACTTAATTATAATTGGTACCGGTTTCGACCATTATTCTTGGTCATCATCAGCCGATCACAAATAGGTATAAAAGAAAATGCACAGGTAAATAAAATGTGAAGTTTAAATAATTCCTTCAGTTGCTGTTTGTGAAGCACTAAAACACTTTATGGAGCACTGTGTGTTAAAATTTCAGCCTATCACAAGAAAGTTTAGTATGCGCAGGTAAACAAAATGTGAAGTTTAAAAAATTCTGTCAGATGCTGTCTAAGAAGCACTATAACACTTTAGGGAGCACGGTGTGCTGGAAATTCAATGCTGTGAAGAAGTCTAGGATCAAAAACGTAAATGTAGTATGGAGCAAGTTCTTGAAAAGTACCAAGACATATGTGCAGATCAGCACTGCGCTTATTTAAACTTCACATTTTATTTACCTGTGCATTCTTTTAATACTTATTTTGTGACCGGCTGAAGATGACCAGGAATAATGGTCGAAACCGGTACCAATTATAATTAAGTAGGAATGTACAAATTACATTTCTTCTTTTAATAGTATTATAATAATAATGCTATTTATTTTACGTCCCACTAACTACTTTTTAAGGTCTTCGGAGACGCCGAGGTGCCGGAATTTAGTCCCGCAGGAGTTCTTTTTACATGCCAGTAAATCTACCGACACGGGGCTGTCGTATTCGAGCACCTTCAAATACCACCGCACTGAGCCAGGATCGAACCTGCCAAGTTGGGGTTAGAAGGCCAGCGCCTTAACCATCTGAGCCACTCAGCCGGCCTTTAATAGTATTGAAAAGTTGAACAATCATATATTCCTTTTAACTTAATAGTGTGCAAATATACCACTAAATCAATTAAACATTTGCATCCTCTGCAGTGTTACATAATACCTATCAGCTTCATATCCGTACAAGACTTTACTACATCCTCCTAACCAACACTAACTTCCAGGTAACTTCACTGATAACATCAGGCCATGCTACCAATAGGGTAAAAACATGGACACTGCACTTATGCAATTCATATCATGTATTGAATATGAGGATCCAATAGAGTCCTATAAAGGTATAATTCCATCGTAGTGCACAAGCACTGACACATGTGGATTGGTGCAGTGTAATGAGTCTACATTTAACACATCCTTTTCTTATCATCATGGTTGAGATGCACAGTATGGAAGATATGACACATTTATTGTTCTTTGCCTCAGTGCTTAGACATTCATGTTTTTCTATAGGTGTCAGTTCAAAAAATCTGCAACAGGCCACAATTATTATTATTATTATTATTATTATTATTATTATTATTATTATTATTATTATTATTATTATCAATACTCTGAATGGCTAAATTAAGAGTACAAGGACCATTCCTTGAAAATTTAGTTCCATTCTCATTCAAATAGCAAGACTCTTCCTTAAGTGGGCTGACTGATCAAAAATCACCATCAAGGAGGTGAACTAAGAGTGAACCAACACTCAAATCAGATAGCATTTTTGTATATCATGTAATAAGGCAATTGTATGTAAGAACGCATTTAGTAAATTGTACTGCATAAAGAACAGAGGAATCTTCCAGATAACTTCAGGCCATGCTGCCAATAGTGGCAAACATGGACACTGTGCTAATGCAATTGTTATCCATGAGCACATTATGAAATGTCCTGTTAAAGAAATAGACACATGCATACATATTCATTATAAACCATTATTCCTTTTGGTGTTCAGTCTGTAAGCCTCTGTGAATATACAAATCACCACAACAATCCCCTATTTCTAACTAGTTCTATATCTCTTATCTTTAAATCATTAGAAAATGAGTCTAATCATCATCGCCTTGGTCTCCTTGTATTCCTCTTACCCTCCATGACCAACTCCATCATTCACCTAGGTACCCTATCCTGATCCATTTGCCTCACATGACCCCTCCACAGTTTGCTCATGACTACAACTCCACATCCATTGAGTTCAATCCTAACTTAGCCTTTATTTCTTTATAACAAGAACACTCCTACCATTGTTCCCACCTGTTTTTACCAGCAATCATTGTTGCTACTTTCATGTCTGTTACTTCTAAGTTGGAAATAAGTTATATTGCGCCCACCGAGCCTTCACTCCCGTATAGCAAAGTTGGTCTGAAAAAACACCTATGTAAAGATAGTTTCGTCCAGGAACTGACTTCATTCTTCCACAATACTGTTGATTGCAACTGTGAGCAGACTGAATTAGCTTGATTCAAGTTCACTTACTATACTACCATCCTGGGAGTGCACACATCCTAAATAATTGAAATTATCTACCTGTTCCAACTTTGTATCCCCAATCTAACATTCATTTATCTTGGATGCCTTATCTACTGACATCAATTTAGTCTTAACAAGGCTAATACTCATACCATACTCATTGCACCTATTTTCAAGTTCCAAGAGAGTAGACTGCAGGCTTTAGGCAACACCTGCCATTGACATAAATTTGTCAGCATATGCCAGGTGGCTTACAAAATTTTCACCTTATTGAATCCCTTCCTGCCACTTTATGCCTTATAGCAGATGATCTATGTAAACTACAATAAAAAAAGACTTTTCAAAATTCTGGCAAATACAGAAAATCCGATCTTGACAGTCCCGTTATGGTCTGATACCACACTGCTTTTCATCCTACTTCCTCAGAACCACTGACCTTACCTCCATTCCAAGATGCCACTGAACACCTTGCCTGGTATACTGATTATTAAGATACCTTGATAATTGTTAAAATCCTTCTTCTTTGCTTGCTTATAGGTAGGTGCAAATACAGATTTTATCCAATCTGAAGGTGCCTTACTAACACTCCATTATAATCTTATTTTATGAAGGCATTTCAACCCTTCCTTCCCACTATACTTCACCACATTAGGTCTAATTTCATTCATTCCTGCTGCTTTATGACAATGGAGTTTATCTACCATTCTTTCCTATTCCTTATTGCCTTCCTGACACAAGAGTTGAGAAACAATAGGGATTGCAAATAATATATGACACAGCGATGTTGCAGAAAAAAGACTGTGTTCAATGACTGAGATAATTATTCATGAGAATTAATTTGATGAGTATGATGCTATACTGCCGGAATGGGCTAAAGATGGTATTGTTGAAGAGAGACATTATGAAGGGGCTAGAGGTAAAAGTTACATTCTACCTCATTGGGGTGTATTTAAGGACAGTGCGACGATGTGAATTAGGCTTATTTGATGTATCCAGTAAAAGGAAGGAGGAGTTCTCACTGACTGACTGACTGACTGTATGGCAAAGGTCCAAACTTAATTGAACTCATTCCCTCTGTTCTGTTCAGGTTTAGAGAGAGGCCAGTGGGTGATAGAATATTACATGTTGGCACTTGCATGTTACTGCTGCACTTGTGCGAAAGATTTTTGGTTATACCAGGATGAAGGAGAAGCAAGACCATGCTGTCAAAATGTGCGAGATGAAAATTGGCACAAAGCTAAGACGGTGGATGCTAATTCTGGAACTCTATCAGAAAACAGAATAAAAGATGCTGTGGTATTTGAGGCGACAGGTGTAGACCTTGCTGGACTCTTGATACTGAAAGTAAAGAGGAAGGGGTGGATTATGCTCTTTACATTTGTTGTGTATAGAGCAGTGCACTTGGAACTGGGCATCAATTTCATAACGAATGGATTTTTACTGAGTTTTCGACGGTTCATCACTCGATGAGAAAGACAAAAAGTGTTTACAAAAAACAATGGAACAAATTTCACTTGTACAGATAATTTGTTCTGAACTGTCAACTAAAACCACAGAGAAAGAGAATCCACAATGCAGCAGGCTGGTGGGGTGGTTGGTGGCAAAATCTGATTCAGATAGTAAAGAGAAATTTGAGTTGTGTCCTTGGGACAGCTACACTGTGTTGCAAAGAGATGATGACAATACTGTGCGAGTGTGAAGCCGTCATTAATTCCCGTACTCTTACCTACTTGCCTGGGAAGCCAGATGATCTCCACCAAGTTTCACCTTCAAGTATTTTGCAAGATGATGTCTGCCTGGCAATTTTAGATTTAGATCAACTGGATTCTGTGAACTTATCAAGGAGGTTTTAATTTCTACTACAGCTGCAACAAGATTTTGAGAAAAGTACCTAAGTCAGTTGATCCAGATGCAGAATAAGATGTCTATAAACACTGGAGAAGGGGATGTGGTGCTGGTTGCAGCTGATGGGAAGAAATGGATCGACTGGCCATTAACACGGGTGCTGGGAGTGTATCGTGGGAAAGAGTTTGAAGATTTGTGAGGTTGAAAACATTGTCAGGTGAGGTGACTAGTCCACATCAGTGACTTCTGAAACTGTTAAGGAGAATGCTGATGACTGTCCGAGTAGCTTTCACTCTCATCACTCCTCAAAGTGGTATTATGACAGCACATCTACAGCTTCATGTGAATATAAAAACTGATTAAATTTAAGTGATTTACAAGAAATGTTAAGTTCCTCTCAGGTAGAAAGGAAGTTTCTCACAGGCTATGTGCATTAGGAATTAAGACTGTAAGGCAATCTGAAAAGATATCTCCCTCATTAATCCTCGTATCAAAAGAGTGTACATGAGCAGAAAATTTTACAAATAGATTTCCAGTAAGGTTGGTTGAATTCAAATACGGTTGACCACGTACATTTTTGGGAATGTAAAATCACTATTTCAGTCTTCACATAAATCCCCATTCAATTCACAGATGTTGAAATGATACTGAACCTAAAAACTATCCACGGATAAGACGTCTCTAAATGTGTGTTCAAATGCATCCAGTAGTTTTTCTGTAACAAGAACTCAAACAAGAACAAAAAGAAAGGCAAGACCCCTAAGCTAAAAAATATTTAGGGATAATTACTACACCTGAAATGGATAATTAAAAGAGAAAGCTGCTAAAATAATCAATATATAGATACACAGTTGTTACAAATTTTTCATATAGATTACAGTCATTACTAATATCCATGGTTTATCACTCCATGGACTAGAATTATGCAGCTTTCCATGTCAATTTAACCTGTCCTACCAGCCTCCTCTTCTCTAAGTAGTGCAGTGTTTTCCCTACAAATTTTGTCAGCCAGGTAACAGGAATGAGTGGCTAGGTGGGGAATTCTGCGCACTAAAATGGATATGAAATTTTTTTTAATTTATTCCTCTCACGGCATTCATATTAACAGACAGATAACAGTAACTGCAATATATAACTATTTTAGTATTTTGAAACTGAGCAAGACAACAGAGGATTTTGAACTTCTTGTGTTCTACTTCTCATTCATGATCATTCAATACCGGGCATTACAATTCCATTGCTGTGGAGTGCCATACGGGTTTGTGACATCATTCAAAACCACTAAACATTTAAACTCCGATGTAATTATACTGAAAATGACGATTGATCATTCAACCAAACAGTTTTTCAGTATGTAATTAGTGCATATCTAGGTTATGTTAGCTGGGTGGTCTGTAACCATGGCAGGGCACTTCACTCATCAAAAGGTCTTAGGGATAGCTCTGTAGTTCAACTAATATTTAGAACAATTCTTTTATCACCTGAACATAAACCTCTAGACTTGCTCCCAAATTAATTAATGAAATCCTGCAGGAATTTGTTTCTCAAAAGATAACAATCAGAAGGTTGTTATAACATTCCTTCAGTTGTGCTAGATTTCATAGAACATTAATAAAGCTGGCCCCGTTGTTTAGGGGCAACGCGGCCCTGGATTCGATTCCCGGCTGGGTTAGGGGTTTTTAATTGTAAATGACTAATATCCCTGGCCTGGTGACTGGATGCTTGTGTCATCCTTAACATTCCTTTTCTCACATTGAACACTCCATACTTCCTCCCTTCCAATTACACACGGGTTCATATCACATGTTGCAATAAGGGGCAAAAGATCTCTATAGGTCAATGGCCCGAATAGCAGTAAAAAAATATAATAAATAAAGTTGTTGCAGGACCTACAGCCACACAATCAGGTTAGGTGATACCAGTGTTGTAATATCATGGACGAAAAAGAGGTGGTCAACTATTCTGCCATTAATTGGTTTTTCAGTGCAGTTTAAGGTGAATTTTCATTTCAATGGAGTACCTAAAAATCTCACTATCCACATGACCCCTGTAAATTCCTTACCCTAACAGGGAATAATTATTCTTCTCCCATAGATTTATCCCCCTGTGCAATCTCAAAAGCAACACTTTAGGAAGCCTTAAGAGTATTGTGACAGTGGAAAATCCAGTTATCAAAGTTGACCATCAATGTTATAAAATCTTTTCAATCAGGAGAAAAGAAGAGTAAAGATCAATACTGATCAATGTCCCCATATAAACGTTATTTTAAATCTGTTGGTGCCAAAGAGGATAATACAGAATTATCAATACTGCATTAATGTACTCAATCCCCTCACGACTTTAGGTGAAAATTAAGCAACCAGTCACAATCAGCAATTTTATCATGAACAGTAACCTAAATGTCACTGTAGTAGTTTTACCTAATGAGAAGAAACTCTGCAGCACTGATAGGATCGAGAATCAGCACTATTTTTCAGATACTCATTCCTCAAACTCATTGGAAATCTCACTGGGGCCTTGTAGGTAAGATAAAGAGGTTCATTCTTTACCGATAAGGACCTGTTCAGTTAATTTACACTGAAAATAATCAGTGTTACATAACCAATCGTTAAACTATCCATGGGGAAAAATAATGAATACAAGGTTCCAATGCGAACAACTATTCACTATTTCCAATAACAATGAATGACATCCAGCATACCTATAAAACACTATGGGTGACGGTTTGGACTGTGCCATCAATACATAATCAGTTTCTAATTTATTACAATTATTTCACTAGTACATGTTTCGAGAGACCCAACTCACTTCATCAGCGATTTCTACATTATAAATCAATATTCCCCATACCATAAGGTCTAACATAATTCATCTATACAAAAGACATCATCGATACATACTGTTATTTATAACACATACACACATAATGACCATTTCTTGATAATGTTTGTCATAATGGAACACTTTAGAAATTTTTTTTTGCTACTGGCTTCACATCGCACCGACACAGATGGGTCTTATGGCGACAAAGAGATAGGAAAGGGCTAGGAGTGGGAAGGAAGCGGCCATGGCCTTAATTAAGGTACAACTCCAGCATTCTCCTGGTATAAAAATGGAAAACAACAGAAAACCATCTTCAGGAATGCCGACAGTGGGATTCGAATGCACTATCTCCTAGATGCAAGCTCACAGCCGTGCGCCCCTAACCGCAGGGCCAATTCACCCGGTTTAAAACATTTATAGACAGTTCAACTGGTTATTCTTATTTTATGTAACACTTTAAAACAGTATTAAAATGTCAGTTCATTTACATAGAAAAATCGATCAGTGATAAAATGCTTCTTGCTACTGTTTTTTCTGTTGCCCACTTAAGCGTAGGCCTATTAAAAAATTAACTACTATACTACCAAAGTTTATATTTGTGCCTTGATATTCTTAGAACACTTTCTAGAATGAACTGGTTTACCATTGAATTATTTCACTTGCAAAGATCTAAATGTGTAATTTATTATATCATGTCAGATGGAACCTTTCTATGTTGGTGTTGGGCTGGATTTTTGACAGAGCGGATCAAACCTCCCATCATGTTCTTGAATTCGCGGCTATTATTTGCTATTCTTATTGTAAATTATCAAAGCGTTTGAAGACTACCCACTCACCAGCCTAACACTTATTGATTCTATGTCATGCAAACTAGCCTTAAAGATGACAGAAATTGTTCCCTCGAGAGGCTAATGTATTTGAGCACCTTTAATACAAACAGGGTGGTAAAGGATTTAATATGCCAAGTTGAAACCAGCAGGCAAGCCATCCACATCCTGAGCTACTCAGACTGCCATTTTTCCTGACATAAGCTACAAAGCAAAGAAAGATGAAGAGAAACCCACTTCTTCAGCTTTCAGACATGCTGTGCCAAATAAAAGGTGCATACCTGGAAATTCTGCATTTGTGTAATCATAAAAAGTATACTTAGTCAATTTGGGATTAGTATACAAATATACATGTGCCTTAAGAATAGACAGCAAGATACTCATATATATCTCGAACTTCAGATAAAAGTTGAGTTATGTAACCAGTCAAACTCAGACGACTGCTAAGGGTTTAATTGTAATCACTATAAAGTTACCTGGAATTGTACTTACGCATGAAGTATTTGAAGTTTCCTCTGAGCAAATTGGTTCCTCTTTTATCTTTACTTCCAAGTCCATTTTAAATAGCGTGAGAAGGTTTAGACGGTTTTGGGATGCAGATTACCTCCACAGACCTTGCACTGAAACATGAGCAACAAACACTATTATTGTTGTTTTGTAGTCAAGTCTGTAGTTTTAGGTAACTTGATATTGTGCTCATAGCCACAAGACCTCCAGTTTTACCTGGAAAATGAACCTCAAGGATAAACATTTTCAATGAAAGAACAACACAACCCACACAATGGGATTAATTTGCACACCCTTATGTAGAGAGTGTGACTATGCAACTTGCATATCGCCCACTACACTGGGAGTCTACTGACTGGTTTGATGAACCTACCTTTCTTTTTACGACTTGTTTACATCACACTGACCAAGATAGGACTTAAGGCATTATGGCTAGGAGTGGGAAGCAAGTGACTGTGGCCTTGAGTAAGGTAGAGTCCCATCATTTCTTTGGTGTGAAAATGGGAAAACACAGAAAACTGTCTATATAGGGCTGCGACTCCCTTCACACTCCTAGCCCTTTTCTATCCCATCATTATCATAAGTCCTATCAGTGTCAGTGCAATGTAAAGACAATAGTAACAACAACAAAAAATCTACAACCGAACATCCAAGCTATTCATCTCCTGCTCAACTTACAGGGCAAATGATACACTTTCAGCCACTGTGAAGACACAATCCCCGCGCCCAGCCCCCCGCTAGCTCTATTTTGTACTGCTCAACATAAACCTCACTCTCTCTACACCAGAGTCCAGCGGTGATTCAGATACAATATAAAATTTGAAAGTCTCCATTAGGAACGTTCTGATATAGTACATTCAGTTTTGTTTTCAATCCACAAAACCTCGGACAGTAAGTGGAGAGCCCAGTCTTAATCATAACACTTACAAATTATGTAAATCATCCTGGACGTTAAAGACAATTGGGGGTAATACCTGTGCCTTATGTATTTTAATAAGCCAGTTTCTTATACAGATATAGCCTTAGTTCGTCTCTCAAAGTACAGTAATCACCTGGGCTAGCAGCCCCTTTAAGAGCTACCGTACCAAATGATATGTTGAATTCAGTAGCAGTTTAGCTAGATTCCTTATTGATCAAACAAATTACTTGACAGAGGATAGCCAGGTACTCATTGGCAATTTTATCCAAAAAGTTGCAACCATTATTGATTATGCTACAATATATACTGTATTTCCATTACACCAAACAGTTCCGAACTGGTTATGAACTACTTTGTTACAACAGTCCCGAACTGGCTAATAGTGCCTTCAACATTATTTCAATGAGCATATACGAATCAGAATGTTTCCAGGGTGACTGCTAATAATGGTTTGTTGGAATTATTAAATGGTATTTGTGAACTGTATCAATGCCATCTACGAATTCTTACAAAACATTAAACAATGGATGATGGAAGAGCTCACTATTCCAATGAGAAATAGGCCTACTGCATTTAGTTACACCATTTACTGGTCGAATCAAATGTGCATGTATACAACATGCAGTCCCTGGTATTGAACGCGCACTGCTGGCATTGGCTCTTGAAATGGTTCTGAATGTAGTTAGAACAGCATAAATTCAGAACTCACAGTTCAGAAGCAGTTCTGAATTTCTGTTGGAACAGCATGTACACTGGCACCAAAAAAGTATTGGCACAGACACCTTTTGGCATATAACACAATTGTATAAATACTAGGAACATCGTATGTATACCACTAACACTGTCTGTCTCCATGGCTAAATGATTAGCGTGCTGGCCTTTGGTCACAGGGGTCCCTGCTTTGATTCCCGGCAGGGTAGGGAATTTTACCCTTAATTGGTTAATTTCGCTGACAGGGGGGCTGGGTGTATGTGCCGTCTTCATCATCATTTTATCCTCATCATGACGCGCAGGTCGCCTGCGGGCATCATATCAAAAGACCTGTATCAGCGAGCCGAACTTGTCCTCGGTCACTCCCGGCACTAAAAGCCGTACGCCATTTCATTTCACAACTAACCCTTACTCAATAAAGGAAATAATTTGTACAAACTCTTTTCTAAGCACAACATAAACACATGTAATCTATTAAATTAGGGTTTTCTCCTGCTCGAAAAAGTATTGGCACACTGTATGTCATCCGTTATTGAGCTTTACAGACAGCGCCGCGTCTACTAGATTTGTGAAATCGGAGTTGACAAGCAGTTCAGTCGCAAGACTTAGAATCTGAGGGCGAAGGAGCATTCCATGGCGTTCCAAACCGAGGCTGTTTTATTCTTAGAGCATTAATACTATACAAGGTCTGTCTAGGGAGGTCAAGTCACGAATGCTACTTATTGAGCCGCCATATTGGGTCTTTGAGCGAGAGTAACCAAAGGCAAGTGTATTCGAATTTAAAGGATTTCGGTACCGTACATTGAAATAAAAACAAGATACCAACTATTTTTCATAAATAACTTAATTGGGCATCTACTGGTCTGTATATATAACTGTATAACACTTAAATGATTTGAATACATTCACAGCTATTTGAATACGAAGATAATTAACAGAGCCTCCATTTTTTTTTCTTGAGAAACAAGAATCAACAGAAAAGCTCACGTTCTTTCCTTTTACTTCCTTACAACTTGGTCTTACTCTGTTTCTTATTAATATCATCTGTCAAATATGTAATCTAATTGACAGAAACATAGAAATCTCTACAGTACCTGTATCATATTATGATTACCGGTACATGATATACTGAACTTGAAGTACTGTATTTAAAGTACTAAAAGAGAGCTGTAATAAATTACCTTAAGCGTTTTCTTTATTAATAAAGTAATTACCGATACTGCGTTTCTAAAAGGTTACTCCAGTATGTTGACAAACACTGAATGCCACTTGAGTTGAGTGCATTAAATTATGTATGGTAACTGTTGTTATCCATTCATGTGGTATTTCTTTGAGTTCTAAGGCAAAAATATTCTGCACATATGCAACAAGAGTGATGTTCTTAATTACTCTTAACTAGTTTATTGATAACCGATGCAGCTGTATAGTAAAAAGTGGTGGTGCTTATTGTTTTAAGAGGAAGTACAACTGGACAACCATCCTCTATAAACACTAATCAGAAGAAAACAAATGGAAGGTGTCCAACACTTCGAAAAATGAAGGTATCGGCAAAAGAAAGATGAAGGCCACAAAGTGCGTGGAAATAAAAACTTCCTAAGCCTCGAATGCGCTAATGCCGTCGGAAAAGAACAAGTGTTGACCAGGGGAGGTCGGATGGGCTAGAAGAGTGAAAGCAATGTCAAGACTCCGCTAAGGGCCTCGTAGTCACAACCCAAAATAGATTTCCCCCTGTGGGGGGATAGATCAACACCCACGGTATCCCCTGACAGCCATAAGAGGCGACTGAAAGGGGCATCAGTAGCTCCTAACTACGGAGCGTTGGTTGGCAACCATGGGGCTCGTAACTGAGTCCTAATATTAATGCATATAATAATAATAATAATAACAATAATAATAATAATAATAATAATAATAATAATAATAATAATAAAGAAAATTAAAGCCATTTGTAGACACGATTCCATAAGAAATAGAAATTCAATCACTATTAAGCTGAGTTAACCTAGGTTTGGCTATTTTAGGGATTACATTAGGATATTATGTTAGGCTACGGTACGTTAAATTACAGTAGTTGGTTAGTGTGTGTGAAGCAAGTGTTATGATCTTTAAGTATTTGTCCAGCCATATAATGTACTCTATAGTGTATTTAAGATGAATGAAATTTAGCTGTAAATAATAACTACAGTACAGTGTAAGGCTGCTATTATCAATAAAATTGTTGTAATAATGGCAAGCTGGACATAAATTGTTGGTTTGAAGTGATAGGTCTATTGTTTGTTGTGACTGTAATAGGTGAACGAACAGGAACAACCATTTCAAATATCTGTGGAACATTTCTACCTTGCATGTAGGGTTAGAAAGATACTGTCTGTAGTTTACATGAACAGGAATGGAATAAAATGGCGTATGCCTTTTAGTGCCGGGAGTGTCTGAGGACAAGTTCGGCTCGCCATGTACAGGTCTTTTGATTTGACGCCCGTAGACGACCTGCGCGTCATGATGAGGATGAAATGATGATGAAGACGACACATACACCCAGCCCCCGTGCCAGCGAATTTGACCAGTTTTGGTTAAAATTCCTGAACCTGCCGGGATTCGAACCCGGGACCCCTGTGGCCAAAGGCCATCACGCTAACTATTTAGCCATGGAGCCGGACACATGAAAAGGAAATTTTCATAAACATTAATACTGCTATTATACATTTCCTGTTACTTTTCTTGCTTGTTTTGAAAGACAATTCTCTTTCTCTGGGAGGTTTGTATTATATGTCAAAGACTTGGGTGGATTAAGGACGTTGAAAATTGTTGGGATGAAATTCCACTTGAGTAGTTTCCCTCCATCTGCCCTCTTTAGTTCAAATTGCGATTCTTCAAAATGATGCTAGAAGAAAATATATAATAAGACCTATAAATATAAAACATCGTTCATATAAACATACTATTATTTAGGAATAATACAAATGTATAACTTCACTAACCTCGCTCAAGACGGAATTATCTGTAAGTTGCCATTTGTCACGCCTACAGTTTTGTACGCACTGAGCTCTCCTTTGCTTATCTCTCGGAAAAAGAAACACCCTGATTCCGTCAGTTGTCCTATTTTGACAATTTGGTGCGGAGCAGTATCCCATTTTCCTTCAAAATACAAGTAATAACTCACATCATTACATCGGGCACGCCCACATAACAACGATATATGAGACCCAACATGGCCGCCACCGCAAAGGATTGTGGTAGCGTGACCAGACCTCCCTAGACAGACCTTGATACTATAGAATGCGCTTAGCGCCACCTCGTCCATGTTGCGTCTTGAAGCAAACATCTCGATCAGCTGACTGGGGGGTAGTTCGAAGCACAGTCCGAGAGGATATAAGGAAATTGTCAAACAGTGACATTCGAAAAAGCGGCGAAATCGGAATATGAGATGTACCCTACTTAGCTGTTGTGGTTAAGCGTAATTTACAATAAAAACCGTGGACATAAATGCGTAATTACGACGGAAATATTTAGAACCAAAAGAGACCTACGATAGGATACACCCTCATTATGATCGTACTTTTTGCAAGTATTACATCCCCGTGAGTAACAATAATTGTTTAATGTTAATTATTTATTATAATGTAAGAGACAACTAATTTTTTCCAATTACCGCATCATATTGGGATTAATAGCTGAAAGGTAACCTCTGAAAGTTGTCCGTAAGGAAGTGTAGCCTAATTTTAAATATTAATGCGACTGGCATCTACAATAAACACTTCATAACGTCCAAAAACAACTTTAAAATACTGTATTTACCTGGTGTTCTTTTGACTAAAATAGGCCTACTTCAAATCAATGCACAACACAAGATGCAAAGAGTGACACATAGCCTACAGGACCATTATGGAAAGAAAAGAACACATGTATCATACTTAAGTGAACCATACACCACCAACAGATGGCAACAATAATGAACTCTCCAGGGTAAACGATAAACAGGTACCATAACAAGAAATATTCACTTATCATAAGTTATAAAAATTCACAATACAGTAGGGTCAACTGCATATCAATTGGCACTGGTTGTAGTACCTATTTATGCCTATGAAGCAGGGATCTGTTATAGTATGCTGCTTCAACAAAATAATAATAATAATAATAATAATAATAATAATAATAAAGAAGGGATACATAAAATGCTACACAGGTAAAATTTCACTCCACTGCCACCTACAAAATTAAGCTTAGTTTAAGGCCCAACATAAACTAATGTACATGCCACATTTGAAGTAGGCCTAAAAATAGGTCACATCTGAAAAAAAAAGAAAACTTCCTGCAGCATTCAGTAATATTGTTCCCAAAGTACAGAAACAAGACATGCCAATATAAAAGTAATTTAAGAATGAATTTCTATAAAAATCAACCTGATGCATAGACAGAATGATTAGAGGGAATATGCCTATAAGTAGAACACTAATATAAATCAGTGAAACTAGCACACTACACCAGCATCCTCTTACATAAGCAACTTGAGTCTATATAAATATTCCAGTCACAGGAAGCATAGAAATCTTCATATAGGCAGCGTAGTTCCTTTGTTACATCAGAAGTTGGGCAGCAGCAGGACAAAGACATTTCTGGAACAATGGAAGTTAAGAGGTGCATTATGCTTATTCACAAGTTAATTTATGGTATTACATTATTTTTGACATATTTGTTTAACATAGATTGTGATACAATAAAAACAAATTACGGACTTCTAAAGGCTCCAAATTTTATGTATGTCTGTCTGTTAGGTCATCAACTCAGAGACTGGTTGGATCCTCAAAAAGCACCACCAAAGGCTAGCAGATATAGGGAAACCGAAAAAAATTATTTAAGCTCTTGTTTTCTTACCTCAAGCGTGCAAGCAGCGTCTTCAGTTATCATCATTTTCTCCTTCAGATGCTTTACTAACGCTTTCCCATTCTACAACTGATTAATAGCTCGCCGATACTTCTGCCTTTTCAATTTTAGCTTCTTATGGGATTTATGAATAACTTCCCTGGCAGCCTGCATGAAGGTCTTGGCTTTCCTTGGTGACTTTACCATTTCCTCAGTGTAATCACCAATATAAGATTTTCTGAACACCTTTGTTTTAGGAAGAAACTCATTCTCCTCTTCCTGAGGAACACTGAAAGAATAAGAAAATTATATGGGTCAACAACAAAAATGTCTTACCTATGTGTAATATAGTAACCTAATATGCTGCAACAGATGTTGCAGTTGAATAGGATGCTAAATGTCTTAAACACAAATATTTCACATAAGGATGACAGGCCACATTCCTGCATAAATCTATGGAAAATAATTTAAGAAAAGAAAATCTGCTCACACACAACTTGTTGATGCAACAGGATCCACTTGAAGTTTTCTCTTCACAGGAGGTTTTCTTCTCTTCTCAGCTGGTAAAAGGTGGGGTGGAAAATTAAAAATTGTTGGTACTGCATTTGGCTTCAGTTTAACTCCCACACCAAATGCTTCATTATCAAAACATTGCGGTGAAAAATGCTTAGAGCATAATCTTGAATGCTTTCCAGGCAAGAAATTATCTCTTCTTAATGCAACTACCCATTGCTTTTTTCTTGTCTCATCAGCAGGAAAACTGAAATCAATAAAAGCACAGTATTCAACATTGCTGTAACCGGGAAATTGGAACTGTAACCAATAAAATAAATTACATGTAATTGTACGTATTCTACAGACGCTTGACAACAACTGTATGAACCCCCTTACATCATCATCATATTTAGGTAAATATTTACTTACCCGTGAAAGGAAATACCAGATCCTTTTTTGAAGGTCTCCTTGCATCCATACGCTACGCAATAGTACACCATCGCTTCATTAACAGTAGCTAAAAGTCACGTTTAAGTACGCTGATCACTATTCTCGCCTATAACACAATGTTCAAAACTCTCGCACTACTCACCAGTCAGCTGATTGAGATCCTTGCTTCAAGAATGTGACGTCATCAGCCATCTATTGGATATATGATCGAAGGTTTTATTGCATTCGCAGGTCAAACGTTACTGTGAAATTGGTAAAGAACTTTCTGTTACTTATTCAATAGTGCGGGCAATCATCAAGAAGTTCCAAGAGACTGGTACAACAGACAATAAACACAGATCTTGATGTCCAAGTATTCTTACATGTAGGGAGCATCAAAGCATACTTCGTCTCGCAAAAAAGCGTCCTTTAAAATGCAGTGTCAATTGTATTTGATATCCAGTCAACGTCCAACAAACAGGTCCGTCCTCAGACTATTAGGAATGTTTTGAACGTAGCTGATATTCATGGGAGATCTCCTAGAAATAAACCATTTATTTTGGAAGTTAACCAAAGGAAACCCCTCCAGTTCGCCAAAGATTATGTCAATTGAATTTCAGAATTCTGTGATATTTTCTGACGAATCCAAGTTTTTACTTGTTTGGATCTGATGGAAATGTGAAAGTGTAGTGCAAACCAGTGATCTCAATATATAAACAGGATACACAACAGCTATGCTTTGGAATGGCAAAAATCGTGACGTTCGTTTTTTGTTACGTTGGTAACTGTGAACGTACTGAATGCGAATTTGTCATTCGTGATTCTTATTGGGAAATATATTTCTAGATGAGTTTTCATCATTTTTGAATGATAAAATGATGAAATATTGCGTGGCGTATGGTTGTAAAGAGCTCCAGAGAAAAGGATGTGGAGTTCAGTTTCACAGGTAAGTTATTTTAGTACGTAACAAAGGAGGAAACTAGTTGATGTCGGACATAACCTCAAGCGGTACTTGGCCAATACTATTTTTTTAATGATTTCCTTGTTTATACAGGTTTTCATTTTCTCGGCCTGATATTCTGAAGAAGTAGGTTCAAGCAATACGCAATACCCATAGCATACAGTACATTATGTAGCAAACTTTTTACACCTGATAGTTATCAGTCAAGACCTGCGCACCTGTAAAATTACTGAAAGAAGATGTCGTGCCATCAATCTTCAATTTTGCAGGCCATCTTCAAAAAAATATTGTTACAAGACGACAGCTGGTTCTCAAAGGAACAGTCTTTAATCTGGTTAGTATGAGACCTATACATTTTTAATAGAAAAATACATTTTGCAAAGGTATTATTCTTATGCATGTAAATGTTTGATGTTTTTCATTGCAGAAATAAGACGAAGTGGCAGGTGTTTCTGTACAAGATCAAGAGTTTCCTGATAACATGAAAATAGACAAACAGACTCAAACAGATAGTCTCCCACAATCTCCTCTGAAAACAGAATTGATAAAGAAGATCAAAAGGCTTCAGATGATTGTTTATAGCAGGAATAAGAAGATAAATAACATGGCGGAATTCATTTCAGTTATGAAAAAGAAGGGGTATCTAAGTACTGACTTAGAAAGCATTTTGAAATTTCCTAATGAACCAGTTTCAGAATTCTGAAGTAGGTAAACCAGCGCGAATGTACGGCGATATCATGAAATAATTTGATTTGACATTGCACTTTCATTCCCCAAGAGCATATAAATATGCAAGAACACTGTTTCCATTGCTACACCCTAACCGCATTAGGTCATGGATTTCACCAGTGAATTGTGAACCAGGATTTGTTTCTGGTGTGTTTAAATTTTTAAAAGAAAACTGTGATAAGTTATCACATTTAAAAGAATGTGCTTTAGTGTTTGACAGTATGTTGATTAGAAAGCAGTTACTATGTGATGATAGTAATAAAGTTAAAAGAGCTTATGTTAATTTTGGTCAGATGGTTTCAACAGAAGTAGATGATTTGGCTAGGGAAACTCTAGTTTTTCAAATTATGACACACTGGAACAAGTTTAAGTGACCAGTGGCCTATTTTTTCTTGTAAATAAATTTCCTGCTGATCTACTGACACAGTTAATAAAAACTTGTCATATTAAATTGTATGTTGGTGCTGTGATACGTATTGTTTCGTGTGAAGGTCCTTTTGTAAATGTTCAAGCTCTGAGAAACTTGGGATGCTGTTATGAAGGTGAGTGTGTTGTATATCTCATTTTAAACACCCATCAACTGATTGTAATGTTTATGCAGTACCGTACTGAATCCACGTCATATGCTCCATCCCTCTTCGTATGTCGCATGTCCACGATTTTTTCGGCTGGGTGGCGCTCTTCTCTGCTGTTACTCAGTCGGCCCAATAATAATTCAACGGGCAGACGCCTAGTTGGCTGCCGCCTCCCCTCTCCACCATGGTTGTTATAGCCTCATCCAGGATGTGGACATTTCGCTCGAGGACTCCTACCTTCTCATAAAACTCCATAAGTCCGGCTGCCCCGTCTCCGACGTCATCCACCTCCGGGATTACTGCACCTCTGGGCCTGCACCGCAGATCCTCATCACCTTCCGGGATGTCACCGACCAAGTAGCCTGTCAAGCCAGAGGTGTAACCATCGCCGGCCGGCCCTATGACGTGGTCCGCCCTACTGAGTCCATCATAAGTCAACTCTTCTTTAATCCTTCCCGAACTCCCTCTGTTTCAAACCCCCCCCCCCCCATATCGTACGTTCCCGTCCACGCTTGTCACTTCTACCACTACCAGCACTACCATCACCACTTCTGCCACTACTACCCCGTCCTATTTTACTCCTACACCAACCACTAGCCACTCCTCCCCTATCATGTCCATATCTGTTACCTCCCTCTCTCCTAATTTACGCTGTCCCCAGCAGCCTCCTGCCAACATCCCGGATGCCACCGTCACAGTTCAGTCACTTTCCCCGGAACACCCAGCCTCTTCTACTGTCATCCAACAGCCATCTCCATCCCGGAGTTGTGTCGTTCGTGGCATTGACCCCACCATCAGCGAA
Organism: Anabrus simplex; assembly: GCF_040414725.1. Classification (NCBI taxonomy): domain Eukaryota; kingdom Metazoa; phylum Arthropoda; class Insecta; order Orthoptera; family Tettigoniidae; genus Anabrus; species Anabrus simplex. Next base: position 99,138,403 of record NC_090274.1, on the reverse strand, counting down.
CAAGACCTCCTGCAAGATCTCCAAAGGACGGGCGTCCGAGCCGATCGGGCGTACCGCATCTTCAACTCCAATGGCCCGACGTTCAACTATCATCAGCTGCCGACGTCGACCATCTCATCACTACTGGCGTCCGTTTTCGCAGGCGGACTTACCGCGTGGAACACTCTCATTCCCCACCCCGTACCGACCACCCCCCTCCTCGTGCCTCTTCTGCTAGCCCACCACCCGCCCCGCCACCCTCCCCACCTCCGCAAGCCAACTACCAACCTGCCCCACAGCCGCCCGTTTTTCTCCCGTCCTTCCCCATCACGGACCTCCTTCGCCTTCTAGCCACTTCCATAACCAACATTACCACAACCCTCTATTACCTCATGTCGCAATACTACCCAACTCCTTACTCCATCTTTCCGCCGAACAGCCCCATTGTCCCTACTCAATTTATGTGAAATACTTTGTAACTCTATGTAATATTGTGTCTATTCCGACTTGCGCGCCTGAGATGCATCAATATGTCAATAAATTTCTCGTCCCTCTTCCCATGGTGTTTGTGGGGGTTTGGCTGCGCGGGGTGCTTTGCGGGTCTTTCCTGGGTCCCGGCTTCTTGTGATGGTGCCCTTACGCCAGATTCATTAACTATTTTCTCCCTCTGGTGTGTACGACACATCCCCCCTACACTTTATATTCTTCAGTAATACTTTCCTCTATACGGCCGAAGAGCTCCTTTGTTGAGCTGATGGCCCTTCCCTCCTCGTTTGAGGAGAGGGAATGAAATAACTTGTTTTCGCTTCGCTTCATATGCTGAAATTAGCAAGACATTCTCTAGCAGATAAGAAAATAACTAAAACTGTGGATGGAGATATGAAATGGGACTATATAGTCAAACGTCATTCATTACAGGAGAGTGACTGCTTATTCATTATCAAACAGCATTTTCAATCTTATAAACAATGAATGTGTCCTTTGCCGCTCAGACCTTGAGTTCAAGTGTTGCAGATGCTACAGTTCCTTTCATGAAGAAAATAGATCCATCCTTAATTCCCGAAATGTCCTCAGTCAAGGATTCAAACAAGGTAGGATGGTTAGAAAATTATTTTGATGAAATAGAAAGTTTCTTGAAGTCAGTGACTATTGATGATGTTCCTATTCTGTTACACCCCCGTAAAACATTCGCATTGGGTTTCCTGTTCTGTATGAAATGTATAGGCATGTTAGTACCAGAATTTCTTTTCAGAGAGAGTGACCCATTCAAATATTTTTTGACATACATGGTATCACAAGATCATACTGAATTTGCTTTTTTCCTTTATTCGAGCTAGAGGTAGTTGGAATAATAATCCAAACACACTACACTTTCAGCAGTAGCATATGCTGAGTCCGAGACATGAGCTACAACTCCCTACTTACGTTACCCCTTTCCGATGGTTGATTTAGTGAATTTAAGAGTTTTCAGCTGTAACTTACTGTGTTGTCTAGGCTCCTTCACAAGCTACTGTCCTGGCCTCTGCTACTGTCAATACTCAACGCCTGATCAGTGGAGATGGTAGCCTAATGTTTAGCAAATTAATATTAAAGTCCGCCTTTGTGGCTAAATGGATAGAATGCTTGCCTTTGGTCCAATGGCCCCGGATCAGTTCTCAGATTCAAACCCCTTGTACCGTTAATTCCCCTGGCTTGGGGACTGGGTGTTTATGACGTCTCTAATCCTATACAGATGCCATGGACCATTATTATTATTATTATTATTATTATTATTATTATTAATATTACTATTATTATTATTATTATTATTATTATTATTATTATTAAATACAAATGTTAAATCTTACAGCATTACCAGAGATCGTACACATCATTCATTGGTTTCTTAGCTTCCTCGGGAGATCAGTGGTGGTGACCAACCCATGATCACGGGTTCGATTCCAACCAACAAAAGAGACACTAAACCTGAAAGATTGCATTTCTTTTTAGGAAAGCATGGCTGTTAGTAAGCAGTGACGATCTGATGGACCGAAGCCTAGGACAGCTATTTCGCCCCCCGCCCTCCCCCCACTGGCAAACATCAGGAAGCCGCGCGAGGAGGGTCGAGGGGAAAGGGACGCAGAACCTGGGCTGCAATATCTGCCTACGATGCCTTGCTCTCAGAAATACGTGCGACTTTTTTTCCAGTTGCTTTGATATTTTGTCAATAGTACAATGTGTCAGATGCTTACATTATAATGTGCTTTAGATTTCCATCGTTCTCATTTGAGGTGTGGGCTTCACCGATAGCCTTGGTAACCCTCAGTATACGCCACTGAGTTTCAGTCAGCTCTCAAATCACTGTTCAAATGCCAATGTGATTAATTTAGAATCAAACTGTGAATTCTCTGTTGCGCAGTTCATGCCTCGTAAGGTGCAATCAAAATCAAATAATGATAACTATTTGGATTCAGAATGTTTAGTTTATTGCAATGCACGGGATGCAGCAGAACTGTGTGATTATGTAAACAACATTGTTTATTATATAGCTGGCTTTGTTGTTAAAAAATTGTTGAAGACCATACAGTACCGGGCGAGTTGGCCGTGCGGTTAGGGGCGCGCAGCTGTGACCTTGCATCCGGGTGATATTAAGTTCGAACCCCATTGTCGGCAGCCATGAAGATGGTTTTCCGTTGTTTCCCCATTTTCACAGCAGGCAAATACTGGGGCTGTACCTTAATTAAGGCCACAGCCGCTTCCTTCCCACTCCTAAGCCTTTCCTATCCCATCGTCGCCATAAGACCTATCTGTGTCGATGCGACGTAAAGCAAGTGCAAAAAAACACCGTACAATGCTGTGAATGTGCTGCAATGTTGATAGTGTCTATTAACCAGACCATAGATCATACTCATTTTAAAACTCCTACATCAGATCCAACTGCTTTTACACAGCAAATTTCCAGATGTGGTCTTAAATTCGCTTCAGAAGCAATGTTTAAAATAGTACAGTACTCAGAGAAGTGGTTCCGCTCTCTTATGAGGTTTTCAGATTGGAGCAAGCCATATATGCATGCTCACTTTGTTTATTCTGTGTCTCACTATTTTAATCTTCATTGCCCAAATATTGTTCAAAATAACCACACAATTAATTCTGCTATTGATGTTGAAGATTTACATCAGACCAAGGTATTGAAAGACATTGTCTCTACATACAGTATATTTCAGTTAGATTAAGAGCAGCAACAAACAGTGCTACAAATACTACTGCACGATGACAGCTGACAAAGCTCATCTTATTTTCCAATGTGTAGTTTACAGCTGAATAATGTATGCTGCTCCTGTAATATGTTATTTTCTTCCTGAAATTCTATATATTTGTCAAATTCCTCACTTTTGCTATAGTAATGTACAATAGGTATGGTATAAAATGTGAACTATTTTCATTTTCCCTTGTCCAGCTCCTGCCAGGTCGGGATGTTGATGGTACTTCTCCACCGCTGCTTCTCCTTCCACTATTTCTCTTCAGTAATTGTATTCCATTCCAGTCTACATTTTGATATATTGTTCTTGACAGAGTATATCCATCTTTCTTTGGGCCTCCCTCTTGCCCTCTATCTTAGCAGTCAACGCTTGATTTGGTATCCTTCCCTCCTCCTCCAGCCGGGCTGAGTGGCTCAGACGGTTGAGGCGCGGCCTTCTGGCCCCAACTTGGCAGGTTCGATCTTGGCTCAGTTCGGTGGTACTTGAAGGTGCTCAGATAACTCAGCCTCATGTCGATAGATTTACTGGCACATAGAAGAACTCCTGTGGGACGAAATTCCAGCACCTTGGCATCTCTGAAAACTATAAAATTAGTTAGTGGGACGTAAAGCCAATAACATTATTATTATTTCATCCCTCCTCCATCCACACAACATGTCTCAATTTATTATTCTCCATTCTCTGTTTTTCTACCTATTTCTTTTCTGACCTCAACATTTCTTACTCTGTCTCTCCTTGTCTTTCCTAGCATACTCCTCAGGAACTTCATCTCACTGGCCTGAATTTTACTCTCATTTCTTGCTGCCAGTATCCAAGTCTCTGATGTATACATTAATATAGGGGTTTAATACATCTTGTACATTATCTCTTAACATTTCATAGGAATGTTCCATACCAAGTTCCTTACATTCTGGTAGAACATATTTCCCACTTGTACCCTTCTGCTGTATCCAATCTTGCATTATTTCACTTCTCAAATATTTGAAGCATTCAAAAACTCAAGGTTTTGTCCCCAGGTACGAACGATACCTTTCCTTCTCTTGTCATCACCACTGTTTTGCTCTTGTTTTTATGCAGTTTTCATTAACTTCTCCTGTGCTTTTAATATAAGTGGTCCATTATTAGAAATTATGAATTCTCCAGCTTTCTTGGTTGCCAACCTTTGTGTCCAGTGTGCCAATTTGGGCTCATTAGTTGGTAACTAGCACACCTACCAAGGCGCATGGCTAGTGCAATTAGTGGAGGCCACTGCGTACGCTTTTTTGAGGCACTGGCAGTGCCAATGGATTATGAGAGAATTTATCTCTTACAAAAATTGATGCCTGATAGGCCATCAGATGATGTCAACCAAGAATGAATTAGCTGGGAAATTTATATTTTGCTATAATTGACCATTGATATTTGAATTTACTCAGTCAGGACAAATGATTTCAGGTTCCCGATGGGAACTGATGTTCTTGCTGGTGAGACATAGTGTTTACAGTGCACTTTGTCATCTGGTATGGGCTAGAACAGATTTTACTTTCATTGGTCTGTCTCAATCCCATCCTTGGTTTTGACAATATGAAAGTGACTGAGGTATGAGTGATGCCGGTAATGCCATTCCTTATGCAGCTAGTCCCTGCTATGAATGGTGTGAAAATGTTACTCATATAGTCGGTTGGTTCATGCATTTCAGTTGTCTTGGCAGGCTAATATGTAATAGCAACTTTTGGCCCGGCAAGAAAAAGAACGGGAAACGACCTTGCTCCTCATTTCCATAGAATATCTCTTCAGTGATTCCTACAACATCTACGATAGCTGATGGCGGAGCTATTCGGGATCGGACCAGCTTTTGGGCTGAATACTCAATATACTTACATGGTAATCAAAATCTGTATCATATGATGGCCTAGCTGGCCAAGACTCTCATAGTGCATTGGCACTTCCTGTAGCTCCAGGTAGCCTTCATTACATGCACTAGCCATGGTGTGCTGGTTACCAAATTAACACACTGGGGCGAAACACTGGTAACCAAGAATGAGTTAACTGGGAAATTCATTCTTTCCAATAACGGACCATTTATAGAGAAATTGTGAACTTAGGCTACTCATCTGGGACAAATATTTCAAGTTCCCTATGAGAAGCAAAGTTTGTATCATCTAATGGCCACCGGGCGAGTTGGCCGTGCGTTTACGGACACGTGGCTCTGTGCTTGCATCCGGGAGATAGTGGGTTCGAATCCTACTGTCAACAGCCCTGAAGATGGTTTTCCATGGTTTCCCATTTTCACACCAGGCAAATGCTTCCTTCCAACTCGTAAACTTTTCCTATCCCATCGTCGCCATCGTCGGTGCGACGTAATGCCCCTAGCAAGATAATCATTTAACGGCCTGACAGGCATCAATTTTCGTAAAAGAGACCAAGACTCTCGTAGTGCATTAGCACTGCCTGTGGCTCCAAGTAACTTACGCAGTGGCCTCCACTACCCATCCCACCCTCTACCAGCTTCTTCCATCCATGGAACGTCGCCTGGTTTACATTGTTCTCCGTCTCCCACCCCTCAATTGCACCAAAGACCACTATATCATATTCCCAAACTGAACACCCACGTCCCCCTCCTGTTCCAAAGATTCCTCGATAAAGCCCTGATCCCCAACAACCCCGTCACATCCCCATTCTGGTAACTACCCTTTAAGGCCCCTCGACATAACTTATCCCCGCTCCACTTTTACCACATCCTCGTCCAACCCACAGACCGGCCACCCCTGTAGAGACGACTGTGTATCCCACACACCCTCTCCACACATCATTAGCTGCCTAGTCCATCTCATAGGTCACTATTACTTTTCGATATTCCAGTTCCTAAGACACTACATCGACCACCTCAACATTGACCATGAAATAGCACTCCCCTTTTGTTACACTTAGCAAGCATTCGAACCTACAATGTGTTCCCGCCATAGAGACAAATCCAGCTTCTTGCTACAACGTGACATTCTGTACAGATGTATCTCTCTCTCTTTCTTAGCATTAATCCCGACTTGCAGGGTCTGCTGCTTTGCTACATCTCCTCCATTTCTATTTGTCGTTGCCATCTTCTGGTGTTAAGCCAACACTGTGCATGTCTGCCCTGATGTTGTCAGTCCATCTCTTTGCCGGTCTTCCTCGTGGTCTTGTTCCATCTGGGTTGATGTGGAGCGCTGTTTTGGCAACTGAGTCGTCCTGTTTCCTCACGACGTGGCCGTACCAGCGGAGACGGGCTTCCCTCACTTTGTCTATGATGGGCGCGACACCAAACCTTTGCCGGACGTCCGTGTTCCTTATGTGGTCTCATCGGGTCAGTCCCATGGACCATCGGAGCACCTTCATCTCCATGGTTGTCAACATTTGCTCCTGTTGTTTCGTCATGGGGCGACATTCAGTCCCATAGATCGCTGCTGGCCGTACCACACTCTTATAAACTTTTGCCTTTAGATATTGAGGCATCTTTTTATCACAGAGGACTCCAGTGACCTGTCTCCACTTGAGCCAAGCTGCATTTACCCTCATCCGAGTATCAGGAGTGGTGTCACAGTTTGAGGTGACGACGGATCCCAAATACTTAAATTGCATGGTCTTCTGCAGGTCTTCTTCACTGATACTTATGGTACCTCTGGTTTGGGGGCCACATTCTGGATATTGAGGTGCAGTCCATTTTCAGCCAGTCTGTCCTTTCACGTTTGAACCTGATGCTGGAGTTCAGGGCGGGTTTCTTGTGCAAGTACCACATCATCGGCATAAAGAAGGGTCCAGGGATGTGAAGTCTGTATGTCAGCTGTTGCCGTATCCCTGCAGAGGATGAATAGCAATGGTGAAAGGGCAGAACCTTGATGAACACCCACAGTGATATCGAAAGGCGGAGAGATTCCAGCAGGACTCCGGACGACACTAGTGGAATTGCGATACAGAATTTGCACCCAGCTTACATACTCTTCAGGGACGCCATGACAGCGAAGAGCTCGCCAAATAAGTTCGTGTGGGATACGGTCAAAAGCCTTTTCTAGATCTAGAAATGCCATGTGTACACTCTTCTGTCTCTCTCTGTGCTTTTCCATCAAGAGGCGTGTGGCATGGATAGCATCGATGGTACTGCATCCCTTAACAAATCCACACTGGTTTGGTGTTACAGAGACAATACATCTGAGTCTGCTGTCAAGTACACGTTCAAAGATCTTGAAAGTATGACAGAGGAGTCGTATAGGGCGATAGGTCGAGCAATCAGTCATACCTCCTTTTCCCTTCCAGATTGGGACTGTTGTGCTAGTTATCCATGAGTGTGGAAGCTGTTCCTCGGCGATGATTTGGTTGAAGAGTGAGACAAGGAACTCTGAAGCAGGCCTTCCGAGCATTTTCCAGATTTCCGCTGGTAAGTCATCTGGACCAGTTGCTTTTCCATTTTTCATTTTGCTAATGGCAAGCATTACTTCCTCGGATGTAATTGAGGGAACAGGGCCTACGATAGGATCAGGGCTAGAAATTAGTGGATGCGTAAATTCTTTGTTGCTGATGTTATTAAAGTAATCTGCCCATCGCTGGAGAATGGATTGTTGATCTCGTAGCAGTTTGGCGTCGGCTCCCTTGATGTGCATTACGAGTCCAATGTCCTGAGTTGAACGGTGCCGAGACTTAGCAAGACGATATATATTGTTTTCTCCTGATGGTGTGTCGAGCTGGTCGTATAGTGACTGGTAATAATGGTCCTTTGCTGCAGCTACAGCTCTTTTTGCTGCAGATTTCAGGTCGCGATATTGCTGAAGACGTGAGTTCCACCAAGTCTTGTAGGCTATCTTTTTCTCCTTGTTTGCTTGCTTGACTTCGTCTGTCCACCACCAGGTTTGTATATCAATATATTTTCGTCCGGGTATGGTTTTTCCCAACGTTTTTGTCGCCGCCTGATGTATCTGTTCCACATCATCTTTCCACATGTCTTGAACCGATTGATCGGACTTCACGGAGAAGTTTGCTAAGGCTGTCATGAACTCGTTTCGTTGGGCATTCATCCACCACCACTTAATTCGGTCAGGCCCAGTCTTAGGTTTAGGTTTGGGTTGTGTAACATTGCTACGAATATCGAGGACAAGCAATCGGTGTTGAGGGGCAATGCTGTCATACGGAATTACTTTAGTGTCCGTTACCAGCTTAAAATCTTGTTGACGAATTAGCCAATAATCAATCTAAGTAGCCAGATGTGTTGGCCTCTTTTTAAAATATGTGTTTGTAACAATCAGATCAAGAGCCTCTGCGCAATCAAGTATCCGACATCCGTCATCGTTTCGCACACCAAACCCATGTCCTCCATGGCATCGCATATATCCTGCTTTGTGAGACCCGATATGTCCATTTAAATCTCATTCAAGAATAATGGACTCATCCTGGGGAATTGCTCGAAGGAGGGCATCCAGACTGTTCCAAAATTCATCCTTCTTATTCTCAGTGCATCCTGTTTGAGGTGCATAGCAAGATACAATGTGGGCAGTGATGGAAGTTGAGTCAATCTTGATAGACATAAGCCTATCTGACACCCTGTTGACACTGGTGACATTGTTGCGGTAGTTCTGGTCGACGACTATTGCTACACCATTTCGTGTACTGGTACCATGATAGATGAGTTTGTAGCCATCTCCGATTTCTTTTGCCTTTGAACCTTTCCACTTGGTTTCCTGGATGCAGGCAATGTTGACACGTCTGTTTTTAAGCATTTCTGCTAGTTCACGATGTCGGCCTGTCAACGTACCAATATTGAGAGTAGCAAATCTCAGTAGTTGTTTGGGTTGAACTAGCTTCTTTAGCCTACCCCGTCCATGAGTAGGTAACCCTTGCTCATTTATCACGTCACTCGGGCGTAAGTGGCGCGCGTCGCTTTGAGGGGACGCCCTAGTATGTTCCGAATTTAGAAGAGACGTAGCCATAGATGCGACAAATGATTCCTCAACCGACGGGTCGCTTCGTCTGTCGTTGAGGGCATTTTATAGCTGCTGCCAGCATATAATTAGGCCGCCCCTAACCTGGAGAACAGACGCCTTTTGCAGCCGCCCCTCTGGGGTACAGACGCTGCAGCTCAATGGTATTTCAGCAGCATTTCCTCTGCTGAGGGCCCATTACCCTCCCACAAGAGCTCATCCGCCCGAAGCCGTTGGATC